>NC_138770.1:598033242-598633242 GCF_965119305.1 Pelophylax lessonae | reverse complement strand
TATACGTCACTAGCCTGTCACCGGCTTGTGAGCCAATAGCGTGCGAGCTCGTTCACTAAGGAGTCCGTGCGTGTGACCGGCGGACCCGATGTCACTCGGCGATCGTCGGTAGAGCGGGAGAAAGGCAGGCGGCTAATGTAAACAAGCCGCCTGTCATTCTCCCCTGTGTAAAAATGTAGATCAGACGGTTCTACTATGTAGAACCATTGATCTCTGTTTTTACAATAGTAGACCTGTCCCATCACAGTTAGAAACACACCCCTAGGACACACTTAAACCCTCCCTCTCCAATACAGTTAACCCCTTCCCTGCCAGTGTCATTTTTACAGTAACAGTGCATATGTATAGCACTAATTACTGCAGTAATGTCACTGGTAACCTCAAAAGTGTCAAAAATGTCAGTCAACGGTCCGTTCTGTCCGCCGCAATGTCGCAGTAGCGCAAAAAAATCGCAGATCGCCGCCATTACGCGTTAAAAAAAGCCCCACAAAAAATGACAAAAATCTTTCCCTTTGTTAGTAAACGCAATAACTTTTGCGCAAACCAATCAAAATACGCTTTTTGCGATTTTTTTTTTTTTTTTTTTTTTTTTTTACCAAACATATGTAGCATAAAACAAATTGGCCGAAAATGTTAAAAAATTTAGATTTTTACATTTTTTTTTTTGTGAATTTCATATAAAAAAATTTGAAAAATATTGTTATTTTTGCAAAATTAACGCTCTTTCTTTGTTTATAGCGCATGATCAAAAAATCGCACAGGTGATCAAATACCACCAAAAGAAAGCTCTGTTTGTAGGAAAATAAGGACAGTATTTTTATTAATGTTGTGGCTCTAGCCCGCTACGTCCTATTCACTGCCTGGGAATCTGTATATTGGATATTTCGAATTGCCGAGTTGTGGCAAAGCCTCATATACAGTTCCTATACTTTGCTGATTTAATAATATTGCTGTTGGTCTTGTATAACTGCTTCACAGCACTGGCCTGTTGCATGATGTAGTATATGCTTTCTTATGAATGCCACATGGCAGTCTCTTTACTAATGCATTAATTATTTCACTGTATTTATGTTGTGTTAGTTTGTCATGGATATGGCTATAAATAAGATGGTTTAGAGTTAGGGCCTCTGGCTGTTGAGCCTAGAGCTGAAAATAGGGTTTCCATCCATCTGGATTTCACAGACAGAATTGGATTGGATAACAGCGGGTGTCAGCGGACATGTCACCGCTGACATCCCCTGCTCCATATTGGTGCATGGAGCATCCGATCGGAAAAACTGAACGGCGGACCTGATCGGAAAGCCCATGTGAAATGGGCCTTAAGTCCCGGTTCACACTGGGGCAGCTTGTCAGGTGACTTACCTGTCTGGCAAGTCTCGCTCCATTCAGTGCAATGAAACCGTTCTAATCGAGCAACTCAAGTCACTCCGACTTAGAAAAAGGTTCCTGCACTCCTTTGGGGGCGACTTTCATTAACTTATATTAGAGGAGTCGTTTGCAAGCCCCGCTGAAGTCGGGCAACTTTAAAGCCGCCCCAGTATGAACTGAGCCTAAAGCCCCGTACACACGCACCGATTGTTGGCCGTAAATATTCGGCCAACGTCTGATCAGCCGATTGTCGGCTTGTTAGTATGATGCTTCAGACAACCGACAACAGAACGGCCGATTGTTTGTCAGTCAGTACAGATTTCGGCCGACAAAAATCAGATGAGCAAGACTGGGCATGCTCAGAGAAGAAAAAACACACGGAAAGTCAACCATCACATGACATCACTTCTGAAGTTGGTTGTTGTTGGCCGAAAAAATTTGTGTGCAGTCTAGGCACATTCCAACCAACAACACTGGACAAAAGTGGGCCGATCGGTCGGCCAACAATTGGTGCGTGTGTACGGCGCTTTAGAGAGTGCTCCTAATCTCAGCTCATTACATGTGTAGAAGACACCTGGGAGCCAGAAATCTTGCTGATTGATAGGGGATCAAATACTTATTTTACTCATTAAAATGCAAATCAATTTATACATTTTTTGAAATGCATTTTTCTGGATTTGTTTGTTATTGTTCTGTCTCACTGTTCAAATAAACCTACCATTAAAATTATAGACTGATCATTTCTTTGTCAGTGGTAATACTTACAAAATCAGCCGGGGATCAAATACTTTTTTCCCTGACTGTAGTAAGATTACTTTGCGGTATTAGCAAGGAAGCTCAGACCTCTGCAGTGTATAAATATGCATTACATACAAAACTATTACACTATTAGGAATATAATACAAGTCTGACAGATATAACAAGCAAGATGCCTGGCAAATAAGCAGAAACTATGGTCTGTAAACAGTAGAAATACGCTTAAAAGTTTCTTAACTCAGGTTACTGTGTGTTCATGATTGCCGTAGACAACGAGGACTCAGACTTCTATAAGCAGTTGCTGGAGATCAGGCAAAAGCGTCTTCAGGTATAACTTCTTCTGGCTTGGTACAGATCTTTCTTCAGGTGTTAGGACATTATGGAGTCCTCTTTAACTCCTTCCCAGGATAAAGGGATTTGGGTCTTTTCATCTGACTCCTTTGTTTTTTTTTTATTCGAACGATGTTGGGCAGAAGGGTGGTGACAAGGCAACCCACGAAACAAAGTTAATCAGGAACAGAACACAACTTGCATAGTGTATGGCTCGCTTTATCTTTTAGCTTTGCTGTGGATGTATAGTGATTTGTTCATACACTACTAGGGGAATGTAAGCTGCACTCAGGAGAAGGAACTTTGGCCATCATGCAGCACAAGCCTTACATGACCGATTTTATATATATATATATATAAACGATGTGGTTGTGATTTTGTTACCGTGTCTCTGCTTCTTTGCCAGAGTCTCTCCTGGTGGCTTTTCTGTGTACTAATGCAGTCCATGTAGTGGGAATGTATGTTTCCACTATGCACAGACCTCACTCAGCAGATTTTTTCAGTGAATAACATTTTGGCTTACACTCCAGACTTCATAAATTTTTTTTTTTTTCTTTTTTTTTTTTTCAACTGTGATGCAAGCAAGGCTTTCTTTTCTTTTTTTATGCAGGCTAAAGACAAACATTTTCTCCTTTGATCAGTGTTGGGCTTTAATATAATTGGCGTTACTGTAAATAAAAAGTATTTCTGTCCCATTTATAAGGACACTAAAATTGCTATTCTGTTGAAAAGCATTGCAAAATTGTTTACAAAAGAAGTAAAAGCATTTATGCACATTTTTAAATGTGGCACAAAGAACATTAAAAAAAAAAACACACATTAAAACCAAACAAAACTTTTAAATATTAAAATATATAAATTTAAAATTACAGCAATGGTGGCTAAAAGAGAAGGAGGGAAATTAGTTAATTAGGGCAGATTAATATAAATATAAATATACTCCCCCCCCCCCCCCCACCCCTGTGCTAGTGGACACCTTCACCAGACATCCACCCCACCCCTTTATCAGACATTTCCCCCCTACCTCAGTCACTCCTGTGTGTCCACACAATGTGCCCAACTCCTGCCCCGCGCGACTCACTTTCTAATTGTGAGTCAGCCAGACTCCGTCAGGGTAGAGCGAGCAGCAGGCGGCAGCTTGTCCTGGCGGCGGCGCGTGCTCTCTGATTAAAAGAGACCTCTCACTACTTGTCTGCTCCGGCTGAGCTGCGACCAACAGTGAGCTGTGCAGCGGTGCCCGCCGCTACAGTCCAGAGTCACTGTAGCTTTGGGGGGCCTTATTATCGGGGAGGTCTTATTTTCGGGGGGGGGGGATCTTGTATTTCAGCGAGAGGCAAAACTGTAAGTGGATTTTTTTTCGGTGGATGTCTTACTTTCGGGGAAACAGTGTACTTGTAAGATTGCTTTAAAGTGTTACTAAACCCAGGAGCCTGCATTTTCTATATCTGGTCTCCCACATTACACAGAACATGGGAATGCAATTATTTTAGTAAATATAAACTGCTAAATATCTTTTCTCATCAGCAGTATATAGCAGTCTTATGACTTCTATCAGTGTCTGGTTAAAGCTTGTAATCGGAGTTTTCATTCTCCTCTGTCCTATGAGGCTGTCCTATGATTGGCCCTGTGCTTATCACATGCACTCAAAAAAAAAAAAAAAAACATCTCTAGCAATACACACCAAACTGAGCATGTGTGGAGTGCCCCCAAGGCTCTGTTCTTTCAGCAAATAAATTGGAGACCGTAAAAGAAGGGGAGGATCAGAGAAGACTGGATCAAACACCCTTTTTACACAATGCAGAGGATTAACCCCTTAGGTTCCACCGTGAGTATAACAAGCATGCTTTACTGCATATACAAACTGATTTTACCATTGTGGGTTTAGTAACGCCTTAAAGCGGTTGTATCCTCACAAAAAAAAAAAAAACCCTGCAGGACAAAGGCATAATGAGCTAGTATGCATCGCATACTAGCTCATTATGAAATACTTACCTTAGAACGAAGCCCCGACATGGTTGCCCGGACACCGAGAGAGCTGACATGTTCAGTGAGTGGCTGGAGCCCTATTATTCAGTGGGGATCGAAAGTTTGAGCACCCCAGGTAAAAATTTGTAATAATGTGCATAAAGAAGCCAAGGAAAGATGGAAAAATCTCCAAAAGGCATCAAATTACAGATTAGACATTCTTATAATATGTCAACAAAAGTTAGATTTTATTTCCATTATTGACACTTTCAAAATTAGAGAAAACAAAAAATGGCGTCTGCAAAAGTTTGGGCACCCCGCAGAATTTATAGCATGCACAGCCCCCTTTGCAAGGCTGAGACCTGCCAGTGTCATGGATTGTTCTCAATCATCGTCTGGGAAGACCATGTGATGTCAATCTCAAAGGTTTTAAATGCCCAGACTCCTCTGACTTTGCCCTAACAATCAGCACCATGGGATCTTCTAAGCAGTTGTCTAGAAAACTGTTACTGAAAATAGTTGACGCTCACAAAGCTGGAGAAGGCTATAAGAAGATAGCAAAGCGTTTTCAGATGTCAATATCCTCTGTTTGGAATGTAATTAAGAAATGGCAGTCATCAGGAACAGTGGAAGTTAAAGCAAGATCTGGAAGACCAAGAAAAATATCAGACAGAACAGCTCGCAGGATTGTGAGAAAAACAATTAAAAACCCACGTTTGACTGCACGATCCCTCCAGAAAGGTCTAGCAGACACTGGAGTTGTGGTACACTATTCCTCTATAAAGATATACTTGTACAAATATGGTCTTCATGGAAGAGTCATCAGAAGAAATCCTCTTCTACGTCCTCACCACAAAAATCAGCGTTTGAACTTGGCAAACGAACATATAGACACGCCTGATGCATTTTGGAAACAAGTTCTGTGGACCGATGAGGTTAAAATTGAACTTTTTGGCCGGAATGAGCAAAGGTACGTTTGGAGAAGAAGGGGCACAGAATTTAATGAAAAGAACCTCTGTCCAACTGTTAGGCATGGGGGTGGATCAATCATGCTTTGGGGTTGTATTTCAGCCAGTGGCACAGGGAACATCTCACAAGTAGAAGGAAAAATAGATTCAATAAAATTTCAGCAAAGTTTGGATGGTAAGTTGATGCCATCTGTGAAAAATCTGAAGTTAAAGAGAGGATGGCTTCTACAAATGGATAATAATCCTAAACACACCTCGAAATCCACGGGGGATTACATCAAGAGGCGTAAACTGAAGGTTTTGCCATGGCCTTCACAATCTCCTGACCTCAACATAATTGAAAATCTATGGATAAACCTTAAAAGAGCAGTGCGTGACAGACAGCCCAGAAATCTCAAAGAACTGGAAGACTTTTGTAAGGCAGAATGGGCAAAGATACCTTAAACAAGAATTGAAAAACTCTTGGCTGGCTACAAAAAGCGTTTACAAGCTGTGATACTTGCCAAAGGGGGCAGTACAAGATATTAACTCTGCAGGGTGCCCAAACTTTTACAGACGCCATTTTTTTTGTTTTCTGTAATTTTGAAAGGGTCAGTGATGGAAATAAAATCTAACTTTTGTTGACATATTCTAAGAATGTCTAATCTGTAATTTGATGCCTTTTGGAGATTTTTCCATCTTTCCTTGGCTTCTTTATGCACAATAATACAAATTTTTACCTGGGGTGCCCAAACTTTCGATCCCCACTGTAGGCTTACCTGTAGGTAAAAGTTAAAAAGCGGACTATACTACCTCTTTAATGAGCATCATATGTACATAATGGATCACCCCTTTGAATTTTGTATAAATGAGTAAAATTAATACAACCTAACAATGTTACTATATATCTTTTTAAAAATACTGATTAGAAGATCTGCATTTGACTGCAGCCACTGCAGCACCTGCAATTCTCCCCAAAAAGATATGAGAGGCAGGAAGAAGAGAGAGTACTATCATACTTCGATGAAGTATGTTTGGCCATACATAGTAAGCCCAAGGTATGAGATTGCTTAAAACTGAACTTAAATGATACCAAGAGACATTACATTTACATGCATAAACCTAACACAACAAATTTCTATTTCATATAATATTCAAAAGTATATCCCATTTTAAAGGGGGGAATGGGGTTGGGTATTTTTTTTTTTTTCCTATAGATCTAAAATTGTATCTTCATTTAACCAAAAAAGGTAAATATTTACTACACTTTCGTGGGGAAAAAAATAGCAAAAAATTTTTTTATATATATACATACAGTGCCTTGCGAAAGTATTCGGCCCCCTTGAACTTTTCGACCTTTTGCCACATTTCAGGCTTCAAACATAAAGATATAAAACTGTAATTTTTTGTGAAGAATCAACAACAAGTGGGACACAATCATGAAGTGGAACGCAATTTATTGGATATTTCAAACTTTTTTAACAAAAAACTGAAAAATTGGGCGTGCAAAATTATTCAGCCCCCTTAAGTTAATCCTTTGTAGCCCCAACTTTTGCTACAATTACAGCTGTAAGTCGCTTGGGGTATGTCTCTATCAGTTTTTCACATCGAGAGACTGAAATTTTTGCCCATTCCTCCTTGCAAAACAGCTCGAGCTCAGTGAGGTTGGATGGAGAGCGTTTGTGAACAGCAGTTTTCAGTTCTTTCCACAGATTCTCGATTGGATTCAGGTCTGGACTTTGACTTGGCCATTCTAACACCTGGATATGTTTATTTGTGAACCACTTCATTGTAGATTTTGCTTTATGTTTTGGATCATTGTCTTGTTGGAAGACAAATCTCCGTCCCAGTCTCCGGTCTTTTGCAGACTCCATCAGGTTTTCTTCCAGAATGGTCCTGTATTTGGCTCCATCCATCTTCCCATCAATTTTAACCATCTTCCCTGTCCCTGCTGAAGAAAAGCAGGCCCAAACCATGATGCTGCCACCACCATGTTTGACAGTGGGGATGGTGTGTTCAGGGTGATGAGCTGTGTTGCTTTTATGCCAAACATAACGTTTTGCATTGTTGCCAAAAAGTTCGATTTTGGTTTCATCTGACCAGAGCACCTTCTTCCACATGTTTGGTGTATCTCCCAGGTGGCTTGTGGCAAACTTTAAATGACACTTTTTATGGATATCTTTAAGAAATGGCTTTCTTCTTGCCACTCTTCCATAAAGGCCAGATTTCTGCAGTATACGACTGATTGTTGTCCTATAGACAGAGTCTCCCACCTCAGCTGTAGATCTCTGCAGTTCATCCAGAGTGATCATGGGCCTCTTGGCTGCATCTCTGATCAGTCTTCTCCTTGTATGAGCTGAAAGTTTAGAGGGACGGCCAGGTCTTCGTATATTTGCAGTGGTCGGATACTCCTTCCATTTCAATATTATCGCTTGCACAGTGCTCCTTGGGATGTTTAAAGCTTAGGAAATCTTTTTGTATCCAAATCCATCTTTAAACTTCTCCACAACAGTATCTCGGACCTGCCTGCTGTGTTCCTTGTTCTTCATGATGCTCTCTGCACTTTAAATGGACCTCTGAGACTATCACAGTGCAGGTGCATTTATACACAGACTTGATTACACACAGGTGGATTATATTCATCATCATTAGTCATTTAGGTCAACATTGGATCATTCAGAGATCCTCACTTATCTTCTGGAGAGAGTTTGCTGCACTGAAAGTAAATGGGCTAAATGATTTTGCACGCCCAATTTTTCAGTTTTTTTATTTGTTAAAAAAGTTTGAAATATCCAATAAATTTCGTTCCACTTCATGATTGTGTCCCACTTGTTGATTCTTCACAAAAAAATTACAGTTTTATATCTTTATGTTTAAAGCCTGAAATGTGGCAAAAGGTAGCAAAGTTCAAGGGGGGCGAATACTTTTGCAAGGCACTGTATATACAATTGTGACACAAGTCATATTGTAATCGAATGTTATTAAAAATGACCTTTCCTATACAATCTGCTTCTCTGTCATTTTCTGTAAAATGCAGTATGGCTACTTCGAGGTGTTCTGTTCACAGAATGTATACTGACCACACCCCAGAAACATCATTTCCTGCATGTGTGATTGGCTCACTCATTTTCCCAGAAGTCTGCACTAAGATACAAGTCAGATTTCAGTCATCTCCTGCAACAGAAATGTCATATTTGTTACTCTTTAACTCTTTACTGACCTAAGAAACTTTCATCACTATTGCCCTGCTGCTATTTTTAGTTTTTGGCAAAATTTATCACTACCAGTGTAAATTATCCCTCCAAGGCCACTTTCACATGGCCGTTTTGCTGCATGCACCAGATTCCGACAGAAATAATCATCAGATTCTTGCAGCTGGATTGCCAGGCGCATGTGAATAGCGGCGGACAATCCACCTGCACAGAGTATTGACAAATTGACTGCGTATGTCACTGTTTGTATTTAGCCGCACACCAAGCTGTAACCTGTGGTTAGGAATGGGTATCCAAGCCTGGATGCAGTTAGATGTGTTCAGGTTCAGATGTCTGTCTCTAACCACAGGTTAGTCTCATGTGTAGCTTCATGCAAACAGTTATGGCCACTATCAGCCTTTCATTACTTCTGGTGTATGAAGCTGGATGTCCATGTGAAGGAGGCCTACTCTGATTTAACACTTCATCAAATGATGAAAAAGTAAGTTTGTTGTTAACAGGAAGTGTTTTGTTTTATTATTGATGCTGAGACCTGTTGGTGTATGGTCTAAGGATGTGTGGTTCTGTCTCTGTTTTGTTGGAGATGGATTTCTACACGTGGATGAGTCTCATGATCAATCTTCTCACTGTGAAGATACTGATTGACAAGAGAAGACGTCTGAGGGAGAAGAAGAGACGCCGATTATATTGGGTTCATCCATTGATCTCGCAGCGGCTAAGCAAGGGTCACTTTCACACTGTGTATCTTGAACTCCGAAAGTATCCAAAGAAATTCCATGAGTATGCTCGGATGAGTGTCACTACATTTGATGAACTGTTGGAAGTTGTTAGACCTCAGCTGACCAGAGCATCTACGAACATGAGAGCTAGCATTTCTCCAGAGGAGAGATTACTGGTGACATTGCGGTAAGTGTATAATGTTTTTTGTATGTATTGATATGGCTTGACTTTATTTTCTATTTAAACAATGGCTGTTGCTTACCAGTCAGGTAGATCTTTCTTTTTTTACTGATTTTTTTTACTTTGTCAATTTGCCACTTTTCTTGGACCACAAACTACAAATTGTTGTTTTCGGTTCTCAAGAATTTCCTAAATGCAGTCATGTATATTTATATTTAGTACCTGGAGTGAATAAGGCCCACACATTTGGAATCTTCAGTAATTGATTTTTTTTTTTTTTTCCCTTCCAGATATCTTGCTACAGGGGACACATTTGCTTCACTCCATTTTCATTTCCTTCTTGGAAAAATGACAATTTGCAAGATTGTCCATGAAACCTGTGCAGCCATCTGGAGCTTGTTAAGAAATCAAGTGATGCCTGAGCCCACAGAAGAAAAATGGAGAGCTGTCAGTGAAGGATTTAAGAGCACTTGCCATTTTCCTAACTGTGTTGGTGCTTTGGATGGAAAACGTATAAGAATTAAAATGCCACCCAAAAATGGTTCAGAGAGTTCCAGATTTAAAAACGATTTCTCCATTGTGCTAATGGCTATTGTGGACAGTGCGCACAATTTTGTGGCTGTAGATGTTGGAGCATATAGAACTGTTGGGGATTCAAAAATATTTCGCACTTCTCCAATGGGGAGGAAAATTCTTGAGGGCAAATTTAATATTCCAAGCCCAAGGCCCATAGAAGAAGGCGGGGATCCACTGCCATTTGTGTTTGTCGCTGATGAGGCCTTCAGCTTAAGCAACAACATAATGAAGCCTTATCCTAAGAGAGGCCTGGATTTGAATGGGAAAATTTTCAACTACAGACTGAGCCGTGCACGACGTCAGGTGGAATGCGCTTTTGGAATTCTAGCTAATAAGTGGAGGATATTTCAGAGCACTATCCAGCTGAAGCCTTCACATGTGGACATGATCGTGAAGAGTGCATGTTCTCTTCACAACTTTGTACTACAAAGAGAGGGCTATTCCGATGACTTGCTGGATCATAATATGGAGGATTTGGAGTGGCCTGCTGTGCGATACCCTGATCATGCTGCAAATATAAGAGAAAAATTTGCACAGTATTTTATGTCCTCTGCTGGTGAACTTCCCTGGCAGTGCAGCAAAGTTTAAAAGATCCGTCAGCCTAAAACTTTCTTTTTTGTTATTAATATATTGGGAAATCCTAGTGGTGAGATCTCCTATGCAGAGTTCCCAGATCTGCACAGCTGCTGTGGCCAGCAAAGGGAACCTGTTGCTAGACCATTCATCTTAGCAACAATCTTCCCATAGGATGTGCATTTAAATGTTTTTTATGCATGTTCTTTTTTGTAAAAGCCTCCCTTGTGTAGAAATCCAAAAGCCTTGAGACTACTTCCGTATGTCACTATGTTGGATGTGATGTCAGCAGCCCCGCTGCACTCAGAGCTGTCATTAAATGACACTTTTATAGTATTCCTTAGCTACCTAAAAGGTTATGTATAGAAGCAAGGACAAGGGTGAAGGTGCTGGGCCAGCAAAGACAGTAATTGGACACAGGAGAAGAGGCTGTGACATACAAAGAGAGAGGGGGCTGTGATAAGGAACGGATTCTTCCTGAAGAAGTCAAATTTGTTAGCCAGTTCAAAGGCACAATGCAAATTAATACTAAATGATTATGGGGAAAAAAAAAAAACACTGCAAATAAGCACTTAATTTTTATGCACTTTTACCTGGCCTTTTTAGGTTGGTGACAGGGTCTGTTTAACTGGGGTCCCACTCTTTTCTGGATTTTTATTTTGTTTTATAGAATCAAGAATACAGGAAAAGTGAGGACACCCAAAGTTCCATAGTGGGTGGTAAATGGAACCAAGAGTCCCCGAAAAGATATAGGGGGAACTTGTGTTACCACAACCCATCTGTGGTTGAAATATAATGTTTGGGTTTAATGACCATTGTCACTTATGTTTTTAGTAATTATTGTAAATATTGTATATCATTTGCTCCCAACCCCCCCAAATTCCTTGTTTTCCCTTTTTATAGTACATCGGCAGTATTTCTGATTTTTCTTTCTGATATTTAGGGCCTGTGTCAATGAGCTTTAATGGGTAAATGCAGCGTGCTTTTGAGATCGGTTTGTGAGGTCATTCAGAATTTATGGCCCTGATTTAGCTTCTTTTGCATTCTCATGGACTTGTATGGACAAAGAAGCTGTTCTAAAGCAAATGAAAGCCCTTTGACACTGAGTGCCGGTTCACACTAGGGCGACCTGGTCGCCTCACAGGTCGCCGCAGGTCGCCTCCCATAGGGAAGCTACGGACCCGTTCTAATAGGAGCGACACAAGTCGCTCCGACCTAGAAAAAGGGTCCGGAGCTTCTTTGGGGCGGCCAGGAGGCGACCGCCATAGACTTCAATGTTATGAAGTCCGTGGCGGCCGCTCTGAGGTCGCGGCGCGCTGCTCGCACCGCGACCTCGGAGGTCGCCACCCGAAGTAGTATCGCGGTAGTGTGAACCGGCGCTAACTCAAAAGGAAAACTATCCATTAGCAAAATATTTGTTTGAAAAGCCTCAGGTTGCATCTGCCCTTTAAATACTTTAATCACTTGAGCTTTGGAAGATTTTACCCCCTTCGTGACCAGGCTATTTTCTGCTACTTTAACCACTTTACAACCGGAGGATTTTGCTGTCTTCCGTCCAGGCCACTTTTTGCGATTCGGCGCTGTGCGACTTCAACTGACAATTGCGCGGTCGTGCGACGCCGTACCCAAACGAAATTTACGTCCTTTTTTTTCCCACAAACAGAGCTTTCTTTTGGTGGTATTTGATCACCTGTGCGATTTTGACTTTTTGCGCTATAAACAAAAAAAGAGCGTTTATTTTGAAAAAATAACAATATTTTTCACATTTTTTTTATATGAAATTCCCCCCAAAAAAGATGTAAAAACCAATTTTTTTAAAAGTTTTTGGCCAATTTGTTTTATGCTACATATGTTTGGTAAAAAAAATCGCAATAAGCGTATTTTGATTGGTTTGCGCAAAAGTTATTGCGTTTACTAACAAAGGGAAAGATTTCTGTCATTTTTGGTGTTTTTTTTTTAACGCGTAATGGCGGCGATCTGCGATTTTTTTTTTTGCGGGACTGCGACATTGCGGCGGACAGATCGGACCCCTGACTGACATTTTTGACACTTTTGGGGGTACCAGTGACATTACTGCAGTAATCAGTGCTATATATATGCACTGTTACTGTAAAAATGACACTGGCAGGGAAGGGGTTAATTTTATTGGAGAGGGAGGGGTTAATGTATGCCTGGTGCTTACTGACGTGTAGGGGGGGAGGTGACTATGTGATTCATGGACAGATCGGATGTCCAGCTATGCTGAACAGTCCGATCTGTCACTCCCTGTCACTATGGAGATCCGCCCGCTGTGTTTACACACAGCGGGCGGATCTCCAGACTCGATCCCCGACGATCGGGTAAGAGCAGCGGCGATCGCCGCTGCTCCTCCCCTGGCCCGACTCCCGCTGTGAATGAAAACAGCGGGAGCGAGCCTCCGGCGGCGCGCAAGCGCCGCCCAGAAGGGGAGGAGTCCAGTCACGTTAATACTACGTGGCTGGACGATAACGAACCACTCTGCCGCAGTAGTATTACTGTGAGCGGTTGCAGAGTGGTTAAATGACAATTGTACAGTCATGCAACGCTGTGCCCAAACAAAATTTATATAATTTTTTTCACACAAATTTAGCTTTCTTTTGGTGGTATTTGATCCCTACTAAGTTTTTTTATTTTTTTGCAATATAAACAAAAAAAGACAGAATATTTTGAAAAAAAAAAAAAACTATATTTTCTACTTTCTCCTATAAAACATATCTAATATATTTTTTTTTAAATAAAATTTCTTCATACATTTTGGCCAAAATGTATTCTGCTACATGTCTTTCATAAAAAAAAATCCCATTAGGTGTATATTGAAAGTATAGCCCCTACAATACTAATAGTGGTGATCAGCAACTTCTAATGGGACTGCGATAGTGTGGCGGAGAATCTGACACTAACTGACACTGACATCATCAGTGACATTAATACAGTGATAGTGACATACAGTGCCTTGAAAAAGTATTCATACACCTTAATATTTTCCACATTTTGTCATGTTACAACCAAAAACGTAATTGTATTTAATTGGAATTTTATGTGATAGACCAACACAGAAAAATGATAAATGGTTTTCAAATTTTTTTTACAACCAAATACCTGAAAAGTGTGGCGTGCATTTGTATTCAGCCCCCCTGAGTGAATACTTTGTAGAACCACCTTTCCCTGCAGGCACCCTTTACAATCTGGCAGAATCTCGAGGCACACCAACCAAAAATTTCCCAAAAATTAAATTGTTACTTACGTCAATGGGATACTTGAGCCTGGGACGATCTACACAACCGCTCTATTCTTGCAGGATTATTGTTAATGGAAAACTGCACTTCTTTTTTTATGTTTTATTCCGCTTGCACAGCTGCTTCAGTTTGGCCGCAGCGCAGGATACCTGCGTTTTTTTTTTTTTTTTTTTCATGTGCTTTTCCTAATAGACTTCTATTTATGTCCCTCATTTTTGGTGTGCTTTCAGAAAATGTAGGACATAGAAGTTTATGAGAAGCCACAGGTAACGCACATGAAAACCACGGGTATTCAGCGCTACACCTGCGCTGCGGCCAAACTAAAGCAGATGTGCAAGTGGAATACAACATCAAAAAAGACGTGCAGTTTCCATAAACAATAATACAGTATTTAAAACCCACATATCTATGTATAAATATTACATAAAAAAAAAAAAAAATTGGCGATTGCTTCTTTAAGCCCCCGTTCACACTGGGGCGACCTGTCAGGCGACCTGGTCACCTGACAGGTCGCCGTAGGTCGCCTGCCATACAGAAGCTATGGACCCGTTCTAATAGAAGCGACACAAGTCCCTCCGACTTAGAAAAAGGGTCCGGAGCTTCTTTGGGGCGACCCGGAGCGACTTGCATAGACTTCAATGTTATGAAGTCCGTGCCGGCCACTCCGAGGTCGCGGTACGAGCAGCGTGCCGCGACCTATGTGGTCGCCCGGGGAAGTCGGATCGCCCCAGTGTGAACGGGGCCTAAAAGTAATCACCAATTTTCTTTTTTTTTTTATGTAATATAAATATACATAAGATATTTGGGTTTTAAATACTGTATTATTGTTAACGGAAACTGCACGTCTTTTTTTACATTGTATTCCACTTGCACCTGCGCTGCGGCCAAACTGAAGCTGATGTACAAACGGAATACAACATAAAAAAAGAAGTGCAGTTTCCATTATCAATAATACAGTATTTAAAACCTACATATCTTATGTATATTTATATTACTTAAAAAAAAAAAAAAAAAATCGGTGAAAGCAATACCAGGTAAAGTTAATGACAGTCATATATCAATAAATGTAACTCACGAAGCCAGAGGAGTCACTGAAGAGCCTCCTCCCTGTTATTCCTCTTCTCACACACTCTGGGGTAACTTGAAAAGTGCGCCAGCCAACAGCAGCTCCTGAGACCCGCGGCTCTCACCTCCCAGCAAGCACTTCGTATGCCGATCCTCCCATAGCAGCCGATGACGTCATCGGTTGGCACGACGCGGTCAGGAGGCCCACACAGCTTCCTGGGAGCATTTGGCAGCGGGAAGGGAATTTAGCTGTCCCTTCTGGCATAGCCATATGGAAACTTTTTTTTTTTTTTATAAGATTGCTGCAAGGAAAACTTTTTTCTTCTATAAGATAGCTGCAAATTAGGGTCATTTTGCCGTGCAACACCTGGGGACTCTTCACGGCACACTGGTTGAGAAACCCTGTTCTAACACATGAATATGCTTTGATGTAAACCATACCATTGTATGGCTGTATGTTTAGGGTCATTGTCCTGCTGGAAGGTGAACCTCCACCCCAGTCTCAAGTCTTTTGCAGACTCCAACAGGTTTTCTTCTAAGATAGCCCTGTATTTGGCTCCATCCATCTTCCCATCAACTCCCCTGTCCCTGCTGAAGAAAAGCATCCCCACAACATGATGCATGTTTCATGGTGGGGATGGTGTGTTCAGGGTTAATTGCAGTGTTAGTTTTCCACCACACATAGCGTTTTGCTTTTAGGCCAAAAAGTTCAATTTTGGACTTGTGTGACCAGAGCACCTTCTTCCACATGTTTGCTGTGTCCCCTACATGGCTTCTCACAAACTTCAAAGTGCTCTTCTTTTGGCTTTCTTCTTGCCACTCTTCTAAAAAAAAAAAAAAAAAAAAAAGGCCAGATTTGTGGATTGCTCGACTAATAGCTGTCCTGTGGACAGATTCTGCCACCTGAGCTGTGGATCTCTGTGGCTCCTCCAGAGTTACCATGGGCCTCTTAGCTGCTTCTCTGATTAATGCTCTCCTTGCCCGGCCTGTCAGTTTAGGTAGACGGCCATGTCTTGGTAGGTTTTCAGTTGTGCCATACCCTTTCCATTTTCAGATGATGGATTAAACAATGCACCGTGAGATGTTCAAAGCTTAGGATATTTTTTATAACCTAACCCTGCTTTAAACTTCATGACTTTATACCTGACATGTCTTGTGTGTTTCTTGGCCTTCATGATGCTGTTTGTTCACTAAGGCCCCTTTCACACAGGCGGACCGTTCAGATCCGCCTGTCGGGTTTTTTGGCGGATCTGAACGGTCCCCCCATGCATCTGTATGGGGGATCGGATGTCAGCGGAGACATGTCCCCTGACATCCGATCCGTCAAATCTGGACCGATGGAAACCATATTTTCCATCTGTCCAGCGGATCGGATAAGAACGAACCGACGGTCCGTTCCCATCCGATTTCCCCCATAGAGATGCATGGGGAACTGACATCTGTGTCTCCGCACACAGCACGGAGACACAGCTGTCATCCTCCTGCTCAGCGGGGGATCGGCGGCTCGATCTCCCGCTGAGAAAAACGTAATCCGTCCGACGGACGGATAGTGTGAAAGGGGCCTTAGGTTCTCTAACAAACCTCTGAGAGTGTTGCAGAAGAGCTGTATTTATACTGAGATTAAATTACACACAGATGGACTCTTTACTAATTAGGTGACTTCTGAAGGCAATTGGTTCCACTATATTTTAGTTAGGGGTATCAGAGTAAAGAGGGGCTGAATACAAATGCATGCCACACTTTTCAGATATTTATTTGTATAAAAAAATTTGAAAACCGTTTATCATTTTCCTTGTAACATGACAAAAGATGGAACATATCAAAGGGAATGACTACTTTTTTCAAGGCACTGTACTAATGACACTGGCTGGGAAGGGGTTTAATATGTGCCTAGCTATGTGTAACATGTGTAAAATGTACTGCTTTTCACTAAAGATCTCTCAGCAAAGCAGGGATGAGAAACTGACAGCTCTTTCCCTCTGTACCCTCTGTGGTATACAACACAGAGTTCTGGAAAGTGAATGTACACAGCTGATAAGCAGGTTCCGGAGTAAATCCCTGGCCAGGGCTTGCTGACAGGTTTCGGCTGTGAACGATCACCTCAGGAGCTGGGTAGGGAGCACTCACACGTGCGCCCTAAACCTGGGAATTGGCAGCGACATATGGGTTCGTTGCTTTGACTACAGCGTCTATAAGCCTGCAGTACTTTGCGGGCGAGCTGTCACCAAGTGGTTAAAGTCTAAGTTCACCTTTTCCAGAAAATAACCTACGCAGTCAAGGGGCCCCCGTAGATATTAAAAATCTCTGCAGTTTTGTAAAATGTTACTGTTTTTACCTGGAGGCCATTTGAGTCCCCTTAGAAGCCTAGCTAAAAAAAAACTCCTAGTTAGCAACCTCCACGTCCTGTTGGATGTACACGCCCAGTATTGCAGGAGTGAAAAACAACAGTTTTCTCATCCTAGTAACAAGGAAGCGATCCAATCCGCCTGTCAGTTTTTTTCAGGCGGACCTGATCGGATGCATCTCTATGGGGGAGCGCGTGTCAGCGGAGACATCTCCGCTGACACCCGCTGCTATCCGATTTCTATCCTGTCCGTGAAATCCATCCGTCTGGAGGATCGGATCAGATGGGATCGGATGAGAACGGACAGGTGGTCCGTTCTCATCATATCCCCCTATAGAGGACAGCGGGGAGCTGACAGCTCCGTCTCTGCAGGGGCTTCTGAGGGGACCCAAATGGCCTACAGGTGAAAAAATACAATTAATGATCATTTTAGAAAATGGCACAGATTTTTAATATCTAATGAGGCCCCCTGAATGCATAGGCTTTTTTCTGGAAAAGGGGAACTTAGCCTTTAAACCTGAATCCTGTGCAAACCGCTAAATACACTGTCAATATGCATAAGGGGATGGGTACTGTCTCACCTACCAAATGGCTCCTATTTATGTCCTTTCAGATAGCAAAGCCAAGATGGTGACCTGACTTTTTCCCTGCTGCAATTAACCATAGATAGGTTACCTTCCCACCCCCTAGCTTGTTGATTGGACAGTAAAGAAACAGCAACAGAATGTTGAGGTTATCTCTCTGCACTCTCCTCCTTTTAGCAGCATGTTCCTTCTCTGCACAAACATTCACAAGTACTTCTCCTCCCCTTTACAGTGCTGCAATAAATACAAAGACACAGTCTGTATGAATTTCTGCACCTCTGGCTGAAATCTTTTTTTCTCCTGGTCATGTGCAGTAGAAACCTGTGGATGTTTATGGAGCTGTCTCCTAATACAGGAGCCACTTGATGGCCTCATAGGAGTGTGAGTTTCTACTGCACAGATTCTGCCCAAGCGAAATAATATTTTAGTTGGAGACATTTAAAGTGGTTCTAAAGGTTGAAGGTTTTTTTACCTTCATGCATTCTATGCATGAAGGTAAAAAACCTTCTGTGTGCAGCAGCCCCCTGAATACTTACCTGAGCCCCTTAGCGATCCAGTGATGTGCACAAAAGTCTTGGTTCTCAGGGTTCTCTCCTTCCTCGTTGGCTGAGAGCTAATGACTCCCACTGCTGTTAATTACAGCCAGTGAGCCAATGAGAAGAGGGGGATGGGGCCAAATCCGCAGCATGAATGGACATGCAGAGCAGCGGCTCACGAGCGAGCTTGCTCAGGTGCCCCAACAGCAAGCTATTTTTCTGGGGGGCACTTGGCAGGAGGGTGGAGCCAGGTGTGCCAGCGGGTACCCAAGATGAGGAGGATCGGGGCTGACCCATACAAAGCCACTGCGCAGAGCAGATAATTATGACATGGTTTTTAAAAGAAAAAAAAAAGCGACTTTTAATATCACTTTAAGATTCCTATAGGCTACATTTAGATGATCCAGATAAGTGTACATCTCTGGTGGATGAGGGGGTGAGCTTGGGTCATGGAGCAAAGCGCAAAAATTACAGTTATCCTTTAACCACTTCCCGACCACCCGCCGCCTTTTTACTGCGGCAGGGTGGCTCTCCTGTACAAACCGACGTAGGTCTACACCGGTCGCGCGCGGGAAGCTAGGGGGCGAGCGGTCGCCGCCCCCACTCGGCAGCGGGGAAGCCCATGTACGGGTCAGGCGGCTCCGATTGCCGCCTGACACCCGCGATCGCTCCCCACTGAGGGAGAAGGATGGTCGGCTGTTGTAAACACAGCCGACCGTTCTCCCTGAAATGATCACAGAGCTCATGTGAGCCTTCTATTTAGGATCACATGTGTCTATGGTAATTTATTTACACTACAATTCATTCCATATATGCACTCACATTGTATATATAAAAACCAGCGTTCTTTATCGTAAAGGCTTCCTCACGCTTAACTGTCAGACACCGCTTACGTGACTCGTACTGCCCACGGCTCGGTACCAGCCGGCGGGCTTCCGGGTTCGGGGTGTGACATCAGACTTTCCAGTTGCCGGGGTGACCGCTTGCTCACGCTCTAATGCGTTTCGCCACATAAGGACTTCTACGGAGGGCGTGGGCATGCGGCGCAGTCACCTCCTTTTCTCTTACGTCCTCCGACAGTCGCTGCCTCCTCTAAGTCATCACTGTTGGGTATTGTCTTCCCATCCGCAGGAGTAGCTAGGCATATAAACTTAGTCCAAAGACAAAGACATTAGCATATACACACCCATGGGGGCTGTCCCAACTGGTCAATACCCCCCCTGCATCACCACTCCCAACTCAGTTTTAATCTGCCTAGCGTCAGGAGTAGTCAGGCTTACCTTGTGCTGGGGCTTCAGTCTCAGCCTTCCTAATCTTTTCTTTTGATTTTCTTTGAAAATGTCAGTTTTTTCTCTTACTTTACTAGCTGTTTATTTTGTCAGCTTCTAGTGTTATGCCCCGTACACACGTGCAGATTATCTGCAGACTTTTGTCTGCAGACTTACCTTTTCTATGTAGTGCAAGGGCCTGCCGGATTGCATACAAATTGAAAGTGTTTAGGTTTGACCTCATATTATATGGTTTTGGTAAGTCTGCAGACAAAAGTCTGCAGATAATCTGCACGTGTGTATGGGGCATAAGTCTTCTCTTCGGATGAAGATGGATCATGCGGTGCTGGGATTCGGACTGACCGCCCTGGTTTTCCAGGGCACAGAGGGTCAGATGGACCCCCAGCCCGCCATCGAGCGTTCAGCCATGGTTCGCCCTGGCATTACAAACGACCCATCCCTGTTCGCTACAGGGATGCAGCCGTGAGGTGGCTACCTCACAGGACTCGTCTGCGATGCTGCAGCGTCATGTCCCTGGCTCACGGCACTCCCTGTCAGATGAGGAAAGAGGTTTTCCGTGCATAGAGGCTCCCCACGCCATCTGGTACAGGTAAGTACTTCTGTGTGGGGCCTCTGTATGGGGTGGCAGTCTTTGTTGCTGTGTGTTCCCCATGTCTGTTTCTGTGTGACTCCCTGTAAGATCCCTGTGGGTATCGCTTGTGCAGATACTGTATGTTGCCCGGGGGTCCCTGTCCCTGTGTCACTTAGGTGCATTGTTGGGGGTGCAGACGTTTCTGGTTATGCGGTGACCGCAGCGGTGCATGTTCGCGCGGTCCGCCATTTTAACTATGGGCAAACATGTGTAGCTCCTCTGGGGCGATCCTGCATGTTGTTTTGGCGCCATCCGCCGCCATTTTGTGGGCGGTGGAACGATCGGTCCGGCCGCATGTCGGCGGCCATTTTGGCGTAGCTTCCAATGCATCCCTATGGGGCCGCCATTTTCCCAGGGTCTGGCATATAGTCCAGCCTACCTCAGCAGCACTTCCTTTCCATCAGCAGCAGGACATCGGTCGCAACGCTCTGCGAGCTCTGCAGGTTATCACTCTCAAGTTTCCTCTGTGCTATCGCTTCTGGCTCAGTTTCTTTTCTCCTTTTTGGGGTCTTTTATCACTGTAGCAGTAGCGGTGGGCTGCGCACACCGCAGCGTTCTTAAAGGGAACAGTACATTGTATTGCACTGTAGTTTGTGTTCTGATAACTTGAGCAATGGATTCTCAGGAAAGCAAGTTTCCTCCAGCTTTAGTGGGGGGGCCCCAGTTCTCCTGTGCCTCCGCTGCGACCCGATCTGGCTGCTGTGGTGAAGACTTTGGTGGCAAATATGGAAATGCTGATGTCTGGACGTGCTGCGAGAAAGAGGCCCAGGTTGTCTCTCTCTTCTGATTCAGATGGGGATATGGCTGCTGCTGCAAGCGTGCCCTTTTCAGGGTCCCGCTCATCCTTGGACCCCCCGGGGTCTGAGGGGGAGGCTGAGATGGAGGGGGTTGATACCTCCTCCCCGGGGTCACCTGAAGAACGGGCGACCATGGATGAGTTGATTGTGTCTGTAAAGGACACCTTACATTTAGAGGATGAGCCCTGTCCTCCGGGCGTTGTGTCCTCGTTTGGGACGCACAGGACCCGCAAGTCTGCGCAGGTTTTCCCCTGCCCAGCGGAATTCCATTACACTGTTAATGAAATGCCGGCTACGGAATCACGATGGTGTGTGCCTCCACAGGTAGATCACACTGTGGCCGTGTTGAACAAGGCTACCTTGGTTCCTACTGAGGATACCCCGTTTTTCCGGGATCCCACGGACCGGCGGTTGGAGTCTCTAGCTCGCAATTCCTATACGGTGGCGGGTTCGTTGCTCAAACCCATTTTCGCGTCCGTTCTGGTGGCTCAGGCGGTGGCTGATTAGACTAAGATGCTTAGGAGCAATCTCGTGTCTGATGGTGTTCCACCTGCCCGGCTGGAAATGGTGGATCAGATACACCAAGGAGTCATGTACTTGTGTGATGCAGCCTTGAATGAGGCCCCCTTGGTGGCTCGCCTCTCTAGTGTCGCGGTGCTTAACCGGCGACTGATATGGCTGAAGAGCTGGTCGGCCGACCAGTCCTCACGGAAAACTGTTGCTGATTTTCCCTATGCTGGCTCTCGCCTTTTTGGCGAGGCAATGGACACCCTGGTAAAAGGCGTCACGGGGGGCAAGAGCACTATGCTGCCCCAGAACCCGAAGAACAAGTCTTCTCGAGGCAAGCGGGGTTCTGCGCCTAGATCCAATCAGGGGTCCTTTCGTGCCTTTCGGAACCAATCCAAGGGCAAGCCCTTCAAGACCCAGGGCAACCAGAAGAAGCCCTGGGCGGGTAAGCAGAATTCCGGCAATGCCGGCTCGGCGGGTCAATCTGCCTCTGCCTGAAGGGCGCCCTCACCCATTTCAGGGGTGGGGGGACGTTTGCGCGGTTTCCTCCAACCTTGGCTGCTCCGGATATCGGACAGGTGGGTTCAGGAAATCATTTGATCCGGGTACAAGATCGAATTCCTTTCCCGGCCAGCGGACAGATTCTTTCCCTCCAATCTTCATCTGCTTCCGGGGCGTCTGCAGGACTTGCATCAATCGGTGCAGGGCCTTCTTGCTCAGGGAGTGATTGTCCCGGTGCCTCATCAGGACAGGTTTCGGGGGTTTTATTCGAATCTGTTCACTGTGCCCAGGAAGGAGGGCAAAGTGCGTCCTATTCTGGACCTGAAAGCGCTGAACCGCTTCGTGCGTGTTCGGAAGTTTCGAATGGAGTCTCTCCATTCGGTGGTGGCCTCCTTGATTCCAGGAGAATTCCTGGCTTCGATAGATCTGAAGCATGCGTACCTGCACATCCCCATTTTCGAGGGTCATCAGCGGTACCTTCAGTTTGCTATCGCAGAGGACCACTACCAGTTTGTGGCGTTACCTTTCGGTCTCGCTTCGGCACCAAGGGTGTTTACCAAAGTGTTGGCGCCGGTTCTGGGCCTGCTGAGGGCCCAGGGCATTGCGGTCTTGGGTTACCTGGATGATCTACTTCTGAGATCACGTGCCAGCCAGGACTTTGTGTGCGATCTGTCCATCCTGGTACAGACGCTCCAGGAGTTCGGATGGACCATCAACGTTCAAAAATCGGCGTTGTCTCCATCGCTTCGCCTTCCCTATCTGGGAATGGTTCTGGACTCTGCTCAGGCGAAGGTGTTCTTGCCGGAGGACAAGCTCCGGACTTTGCGGGACGAGCTCAGGTCCCTCAGGGACAACCCGTCCTCGTCACTCAGGACATGTATGCGGGCCCTGGGGTTGATGGTTTCGGCCTTCGAGGCGATACCCTTTGCTCAGTTCCACACACGGGCTCTCCAGACGGAGATCCTGGCCAGGTGGGACAGACTACCTCAGTCCTTGGATCTGGGTGTCTCCTTGAGTCATCAGACCAAATTGGCTCCAGTCCCCATCGGTGACGGAAGGCAAGTCCTTCCGTCCGTTGGTGTGGACGGTGGTTACCACGGACGCCAGCCTGTCGGGCTGGGGTGGAGTCCTGGGCAACCTGTCTGCCCAGGGCACTTGGTCGGAGGAGGAGTTCTCCCTCCCGATCAATGTGCTGGAATTACGAGCGATCAAACTCTGTCTCTTCCAGTGGTCGGACCGTCTCTGGGGCCTACCTGTCCACGTACAGACGGACAATGCTACCGCGGTGGCTTACATCAACCACCAGGGGGGCACCAGGAGTGCTCGAGCGGCCCGAGAGGGGACCGACATTCTGTCTTGGGCCGAGACTCATGTCCCGGCGATCTCAGCTGTTCACATTCCGGGTGTGGAAAATTGGCAGGCCGACTATCTGAGCCGCCAGACCCTGGACCAGGGGGAATGGTCCCTACACCCGGAGGTCTTTCAGATGCTGTGTGCGAGGTGGGGATCCCCGGACGTGGATCTGTTCGCATCCCGGCTAAATCAAAAGGTGGAAAGGTTCGTGGCAAGAACGCACGCTCCGTTGGCGGACGCCTCGGATGCGTTGGTGGCCCCTTGGCATCAGTATCGTCTGATGTACGCCTTTCCTCCGATTCAGTTACTATCCCGGTTCCTCCGCAGATTGGTCTCGGAACCGCACATGGTGATTCTGGTGGCTCCGGACTGGCCTCACCGGTCCTGGTATGCCGACGTTGTTCACCTGGCAGTGGCGCCTCCGTGGCGTCTGCCTGTGCGGGAAGATCTCCTGTCTCAAGGTCCGATCTTCCATCCTGCTTTACAGTCACTGGCTTTAATGGCCTGGCTGTTGAGACCTAGGTCTTGAGGGACAATGGTCTCTCCCCTGAGGTTATCCCTACCCTAATCAAGGCTAGGAAATCCTCCTCTGGTAAGATCTATTACCGTACCTGGAAAGCTTATTTCGCCTGGTGTGAGTCCAGGGGGTTCTCCCCTCGTTCTTACTCGGTGTCGAGAGTGTTGGCTTTGCTCCAGTCTGGAGTGGATCAGCGCCTGGCGCTGGCCACGATAAAGGGCCAGGTGTCTGCACTGGCGGTCCTTTTCCAACGCCCTGTGGCGTCTCATTCCTTGGTTCGCACCTTCATTCAAGGTGTGCGACATTTGGCTCCTCCCAGGAAGGAGCCTTTACCTCCATGGGACTTGAACTTGGTTCTGTCCGTGTTGCTGCATGCTCCCTTTGAGAACATCCGGGAGATATCGTTGCCTCTGCTGTCAAAGGGTTGCTTTTCTAGTGGCGATCACTTCGGCTCGCAGAGTGTCGGAGCTGGCGGTGTTGTCTTGCCGCTCCCCTTACTTGATCATTCACAAGGATAAGGTAGTTTTGCGACTACCCCCATCCTTCCTTCCCAAGGTGATCTCTGAGTTCCACCTTAATGAGGACATTGTCCTGCCTTCGCTTTGTACGAAGCCTACACATCCAAAGGAGATTGCCTTACATTCCTTGGATGTTGTCAGGGCGATCAGGGTTTACCTGTCGTCTACGGAATCCTTTCGGAAGACGGATTCCCTATTTGTCCTTCCTGAGGGATTTGTCCTTCCTGAGGGATCTCGGAAGGGCATGGCTGCGTCGGCAGCAACTATTGCCAAACGGATCAGACAGACCATTGAGCAGGCTTATGCCTTGAAGGAACGGGTTCCGCCCTTCCCTGTTAAGGCGCACTCTACCAGGTCTTTGAGTGCGTCCTGGGCCTATTGGCATCGGGCCTCGGTGGCCCAGGTGTGCAAGGCTGCGACTTGGTCGTCGGCGCACACCTTTTCCAAACATCTATAAAGTAGATGTTCTGGCATCAGCTGATGCTTCCTTTGGCCGCAAAGTTCTCAGTGCGGCAGTGCCATGAAGGACCCTTGAATTTTTTCTGGGTCCCTGGCTGTTGGTATTTGCTTTCCTGGGCTGTTGCTCCTGTTGAGCATTGTTGGTTCTGTTGCCCAGTTGGTTCTCTTACAATGCATGTAAGATTCCTTTCTCTGATGTGGGTACTGCGTTGCCTTTTCTACGGTTGCGTCTCCCACCCCTCATGTCTATACTGCTTTGGGACATCCCAACAGTGATGACTTAGAGGAGGCGGCGACTGTCGGAGGACGTAAGAGAAAACTGAATTTTTGTAAAATTCCTTTCTCTGAGTCCTCCGACAGTCGCCGCCCCCGCCCCTCTTTTGGGGTTCTTATTACCTACTGCTATGCTACCAAACTGAGTTGGGAGTGGTGATGCAGGGGGGTATTGACCAGTTGGGACAGCCCCCATGGGTGTGTATATGCTAATGTCTTTGTCTTTGGACTAAGTCTATATGCCTAGCTACTCCTGCGGATGGGAAGACAATACCCAACAGTGATGACTTAGAGGAGGCACCGACTGTTGGAGGACTCAGAGAAAGGAATTTTACAGGTAAGATTTTACAAAAATTCCGTTATATCGTTCACCCAATAGGCGGTTCTCATATCCCACTCGGCAGTGACACCGGAAGTACAACAAGGGATTTCCCGATCACCGTTAGTATGGGGAACGTTGTATACTATTAAACAAAACCATCTTCTATATGTGCATGGGGCGTTTCCCTTCTTCATGCGGCAGTACCTCATCAATCAGCCGACCTGATCCGGCTATAGAGAAGTACACAAAAACCTGTTCCGGTCACAAGAAGATCTTTAACGCCCCCACATGTAAAATAACAGCATAAAATAGCCTGTGTTCGTCAGAACATGCCTCCATATATATCTCACTTAAAGACTGCTGGTTAATTACAATAGTCTAAAACAATAAAATGCCACATCATAATGTTAAATATTACAGACAATGTATAAAATATTCCTCAACCCCCTGGGCAGGGGAGAGAGAAAGAAAGCCATAACAAAATATCTATTAAAAATTAATTAAAAAATTAATAATTATAAACATTTTACACATATCTACCTCTGTCTTAAAAATTGGTACTAATTACTATAATATCTCGATGCCATGGTCATGTGATCATATGATCTGAGGCCAGCAGAGGAAAACGGGGAAAGAAGGAAAAAGACAAAACCCAACGGGGGAAAAAAGGACATAAAAACGAAAAAAGGACGGACAGAGGGGTGAAATCAATCCACATATGGAACAGAGAGTATCTAGCCTGGAGATCTAATAATTGCTTCTAAAGCAATTCAAATCGAACTCCACGTTTAACCCATTAGGATGGAGCGCATTGGTAATGTAAATCCAATGGGTTACCCTTTTGGATAACTCTCTGACTAAATTGGAGCCTCTCCATGCAGGATTTAATTTTTCTATTCCCCAAAATCTCAGGTCAGAGGGGTCCCTGTTATGTTTACGTTTGAAGTGTAAACAAACACTGTGGTCTTTATAACCCTTACATATATTTGCAATGTGTTCCGATACCCTTTTGAGTTCTCTTAGTTTGCCCTATGTAGATTAAACCACATGGGCACTCAAGGCCCTATACTACATGCGTGGACCTGCATGTTAAACAGTCTTTGATATCAAAACTTTTCCCATTTGCAGAGGCCTTAAAAGAAGTAACTCCTCTCAAATGGGTGTTAACCTGCCTGCAGGCTTTGCACCGTCTACAGGCAAAGAACCCCTCTCTATTGTCCCAAAACATTATGGGCTTCCTGGGTGGATCCAGAACTTTTTTAACAATTTTTTCCCCAAAAGTTGGACCTCTCCTATAGATGAACACCGGTTCCTTAGGCAATACTTTGCCCAGAATCTTGTCCATACATAGAACATCCCAGTGTTTTTTGAAAATTTCTTCCACTTCTTTGTATTGAACATTATAACCTGAGATAAAACCCCATTCGTGTTTAGTATTGGGTTCTCTACTTCTCTCCTGTAAACAATCTTCCTGTGAGGATTCACCAACTTCATTAATGATGGCATCCAGGATCCTCCCATCATAGCCTTTTTCCATAAAACGCTCTTTGTTGACCTCTGCTTGTGTGAGAAAATCCAAATCCCTGGTGCAATTCCTCCTAATTCGTAAAAGCTGGCCCTTAGGTATGTTCTTTAGCCATTTCTCATGATGTCCACTTTGGATAGGTAAATAACCATTCCTATCGTTTGGCTTAATGGGCCTTGGTTACTACGCGTGTTTCTTGGACCATAACCTCCACATCCAGGTAATGTATCCCTTTGTGGTTCCAATTAAATTCTAGTTGAATATGGTTAGGGTTAGTGTTGAGACTCTCAGCAAAATTCTGTAATGATTCTTCCAAGCCAGCCCAGATAAAGAACAAATCATCTACATACCTCATATACATGACTAGCTCTTTTCGCTGTGTGGCATAGATGAACTTGTCCTCCCATTCACCCATGAAGAGATTCGCTAAGCTTGGGGCAAATTTAGCGCCCATCGCTACGCCTCGCTTTTGGGTGTAATACTGGCCACCGTACCAGAAGTAATTGTGCGACAAACAATACTCAAGTACGTGGCCTAGGAATCTCTTCTGGGGGTCAGGTATAACTTCTCTCTGGCTGAAAGCCCAATTCAGTGCTAGAAGCGCATCGTCATGTTGTATGACTGTATACAAAGAAGCCACATCTGCAGTGACTAAAAAGACATCCTCTATAACAGGAAGTTCTATTATTTCCTTTAAGGTTTGTAGAAAATCCTTAGTATCCCTCAAATAGGACTTCGTTTTCACCACACTGTCTTGTAAAAAGAAGTCTAAATGCTGGCCCACTCTGGAGGTGATCGAGTCTATACCATTTACAATGGGCCTAGCCGGGGGATTGCTTTCATCCTTATGGATTTTCGGCAGTGTATAAATTGTAGGGATCCTACTGTAACTTGGTACCAAAAAACTCTTTTCTTTCTTGGTAAGGATTTTTCTATAATACCCCGATTGTACTAGGTCGTCTAATTCTTTGTGGTATGGGATAGTGGGGTCACCCTTAAGTAACTTATACGTTTCCGTGTCCGCTAACATCTCTGAAAGCTGTGTATTGTAATATGTTTTATCCAATATAACCACCCCCCCCCCCCCCTTATCTGCCGGCCGTATGATGACATCCTTGCGTTTTTTCCAACGCCTCTAATCCATCGCGTATATGCCTGGGATTCACCTCTTTTTTAGGTTTAATGGCCTCTAAGTCTCTCAGGACCAGTTGCTTGAACACTTCAACGTGCTGATTGGAAGGCTGAGGTGGATTGAACAGCGAATGATTTTTAAGCCCGCTATCTTTCCCAATTGTTTGAATTGTTATTACAGTAACAGTGCATATTTTTAGCACTGATTACTGTAGTAATTTAACTGGTACCCCCAAATGTGTCAAAAATATCAGTTAGGGGTCCAATCTGTCCGCCCCAATGTCGCAGTCCGGCAAACAAAATTGCAGATCGCCGCCATTACTAGTAAAAAAAACAATAAAAATGACAAAAAATACATTTCCCGTAGTTAGTAGACGCGATAAAGTTTGCACAAACCAATCAAAATACGCTTATTGCGATTTTTTTTTTTTTTTTTTGTACCAAAAATATGTAGCAGAAATCAAATTGGCCTAAAATGTTTAAAAATTTTGATTTTTACATTTTTTTTTTTTGAGACTGTTATATAGCAGAATGGGAAAAATATATATTTTTTTTTTCAAAATTGTTGCTCGTTTTTTGTTTATAGCGCAAAAAATAAAAATCGCACAAGTGATCAAATACCACCAAAAGAAAGCTCTATTTGTGGGATGAAAAGGACATCAATTTTATTTGGATACAGCGTTGCACGACTGCGCAATTGTCTGTTAAAATAATGCAGTGCCGAATCGCAAAATAGGGCCTGGTCAGGAAGGGAGCAAATCCTTCCGCCCTTAAAGGACAGCATAGTGATTTTAGGAAAGTTGCCGTAAAACAGAAGAGACCATGTGAGGCTTTTTACACAGCTATTTTGTCAAACAATCAATTATTTTTTTAATGAGTACATGTGAACTACAGTGAAATTGTATATATAAAAATACTCATGGTGCCAAAAAAAATAAAAACTTTATTTTTTGTGTCTGAACTTTTTTTTTTTTTTGTAGGTTTTCACTGAAGTGTGTGTGATTGTTGTAAATTTTGGAAAGTATCCAAAAGAACTGGCCTTTAATGTCATCATCAAGCAGTGCATTTGGTTGGAGGATAGCTAAAATCCATATGGTAGTTAGGCTATTTTCCCCCTGAATCAGTCTACTGGGTCAGCTTGCACTGAAGACTCAGTTGAAAATCTTCACTTTTTGTGGGGGAAAAAAATAGCAAATAAAAAAACCAAAACAATATAGCATTTACAATTTCGACACAAGTTATATTGTAATTAAATGTAGCACCCTCCTAGGTACGTGCTAGGTAGGTGTGTATATAGTTTTTGGTTTCTCTACTTAACAGGGAAACAGCTAGGTAAATCTAGGAGCAATAGAGAGCTGTGATTCTTAGATAGGTCCTGCCTAGTGTGCTCTGATGGTGCTGACCCTGGCTTGATGTTTCACTCTGATCCAATAGCAGTGCAGTTTTTTTGGACTGTGGGAGGAAACCATGCAGGGGATATCTGTGCAGCCCTGACCAATAGGCACTGGAGGGTTCCTGGTGCATGCTGGGTGACTGTTCTTATATCTGAGGTGCACATGTGGTTCCTGGTATTCGGCTGGAGAGCGGAGTCCAGGTGGGGAAGGAGCTGCTGCCTCTCCCCAGCGAAGGCTGCCATGCGGCCTCAGGGGGTTGACCTGAGAGCCATAGTCAGAGATTCTGAAACCTAGGGACTCTATTGAGGGCTGACTGAGGGAGGATGTCCATGGATCACATCTGGTACTACAGGAGAAGGTGACCTGCAGACATGGGCCTTGTGAGTACAGACATCCAACAGGGATCCTAGGGACTGTTGCTGTTGAAATCCCACTCTGGGTGCTAGGAAGTCAGTGGGCTGGGTGTAAGCTAAAGGGGACACGGGCTAGTGTCCTGAAGATACATAGATTACTGATTCTTCTGCTAACACAAGCAAAGGACTTATTCTTCCATGCAAGTGCTGTATGGTTCAGGAGAACATCTGCTATTCAGTTCCACTAAGTGAGGCCAAGTGAGAGTTGTCCTCACCTGTACATAGTTGAATTTGGAGTATCCCCCTAATCCCTTCTTCTATCCAATTTCTCCAAATAAAACAACAAAGCAAATCCCCTAGACTGGTCATTGAAGATAACGAGCAAAAGTGTGTGTGTGTGCACCTGGCAGCATGTGAAAATACCCAGTATTTGGCAACATAATAATCCGAGGGAGACCCAAGATGGTTCTATACTCAGCAGTTCCTACGGGGGCAGTGCTACATAAATATTATTTAAAATTATTTTTCCTTTTCAGTCTGCAAAGCTGTAATTTTCTGTAAAATGCAAAATGGCAACCTGGAGGTGTTCTGTACACAGAATGTGTACAGAACGCCCCCCTAGAAACATAATTTCCTGCTTGTGTGATTGGCTCTCTGGTTTTCCAGAAGTCTGCACTAAGATACAAGTCAAATTACAGACATCCCCTGCAACAAAAATGTCATTTTTTGTGAGATACTCCCAATAGGAACACGTCTAAAGGGATGCAGACTCTGCAATTTTCCTCAATGCTCTGCAGGTGCAGTAGCTGATTAATGATTATGAAACCAGTCCTGTTAGATTCACTTACCGCATGGACTCAGACAAACACACAGGGATTTCTTCACAATGACAAAAGGTAGGAATTTGCAGCGTTTGATAAAATCCTTGTAATGTACATAGATCATCCAGAGGGGAACGTTTTTGTTTTTTTCAACAAAAGTGAACTTTTTAACTTGTGTGAAGATTAATTTTAATTCAATCCAACTATGTGAAAAGCAAATTGCTGTTTGTTTTTGCTGCACATGATTGAATAATTAAAGTTTGTCTTCACTCAGTTTGAATAAAGATTTTCACCTCCTTTTTAAAGCTTAATCCAAAAATGTAATATATTGTAAGCTAGAAGTTTTTGCTGCATTCTTTTTCTAAGCCTTTTCCCTCTGTTTTCCACTGGCGATCTGTGCAGTAACACATCTCCTGTATTAAAGTGCCTTTGTGCTGGATGAAGGAGCACAGGGGCCACCTTTGGACAGCAGCATTGTCTGTCTGGGGGGAGGCAAGTGTTAGATGCTTTAGCAGATTTAGATACACTAACAAATTCAAGCCAAACTCCAGCTCACACTGCAGTAACACAAGCAATTACAGCAAGTTTTTTTTTTCTTTTGCGATAAAGGTTTTACCTGAATAAATAAAATCTGACCGTTTTAAGCACCCCTGTCAGTGGTAAATGGTTTGTTTCAAAACTCTAACTGCTACATTTGCAGGAGTGTTTTTTTTTTTTCTGAGGACAAGCAGACTAATGCCTCGTACACACGTTCAGATAATCGTACGATAAAACTCGCTTTCAACCTGATCGCACGATAATCTGATCGTTAGTACACAGCTTTCGACAGCCAATCACGACAGTTCGTGCAACAAAATCTGAAGGGACAAACAGGAAAACTTCTGTTGTACGATAGCCTAGCGAACGACAATTGTTTAGTCAGTACAGTATGCGTCTGCTAAAATCGATCGACAAAGACCGCGCATGATCAGAAACACTAAAATAGCATGGTAAAAGCCTGGCTGCCATTGTTTTTGTTTTGCACCATCTGATACGTAGCTATGCAACCAGGAAGCTTTTCCAGAATCGTACGGAAAAAAATCCTACGTTTATATGCATTGTTGAATTCGATACTAGTATCATGCAACAAAATGCGAAAGATAAGTCGTCCGATTATCTGAACGTGTGTACAAGGCATTAGTGGCAGGATCACCAAGTGAAAAAAAAAGGAAAGAAAGCTTAAAGCCTTTTTTTTTTTTTAAATTAATACCACCTTAACAGATTTGCTCCATTTTGTATTAAACTTGTCATGGTATGCCCTCTGTACTGAAAGTCAGTAATTACAAAAATATCATGGTATAGTCATATGTGTTGCAGATATACCGCATAAGTCGCAGCCTAATATCAACCTGCTTTGAGAGGCAAAGCTTCGGCACTTTCTGGGCCAAAGTTTTTTCTGTCTCTTGCTCCCGCTTACATATTCCTAGTGGCCTTTGAGGCTGCTGATTATAAAAACGGGCAAATAGGAATGTAAAGAGGGTAGAGTTAATGTCAAGCTCCAGCAATTTAGCTGCGAAAGAAAGGCATGGGTATAGTCTTTGTGCTTTTTGCTATGAATAAAGACAAGAATTGAAAAGGTCCCCATTGCCACAGATACTGGCTTTTCTCTGTTAGTGACACCTTCTTACAAAATAAGGTATTGTGGCCCAGTCTTTACATTCCTAGAGAATGGTAGAGTTGAATCTCTTATTTTACTGCTTTACAAGCCTTGGTCAGATAGGCGATTTACAACATCTGTGTGGGTGAAAATTCCAAATGTCCAGAATTTACTAAAAATGTATTTTAAATAATCCAGCAGGGATATTAACCACTCCAGCCCCGGAAGGTTTTACCCCCTAATGGCCAGGGCATTTTTTGTGATTCGGCACTACGTTGCTTTAACTTACAATTGCACGGTCGCATGACTCTATACCCAAATACAATTGCTGTCCTTTTTTTCCCCACAAATCAAGCTTTCTTTTGGTGATTTATGATTTTGCGCTATAAGCACAAAAATACCGACAATTTAAAAAAAAAAATATATATATATATTTTACTTTCTGCTATAAAACATTCCCAATAAATTTTTTTTTTTTAAAAATCCATTTTTTTATCAGTTTAGGTCAATTTGTATTCTGCTACATATTTTTGTTCAAAAAAAAAAATCCCAAAAAGTGTATATTAATTGGTTTGCACAAAAGTTATAGCGTTTACAAGCTATAGGATAGATTTTTGGACTTTTTATTTTTTTGTTGTTTTTATTAGTAACAGCGGTGATCAGCGTTTTTTTAGCAGGACTGTGACATTGTGGCGGACAAATCTGACACTAAAGCCCCGTACACATGTACCGATTGTCGGCCGTAAATATTCGGCCGACGACCGATCGGCCGATTGTAGGCTTGTTAGTATGATGCTTCCGACAGCCGACAGTGCATTTTCGGCCGAACAGAATCTGTCGTGCAGGCATTAAAATTTTTGTTGGCCAACACCAGAAAGGCCGATTGTTCGCCAGTCAGTACAGATTTCGGCCGACAGACAGCAGATTAGCAAGACTGGGCATGCTCAGAAAAGAAAAAAGACAAGGAAAGTTAACCATCACATGACATCACTTCTGCAGTCGGCTGTTGTTGGCCGACAAAATTCGTGTGCAGTCTTTTGCAGTTTTCAACAGACACGACAGCCCTGGACAAAAGACAGCGATCGTTCGGCCGACGATCAGTATGTGTGTACGGGGCTTGAGTTACACTTTTTGGGGACCAGTAACACCAATACAGTGATCACTGCTAAAAAAATATGCACTGTTACTGTATAAATGACACTGGCAGGGAAGGGCTTAATATTGGGGGTGATCAAGGGGTTAAGTGTGCTCCTAAATTGTGCTTACTAACTGGGGGGCTCTGTGAAAGGCACACAGAGATTGGTGTTTCAGCTTAGCTGAGACACACAAACTCACTGTGCCTGTCTGACAGGAGAGCCGCCTGCTTTGTTTACATAGGCAGGCTGCTCTCCTGTCAGTTTCCCGGAAGGCTGGTGGCGATCGCGCCTGCTCCTCCTGCGCTCTGGCTCCCGCTGTGCCTAATCACAGTGGAAGTGTGGTTTCCGGCGGCGCCACCGAGACCACATGCACATAATCATGTAGATCTAGGTGATTATGCGCAGCTGAGCCGCCCTGCCGCAGTAAATCTGTGTGGGACGGTCGGCAAGTGGTTAAATTGGTGCTTTGGTGTCAACACATTTCACCTTCTTTGTTGACCTCATCCAATTTAATCGTTTAAACTGAATGAATTTCCATTTTCTGCTATAGACTTGTTTCAGTATTAAGTTGGTACATACTTAGTTTGATACACTTTGGAGTTGATTTATTAAACCTGGAGAGTACAAAATCTTGTGCAGCTCTGCATAGAAACAAATCCACGTCCATGATTTTTATCAAAGGCTAATTCAACAAGCTGAAGTTAGAAGCTGATATGCTACAATGCACTGCTGCACCAGATTTTGCACTCTTCAGTTTTAGTAAATCAACCTAGTTAGACATGCTCACCTGGAAGTGTTTATCTCACCCATGTGATGATATGGAGGTCTGACGAATCCCAAACTGAGTGGGGAGAATGGGGAAGTCATACTGAACACTGCCACCCTTATTTCTCCAGAATCTATGAGTCTGCAACAAAAATGGTCACATTTATCTTATGTCTGTGAGAAGTGACACATTTCATATATTCCCCTCCTCCCTCCACAGCTCAGTGTAAATGCTTTGATACAAAATAAAGAAAGTTAGATGCGAATTTGACTGTGGAAAACTTCTAGAACTATCATAAACAGTACTTAGCAGAATCTACAAAGCTTTACTGCCGCCCTGGCGTAAATACCATGTTGTAAAACCATCTAGATGCAAATACATATTCTGGTCTATTTTTTTTTTTCTACCAAAGCCCAGCTCTGGTTTATATTACATAATTCTGCCTCTAATGGAGATACAGACACCAAACATGTCTATATTACAAGGGGCAGAAGGCTGATTTGATACATTACACCTCTTAACCAAGACATATATAGGATTTATATCATATTTGTTCTTGATCAAATCTTAACTTTGTTCTGCTCAATAATTTGCTGGTTTGTAAAACCTTGGTGTCTGAAAATATAGAAATAGTTAGAAAAGTTGACATTAAGGAAGTGTTTGCTGTAGCATTATAAGCCACTTCCAACACCCCCTCTGCACCCCTCGGTCCCTTTATTTTATGTTATTTCTATAAATGTCATCTGCAAACCTAGAAAACTGGCTGCATTTGTATCTTGGTTGTTCTCCTCTCTTTTAAAGCTATGAAGGAGTGCTTTAGGGTCTTTCATGAGACTACTCTGCAATAAAATTGGACTCTGTATGGAACCAAGGACTAGGAGAAGTTGCTATGTTTATTTCACTTTTAATCATAATCATTGTTTCTGTCAAAATGTGGTGACAACTTTTTGTGTATGTAAAGGGTTAACTTCGAAGTTACCTTGCCCCTGGGACATACATCCTGCCTGCTGCTTAAAATTGTTGTCCCGGGAGTTGGAAAATTACTGCGTAGGGTGAGATTGAGAGTGTGATAATGTCACAACCTGTACTACCTAAATGTGAATAAATATTACTGCCACTTTCCAACTTTTTTTTTTTTAATGCTTGTTTTTAACTCTGCAAAATTCTTACTTAGATTTGTTGTACCATTTGTTTGTACTATATAGTGGCTTTGTGCATGATCTTTTTATTAATTATAGCGTAAAATGTATTTTCAAAACATTTGTGTAGTCGGGGTATAATTAAAAATTGCTGGTGGTATTGTTGGTATTTTTTTAGCCATCAGGTGGTGCTATATCCTTTTTAGAAGTTCACACTTTGCTTCTTTGATAAAGGAAGCATGCTTCTTCAGGTCAATGACTCATCTTATAGCTCAGTCCAAAGTTTCAGTTGGACAAATTCTGGCTTATACAAGCAGCTCTGCTAGATAACCTAGCATGATCTGGGCATTATTTTTATATACTAATCATAGACGGGTCCCATGTACACATGCTATTTAAATGAGATTTAAAGTTTTTTTGTTTAACATTTTGTGTCTATACTTTATGTTTATTCCTGGCAAGAAGTGAGAAGGAATTGACTATAAAAGAAAAGTGCAGAACAAATATATGCTCTAGGTAGAACATATGAAAGTGTGTATTATGGCATTAGTAACCAGGAGTCTCCAGACCTGTGAGAAGATCACATAGATACTTGTATGGGATCTAGTATTGTATTGAATACAAGTTTCAAAAAAAAATAAAAAATAAAAAGGTGAGAACTTGTCTGTAGCAGACGATAAAATGTAATCTCTTATTCTCTGGGAAAATAAACCAGGAATCTAGTTGTTGTGTGCAAGTGGTTGCCTTTTTTAATGAAAACCTGTATTGTGGAAGCTGGCCAAAAAAAGTGCACAAGAGGATTAGTCTTCAATATTGCCTGTAGGTTTCCTGTAATTAATCTTTTACATTTTACTAACTTATTCCTTGTTCTGCACTGTGTCTCTGTGTGAGGGTGGTTATCTTGGTAAAAGAACTTTGATTGTTTCCTCATGCCAGAGCTGCCCCTGATGATGGGTGGGAAAAAAATCATGAATCAGAAAGAACAGTGAAGGGACACCGATTCACAGTATGTATGCAGTAGGAGCAGGGAGATGCTTCCAGTGCAGCTTTTACTTCAGCAGTGAAAACAGTAGCATAGTAGTGACATCTCCAGATCTGGTGAGACTAGCAGTCAGAGGCAGCGTTTTTTTACATGATCTCACACTAAAAATACATGGCTTCTAGACTACAAAGCAGACGTGTCTTGGCGTAGTTCATGTTCGGGAGGGCACTCTGTTTTCGGGAGGAATTCAAGCCAAAGGGTAGATTTTTCCCCACAATGGAATGTTGTAACATCTTACCTTTGACTTGTTGAACTGGGATTCAAAACCTAGTATACATAATGTATTGCAGGTAACTCGGGATAGCGGAGGGGATTACTTTATATGCATGCCCAGCAGACCTGTTGTGTCATCTTGGTATCAGTATTGATACTATATTGTCCAGCAGGTGGGAGGTACTGGGCTACTAGAGCAAGAGAATATCACCAGCACACCACAGATCTCCAGAATGGGTTCAAAGCTTTATTCAGTGATCACATCATTGTAACAGAAGCAACGTCACATGCCTGATGAAGGGGTCCTATGATGCTACAAAATTTTGCTTCTGTTACAATTATGTGATTGCTGAATAAAGCTTTGGACCTGTTCTAGACATCTGTGATGTGCTGGTGACTAGTGATGGGCTCGGGTGTGTTAGGATTGAGCCCTTCAGGAAGCCTCACTGCACACCGCCAGTCATAAGCAGTAAGGTATTTCCTGACCGGCACATACACACGCCTATCATTGGCTATGTGCAGTGCCCGCTTCCTGGCGAGCTTGATCCAAACACGCCTGAGCCCATCACTACTGGCGACATTCTCTCGATTAGATTACCTATGGTTCCAGCTGGTGGTCGCTGCAACACTCATTTACACTTACAGCCACTTTACAGGAAGCTGTGCTTTGGGAATAGTATGTTGGTGTTGGCCTACTAGGTGCAGTTTTATTTTCTTGTCTTTCTGGCGTAAAACCCTTTCTTTTAGGGGTCCTTTCCATTTCATATCAAGCACCTCTTTCTATGCTAAAACAACCATTTACCTGGATAATTGAGTCCACTAATATAACTGACAGTGTGAGCCCACATTAGTCAAATATCAGGATACACAATTGTAGGGTGTTACTAAGTGTGCCAAATATATAATATATTTTTTATTTTAACTATTTAGCTACTTGTCTTGAGCTCTGCTTTAAATGGTGATTAATGTACTATATTTTTTGTATGGTGTGATGCTTGCCGATGGTGAATATGCCAAAAGCAAATGTGGGAAAAATCGGCGTTGTTCCTGGGGTGTGGTACATTTAAATGACATGCAGAGATCAGCTGCCTGTCTGCATGGACTGACTCACTCTTTTGTTGTCATCGTTTTGTTACACAAAATATCAGTGCATTGCATACTGTATGATGATAATGAATCAGATGTCCTCCAGAGATGGCTTTTGAAATGAGTCTGTCACTAAATACTTTAACCTCTTCCATAGTGAGGTATTTATCCATTTCTACAAGGTGATTTCCTGTCTAATTGGCCTCCCCACCTATTACCAAGAAAAGGGTCTCCATCCGACTGTTGCTTACATTACTTGCAAACCTTTGGGTTTGATTTACTCAGGAGAGTATTTACTTGGAGAGTAAAATTAGGCTGGCCATACATTATACAATTTTTGCTCTATAGTTTTCCTTTAGATTTACCAAAACCATATAATATGAGGTCAAACCTAAACACTTTCAATTCATATGCAATCAGCCAGGCCCTTTCACTACATAGTTGAAGGTAAATCTAAAGGATATTGAATAAGAAAATTGTATAATGTATGGCCAGCGTTACTTAGTAACCAATCAGCTTCCAGGTTATTTTTTCAAAGCTTATCGAACAAGCCGAAGTTAGAAGCTGATTGGCTACCATGCACAGCTGTACCAGATTTAGTAAATCAACCCCCTTAGGGTCCTTTCACACTGTCCACATCCGCCGGCGGACTCCGTTCTGCTCAGCGGGGATCGATCCGCCCATTGCCGCTGAGCAGGCGGATGGCAGCTCTGTCTCCGCTCTGTGTGCGGAGATGGAGCTGTCAGATCCCCGCTGTCCTCTATGGGGGAAACGGACCGCCTGTCCGTTCTCATCCGATCCCATCTGATCCGAAAATAGGGTTTCCATTCATCCGGATTTCACGAACAGAATCGGATCGGATAGCAGCGGGTCCGCTGACATCCGCTGCCCCATAGGGATGCATGGAGGATCCGATCAGGTCCGCCTAAAAAACTGACAGGCTGATCTGATCGGATCGTTCGTGTGAAAGGACCCTTAGGTTTTTAGTTTTGTATTGTGGAAGGTACTGGCAATTTGAAATTGCCTGTAATAACTACAGTATTAGTAATAATTTCACCAGTTTCATAACTATCTCATAATAACTGGTAAAGAAGCATAGTAATAATTTATTTTTTTATATTATATTGCAGATCCACCTTCAGCATTTTAACACACACTGTAAGCTTACCATTGACAGACAAGTTGTTGAATTTTGAAGTATGACGTGGAGAAGAACCCAGTATGTTAAGTCACTGTGAATATATGGTAAAAGAACCTGACATACAAATTTGCTTGCTTTATATTATCATTTCTTCATCCAGAGAAGATTGCAGAGGAACTGCCTTTGATTGTTTTCCAAAGCCACACAAACAGCACTGCTATTGTGGAATTGACTTTTACCACTGGCAAATCATAGAGGGTGACCAAATGACCTTAAGGCGAACCTTGTGGGTGGATGAAAATGAGATCATCTTACAGTTTCCTGGTTCATGCAGTACACCACTACTTCCTCATAATTATTTTTTTTTTTACTACTGATTTATCTAGGAAATTTAGGATATGTCTGAGGCAGATTTTATCTCAAGGTTTTGGGGTCCATTGCATTGCAGTAGTTGCAAACACGTAAAAATGTACAACAGCACAAATACCGTGCATTGTGGTGCACTGCGTGTGTTGGCAAAAAAGGTCCCTGTACATTAATTTATTCACAATGGATGGGCTGTCTTAACACATGCATTTCCACACTGCAAAGGACAGTATAAGTGTGAATAGGTCCTAAAACAAGCCTTACATGTTACCATCAAGATAAAAAACATGTGGGGATGTTGGCGCTCGGAGGTTATGCAAACAATATTACTACAGCAGCAGATAATATGTGTGTGTATGTGTGTATAGGACACAATACACACCAACAGGAAGAAGGGACCGGGAAAATAGCAAAGTACAGGGAGGATTATAAGTCCATGTGCATGTCCCTGGGGATGGGTGGCATAAAAGGACTGTCTGGGAGTCCAGCTGTGGGGTCCAAGATGGTTCCCGGGACAGATGGATGGCACTGAGAGCAGGCTATCCGGAGGAGTGAAGTCAACTCTGCATAGTGTAAAATGAAAGAAGAAGGGAGAGCGCCTCTGAGTGCAATGAAGGTTTAATACAACAATTAAAATGTAGTAACTCACATTGAGGTATAAAAAGATGCGTGTATCTGGGATATCTGTAGCTCCGTGGAGGTACTGCAACAATCAGCGATGCCCGAGATGTCCAGGGAGACTAGGGAGAGAGCCAGCTCTGTTGTCTTCCAGGCCGGCGGGCGGGATGTGGAGACCGCGGGGCGGAGGCTGGCAGTGTCTGAAGTCAGGAGTGGAAGAAGGGTAGCTGGGCTTCACAGCGCGTTTCGGAGCATACACGAATACCCTAACCGGCTACTTGAAAGGGTATTTGCGCATGCTCTGAAAATGCGTTGTGAAGCCCAGCTACCCTTCTTCCGCTCCTGACGTCAGACGCTGCCAGCCTCCGCCCCGCGGTCTCCACATCCCGCCTGGAAGACAACACAGCCGGCTCTCTCCCTAGTCTCCCTGGAAATCTCAAGCACCGCTGATTGCTGCAGTACCTGCACGGAGCTACAGATATCCCAGATACATGCATCTTTTTATACCTCAATGTGAGTTACTACATTTTAATTGTTGCATTATACCTTCATTGCACTCAGAGGCGCTCTCCCTTTTTCTTTCATGTTACCATCAAGATGATTCAGGCTCAAGAAAACTTAAATCTTGCAGTAACTGGCCTCTTTATGTTATACGGTAACTATTGACAGAATTAAGCAAGGATTGGAGGGAGAAATTAAAAAAAAAAAGGCCCATTTAAATATTTAAACAGAAACGGTCTAAAAAGTATTGGGGTAACATATAATTTTCAATAGTTACATAGTCTGGTTGAAAGACACAAGTTATCTAACTCAATCAAAAAGAAAAAAAATATACAATCCTATACCCACAGTTAATCCAGAGGAGGGAAAAAAACCCCAGCAAAGCATGATCCAATTTGCTCCAGCAGGGGGAAAAATTCTTCCTGATCCCCCAAGAGCCAATTGGATATTCCCTTGATCAACTTTACCTATAAATGGTAATATCCAGTTATATTATGTACATTTAGGAAAGAATCCAGGCCTTTTTTTAAAGCAATCTACTGAGCTAGCCAGAACCAGCTCTTTAGGGAGTCTTCTACACATTTTCACAGCTCTTACTGTAAAGAAGCCTTTCCGTAATTGGAGATTGAATCTCTTTTCCTCCAGACATAAAGAGTGCCCCCTTGTCCTCTGTGATGATCTTAAAGTGAATAATTCAACACCAAGTTAATTTAAGGGACGGACCACTTATGTATTTATACAGGTTTATCACATCCTCCGTTAACTCTTCTCAAGAGAATACATTCAGTTCCTCTAATTTTTCCTCATAGCTGAGCTCCTCCATGCCTTTTATCAGTTTGGTTGCCCTTCTCTGCACTTTCTCCAGTTCCCCAATATCCTTTTTGTGAACTGGTGCCTAGAACGGAACTGCATATTCCAGATGATGTCTTACTAATATGCTCTAAAAGGTGGTATTAGTTGTTAGGAAGTGGTCAGGGCAGATTTACCTTGTCACAGTAATCAAAACAAATTAATTCTCCTGCTCCCGATGATTGCAACGATACCACATATATGTATGTTACTTGATGTTTGTATCCATAATAGGGCTCAAATAAAAAAAGTGCACATTTAGATTTTTCTCTTTCGTTCATTGACGGACACAGCTCCTGATTCTTCTTAGCCATTGGGTTATACTGCCACCTTACAGGAGTAGGACACTAGGCAGGAAAAAGCCTGACTACGCTTATAGGCAATCCCATGGGGTATACACTCACTCTCAGCTATTGGCACTCAGTTTTTTCCTGCCTAGTCAGGAGTAAAGGCCTAGTTCCTTGCTGGATCTCCGGTCCTGGCAATTTTTTTCATTTTAAATGTAATTTTTTTCCTCGTTTCTTATTTTGTTCCTGTGAGAACTACAATCAAGTGCCGGACTGGGCGAAAAAACTGGATAATATAGATCCTTAGGGTCCCCCCAGTCTGGTCAGCGAGCGCGTGCAGACCGCAGCTCTGCGCTAGGTCGGCTACGACATAGCCCCACTGGACGGGGGGCTGGCCTGTGAGTTAAATGTCTCGCGAGGACGCATATGAACTGGCTTCAGCCTGAGTTGCAGCATTTCCTTCTGGCCAACAGCACCCATGTTCCGATGGAGTGGTTTTCTGTTTGGAACGGTGCTCATCCTGTTCCTGGTGTGGTAAGCTGCTGTCCCTCCACTACCCCTTGAGGGTTTTGGAGTGGAGGTGGGCCCCCTCCCTGGGATGGTTGGACCCCTGGGTTCCCCTCCATTATCCCAGCCCCTCTAAAATTTCAGTCACTGTGGGTTTTTCGACCCCCCCCCCCACTCCCCCCCAGGTGAGGTGATGAGCTGGCTTTGCCACATGCTCTTAAGGGGGGCTGGTTGGAGTTGCTACTGACCAGGATTCCCTGGTGCACAACAGGGGGGTTTAGCAGGGTTTCCTGCCATCCTGGGGGTTAGTGACTAGGGCAGAGATGTCCTCTGGGCTACCGGCAGTTGTTGGGCTGGGGGAGCTGATGTTTTTACCATCCGCGGTTCCACGCCTCACGCGGCCATATCCGGCCAAAAATTTAGGCCCTGGCTTTGCGGTCTACTCGTCGGAACCTATGTGAGGAGGCCCCTGTGAGGATGGCTGGAGCCACTGCCTCCCGTTTGCGCATCCGCCTTCCCATTCGCTGCCCCTGGGTGGTTGGCACTGCTGGGGCTCGCTTCCTGGCGCCTTCAAAAATTTAGGCCATGGCTTGCCGCCTACTAGGCGGCGGGCTAGGGCCTACTAGGCCATGCGGCTGAGTCGGGCGCTGTCGCTGGGGGCAGCCCCAGCTCATTTAGTTGAAGCCCCCACTCTTCCTTTGGGATCCGTGCAATTGCGACTGAGCCTCCCACAAAATATTAGGCCATGGCTTGCTGGGCCATATGGTCAGCTTGGCACCTCCCTTGGACCGGGTGGCGCTGTGGGGGCGCTTCATTTTTAATGACAGTCTTGCCGCAATTATTGTGTGGGACACCTGCCGAGGGTACCCTGCCTGCCCATCCGCGTCACTGCGTGAGGCCCCCTCAAAAGGGGGCCATGTCCTATTATGTCCTTTATGGAGGGCAACCCCGTTTTTTTGCGGGGTCCAATAGTGGTCCATTTGTGGACCCTTGGCCGGCGTCCCCTTTGCGGCATGGCAGTTGGCAGCCTTCCCTGATTGTTATGTTTTCGGGGTGAGCTCAGTATATAGTGACACTATTGGGTCTGCGTCCATACACCCTGAGTGCTCAGATAGTGAGGATGATTCCTCTGATCCTCTAGCCGCGTCAGTGCGTGAAACTTTAAAAATGGAGGTTGCAGCTAATGCCGCTTCGAAGGCATTGATTCCTTTTGGCATCCACATGCCCTCCAAAGCCACGAGGGTGTTCCTCTTTCCGCGTACCTTGACAACATTATCACAAACAGTGGGGTTGTTCAAAATGCAGTGGTTGCTAGTCATTTTTTGCTTGCAGTCTCCTTTTGAGGATTTATTGCGTAAAAGGTGGACGGTCCTACGTGTTGTAGTCTCACTGGTTTCCAGGTCAAATTGAGTTACCTTCATCCCGGTTGAGGAGTCCCCGACCTTTACAGGTCCAGCTAATAAGAGGGCCCACCATATGTACGCTATGGCTGGTTCAGAAAATAGGCCGGTAATTACTATTGCCCTGGTGTCGCGAACTCTGACCGAGTGGGCTAAGCTTTTACGCCGGGATCTGGAGGGAGAATAGTTTCCCCTGTCTTTGCGAAGCTGGCGGACTGGTTGGTCCAGGGGCTACAGTTTGTCTGTGATGCCTCTTTGTATATGGCTCCTTTGATTCTAGGCTGTGTGTATCAGCAGTGGTCCTTCGACGTATTGTCTGGCTGAAATTCTGGTCTGTGGACTAGACTTCTTAGAAGGCCTTTTCTGATCTCCCTCTTGTAGGGCGTCGCCTGTTTGGAGCTTCCTTGGATGACATCGTTAAGGGTCTCACAGGGGGAAGAGTACTCTTCTTCGGCAGGCTACCAAGGGCAAGAATCCCCGTCGTAGACGTGGGCCATTCTTCTCGACTCTTAAGTGGCCTCTTCATCTCTCAGGATCTCAAGACTAGGGATCCAAGAGAACCTGGTCTGGCAAGTTACGAGTGGACTCTTCTAGACTTGCAAACAAGGCTGCCTCTGCATGAAGTGGCGCCCTCACCCGTGTCTGGGGGGACATCTTCACTGGTTTCCGGATCCATGGACCTCCCTGGTACGGGTCAAGTGGGTCCTCAAAGTTATTCAGTCCGGCTACGAGATCGAGTTTGGTCTTGTCCTCCGGAAAGGTTTTTTGCCTTCCAACTTGGCACTTGTCCCCAGATCACTTACGGGGTCTCTTTGGGGTAGTGCAAGACTTTTTATTTCCAGGGGTGATTGTTCCGGTTCCAACTTTGGAACATTTTTAAGGGTTTTTTTACTCAAACCTCTTTACAGTTCCTAGGAAGGAAGGCAAGGTATGTCCAATTCTGGACCTCAAGGCGCTAAGCTGCTTTGTGCAAATACAGAAGTTCTGCATGGAATCCATTCACATCATAGTGGCATCCCTACGTCAGGGGAATTTCTTCTCGCTTCTTTCAACATCAAGGAGGCCTACCAGCATTTTAATATGTGCTGGTTGCCAGCGCTTCCTCCGTTTTGCCATGGACGAGGAGCATTATCAGTTTGTGGGGCTGACCTTTGGTCTCACCTCCAAACCTGGGGTCTTCACAGGAGTGTTGGCCCCGGTGCTGGCATTTCAGTGGGGGATCGCAGTACTGGGGTACCTGGGAGCGGAGTCTCCAACTGCTCTGATGGACTACTGGAGATTGCTCTTCGAACTCTGAGGGAGATCGGTTGGATCCTGAACACTCAGGAATCTGCCTTGGTTCTGTCCACAAAAAATGGCCTATCTGGGTCTTCCTCGGGAAAAACTCAGGAGGCTATTCAGCTTCTGTTGTTCAGCAGATGGTCATCCCTCCAGGCTTGCATGCACGTGCTGGGCCTGATGGTGTCCACCCTTGAGGCGGTCTGTTTGCACAGTTCCACACAAGATGTGTGCTAAAGAGATTTTGGTGAAATGGGTCAAGGATCCACGGTCTCGAGAGGTGGCTTCTCTCTCTGGCACTTCGGCAGGGAAAAATCCTTCTCTCCTGTACTGGACGGTTGTCTCCACGGATGCCAGCCTGTCTGGGTGGGGAGACATCCTCAGCACAGACGTGCTCAGGGGGTCTGGACTCTGGCAGAGCCCAGACTGCTGATTATTGTACTGGAACTCAGAGTGATCAGAGTTTGTGTGGCTCATTGGACAATCGTCTTCAGGGGTGTCTGGTACAAATTCATTCGGACAATGCCACGGCCGTGATTTATGTCAATCACCAAGTAGGCATGAAGAAGTGTCCTGGCAGCTCGGTAAATAGCCGGCATGCTAAGGTAGGCTGACTGATTTGTTCCAGCCCTCTCAAACTTCTGCCACGACTTCTGTGCAGGATTCAGGCAGAAGGGATTCAGGTCATTCTAGTGGCTCCAGACTGGTCTCGCAGACTTGGTATGCTGATCTGGTATGGCTGGTCGCCGATGCTCCTTTGGGACTTCCTCTCAGGGAGGATCTTCTTTCCCAAGGACCAATCTTCCATCCTGCCTTGCAGTGCCTGGCTTTAACGGCTTGACTGTTAAACACCAAGTGCTGAAGTGTGGAGGTTTGTTTGAATCAGTGATTCCTACTCTGTTAAAAGCTTGGAAATCTGCCTCTAGGAAGATCTACCATCGTACGTAGAAGACGTACATTGTGTGGTGTGAGTCTCTTGGGGTTCATCCTCGCTCCTTCTCGGTGGTTCGGATCTTAACCTTCCTTCAACGAAGGGGTTGAACAAAAATTGGCTAGGAGTACTGTCAAAGGCCAGGTATTGGGTTTTGTTTTTTTTTTTTTTCCAACGACCTCAGGCCACACACTCCCTAGTGTGTTCCTTTTCTTCAGGGTGTCCAACATTTGGTTCCTTCAGTGCGGGCTCCGTTCCCGCCCTGGAATCTTAATGTGGTGCTTTCAGCTCTACTGAAGCTTCGCTTTGAAAATATTCGGGAGGTTTCCCTGCTTACATTGCCCCAGAAGGTAGCCTTCTTTGGTGGCTATCATCTCTGCATGCAGGGTGTCAGCTTGGACGGCGTTATCCTATTGTTCACCTTATGGTACTTCACAAGGATAAGGTCGTGCTTTGCCTCTGTCCATCATTCCTTCTTTAGGTGGTCTCTGACTGTCATTTGAATGAAGACGTGTTGCCTTCCCTGTGTCCCAGGCCTAAAAAACTGAAGAAAATTGCTGCGCATGTCTTGGTTGTGGTCTGGGCAACTACTGAGTCTGTTAAGAAGTCAGACTTTCTATTTGTGATGGAAACAAAGGGTTGTCCGCTTTTTCTGCGACCATTTCCAGATGGACCAGACAGACGGTGGTTCATGCCTATTGTATCGGGGGCAAGTTCCTCCTTTGCCTGTTTAGGCGCACTCTGTAAAGGTGCTTAGTGTCTCCTGGGCTTCCCGTCTTCAAGCGTCAGTGATGCAGGTTTTGCAAGGCGGCCAACTGGTCATCGGTGCGCACGTTTACAACGTTTTTTGTAAAGTGGTTGTGTTGGCATCTGCGGATGCTTCTTTTGGCCCCAAGATTTTTCTGGCTGCTGTCTAGAGGACCTGGTCCTCTTTGAGGGTGTATTGTTTTTCAGGTGAGCTCCAGTTGTGTATAGTTGAGCTCTGTTACCTGGTTGGCTATGGTTAGCCTTGGGAATTTTCTTTCTGATGTTTTCCCATCCCTCACGTAACACTTCTTTGGAACATCCCAATGGTTAAGAAGAATCAGAAGCTGTGTCCGTCAATGAACGAAAGAGAAAATGGCATTTTTGACTTACCGTAAAAGCCATTTCTCTGATGTTCATTGACAGACACAGCACCCACCCCTCTGTGGAGTTGGTTTTCTTCTGACACTGCTTGTAACAAAACTAAGTTCCTATAGCTGAGAGTGGGTGTACACCCTCTTGGACTACCCATAGGTATAGTCAAGCTTTTCCCTGCCTAGTGTCCTACCCCTGTAGGGTGCAGAATAACCCAATGGTTAAGAAGAATCAGGAGCTGTGTCCGTCAATTAACATCAGAGGAATGGATTTTATGGTAAGTCAAAAATCCAATTTTTTTCCCCTACCTAAAACACACTGATACGAATCTAAAAAATGCTTTATTTAAATCCTACCTAAAATACACTGACCCCCAAAAAAAAAAAAATACACTGACCCTTTTTTTTTTTTTTTTTACACATACTTTTGTTTGTTTTAACTTTTCTCCGCTAGCAAGGAGAAACAGATACAATGTTGTTTTATCTATTGAAGAGGAGGGGAAAAAAGTAATGGGCTGTACATTGCCTGATCACTGTGATAACCAATCAGGTGATCGAGAACTGGGCCTCCCGATTATGGGTACACCCTGAGCTCTGTGCTCAGACCCCGTTGTGCAGCATGCTCCCAGTACAAACACAAGTGAGTATACATGCGGAACTACTGAAAAAAAAAAAAACACTTTTGTGAGACCCTTTGCAGATACAACAGCTTCAACCCTTCTGGGAAGGCTGTCCACAAGGTTTAGGAGTGTCTCCATGGGATTGTTTGACCATTCTTCCAGAAGCGCATTTCTGAGTTCAGGTACTGATGTTGGATGAGGAGGCCTGGCTTGCAGTCTCTGCTCTAAGTTATCCCAAAGGTGTTCTATCGGGTTGAGGTCAGGCCAGTCAAGTTACTCTGTCCCAAAGTCGCTCACCCATGTCTTTATGGACCATGCTTTGTTCACTGGTGCTCAGTCATGTTGGAACAGGAAGGGGCCACCCCAAACTGTTCATACAAAGTTGGGAGCATGAGATTATCCAAAATATCTTGGTATGCTGACGCCTTAAGCGTTTCCTTTACTGGATCTAAGGGGCCAAGCCCAACCCCTGAAAGACAGCCCCACACCAAAATCCCCCCTCCACCAAATTATTTTGACCCGTGCACAAAGCAAGGTCCATAAAGACATGGATGAGCGAGTTTGGGGTGGAGGAACTTGACTGGCCTGCACAGAGTCCTGACCTCAACCCGATAGAACACCTTTGGGATGACTTGGAGCAGAAACTGCAAGCCAGGCCTTTTCGTCCGCATTAGTGCCTGACCTCACAAATGCGCTTCCAGAAGAATGGTCAAACATTCCCATAGACACACTCCTAAACTTTGTGGACAGCCTTCCCAGAAGAAAAACCTAATAAAAACCAAAAATAATCAGCGCAAATCTATGTAAAACCAATAATAATATAAGCATGCAAAAAATGCTAAAAGACTGGCTGCTGTTACAAATACCATGTTTTCGCTACACCTAAATACACAAAAATCCCCAAAAAACAGTGCTGCGCCAAAAATCCTTTCCGTGAATACTAGTGAACAAATTCAAAAGTGAATAAAAACAAGAATAAATGTGTATATATATATATGTATGTATGTACAGTATATGTATATGTATATATATAAATAAAGCGTTAAATCATAAACGTGTTAAAATAAAGTGAATTTATATATTCATCTACCATCCGTGCAAACAAACAATCAAAGTGCTCAATGCTTCTCCTCCATCTGTGTGCTCAAGCCACTCACCTTACATTCTGACTCCTGTTACAGGAAGATGTTATAGCTGCACAGGGTGGGCCAACTCAATATTGAACCCTACGGACTAAGACTGGGATACCATTAAAGTTTATGTGCGTGCAAAGGCAGGCATCCCAATACTTTTGCCAATATAGTGTATGTGTACAAGTCGACTGGAAGGGGTTAAAGTGACAGGCCTCGTTTAGACTTGCGGTTGGGGGACAGCAAGATTGGTTGAGTCACTGCGATGCTTTGCTTTACGACTGTGTTAAATTGACCCGACATATCAATTGGCGGGTGGCAAGCCTGCCAAATGCTGCACATGCAAGTCAATAGCGAAAGTGCTGCAAATGCCCCACAACTGTGTGCAATGAACATGGTTTAGCGCGATTGTTGCCACAAATGGGGTTAAATCAGGTGGTGAGGAGGCACCACAGCAGTATTGCCTGTCAATAGGCCTCTGGAACTTGATCTGGAAGCAAATCGGGATTCAGAGGCAAGGGAGATTAGACACATAACTAAGCCCCGGTTCACACCACATGTAATTCGCACAGGAATCATAGTCCATTCCTGTGCAAATTACATACGATGTCTCTGGGGTGCGATTTGAGGCATGGATTTGTATGGCTCAAATCGCACCGCATTCGTACCAAACTCGTGCAGGACTCTTTTCTTGTCTGCACCAGAACCCATCCGATCAGATTCTCCAAATCGCACTGCCTTTTGCAAATCAATTTTGGGGTGTCATTAACTTACGATACACTCAGCATTTTGATGCATTGTGGAATCTGCAGTGATTTTGTTGTGAATTCGCACTAGTGTGAACTGAGGCTAAAAGTGCAATAGAATTAATAAATGTCCCCATAAAAGCATGCCCTTCCTGCTGAGTGATCTGAGCAGGTATCTATAGCATGGTTTTCTTCATAAGGGTCCTTTCACATGGCGGACTCCGCTTTGCTCAGCGGGGGATCCATCTGCTGATCCCCGCTGAGCAGGTGAATGACAGGTCCATCTCCACTTACTGTGCAGAGACGGAGCTGTCAGTTCCCCGCACTCTTCTATGGGGAGATCGGAGGAAAACGGACCACCTGTCTGTTTTCATCCGATCCTATCCAAACCGATCCGCCAGGCGGATGGAAAATAGGGTCACCATCCGTCTGGATTTGGCAGACAGGATCTGATCGGATAGCGGGGGATGTCACCACTGACATCTGCTGCTCCATAGGGGGGAATGGAGGCTCCCGTGTGAAAGGGCCCTAAGCGTGTACATTATCCCTTCCCAGCACAGCCACCTGTGTGTGCTCATCACATTGTTCCAGCAGACAGCGATTGAGTGAGGATTAACCCCTGAGGTGTTTCCCTACCTGTCTCACCTTGTTTTGCTGAGTAATAGATTATGAATGTGCCGACTGCAGCTGATATCATGACTGATCATTACAGGGCTCGTGTCTGGACAGTGTGACATGATGTCTAACAAACTTGTTGTCAAGGTAAGAACCCATTATTACGCAAATCACTGTGTACGTTTTTAGAAATCCCTCTGCTAAAAAAGCTGTTAATTTGCCAGGGATAAAATTCAGATCTTAAACTGAAAAAATTTGATCTATAAACATTATACACTATTCTTATAAAAGCAGTAAAAATGGCGACGGTTATCTCCAGAATGCTGACAAGTTCTATAGTCAAACATCCCCTAGAAAACATTCAGAAATGGGGATGTAAAAAACAGGTGATACTTCTTCAGTTTATCTACAGAATAGATAATAATATGTTTGACACTGATAGGGCTTGTGAATGTTACTGAACCCTCTAACATTAGTAATTTTGAAATGTGTTTTATCCACGACCTCCGGAAGATTTACCCCCCTTCACGAGCAGGCCATTTTTTGCTAAATGGCACTGCTTTACCTTAACTGATGATTGCGCGGTCGTGCGACACTATACCCAAATAATTGATGTCCTATTTTTCCCACAAAAAGAGCTTTCTTTTGGTGGTATTTAATCACCTCTGTTTTTTTTATTTTTGCCCTATAAACAAAAAAAAGACTGCCAATTTTGAAAAAACAATATTTTTTACTTTCTGCTATTTAACAAATCTAGTAAAAAAATCTAATTGCATGATAAATTTAGGCCAATGTGTATTCTGCTACATATTATTGGTAACAAAAGTCCCAATAAGCGTATATTTATTGGTTTGTGCAAAAGGTATAGCGTCTACAAACTATGGGATATATACTGGAATTTTTGTTTACTTATTTTTTATTTTTTTTTACCAGTAATGGTGGCAATCAGCGACTTATATTGGGACAGCAATAATGCTGTGGACAATTTGACACTAACTGACCCTTTTTTTGGAACCAATGACACTAATACAGTGATCAGTGCTAAAAATATGTACTGTCACTAATGACACTGACTTGGATGGGGTTAAACATCTATGGCAATCAAAGGGTTAAATGTGTGCCTAGCCTGTGTTTTGGTGTACTGTGTGAGGTGCTTTTACTAGGGGAAGAAGATCAGCTTTGCTGGAAAGAAAATCTATCACTTCCCCCCTGACAGAGCCTTGTTCGTGTGTAAATTCATGACAATCTCATCTACTGTGTTTAAAGTAGCAGTCCAGGCAAAATCTTACTAACGCTAAACCTGCTCTGTGCCACATACTAAACCTAATCTATCTAACCCCGTAAAGCAAAAATCACTATACTTATCTATTCTACAGCAAATCTGGTCAAGTCCCATGCTGAGCTGTCAGCGGCGGCTTCAGCGTGGGGACAGGTGCAGGAGAGGCAGCTGACAATGGAAGCCCCCAAGTAAATCTATAGTTAACGTCAGTGCTTTAAGTGGGCCGGTACGCACCGGTACTCAGTATCGCCACTTTTGCAAAAAGCTCTTGAGCGTACCGCCACCTCTCCCTGCGCCCAGAACGTGATTTTAGCGTACCGGTACGCAGGGCCGATCCACTGTTGAAAAGGGGGGGGGGGGGGCACAGTAAAGAACAGTAAATCCCACATCGATGCCGGCCGCACCGCTGACTGCTCTGCCTCTGCTGCGCTTCCTTCCTTCTGTATCACTGGTTGCTAGATCACCTACCGCTTGGCGTCTTGCAACCAGTGACGTCATACGCCCGCCCCGCCGCCCCAGCATTCACAGCAGAGGAGAAACTTATTCCTCCACCCCTAAACAGTGCTCCATCCCCCACCCCCTCCAGCAGTGCCCTGCGCGGTGGTGTCCTGACTCCTGCCGACTCAGAGAAAGTAAAGCCTGTCTGCCGCTGCTTGTCACCCCACAGTGCCCTAGCTGCCTGCCGCCTACCACCACAGCACCTGCCTGGCCTGCCAGTGCCACCACAGTGCCCTGCCATCCATCCTGCCACCAGCACAGCACATTAGGTGAGTTACCAGCCCAAAACCAACCTGGCTTCATCTTAGTTCCTGGCATTTGGCCTCTCAAAGCTATGTAGAGCTTGTAATGTATCCCTAAATATTTGTCAATGCTCGTGCCACATTATTATATGCACAGTTAGTGTAATATGTGCCAGTAAAAGAGCTTTTTACACATCATTATGATATCTACTTGATCGCATTTTCATGCATGTTTATGTGGCCTTGTAAAAAAGATGAGTTATGGAACTGTATGCTACCAGTGTGCCTCAATCCTTTGAGACTAATAGGCTGTTAGCTGAATTTTTTGGGGATAAACACAGTTATTGCTTACAGAGTAACTATCGTAAAGTTAATGTCATTGGCTTTCATTTTCCTTCTCTCTAAATAGGCAACACTTACAGTGATAGCTCTTTTACTCTTGGTTATTGGTTTATTTGCAATTTCTTTTTTTAGCAAAATAGTTCTATTTAATCCAGTTAAAACACATTTTTCTGGCAAAAGTAGTGCTTTGTTTTCTGCTATAAATGAAAGAAGACATGCACCCAGCAAGATTTCTAGTAAGTAAAGTAATGTATGCTTTCATCTGGAGTATTTATGGTTGTAAGCTTCCTTTTATAGATTATCAGAATACAGTGATGGCTCTGTGTCAGAACATGGGGATGACCCAATGCCAGAAAACAATATGGGGCCAAGGTCAGAATTTAGTGATAACCTCATGTCAGAATCCAGTGATGGATCTATATCAGAATATGGTGATGACCCCATGTAAGAATATAGTGTAGGCCCTATATGACCGCATGATGGCCTTATATCAGAATAGAGTGAGGACTGAATGGTGAACCTGATATTAGAATAGTCTCATGTCATATGGTGATATGGTCCATGTCGGAATAAGGTGATGGCCCCATGTTAGAATACACTGAAAGCTCTGATGTCAGAATAGTCTAATGTCATATGGTATTATGGTTCATGTCTGAATTAGGTGATGACCCCATGTTAGAATGCACTGAAGGCTCTGATATTAGAATTAGGGATGCACCAAAATTTCGGCCGAAAATGGGCCTATCCCATTTCGGCCGAAAATGGGTTAAAAATGCCGAAATTAATGGCCGCTTGAGGAAGGAGGAGGGCACAGCGCATGTTTGAAAAGACGCGCCTCTGGCCGGCCGCCCACCCTTCTACTGCGATCTCTGCATTAATGAACTAACAGACCGAGCGGGAGGGCGGGGGGGAGCGGCCGCTAATATCTGTAACTATGTGAGCCTTCACTTCCCTGTCAGCGGCACGATGTCCATGAATGAACTGACACTCCAGGCGGGAGGGCGGGGGGAGCGGCCGCTAATAACTATAACTGACAGGGAAGTGAAGGCTCACATAGTTATAGTTATAAGCGGCCGCTCCCCCCGCCCTCCCGCCCGGAGTGTAAGTTCATTCATGGACATCGTGCCGCTGACAGGGAAATGAAGTGAAGTGAAGGCTTACATAGTTATATCTATTAGCGGCCGCTCGCCCGCCCTCCCGCCCGGTGTGTCACTTCATTCACTTCATTCATGGACAGATCGTAGTAGTAGTGACATCACCGGGAGGTGGGTGGCCGGCCAGAGGTGCGTCTTTTGAATAATGGACACAGGAGGAGCTGAGTGAGTAGGAGAGGGACGCTGAGGCTGATGCGGGGGGGGGGGGGTGATAGCTGAGGCAGCTTACCATTGGTATTAGTATTATGCAGCATGAGGGGGTTAATGTATTGTCACTGCTGGTCACTGCTGCATTAGTGACCAACCAGTGGCAGTTAATTAACTCCTTTGTGCTGCATTAGTGCAACCAGTATCAGTGTTAATTAACACTGATACTGGTTGCACTAATGCAGCACAAAGGGGTTAATTAACTGCCACTGGTTGGTCACTAATGCAGCAGTGACCAGCAGTGACAATACATTAACCCCCTCATGCTGCATAATACAAATACCATTGGTAATTAAATTAACCTCTTGCCAACCCATCACAGTACATATACTGTGACAGGGTGGCAGCGACAGGTACACCTGTCACTGCCTGTTTTTAGTGTATGCCCCTGTTCTATCTAATTTAAAATTATTTGGGGGAAAAGGTCATTTTCGGTTTCGGTTTTCGGCCAAGGGCATCCTGCATTTTCGGTTTCGGCCCAAAATTTTCATTTCGGTGCATCCCGAATTAGAATAGTCTCATGTCATATGATATTATGGTTCATGTCTGGATTAGGTGATGGCCCCATGTTAGAATGCACTGAAGGCTCTGATATTCGAATAGTCTCATGTCATGATATTATGGTTCATGTGTAAATAAATTGATGACCCTATCTTAGAATATAGTGATGGCCCTGATATCAGAATAGTCTAATATCATAGGATGATATGGTACGTTTGAAGCTGATTTTTCTAGGTTGAAATACAATGATATCCCGTTGTCGGTCCTCTCCTGCACACAGCTTCCGTCACTGGAGACTTATCCGAATTGGGTGCAGAAAAGGTAAGTACAGAGATTTTTACTTTACAGGGTTAGATAGATTAGGGTTAGAATGTGGCAGAGAGCAGGTTTAGCGTTAGGTTTTACCTGGACTTCTCCTTTAATCACAGCATGACCGGGTCATCGCGTGCCTCCCCCTAGCCAGAAGTGTCAGATCACGTACTACTAGGTACATGCTGCCTTGGCAGTGTATAACTAGGTTATATGGTTGGCAAGCAGCTAAATTGCCCTCTGGTAAGTCCTGTGTGATGTAAGGCATCTTTAGAAGGCTGATCCATCTTAGGTGGCACTTTGAGTGACAGCGTTATAACACCCATAAACAAAAATTTAATGTATTGAAGCTTACCAATTGAAATTAAATGTAGAAAAAAATGCTGCTTTATTTTCCTTTTTTTTTTTTTTTTGGGCATTATTTATTTATTTATTTTTTACACCAAGATGATCGAACCAGTAACACAATTCCTATCTTTGGGTGTCCCCACCCCACTAAATGGGCAACAGAGACACCTTTGGACTGTAGCATTATCCATCTGGGGAGATGTTTGATGGACTTGACAAACAAATTAAACAAATATTTTCGTTTGGTATAAAGGTTTTACCTAAATTCATAAAAGCTGACCATTGTAAGCACCCCTATCAGTGATAAAGGATTTGTTTCAATCCTCTAACTCCCCATTTTGCTGAACAGCTTGCTCTGCTAAAGGAAATAAAAAAAAAATAAATAAAAAAAAAACAGATTTACTGGCTGAATCAACAGGTAAAAGCCTAAAAGAAGGAAACTAACGCAGCCATCAGATCTTATCAGTTTATCGTGTCATTAACATATTGGACTATTAAGGTACCCACACATAACATATTCCAAAAAACATAACTTTATTTAAAAAACACTAAAATGTATTGAAAACTTTTCCATAATTTACAGCATCAATTCTATCCTTAATATGCCCCAGAGTTTATAAATGTCCACCCTCCGACAACATGATAAATACACTTATTTGGTTCTTAGACTCAATTCATTACACAGTAGAATATGATAATTCAGCTGGGAAGTGGAGGTTTCACTCAATGCACTTTATGGAAATTTTACCGATTTCTTCCGACTAGGTATTGTACACAGTTCAGGTAACTAAAACAAACCCAGTTCGGGCATGTGCAAGGGTACAAAAGGAGAGGGACCCAGTATGTTGAATCGACAATGGACACGTTTACTTGATCTCCTCCTTGTGGATAGAAAACTGCAGCCTACATTGTTTAAAGTGCAACTTTATTGAGCAAGATAGAGGATCGCCTTGTGTTTTTATAAGATTTGGGCGCTTTTGATCTCTGTTATGTGGATCATACCTATCCGGTAAGAGGCAGTGTGAACAGGGTGTCTGGTGGTGGCCTTCCGGATTTACAGTTTGGCACCTTTCTGGCAGTTTGGGACACTTTACAGACTCTCTTCACTTCAGTCACTTTGAGATGTTTTTAGGAGCAGCGCCACATTGTTTTATGTATATTTATTCTTGATCTGTTACTATTCCAGATTCTGTGTGGCTGCTATCCATTTGTTATTACTTGTTTTATGTCTATAAGTTAGCGCAGCAATTTAGCCTTTTACGCAAAAGTATGTCCATGTACAGTATAGTATGCACTCAATACTTGGTTGAGGCTCTTTTTGCATGAATTACTGCATCAATGCAGTGTGGCATAGAGGCGATCAGCCTGTGGCACTCCTGAGGTGTTATTGAAGCCCACGTTGCTTTGATATCGGCCTTTATTGTACCGTCTGTATTGTTGGGTCTGGGGTCTCTAATCTTCCCTTTTGACAATACCGTACAGATTCTCTATGGGGTTTAGGTCAAGCGAGTTTGCTGGCCAATCAAGCACAGTGATATTATGATCATTAAACCAGGTATTGGTAATTTTGGCAATGTGGGCAGGTGCCAAGTTCTGCTGGAAATTGAAATCAGCATCTCCATAAAGCTGGTCAACAGAGGAAAGCATGAAGTTCTCTAGAATTTCTTAGTGGAGGGCTGCACTGACTTTGGATTTAATAAAACACTGAATTTTGGGTTTTTACTAGCTGTAAGCCATCATCATCAAAATTAAAAGAAGGAAATGCTTGAAATATATCACCCTGTGTGTAACGCATCTATATAAACTATGAGTTTCACTTTTAATTACTGAAATAAACTTTTTGATGATATTCTAATTTTATGAGATGCACCTGTATATATGGCCTATCAGGAAGTGGGAATGCAGCCATGATCTTAGTGTCATTTTTTACAGCCGATCAGCTGTTTACTCAAAGTAGTCCAGGTGGCTCTAGTCACTTTTACAGTGCCGCAAAGGGAGACCCCCCCCCCTCCCCTCATCCGCTGCTGCCTGCGGTGGTTGATTGGCTCTCTCATTTATCTGGGAAGCTTGGGACAGCAGTAATCAGCCAGGATCAGTGAACAGAGAGGAGATGGAGGAACATCTATTTTTCCATCTCCTCTATGATGAATGAAGTCAAAAGTAACAATGATTTCATCATTTCCACTTCCAGAACTGTCAGCTAAGTGAAGCAGCTAATCTAGGTCAATCTGTGATTGATTGGATGCTTTGGAGGACCGGAGACACTGACAGTGTAATAGACTCATGATGTCTCCATGATGAGCAGCTTGTAATCGCAATAAAGTTAAAAAAAAAATAAAAGTAAAAAAAAAAAAGGTAAAAGGAACTTGACTAAAACAGATAAAAATAATTAAAATACATTAAAAGGACCCTCATCCCCCTCCCCCCCGCACATACATGCATATATAAACAGTGATTGCACCACGCATGTGAGGTATCGCCGCACACATCAGAGAGAGAGCAATAATTCTAAAACCATAATTTACAAATAACTCTAAAATTATAACCTGTAAAGGCTTTTAAAGGGCCACGTTTAATAAACTTAAGGTACCATAGTATGTCACCATTTCAAGTGCACACAGTTTCTACACTTTTGGTATTTAGTTACTCAGTGCAGCATCATCATTTATATTTTACCTCCAAAAAATGGGTATGGTATTGTGCTTGTATGCAATAAAATTCATTTTTTAATTTTAGTGTAGTTTTTCCCTGAAAATGTGTATTTGATAAACGGATGCACAATAAACATTTCCTTATCTTTGCAAAAAAAAATTAAAAATCTGCACCATATCTGGGACTTTTTTTACATGCAGTATGAGCATGCCTACAGCTTGGGGACATATTTTACACTGCCGCAGAGCCAAATATGTCCAGTAGAGGGAAGCATTAACAAAAGATAATTCAGGACAACAGTAAAGTTTGTGTTTCTCCATAGACCTGTTTTGTTTGAAAATATAGATCTCCTGACCCTATTATTCTATTAGTACTACTGATGCCACATTACTAAACAGTAAATGATTGATTCAAACTAGAGAAGTGTATGGATTGTATAAATTACGTCCAATTCAGGGTGTATCAACATCTCATGGACATGCATCAAGAAAACAAAAGGAAAAGAAAAATAGGACTTTTAAGGTACCAATGAAGCGTCATAAATACACTGGTGCTGTTAAAATGTACATAGATTTTATTACAAATCATTGTTGAAAACACATGATGTGCTTTTTCGAAATGGCATATACAGATACCCCTTTACATCTAACCCACCATATGCAAATATACATAAAGGGAAAAAACTCAGACATGTCACAGAATTTTTGCTGTAATGTACTATGGTGCGTTGCCTTAGTTCTGTGGAACATTTTTCAAATTAAAGGACAACGCAAAACGTCAATCTAGTATTGTGCAGGTCATAGACTTTCACTTTACATCTGTTTCTGCAGTACACAGTAATATGAATAGGAGTAGCCGGCAGATAGGATACAAATATTTCTCGCTTCCAGCTGATGATCTGCCTGGCTGTTCCGAGTATTTATGCTTTTCTCTCTGCACACAATGCTTGAACCCTCAAAGATCCCATCCATGTACTGCAGGCATTTTAGATTGCTAGAATGAGGGCGATTTACTACAGGTGAGAATCTTCACTGGAAAAACTGTTTAAACATACACATCAATTTTTCAATCATGTGAAAAGCATCTGCGCATGTTTGGGTATTCAAAGTGTTCAGGAATTTGCTTTTCACATGATTGGATAAATAAAGTCTAGGTTCACACATTTTGTTTTTAAATAAAGGTCCCCAACTTCTATAGTAAATCAGCTTCAATGTCTAAACCATCACCATTAGCACAGGGGACCCTACAGCAGTGGCTCTGACAGCATAAGTAAAGCACTTCCTCATAGAGTCTATACTAAAGATGACCCACTCTATAAGGTACAGATAATCTGTCCCTTATAAATCTTGGTAAGATTTTGATTAAGGCCCCTTTCACACATAGGAGCCCGTTGGTGAACTCCGTTTTTCTCAGCGGGGGCAGGCGGATGGCAGCTGTGTCTCCGCTCTGTGTGCTGAGACGGAGCTGTCAGGTCCCCGCTGTTCTCTATGGGGGACTCAGATGGGAACGGACCCTCTGTCTGTTCTCATCCAATCCCATCCGCTGGATGGATGGAAAATAGGGTTTCCATCCGTCCAGATTTGACGGATCGGATGTCAGCAGACATGTCTCCGCTGACATCCGATGCCCCATAGAGATGCATGGGGCATCCATTTAAATCCGCCTGAAAAATGGACAGGCGGATCTGAACAGTCCGCCTGTGTGAAAGGGGCCTAACTGTCTAGTGATTGCTGTCAGAAAAATATGCCCAGGAGTAGGCTATTCTCCTGCGTCATGTTGGATGGCCTTGAAGGCTTGTTATGGAAGTCTGCTCCCAATTTCTGCCTCGCCCAAGCAGGCGTATTAAAGCGTACGCCGTGTTTACCCGCACAGGGATGTGCAGATCCATGCATCCCTTTTGCAGGCAGTCTCATACATGTCAGTTGGAAATCAGTGTATGGACACTGCAACTACTCCCAATTTGACATCATTGTAGGTGCACGGCCCAGAACACAGTGTGCATTGGAGCCCGTGCACTCACACCCGCAGGGATGTCAAATTGGCAGCGGCTGCTGTCTGTGGAGCCGCTGTGTTCCAATTGACAAGAATGGGACTGACTGCATGGAAATGCATAGAACAACTGCGCATCGCCCATGTGGGTAAACATAGCCCTCGCACGGGCGTATGCTGTAGTACATCAGTGTGTGTGCGAAGCCTAACTCATGAGAAGAGAAGTCTACAGATGTTGCTGCTTCTATATTGTGCCATAAAGTTACAAAATCTGTACCATGGCACCTATAGCACCCTAGTTCTAAAACCTCTTATCTCCAGTGGCCACCAGAGCTAAGCTTTAGTTATCACAGATAACATGACAGATGGCATGTTATGCATGCACAAAATGCGTTGCCATGAAGACCCCTTCTCAATATATGAAATCATGTTAGAAGGCAGTTACAGAGATTGGTATTTCTATCAATTAGAGAAAAGGATCATAATTGTGTATTGCATGGATGTCCTATGTGTTTAATACAAAAGTATTTTAAAGCAAATCATGGTAGTGTGACTATAGTTGATAACTTTTCTCAGCACAACCTCCTGCTTAAGATTCCACTATCATGTTGTGCTTAAATGAATTACCCGAAGTACAGTTTAAATCGGAATCTAAACAATATACAGTGGGTATAGAAAATATTCACAAAAGACAGACACAGTTTTTTTTTATCCATCTGTATTTACTAGTGTAACTTATAACATCTAAGTGAAAGATATAAATCCAACATATCAGATAAATATAAAAAAAAATCAAAAATAGAATCAATGAGTTGAAATGAGGATCACCCCCCTCCCCCACCCCTATGTCAATATTTTGTTGAACCATATTATTTGTTTATGTTGAATTTTTTGTTGAACCACCTTTTTCATTAATTACAGCCTTTAGTCTGTTGGGATATGTCTCTACTAACTTTTCCCATCTAGATTTTGCAATTTTTACCCACTCTTATTTGCAGAACTACTCAAGTTCAGTTTAATTTGATGGTGGCCATCTGTGGACTGCAGTCTTTAAGTCATTCCACAGATGTTTAATGTGGATTAAGCCTGGGCTCTGACTAGTTATTTGGATGCTGAGCTGTATTGTATTTTCTGCCAGACATATCATTCTGGGTTGAGACCAAATAATTCAATTTTAGTCTTATCTGACCATAACACCTTTTTCATGTGGCCTCAGAATCTTCAAGGTGTGTTTAAGGTGGTCGGATGAGACTAAAATTAAATTATTTGGCCTCAACATCAAACAATATGTTTGGCGGAAATCCAATAGAGCTCACCGTCCAAATAACACCATGCCTACAGTAAAGCATGGAGGTGCTAATATCCTGTTATTGGGGTGTTTTTCTGCAGCAGGAACTGAAGCCCTTGTCAGGATAGAAGGAAACATGGATGGGGCAAAATACCATCAAATTCTTGAGGGAAAGCTGCTGCCAGAAAGTTGTCAATGGGAAGGGGACCATGTACTTTGGACCTGTATAAAATCAGGTCAAACGCACATTCTGCACTGGGGTTCAATGCACCTCCACTCAGGGGATGTCACTGATGATATTCCTCCTTTCTCTCCTAACGATGGTGATATGGGAAACGTTAGGAAAAATAGGCGCGTGGTCCCTTTAAGAACTCGGACTGGTTCTCTTCTCCATTCTGCAAGCAAGCTCACAGCATATGGGGCCCCGCATGGTATAGAAGATAAAGGAAGCACTTTATTTAATTTAAAAATGCACTGTTAGCCACATCAGTCGACAGCCGCAACTGTAAGTGACACGGGAGCTGCAGCCCCCTGTTTACTGACGTGCCTTTACTATATTGTAATGTAAGTGCGTTTTTAATTTTATTAATATGATTTGTTTGTTTACTACACTATGTGGGGCCCCAATATACTGTGAGCTTGCTTGCAGTGTGGAGGAGAGAACCAGTCTCTCCTCCGCACTTAAAGTTCTTAAAGGGGACACACACCTTTTTTTCTAATGTTGCACATATCACCACCATTAGGAGACTAAAGAGAAATATCATCAGTGAATGCTGCATTGATCCCCAGTGGGGAATGTGCGTTCGACCTGGTTTTATGCAGGTCCAAATTCCAAGGTGAGCACACAGACACACATTGGTGGTGGGAGTCTGAATTTGTTTTATGCATTGAACAGCAAGATAATATGATGAATACACGTGGTGCAAGTAAATGTCCCAAGAGATTCACCATGAAAGCAACACTTTTCAGACTGTTTTAGTTTTAAATGGAGTTTATTTTTGATTCGCACATTTTATTTTATTTATTTATTACAGGCACTTATATAGTGCCGTCATATGCACTCGGGATGTATATATATTTGAGCACTGATTATTGAGTATCAGCAGGCGCAGCATATACAGTATATATTGTTTGATTTATTCTCTAAGGTGGGAACCCAAATTTATGTTTGTAGCCACTGTTTATTTATGACTTTATTTATAAAATTATTGTTTCGCTTTAACCATGACTGACACACAAATATCACCACCATTTAAATCGCATTTATTTATAAAATGTGTTATGCATTCATGGTCTGCACAACATGAACAATTTTCACAAAAAAAAAAGATAACAAAGTTTGGAAAAAGAAAAAAGAAAAGGTTTTTTTTGGACTTACACAAGCTGAAAACAGTGTAGCCACTAGATGGCGATGTTTATCCATACTTGTGGACTTTCCTATTATAGACTGGATAGAGTTTCTGAACTCCTTTGAAAGAAAAGAGCTGACAAAATAGAAAGGGCTGCATTCTTTAATGAGGAGAAACCTAGTATCTTATTGTAAGAGTGTAGAAAATCCCCTCAAAGTGCTGTATATAGTGATGTGTGTGTGTATGTGTGTGTGTATGTATATATATATATATATATATATATATATATACGTGGTATACTTGATCAGCTACTGAAGTTAAAAAAAGAAGAGAGAGAAAAGAGCGATCTCACTGCTTGGAGTCTTCAAGTGATACAAGGAGTCAGCAGGTGAACAAGCCCGCCAGAATCCACTTCTAACTGAAATATTAATTTAGAGAACACTGACCCTTTCCAAGGTTTCTTTTATATAAACTCAGGAAGAAAAACATTTATATTAGACCACAATCCTAACTGGGTGACATTTTAGTTTGCTAAAGCATCTTGTATTAACCACCTCCTTCCCAAGCCTATTCTGACACTTCGCTCCTACATGTAAATATTTACTTTTTTTTGCTAGAAAATTACTTAGAACCCCCAAATATTTTATATATATATATATATATATATATATATATATATATATATATATATATATACAGTATATATATATATATATATATATATTTTAGCAAAGACCCTATAGAATAAAATGGTGTGTGTTGCAATTTTTTATGGCACACATGGTAAGTTACCCCATTTTGTTTGTATAATGTAAAAGATCATGTTACACTGAGTAAACAGATACCTAACATGTCATGCTTTAAATTTTGCGTCTGCCCGTGGAATGACGGCAAACTACGGTGCTTAAAATTCTCCATAGGTGACACTTTAAATGCCTTTACAGGTTACCAGTTTAGAATGGCGCAGGAGGTGTGGTGCAAAAAGGATAGCCAACAATAAGAGAAGGGCACACCGACCTAGTGCATTACCATTAAAGAGGTTTATTAAAATTAAAAAAAAATGTATTATACTCACAAAACAATTGCAGATAGCACACATGTAAACATGATCGACACAAGAGCTCCAAGGTAGCCAAGGCACTGCGCGGTGCTGGATAGCATACAGATGTCTGCATAGATCTGCTAAAGCTAGGCTGATAGGTTTCGGGGGGGAACCCTCTTCCTCAGAGCCAGAAAAGCAGTCCACAATGGAACATTTTTCAGAAGTAGTAGAGAAGTAGGCAGGAGGCGATCCTGGCGCCTCCTAAATGTGTTTTTTTTATTTAAATCCCAGGGGGCTATTGAAATACCTCTGCAACCGCAAGCCAAGCAAATGGATCATGGCTGTGGCATGGTCCCATTGACCCTGGTTGGGCAGATTGGAAAGCGGTGCCACCTGTCGAGCTCTGTGCCTGGATTTAGGTGGATGGTTGGGCGGCAGTAAAAATGAAAATCACTTGTTTTTTCCACCCCTTTGCTACCTGTTTGAAATGGCCTTTAATGTTTAAAGTTGTGGATTTAATAACAGTGAAGATGACTTTTTGGGATTACACTGAAATTTTAAATTGTAAATACACCCAATTTCTAAAATACTATATAAGCTTTGGGCCCCTTTCACGCTTGTGCGACTTGTCCTTCGACTTGGGATTACAAAGTCACATTTTAATTCGTACTCCATGATTTCCAATGAGTTCCATTCATATCTGTGCGACTTCAAGTCGCGACTACTTCAAAGTAGTCCCCGTACTACTTTGGTCTGACATTGATGCGTTTTAAGTTCCATAGACCTCAAGATTACACAGGCATTGCTTCAAGTCCAGTCAAAATCGCAACAAAATTGTCCGACTTTTAATTTGCACAAGTGTGAAAGGGGCCTTAAAGTGATTGTAAACAATTACCTTGTAAAACAGCCTATTCAGTTTAAAATAGAAATGAAAGGCACAACATTTGAGTATAGATAAAAGAAAAAAAACATTATAAATACCCTTTTTTTCCCCATTTTTATAAGTGATCACGTTCCCTCTGTTCTCAGCTGCATAAGAGCTGGAGGAGGAGAAGAAGCAGTACACTGATCTTTCCAGGCTGTGTGGTGGAATGGGGTGTTTTAGGACAAGTCTGATCATTGGAGCAGAGCAGGCGGAGTTCCCAGCACAGCTTGACTCCTGCTTAGTGTGGTCAGTTTTTGATAGGAAAGCAGAGGGACTGGCAAGAACACCAGGAATTTCACACAAAGGAAACAATACAGAGAGAACAGAATACTTTTTCATACAAGTATGAATGTTTGGTTGACATACTCTTTAAGATCTGCAGTAGAAATTAAGAGTCTAGTTAAAAAATAAATATTCCCACTTTTCCATAACAGAACCATCATCATACTTGGGACAACTCTCATATGTTTACCCATAGATGGCAACATGAAAAATAATTCCCAAGGACCCTTGCAGGGAAGCGTATGGCTCTGCATTCATTAAAATGCTATAACCAATTATTACTTGTTTTTGTTGTTTGGAGTATAAATAAATGCAGGCACTGTAATTGTTGATCTTATTTTTAACCGCAAAAAGCTCAGAAAACAATAGATTATAATAAATAAATATGCAGATCCTGTGTATTAGGATGCTGCTCGTCAGTATTAAGAGCCAGTTTTCGGGACAAATCATAATGTGGAAATAAACCTATTGGTTTAAAATGGTTGTAAAGGTAAAAGTTTTTGTTTTACCTTTATGCGATCTCTGCATTAAAGCAGTGTTCCAGCTGGGGAAAAATTAAAAAAATGTCAGCAGCTACAAATACTGTAGCTGCTGACTTTTAATATATAGACACTTACCTGTCCAGGGAGCTCGCTATGTCGGCACCCAAGCCGATTTTCGGATCGACTGCCGGGTGCCGTCGCCATTCGTTCTAAGGGAAACTGGCAGTGAAGACTTTTGGCTTCACAGCCAGTTCCCTACTGCGAATGCGTGAAGTGAGCTGCACATTCTAATTGGCTCGGCAGCGGGGGAAGGAGGGGGGGGCCGAACTTCTGAGGGACAGCGCTGCGGCGCTGTCTCCCGGAAGTGGGGGAGGATGCCTGTCAAAAATAGGTACCCCTTCCCCTCTCCCCCCTGAAAGGTGTCAAATGTGGCACCGGGGGGGAAGGAAGCAGATAAGCGGAATTTTCACTTTTGGGTGGAACTCCGCTTTAAGGTAAAAAAAAAGCCTTCCCATGTCAGCTCCAGCCCGCTGCCCTAAATACTTAACTGAGCCCGATCCAAGGGTCAAGTCCTGGGAAAAAAAGTGTGGGAACTCACCCAAGACCCCCCACCTCAAAAATAAAAAAGTGTGTGTGTATATACTGTTTATAATTCGTATTCCTTTTTTAACAAATAAAGTGGAACATTTATTGTAAAGTTCAAGTTTAGGAGGATACCTCGAAAATTCACATGCATTAAATTACCCAAATATATATAGAACAGATCTAACAACAAAATAATTCAACCTATATGCTGTACTAACAAAAAAAAAAAAAACACCAGGATATGTGATAATGTTCCCTCCCAGGGCATTTCTAAAACAACAATGTATAAAGAAAAAAGAAAGTAATACAGTCCATTAGAAAATATCCCACAAATAGGAATAGGTTTCCCTTGCTGTTCAAGATAATCAATTTTTCGAGATTTCGTGTCATCTGCACTGCGATGTGTGGTCAGCCATTTTAAAACATATGGAAAAGGATCCCATGAATGAACAGGAGGGCCAATGAGACTGATAAACAAAAGAGAAGACAGGCATTCAACACCAAGCCTACTCCGAATGGGTGACGTCACCAAATTCATTGTACTGAAGCCCCTCTCACAATCACTGGATGTCACTTGAAGACTGTTAACTGCTGTCACAACTGGTTTCAGATTTTCAGGAACCTCTCAAACCAAGGAATGTACACATCGAATGGCCAGCGTTGGAAATTCAGGATGTCAATTTCAGAGACAAGAATTTCAAATTCACCTGAGTGTAATGAAGCTGCAGGTCTGTTGCTTGCAGTTAAAGCATAAAGCCTGGAGCGTAAGTTATCCACCAAACATTGATAAAATTGAAGGAGATTTACCCTCACTTGGCCTTTTGTACTCTCTGGCTTGATGGTCACACCTTTGAAATTCCCTTTATCCAGAGATTCTATGACTTCTTTCAGATGTTTGCCAGGCATTTCTTTCATTTTTTCCAATTGCACAAACTGACCAATTAATTAGCTGGTAGGCTCCTGGAAGTTTGATGTCATCTCTTTGAAGGGCTTCAGTCCCATTTTCTGAACAGCATCTGCAACCCCAGCAAGGTTTAACAAATACTTTTCTGATGTCAGGACCTTGTTAAGGCCACAAAATAGAGATTTCTGCTCACTGTTATGAGCTGAATTTTGGGCCATACGCTTGCTTTTCATCACCTAAAAAATAAATGGATAGTTACGATTTTTATTTTTTTTTTACTTACCTTGTTATTGAAGAAAAATATACTCACCTTTCTTCCACTTCCTCCCTCTGCGGCCGCGGCCCGTGCCATCACTTCCTCTTTGCATTGATTCCTGGGAGCTGAACGTCATCGCTCCCAGGAATCAATGCGCCTGCACCGGCCCCGCTCGTCAGTTCCAGTGCGGGCACATCATTTCCTTCTAAACAGCTTATGGGCATGCCCAGAAGCTGTGGAGGGATGACGCGCCCGCACCGGATGTGACGATTGGGGCCAGTGCAGGCGCATTCTGGGAGATGAGGACACGGAAGAGGACGCAGAAGAGGATGTGCTGGCTTCAGCTGCCCACATCCGAGATGGCAGCGCTGGAGAAGAAATTTTCAAGGTAAGTATTTCTTATAAAAGGTAAGTGCGACCCGGGACAGTACAGAGGCTATCTGTTTTGGAATGTACTAGCACTGACTGTCCCGGGGGTATTTTTAGTGAAAAAACTTTTTAGTGGCCAGAACTCCGCTTTAAGCTTGCTTTCATTAAATGTGCAGTGCAGGATATGACTCCCAAACTGCTCGTATAGCTCTCTGGCTTGAAGCAACCCACCTAACTGGAAAAAAAAACTTTTCCAACTTTAGAAATTTGTAGTTCTGAGTTTTTTGCACATTCAGAGAGCTCTGACAGTTTTTTTGGTGACTGATGATACACAGCATACAGCTTCTCAAAAAATGATGTTACATGGTGAAGACCAGGAATAGAATCATTTGTATCTGAAATGCACAATTCAAGCCTATGACCCAAGCAGTGCCATTTCACAAGAGTCATTCCAGAACACTTGACTTTCTTCCGAACATTACACTTGCACCAGTCACTACAAACCCCAATCAAGTTTTTAGCAAGAAAGTCCTTGCTGTTTAGAAAGACAAGCTAGAAGAGTGACTTCAATAGACTGTGCATCTGCTTTAGGCAAATCAAGAAAATAGAGAAATAAAGTGCCTGGGTCTTTTCCCTTAACAGAGGCATGAATATAAACAATTAACACTGAATGTGAAGAAACTGTAGTAGATTCATCAATATATACAGACATTTTTGGAGCCTGGTCAACAATTGCCTTGCAAAGCTTTTTTCACATTTCGCTGGCAATGCAATCTATTATTTGTGCAGCTGTATACTCACTATAGAGAATGCATCCTAAGTCTGCACCATTTGCAACTTGCAAGCTGATAAGATCTTGAAAGTCTATGAAAGGGCGATTTTTGTTTTGCACAAAAGTAGGCAGTGCAAAATACTTTAGTGGTGGACGCAAACTTATGCTTCTGCAGTTCTGCATTGTTGGATTGCAAAATCTCCTTTCTAGATACAGCTTGAATATCTGCTGCCCTTACATGTGCTTCTGAAATCCTATGTACATGGATTTTTTTACGCAGTGAGGTCAACAAATATTTTTTTGTTTTGCCATATGTAGTAATCATACCAGTGCTCCATTCTTTTGAAATAGATACACCCTGTGAAACAGACACTCCAAGGTGTTTAACCACATAACAAACATTGCATCCTAAAAGGCCATTTTCTACAGCCAAGGGTATTTTTTTTAAATTCTAGCCACTGATTTTGTCCCAAACATTCTGGTAGAAGAATTATCCCACTAACATCAGCAGCTGTATCTTCAGTAACTAAGTCAACTACAGCTGAGTTACTGACTGGGTCATCCTGCTTCTGAAGCGGAGGCTCACACTAAGATGAGCAACTTGCAGACTCAGTATGTGATTTTTTTACTGGAAGCCTTTGAGAAGAAATCTATAATGCTGCCCTTTGGTTTGCTAATTTCTGTACAAATATTAGCAATAAAAAAAAAAAAATAATTTACTGAAAAAGAAGGTGGAAAGGGTGGAACACACATTGGGTTCTGCAGTAAATCTAAAAGATGGGAAAAACCTTTGAAGCCAAAATGGTATTCAATTAATGTCTTAATATTATTAATGTCTTAATAATGTAGTATTTTTTTCCATTGCTCAGATATATAGGTTTTAGTTAATTTTAGTTTGGCATTTACATTAAATATTTTAAATTACTGGTACTGCTGGCTGGTACTGCTTCCGGGTGCTGCTGGTGGGTCCTGCTGGTGGGTCCTGCTGGTGGGTCCTGCTGGTGGGTCCTGCTGGTGGGTACTGCTGGCGGGTACTACTGGCTGGTACTGTTGGTGGGTAATGCTGGCTGGTACTACTGGCTTGTACTATTGGCTGGTACTGCTGGCTGGTTTTACTGGCTGGTACTGCTAATGGGTACTGCTGGATGGTTCCCGACGCACCGTCCATCCCCGAGCATCAGTGTAAATCTGTGACAGGAGTCAGCACTTGAGGAAACATGCGGCTGCAGTAGAGAGCAGAGCTGATGCTTCCTGTATTCCTCCTGTCACAGGCGGAGTACATTTGGTATCACTCCGCCAGTGACAGGAGCCGGCACTATACAGAAAGCATCAGCTCTGCTTCCTCTAGTGCCAGCTGAGTGTCTCTTTTCTTCACACACACAAATGCCAAAGACAGCTCGCATGCAAAGGCCAGTGACAGTCAGTCCTGCAGGACATGGCTGCTAACAAGTGCAGCGTTCCTGCTGTGGAAAAAGTACAGGAACGCCGTTCCCATGCGTTCCTGCAGGACTCGAGCCCTGGCCCAATCTCTATCCACTGATCTGCAGCAGTGCTGCTTTTCTCTCCTATCTCTCACAGGGGAATTGGCATTGGAGCCATTGGCTGCAGCTGCTTTCAATCAAGACCTGTAAGCAGAAAGCAGGAGGCAGGGCTGGGCTGCACTGTGTGTGTCAATAGAGGTACACAGTGCTACTCATGATCAAACCCACACGAGTGCTCCCATAGCAATACCCTTACTATAGGGGCACTCGGGGAAGAGGAGGAGTCAAGACCGCCACCGGGGGACCCCATAAAAGGAAGATCGGGGCTTCTCTCTGCAAAACCATTTAACAGAGCAGGTAAGTATAACAAAAAATTAAATCTTTACAATCACTTTGTTTTCCAAAACAATTACATTTAAGGCATGCCGACATTAAACGGGGCTCCAGGCTCCTTCAGAAAAGATGAAAAGTCAGCAGCTACAAATATTTGGACACTTACCTGTCCACGAATCCAGCGGTGTCTTCACCCGAGCTGATTTTTCAGTCGGCTCTCAGGTGCTGAAAAAGGAAACTGGCAGTGAAGCCTTGCAGCTTCACAGTTGGTTCCCTACTGCGCATGCATGAAGCGCGCTGTACTTTGTGAATAGCCCGGGTGTGGGGGAAGGAGGATGCGACAGCGGAGGGGAGACATGGTAATTAAGCGGAGCTTCCCCTTTTGGGTTGGGCCTTGCTTTAACTCTCACATTTGCCTCTTTTCTTAATGGAACTGTCAAACCAACAAATAGTTGGTGTCATAACTGATTACGTGTAGCATCTTGGCAAATGCGGATCAAACAAGAGCTAAGATGAACGCTATTATGGCTATAGAGGATTAAAGGGTTTAGTTCCACTTTAAAGTGTACCGGCTCCAACTGAAACTTTTTAAATAGAGTTGATAAGCTTCAGATTTTATAGCGATGTGTTGTCAGGGGAGAGTTTTCCCAATTCCTATCCTACTGCGAACCACCACACGTAAGTATAAATGATGTGCATTTTTATGCATCTCTTACATGTGTTGCGTTGGACAGCCTATTCATTTAAATGAACTGCCCAACACACATAAATTGTGCTAAAGAAGGGAATGCACCTATTTTTTATGTTTTTTTTTAAAGTAGAGTTTGCAAAATTTGGTGCAGCAGTGCACGTTAGCCAATCATCTTCTAACTTCAGCTTGTTGAATTAAGCTTTGACAAAAAAAAAACTAAAATCTGATTGGTTTCTTTGCAGAGTTGCACCAGATTTTGCACTCTCCGGTTTTATTAAATCAACCCCAATGTGTTGTGGTATGCCAAAACACACATGCGTTAGCAAGGTACGCTGGGCACTTGACCACCAGAAAATTTACCCCCCTTCATGACCAGGCCACTTTTTTGCAAAAATGCACTGCGTTACTTTAACTGACAGTCAGTCATGCAATGCTGTACCCAAATAAAATGTATGTAATTTTATTCACCACAAATAGAGCTTTCTTTTCGTGGTGTTTATCACCACTGCATTTTTTTTTTTTTTTTTGCGCTTTAAACAATAAAATACCAAAAATTTTGAAAAAAAAAAAACACAATTTTTTACTTTCTGCTTTAAAAAAAGTTCACAAATCTAATTTCCTCATATGTTTAAGCCAATATATATTATGCCACATGTTTTTGGTAAAAAAAAAATCCCAATAAGCGTATATTGATTGGTTTACACAAACGTTATACAAACTATGGGATATATAGTAGAATTTTTTTTTTTTTTTATATATATACTAGTAATGGGGGTGAACAGCAACTTATAGCAGGACTGTAATATTGCGCCGGACAATCAAACACTAACTGACCCTTCTGATGCTTTGCCGGAAACCAGGGAAACAGTGATCGGTGCTAAAAAATATGCATGGTCCCTGTACTAATGACACTGGATGGGAAGGGGTTAAACATCTAAAGGTGATCAAAGGGTTTAATGTGTGCCTAGCCAGTGTTTGTGTTTGTGAGTCCCTTATTTACAGGAACAGAATCCATCCCATTCCCCCCTTCAGAACAGAACTCTGCCTTGTTTACATTGGCAGAGCTCCATTCTGAGTCTCTGTCTGACTATCAGCTGGTGCCGGCACACATCAAGTGCCTGGCATCCACAGACCGGTTTCTGCTGTGAATAATCACAGCACAAGTGGCACGTGCGTGCCCCCTTCAGGCGGAAGTGCAGGATCATGTATGTATATCTTATCTGGCACACAGCTGCCACCCTGTAGCTGTAAAACTGCTATAGGGTGGTCAGTAAGTGGTTAAGAATTCAAACATGTTTGTATGTTTGTATGCTGCATGAACATGTGCTAATTAGTACCAGTTCCCGTGATGAACAGATGATAGCAGGGACAAGTTAGGAAGGATAGGGAATCTCCCCAGCTAAAATGCAACTGACAGTAAAAAACCTTAGATGGTTTCTAACCCTTCGCCACTCTGTGAAGTTTTGTGTCTCTGTACGTGACGTGATTGGAGAGAATCCCTCGAGCCCCCTGTCTTGCTGACCATTATAAGTTTTAATTCACATTTCAAAAAAAAATTGTCAGACGTTCTGTTTTAAAATTATTCTGCAGTAATGCCATAAACATTCAAGTAATTACATATCCTCTACAAAACAATCAGTAAATGAGCTTTAAAACAAGCCCTCCCTAATCTCTTTAGCTATGTGCACTGTGGAGCAAGTCATTTTCAAAACGACTTAGTATACGTTTTTGGATTGTTTAAGTTGTCCAGCCTAGCTCCCTGCTCCTACTCTCCAATGAAAAGACAGACTAGTAGCTCTTGAAGAAAGAGGATCAGAGTGATCTGAGTGACTTGGATTACTTCTTCCCTTTTATTATCAACTTTGTGGATGAATTGCTCCACAGTGCCTGCAGCTGCAGAGGACTTGAGGACATGTCAAATCGGAACCAATTGCCGGAAATTGCACCGTCCGATTCGGTGCAATGCCGACTTTGCAGCGCCGCACCAATTCTCAAAAGTAGTTTCTGTACTACTACTTTTGGCAACTTCGGGGGTGATTTCCATAGACATCTGTGCAAACGCCCCTGAAGTCGGACTGAAATGCCGGCTTGAAATTGTGCAAGTTCAGTTGAACATGATTTAGCATGATTTCAAAACAGCCTCAGTGTGAACCTTGGCTTAAAGCTTGATTACTGATAATTAATTATTTGTAAAACACTTGAATGTCCATAGTCTTGGCACAGTTTCATTTTAACCTCTTCCTGACTGCGCTATAGCTGAATGACGGCTACAGCACGGTTGCCCATTTCCGGGAGGCCATCTGTTGACCTCTTCCCAGAAACCTGCCTCCCTGGGCACGCATCAGGAATGCTCTGTGATCCAGAGCCAATCACAGCGACTCTTTACCATGTAATCAGCAGTGTCCAATCACAGCTGATCACAGTGTAAACAGGATTTGCCAGTTATCGGTAGTCTCCTCCTCAAGCTGACAGCGCATGAAGAGAGAAGGGCCAGTAAGCTGCAATCCACACAGTGGATGTCTACACTGATAGTCAGGGCACCAATCATTAGTGTCCTGATTATCAGTACAGGTCCAACAGTGCCAAATAGTGATTCCTATCAGTGCCACGTATCAGTGTCCTTTAGTGCAGCCTATCTGTGCCCATCAGTGCAACCTCATCAGCGCACATCAGTGAAGAAGAAAAATGTAAGAAACTTTTTTTTTTGAAAATTTTTGGTCTTTTTTCATTTGATTAGCAAAAATTAAAAACCCCAGTGGTGATTAAATACCACCAAAAGAAAGTTCTATCTGTCTCAAAAAATGCTAAAAATTTTGTTTGGGTACAGTGTTGCATGACCGCGCAATTGTCATTCAAAGTGTGACATTGCTAAAAGCTGAAAATTGGCCTAGGCAGGAAGGGGGTGAAAGTGCCCGGTAGGTAAGTGATTAAAATCCTTTCAGAAAATTAAAGTGATTGTTAAGTCTCTTTTTTTTTTTTTAATACAAACGAGTGGCCAGGATCCTCCTCTTCTCGGGTCCCATTTCTGTGTTCCTGGTCCCTCTCTCCTGCTGAGTGCCTCCACAGCGAGCAGCTTGCTGTAAGGGCACCCGAGCTGAGTCACAGCTCCCTTTGTCCATTCAGACACGGAACTGAGACACGGCTCCACCCTCTCTCTCCTGATTGTCTTCTCTCTCCTGATCCACTGCTGTCTTAGCCAATGAGGAGGGGTGTCCCGGGCAGCTGAGACACTTCTGCAACATCACTGGATAGATATGGGATCAGGTAAATATTAGGGGGGCTGAGGGGGGCTGCTGCACACAGAAGATTTTTTCTATCTTAATGCTTAGAATGCATTAAGATAAAAAAAAACTTCTGCCTTCACAATCCCTTTAAGCCCTGATATTAACTAAAATATATTATAAATGTTTATCAGCATAGAGCCATTGTTCACTTTTTTTTTTTCTAGGAACTGTGCTCTAGGTAAGTCATCTTAATATTGTCCATATTTTAGTTGCAGATCAGTGACCTGGAATGACTATGTTCCTATTGTTTTTTGGAACACCTGATCTGCACATACTTTCCCCCCATCAGTAACTTACTAAGCCAGGATGGGAATGACAGCCCTAGAACGTGCACTTACAAAACAAGCCTGCAGCGCCTGCTCACATAATACTTATGTATTATGTAGTAATCATGGATAGACTTAATCCTCAAACTCCAAATGAAGCAACTGGAAATGTGTAAACTGGATGTTGACAAATAAACAATTAGTATTAAGACGATACTACATTCCATCTCCTTTTGTCTGACATAAATTTTGTGGGGTGGCAGTTGTAGTACTGACTTTAATATTTCCTAGAGTTTGTGTAGTGATGCTGTCATTAACCGCTTGCCGACCGCCGCACGACTACTGCGGCGGTCAGCCCCTCACAGGAAGATCGACGTAGTACTACGTCGATCTTCCTGTGAGGGTCTAGGGAGCGAGCGCGCGCCCCCGGAGGCGCACTCCCGCGCGGTCACGGACCCCCCGCGCGTGTGACCAGCGGATCCAATGTCCGCCGGTCACTCGGCGATCGTGGGTGCAGAGGGAGAAAGGCAGGCGGCTAATGTAAACAAGCCGCCTGTCATTCTCCCCTGTGTAGGAATGGTGATCATATGGTTCTACTATGTAGAACCGTTGATCACTGTTCCTACACCTCAAGCCACAGCCAATCACAGTTAGAATCACGCCCCTAGGGACACACATAACCCCTACCTCTCAAAAAAAGTTAACCCCTTCACTGCCAGTGTATTTTTACAGTAACAGTGCATATGTATAGCACTGATTACTGTAGAAATGTCACTGGTAACCCCAAAAGTGTCAATAATGTCAGTCAAGGGTCCAATCTGTCCGCCGCAATGTCGCAGTACCGCAAAGAAAATTGCAGATCGCCGCCATTACTCGTTAAAAAAAACAAACAAAAATGACAAAAATCTTTTCCTTTGTTAGTAAACGCGATAACCTTTGTGCAAACCAATCAAAGTACGCTTTTTGCGATTTTTTTTTTTTTTTACCAAACATATGTAGCATAAAACAAATTGGCCGAAAATGTTAAAAAATTTTAATTTTTACATTTTTTTTTTTTTAGGGGGAATTTCATATAAAAAAAGTGAAAAATATTGTTATTTTTGCAAAATTGTCGCTATTTTTTTGTTTATAGCGCATGATCAAAAAATTGCACAGGTGATCAAATACCACCAAAAGAAAGCTCTGTTTGTGGGAAAAAAAGGACGTCAAATTCGTTTGGGTACAGCGTCGCACGACCGCGCAATTGTCCGTTAAAGTCACGCAGTGCCGAATCGCAAAATAGGCCCTGGTCAGGAAGGGGGTAAAATCTTCCGGGGCTTAAGTGGTTAAATGAGACTGATATCAAACTGTAAGCCAAGAATTGTAAGATTGAGTCTGCTAACTTGGATTGGAAAAAGTGTCAGAGGTTCAGAAGGGGGTGGCTCTGTCCCTAGTTTCATCTTATCCTATTTTCTTACATTGCCTGCAAGGATGAAACAATATCTGAATGGCTTGAATCTTACTTGATATTCACTTGATATCATCTCATGTAATCCACTACATATCAGGACTCCGCTAAACTGTATTTGCTTCTAAAATTTCTCCATGACATAACACTAATGCAGTTTCAGGGAAAAAAAACTTTTGGTGAAAAATCCTTTTCTTATTTGGGTTCCACATGCTTGTAGCAGTTAGGTGGGTGTAGATATGTGTGTAAATCTGCCGCTTCTCTTAAGAGTGATGCGCCCCAGCCATGTGAATTGCACTCAGTTGCGAGGTGTTTGCAGTGCTTCCCAATTCGTTTGAATAGGTTGCGCTCTGCAGGTTTGCCACCTGCCAATCGCAATTGGATTAAATGTTGGATACATTTTTCCACGGCGCAAAACATCATGACTGTGCCATGTAAATACCTCTGTCCTCTGCCATTGCAGCATAAGAGGTGCGGTTGTGGGCACTAAAAATGCAGCTCGACCATATGTTTTTAGCATCCCCCCATCTTACGTCTAAACTTAGCCTTATTAAAATGTGAAAGAGCTCAAAAAGAAGAGGTGTGCAAAACCACTCCTCCTTCTCAAGGAATCAAAGCTGTATGTATGGTGGGGGGAAAAACAGACATAATGGCTCCAACTAACACCTAGTGATCTTTTGCATCTAAACATGTATTTCCCATTAGGTAGGAAAGTGAAAGAACCCCTGTTATTTATTGCTGCAGGTGTCTTGCTGGGGAGATTTGCCCAGATGAAATTTTAAGTTTAACTATTCTCTTGCTGCTTCAGATGAGATCAGGCTCCATGCTCCTCAATCACATCTCAGTTACTGGCTGGGATTGGCTCGTCCCTACCAAAGCAATCAATTGTATCAGCAACAGGAAAGCCATACAGCAAGAAGTTTTATTCTGACATGTTTGTGCTAGTATTTGTTGAGAAAGCGCTGTGTCCAGGGCTGTCATAAACGCGGGGGAAAAGGGGCAGCTGCCTTGGGCCCAGTCATTGCTGTGGGGCCCAAAGCAGCTGCCCCTTGAGCCTGTGCCAGCAGACTCAGGCAGGCTTAAACAGAGGGTGTTCGCACAGTGATATTATGCATAGAAAGAGAGGGAGGGATCCTAGAGTGTAAGTTCTGGCTGGCCAGCCGCGAAATGCCAGTAGATTACATTGCAATGGTGTGACTGTGCTGGAGCAACTCTCTGTTCAGGGAAAGCATGAAAGTAAGTCACTGATGCAGAGATTTGATTTCCCTGGATTTCACATGTAGGGAGGGCTGTGTGCTGCTCATCAGCTGGCAGGGGAGGATGGAAGTCTGGGACCAACAACAGGCCCTCCCCACAGCTACCACAGAACCCAGCATGGGCTCACTGATGTAATATGGGGGGGGGGGGGGCTGCTACTACAGGGCTCTTCTACTGAAAATGTCAGCTGTCTGGGTGCCAAGCTAAGTCAACATAAGACAAAGAATTGTAATCCAGAGTCCTGACTTCAATGGCTGCATGCTTGTTCTGGAATTTCCTGCAGCCAGGCAAGCAGACCCTGATGTAAGTGGGAACTCTGATGTAAAGAGGAATGCTGTGACTGCAGCCAATTAGTAAGCAGTAATGATGTGCAGTAACCTCTAGCAACCAATCGGTGAGTGGTAAGGATGCACTTTAACCTCTAGCAACTAATCAGTGAGCGGTAATGTGTGCTGTAACGTCTAACAACCAGTCAGTGAGCTGTAATGATATGCTGTAACCTATGGCAACCATTCACAATTGCTACAGTAAACTGATTTTAAGTCTAGCTGTTATTTATTGTATGTCTCAGAGCAGGTGGAGAGCGAAAATGAATGCAGGGAGGCCCTGGCTGATGGCCCTGGGGCCCTGGCTGTGCCTAGCATGAAACATGTCAGAATAAAACCTGTCCCTGCTGCCTATTTTATTTAGGATAGATTATTTTGTGTGCACCATTCCTGCTGCTGATACAATTGAAATTTTATGTTGTCACTGAGTATACCAGGAATAGGGAGGAAATATTCCAAGGTGGATATTTATTATGACGACAACTGAGTGAGGGTCTCCCTTCAAGCTTGCTTTGGTATTAAAGCCCCTCTCCTGCACCATTAAATAGTAAGTGTATCTGAAGAACATATGCAATAAAAAAAGAACATTTTTTATTTAAATTGAAAACCTGGCATGTTATTGATCAGCGATCTTCCTGTATTCCACTCATTAGTGTCTGTCACATAACATTCACTTAGCAAATGAGGCATGTGTTTTTAAGGAGCATTGTACACAAGGCTTATGCCCTGTAAATAGATATCTTGTGACCTGCTTCAGTTTATTGTTTCCCAGATCACTATGCTAGGGTGTAATTTTATACTGAGGAACTAATCACTATGGAATATTGAGATCCCGGAGCATTCCCGAACATCCTTACACAGCCCTCTGGGGAAGAGGTGGACATACTACTTAAAAGTAATTAGGTTCTTAGCTGTAGGACATATCAACCAGTGAAGTGTTTGCACACTCTGCAATTATTATACTATGGAGGTGCAAACCATTATACAAGTGCTTATTAGCTGAGACTGGCCTGACTTACAAGAGTGGGAAAAGTTAGGAAATTTCATCATTTCTGCATAAATGGCTCCTGAAATATCCTAATATTCTCCTAGAGCATAATAATTAATACACAACTAATTTAAAGCTATAATACAGGCTAGAGAAACATTGGTATGTCTATTCTTCGTAAATCTTAGGGCTGTAATATTAAGATAAATTGGAGAGCTATTCATCCTATGAATCTGCATGTACAATAGTTCTGCATGGGGTTTCATTACTGAAAGGTTTGGATTCGCAATCTTCCATTTCTCCTATTATACACATTAAAGATTTTTTAGTCACCTTTTGGATCTTCAGTGGGACTCTTCCTTAATTTACATGCATACACCTATATGATTATTACAGATTTCATATGTTGAACATTAGTATGTTGTGGTATATATGATTTTTATATGCGCTGCACTGTATTTTTCCAATTTATGTATTAGGGTATTGTTCCAGGTGCTTTTTATCATCACACATTTGGGGTCCTAATGCAGGTTTTTCTTCTGATCACATTCTTTCTGTGTGAATGGGGCCATTCAATTTTGCTGATGATGACCGTAAAGAAAAAACATTTTACTTTGATCATCAGCTCCATCCGGTGTAAATAAGGTTGGTATTTTCCCTATTCATTCTCTTCTGTATGAAGATTATAATTTGATCTGGAGAGAAAGTAACCTAATCACATTATTTTTTGCCCCCATTCGCATAAAACAATAAGCTTTGTAATTTGTAATGTATTTAAATACACCCCTTTTGTGTATTTCTTCCAGATCCAGCATGAAACACTACACTTTGTCTTTGTACAGGATCTATCTGTAATAAAGACCAATCTTTGCTGCTTTATCTCCTTGTGTAGGGTGACTGGTCTTGTACCCGCCTCCTCCTGTAGTTTTATGTAGGCAGTCTATAGTGGGTGGGGCCTGATGGGTCCCTCCCATAGCTCTTCTCTCTGCACATTCTATGTAATGTACAGAACATGGACATACATTCCATGTACAGCACATTGTTGATGTCACCACTATTTTTACAGGATTTCATCTGGGTTATATAAACAATCTGTGCACATCAAGTGGATTTATTTAACTAGTTAAGGTCCGCCCTATAGCAGATTTACTGCTACACAGTGGCCCTCCTGTTTAGAATCACATATATACAGTTGATTCTGCACTACTGCCTGGGGGTGAAGGGGGGGGGGCACTGGATGTCTGCCGGCATAGCCGATCTTCAGGCAAAGACATAGAACGGAGCTCCGCCTATGTAAATAAGCCAGATCTCAATTCTAACATGGAGAAAGGGATGGATTTTGTGTCCCTGCAAAGCAGGGAACAACATCCTTCACTTCCCTTAGTAAAAGCAGCATACATAGTACAGTAACACTGGCTAGGCACACAGTTATCCCTTTGATCGCCCTAGATGTTTAATCCCTTCCCAGCAAGTGTCAGTATAGTGTGAGTGCATATTTTTAGCACTGATCACTATATTAGTGTAATTGGTTCCCACAAAGTGTCAGTTAGTGTCCGACTGTCCGCCGCAATATCGCAGTCCTGCTATAAGTTGCTGATTCCTGCCATTACTAGTATAAAAAAAAAATCCAGTATATATACCATAGTTTGTAGACGCTACAACTTTTGCGCAAACCAATCAATATATGCTTTTGGGGATTTTGTTTAACAAAAAATATGTAGCAGAGTATTTACTGGACTAAATTTATGAAGAAATTAGATTTTTTTTAAAAATTGTATTGGATATGTTTTAGAGCAGAAAGTATAAAATAGTGTTGGTTTTTTTTTTTTTTCAAAATTGTCTTTTTTGCTTATAGCACATAAAAAAAAAAGCAAAAAACGTAATGGTGATCAAATACCACCAAAAGAAAGCTCTATTTGTGGGAAAAGAATAATATGAATTTTATTTGGTTACAATGTTGTATGACCGCGCAATTTTCCGTTAAAGTAACGCAGTGCATGGCCTGGTCATGAAGGGGGATAAATTTCCCGGAGGTCAAGTGGTTAAGGAATATATTCAAATGATTGTTTTGCACCTGGAGTTCAACTTCAGTTATAATGCCACCTTTTACATAGCTATATCATAACTGGAAACATGGTTTAGACAATCATGATCAAAAATAATACCTTTATGTTAAAAAAAATATATGTTTCTGTATCTGTACAGGAAATGTGACAGTTTACATTATATACGTTTATAGAACTCCTAATATATGTTTGACTCCTACAAAAGTCACTTGCCTCTCTCTTTGATGCTTGGATCCAGTTATTCTTCTAATTCCTATTTGTAAATACTTTGTGTCAATACCACCGCCAATCAGGTTCAGACTTTTATTAAAGACCTGAATCTAATTGGTAGCACAGGGAAAGTCACTTCATCATAGGATTGTGTCAATTTATAAAGATCTATAGCCACAATCAGCCATTCCTCAGGCTGACTTTCTTTTGGGAGTTGTGGCTTCCAGCATGTCAGAGTTGGGAGGGTTAAGTTAATCAAATATTAATATAAATGCTATCAGTGTCGGTTCACACTATTGCGATGCGGGAACGCTGCGAATATACAGCGTGTTCCCGCATGGCATTCGCAGCACAGGCAGTTCACACTGCCATATGTGATACGCTGGGGGTGTCAATTCAAAGTTACCGACACCCCCAGATCAGATCGCATATCGCAGTGCGATCTGAGAGTTCGCACAGAATCGGATCGCACTAGTGTGAACCACCATGCGATCCGATTCTGCTGCGGACCAAAAAAAGGGTCCTGTGCGTGTTCAGTGCGATTGCGGTGCGAATTCAGCCATACAAACTGTATGGCTGAATTTGTACCACACAGACATCGCATGTAATTTTAGGAGCAGTGCGCTCCGAATTACATGCGATCTCTGTGATCGCATAAATGTGAACCGGCACTCAGAGATATTCTGTCATCAGACCATTCATTTTAATAACAGTATATTTGCATTTATTGCATGTTATGTGTGTTATCTACCTGTGAAAGTCCCCCTTGTGAAGACATACTGGGCTCAATTCACATAGCCTTAACGCATGCAATATTTGGATCATGTGACTAATTGTATCCAAATATCGCATGCGATAATGAAAATGTCAATTCGTTATTTGTGTATGTGGCAATTGCCAAAAAAAATTTAAAATGCTGACAACCAGTGTCTCATCCCTGCACTGCTCATTCAGCCAGGGACAAGTGATTATCGATAAAAGAGCAGGGGCATTTAAAATGTAAATTTAGGAGCAGGAATGTTTAAAACAAACAAAAAAAAAAACAACAACTGTCGCTTTAAACTGGTTGTAAATCCTTACATATACCTAGTGAAGTGACTGGCCTCAGATGATACACAGAGATGAAACAAATCCACCTAAATAAGTTGTACTTGTTTATCTGCAGTCTTCTCTTCATCCATTCAAAGTGCAGAGTTTATACAGCTTGTCTGAGCTTCCAGAAAAAAAGGGGGTGGAGAGCTAAAGTTATACTCTGCAGAGCTTAGTATGGAGAGGTCTGAGAGCTGATTGGAGGGAAGGGACACACCCCCCTGCACACAGAAACCGAGGTGAGGCTGTCAATCAGCTGGAGGGTTCCTCCCCTGTCACCTTTTTTTCTCTTGGTGTCATGAAACCTTGTCAGAAGTGATTCATGCTGATAGCAGAGAAACAAAGTAGCATACAGAAATGACACTTAGTGCTCTCAATTAAGACAAGTACACACTATAGAGGGACATGCTTTGTTCATATTTCATGTCTGAGGTTTACAACCACTTTAAGAAAAAGAGCTTTAGCAGGTGTATTAGTGTCTTTGAGAGCTACAGAAATTGCTTGTTTGCAGTAATTGCCTCTTAGCCCTGGTTCACGCTGCCGCGACTTTGAATCCGACATCGCGGCCAGAATATGACTTATTTAATCACTTAAGGACCAAGCCTATTTCTGACACGTTGTTTACAAGTTAAAATCAGTATTTTTTGCTAGAAAATTACTTAGAACCCCTAAACATTATATACATATATACATATGTTTTTTTAGCAAAGACTCTGGAGAATAAAATGGCGGTCATTGCAATATATTTTTTCATGCGGTATTTGCGCAGAGGTCTTTCAAACGCAATTTTTTTTAGAAAAAATAAATTTCACTGAATCTAAAAAACTAAACAGTAAAGTTAGCCCAATTTCTTGGTATATTGTGAAAGATGATGTCACGCCAAGTAAATAGATACCTAACATGTTATGGTTTAAAATTGTGCACATTTGTGGAATGGCGACAAACTACGGTACTTAAATTTTTTTTAAAGCGTCACCTATGGAGATTTTTAACAGTTACCAGTTTAGAGTTACAGTTAATTTTTCTAGAATTATTGCTCTCACTCTGATGATCTCGGTGATACCTCACATGTGTGGTTTGAACAGCGATTTCATTTGCGGCGCGACTTCAGTATATTCAGTAGATTTGGACACTGTTTTTCTTGGTGGGCGCGTGAGCTCATGTGGATGGGGCATTTAAATGTTTTTTTCCTATTTATTTTATTTTATTTTTTAATATAAACACTGTTTTTTAAAAAAAAAAATCTGATCACTTTTATTGCTGTCACAAGGAATGTAAACATCCCTTGTGACAGTAAAAGGCAGTGACAGACAGGTACTCTTTATTGAGGGATCTGGGGTCTAAAATACCCCAGACCACTCCACAGCACTTCAAAGTATTCAAAACGCAGAAATCGGCATTTATTAATACTGACATTTTTTTTTTTTTTAAATCGGCACCATTGGCAGCCTAGTAAACCAAAAGGGACGTCCCCTCCCGCTCACTGGGCTAATGGTTGAGTGGCTGCTGAGCTGCATCGATTGTTATCTCCTGAAAGCCGACTGCCAGCTCTACAGCCTCCAGCTATCAGCTCGAGTTGATAGCTGGAGGCATCATCCCGGTACAACCACTTCTTCAAGCCAATGTACAGGTACGTCTATTTGCAGGAAGTGGTTAATAGAAGTCAATGCAAGTCATATTGAAGTCTCACCATAAGTAGTGCAGGAAGCTTTATCTAGGTCGGAGCGACTCAAGAAGCTCCTATTGGAATGGTTCCATTGCCGCTTATAAGGCGCGACTTGTCAGGCAACTTTGAACTCTCAAGTCGCATGACAAGTCGTGGCAGTGTGATCCAGGGCTTAAGGTTGTGAGCAATTAAGGGAAGTCTACTATTAGCATTTACACATTATGTGTATGAATAATTAAGGATGATCGTGGCCTCTGTAAATTCCCCACTTTATAATGTGAAAACTTTGAAATCCCAGGGAATCTTTCTGTGACTTGCATTTACAGTTTCAGTAATTGCCTGTATCAAATAAGTTAATGTAAATTATTTGTTCACAGTGACTCTGCATTTTTATTAGCCATTTCCTTCCCTCTTATTGCAAATAACTGTTTTATTTTTAGTTGTCCAAGGAACAAGCCATGTGTTCTCATGCGCTACTCGATGACTAATTATTGTCATTTCTTGCAATATTATAAAAATTTCAGGGAACCCATCTGTCATTTTCCAGATAACTGATGTTAGGGAAATCACCCTTTTTACATGTGTGTTCTTGTGATCAAAATGCCCAGGTTCAGAAATGTTCAGATATTTTTCAGTGCAGCTAATTGAAGTACACCTGTCATTCCTTTAGGGCAGTAGACTGATTACCTTCTGTGAACATTATCCTCACTTTTGTTTGTTCTAATTTTCATTATCAAACCCTCTCTGAAGTTTGTGATGGAACTTAGTAATAGAATCACTAGCAGAACGGGAAAGAAAGGGTATTGCATGGTTCCCACCCATGGGGACCATGTGGTAAGCAGCTAACACTCTGTGTTGTGTTTTTTTTTTTTTTTTTTAAACTAGACAATGGGGGGCGATTTACTAGAGGAAAAATAAATTGTTCACTTTGTAAGGGAAATTTCTCCAGAGATAAGTGAATAAGGTGAAGCTCAGCTGACTTCTGTCATCCAATAATGTGCAAGCGAGAATGCTGTTCACTATTATATTTTCCTATTGTGTGATTGTGTATTCTTTGCAAAGTGAAATGTTTCCTCATTCACTAAGCTCTGGGGGCGAGTTCCCATGCAAAGTGCAACTTCCCTGGCAAAGTAAACAGTCTATTTGCCTTAAGTAAATCAACCACAATGTCTTTAACATTTAGGGTCAAGTTTTACCAAAGCCGAAAAAAAAGTTTTGGATACAGTAGTGATTCTTTTTTGCTGTCTTTGTCCTCGTCCTCACTTTGGTAAAATTTCCTCTTACTGTGTAGAGGACCTGCAGGACAGGAATTGAAGTGAAGTGAAATCTCCTGAATTGGACATAGATGGCAAAAAAGACCTGGTAGCTGAAGTGGCTGATTCCATCTTCTATATATGTCAGCCAGTATTTTGTCATGAGCTGGTACTGAACTGAACTGGTACTGAAAATGCGGTTACCCAGTGATCACTTCTACTGGTGTACGTAGTTGCTTCATGCACATGTACCTACCGGTTCTGCAGAATCCAATTAATGGGGATATAGATCCACTATGAGTGGTACATAGTGAGTTGGAGGACAGCACGAATCACATTTAGAATTAACAAGTGGTCACGATGTTCAGTGGCATCACTAGGGTTGGTGTCACCCAGTGTGGTAAAACATGGTGTCACCCCCCCCATTAACTATAGTTCCCCCTCTGTACAGGCCCCCCTCCCTCAGTACAGACTCCACTCTCTACTCTCCACTAAGTATTAACCCCCCTCTGTCAGTACAGACCCCCTCTACACTAAGTATAGACTGCACTCCCTCAGTTCAGATCCCCCTCTTCAGTAAGTAAAGACCCCCCTCCCTCAGTACAGGCCCACCTTCACCAAGCATAGTCCCCCCTCATTATAGTCCCCCTCTTCACCAAGTATAGACCCCTCTCCCTCAGTACAGACCCCCCTCCACCAAGTATAGTCTCCCCCTCAGTATAGACCCCCTCCCTCAGTACAGACCCCCCTCCACTAAGTACAGACCCCCTTCCCTCAGTATAGACCCCTCTCAAAGTATAGACCCCCCTCATTCAGTATAGACCCCTACCTTAGCACAGACTCCCCCTCCATCAGTACAGACCGCCCTCCCTCAATATAGACCCTCCTCCCTCAGTATAAACCCCCCTTCGGTATAGACATCCCCCTCAGTATAGACCCCCCTCCATCAGCACAGACCCTTCCATCAGTATAGATCCCCCCGGTTTAGACCCCCATCCATCAGTATAGACCTGGGCCTGGAGCCCTGACAGACACCAGCCCTTAATGAGCGATCGGCCTCCCTATCCGGGCCCCCCCTTATGCACCTGGGCAGGGGAGGATTCCGTGTGCAGCCACCCCTGGAAAGTTGTTTGCTCAGACTTTCACTCTCAGGGCAGCAGCAGTGAGATTGAGGAGTCTCACTCAGGGCTAGCGCGGGGCAGGCATGTTCCAGCTGAAAAAAGTCCTGCCTCAGGGACCCCGGACTCTTGCCTAGACACCGCCCTTGGGATGCTGTCACCTCTCTGCGGGTGTCACTTGGGTGCGCGCCACACCCTCCATACCCCTGTAGCGATGCCACTGACGCTGTTCATATTCCTTACAGTGTGGTTTTACAACATCCTTTAGATTTACCAACAACCATACAGAACAAGAACTACATGGATACAACCTGAAGAAGATACAAACAAGAACTAAATGAGTGGACAATTTAGGTAGGCCTTATATTCACACTGTAAAACTTTCAAATTTTTTGGTGTAAATGAAGCATCTGCTTCTAACTTTGTGCATATGAACAGTACATAATATGGCACATATTTAGTCACAAGGCCACCTAACAAATGTGACTATGCCCTTGGAGCAATTGGAACTGCTTGGAGTGGTTTGTTTGTGTGTATGCCCTTGGGGGTGCATATGCATGAATGTTGAGTACAGTGCACCCTGCACACCCTGGGTAATACCTCATATTTTCTATATGGCAATAGAAAAGCACTGCATTATACATTACCATTTTTTTCCTAAATGCTAGAGTTTTTTACTTTTTTGCTCAATATACTATGGTCATTCATGATTGTCACTGACGCCCCTTTGTGACAACTATGTGGCATGAGTCATACCACACTAAAATGAAGAAAAGCCTCCATTTTTAATATCTTGTTTAAAGATTATACTGTACTTTTTTGTTAAACATTATAGTAAAGTGGTTAAAAGCTTTGTAGCATTTAAAGTTTGGGATTTTTTTTTTAGGACTCATACTTACCTAGAATCGGTCCAATGCTGCATCTGTCCCTCGCCGGCTTTAAGACAGAGAGCCGAGCGATCAAACACTGCTGATCACCATGTTCTCAGTGAGCTGTGGGCTGGTGACTGTCAGTCACCGACTCTGGAGCGATGGGCTGTGGAGGGGGTGGGAGCAGCTGGGTCAGGCTCTCAGCGCCTTACTGAGAGGCTGAGCCAGTTGCTGGTCCATGGTCACCATCTTTTCCAAGCCTGGACTGACTCTGTGAAGTCAGCCCACTGTTGGCTGAAAACAAGTCACAGGAGTGCAGAATGAACTGCTCTCCTGTGATCTATAGGGAAGTACAGGCAAAGAAGATTTGGCTGTACCTTTCTTTTAACCACTTGCCGACTGCCAGACGTACATATACTGCGGCAAGTCAGATCTGTCCCCCCAAAAGACGTATCTGGCTACAGGGAGAGCCAATCAGCAAAATGCCGTTTTCGGCGTTTTGAATAAGTGTAGTGAAGGGGTCTAGGGTCTTTTAGACCCTCGATCCCTCTATAAAGAGTACCTGTTACTGCATATTGGTGTCACAAGGGATGTTTACATTGCTTGTGACAGCAATAAAAGTGATCAGATTTTTTTTTTTTAAAAAACCTGTGATAAAGTAAAAATAAATAAATAAATATATAGAAAAAAAAATGTTAGCCGCCCCTGTCGCCGTTAGCTCGCGCACGAAAGAAAATGTATATGGAAGTCGAGCCGCAAATGAAATCACTGTTCAAACCACACATGTGAGGTATCGCCGCAATCGCCAGAGCGTGAGCAATAATTAAAAAAAAAAAAGAGCTACACTCTAACTCTAAACTGGTAACCAGTAAAAAATGTTATTGAGATTTCTATCGACCGTAGTTTGTCGCCATTCCACGGGTGTGCGCAATTTTAAACCGTAACATGTTGGGTATCTATTTACTCGGCGTGACATCATCTTTCACAATGTACAAAAAAAATGGGCTAACTTAACTGCTTAGTTTTTTAAATGCAGTGAAATGTGATTTTTCAAAATTTTTCCAAAAAAATGGCGTTTTGAAGACCGCTGCGAAAATACCGCGTGACAAAAAATATTGCAATGACCGCCACTTTATTCTCCAGAGTCTTTGCTAAAAAAAAAATATATGTTTGGGGGTTCTAAGTAGTTTTCTAGGAAAAAATACAGATTTTAACTAATTTAAACAAAAAGTGTCCGAAATCGGCCTGGTGCTTAAGTGGTTAAGGGGGAAAACCTTTCCGGTTCAGAAGTGGTTAAAAATATGTGCTGCAGCACTTAATTATAAGTGCATATGCACTTACAGTTTTCTCCTATACCCCCTGCAAACTTCTACAAACACCTATTGATCCTGCCAGCGAAGTCCACCTAACACAGCTTCCTGTGATGGTGTGTTATTGATGATGCACTGCTCCTGAATGCAGTTTTCATTCTCATACAGGCTGTGCCTGCAATGCAGTGAAATGGGAAGACATTGTAGGGGACATTGTGACTGCTGATTCACAAGCTTGTTGCTTGTCAGTCAGTACCTGGCCACACCTAGTCCTGCCCAATGCTTTCTGGATTGACAGCGCTGTCTCTATTGTTGAAAACACTCCCACTGTGAGCTGCAGTGTCTGGAAGGGGGAGCATGTTAGACACAAATGAAGGAGGATTTGGCTTAGGGAGGGTAAATTACGTTTTTTGTTTGATTTGAAGACTTATGCATCACATAGTAACTGGATTTGGGACTTGTTTAGAGGAGTGTTTCCCAATCTTTTTTCAGCAAAGGCACCCTTTAAAATTATGCACATGCTCTTGAAGCACCCCATTCAAAAATGAAAAAAAAAACTGAACAAATAATTTTACATAATGCAGCAGCATATACGCATGTAGGAAACCCAACATTAGAGATTATTTCATTTTACAAAACAATATAACTTCATTGGTACTGACTAGTATTCCAGTGTTTCTCTTCTCCCTTACTTTCTCTCTCTCATTCAGCTAATAAGACCCAAGTGCAAATAAGGATGTCCTCAGGTGCCGATGGCCTCCTTATCAACTTATGATGTTATAATTTGATAAGACTCCAGCAATTGGTCCTTATTGTGCCCAAGGTTGTAATACTTCAAAATAAAAACCTATGGCTTTGTGTAACAAAAAAGGCAGGTTTGATCCACCTGCCAGTTTGTTGACAATTTTTGGGCAATTTGGGGTAATATATAGGCAGTTTAGGGTATCCCTGAAGAACCCAGTAGGCACTCCAGGGCGCTTTGGCACCCATGGGTGAAAGAGCCTGGTTTAAAGTGTCACACAGAAGCCTTTAGTTAGTTGCACTTTAACCACTTGCCGACCTCCGCACGACTATTTACGTCGGCGGTCAGCCCCTCACAGGCAGAGCGACGTAGGGCTACGTCGCTAGCCTGTGAGTGTCTAGGGAGCAAGCGCGCGCCGCCGAAGGCGCGCTCCCACGCGGTCACGGACCCCCCCCCGCGCGTGTGACCGGCGGACCCGATGTCACGCGGTCACTCGCGATCGTCGGGTGGAGAGGGAGAAAGGCAGGCAGCTAATGTAAACAAGCCGCCTGTCATTCTCCCCTGTGTAGGAATAGTGATCATGCAGTTCTACTATGTAGGACCGTTGATCACTGTTCCTACACCTCAAGCCACAGCCAATCACAGTTAGAATCATGACCCTAGGGACACACATAACCCCTCCCTCTCAAAAAAGTTAACCCCTTCACTGCCAGTGTAATTTTACAGTAACAGTGCATATTTATAGCACTGATTACTGGAGTAATGTCACTGGTAACCCCAAAAGTGTCAAAAATGTCAGTCAAGGGTCCGATCGGTCCGCCGCAATGTCACAGTACCGCAAAAAAATTGCAGATGGCCGCCATTACGCGTTAAAAAAAAAACAACAAAAATGACAAAAATCTTTCCCTTTGTTAGTAAACGCGGTAACTTTTGCGCAAACCAATCAAAATACGCTTTTTGCGATTTTTTTTTTTTACCAAAAATATGTAGCATAAAACAAATTGGCTGAAAATGTTAAAAAAATTTTGATTTTTACATTTTTTTTTTGGGGTCATTTCATATAAAAAATTGTAAAAAATATTGTTATTTTTGCAAAATTGACGCTCTTTTTTTGTTTATAGCGCATGATTAAAAAAACGCACAGGTGATCAAATACCACCAAAAGAAAGCTCTGTTTGTGGGAAAAAAAGGACGTCAATTTAATTTGGGTACAGCGTCCCCTGAACGTGCAATTGTCCGTTAAAGTCACACAGTGCCGAATTGCAAAATAGGACCTGGTCAGGAAGGGGGTAAAATCTTCCAGGGCTTAAGTGGTTAAATGTAAGCTGCCTTCACCATTGCAAGATGTGGAACACACATGTGGCTATGTGTCTACAGTGCTATATTTTTTGTGATTTTTATCACAATAAAGGTTTGTGCATTTATTATTATAAAGTTCCCAGGGCAATTTCTTCAATGACTGGTTCACTAGTAACACAAACATTGCTGGAGTTTTATACGTTGTTTGAGCTTGTGTCATCTAGAAGTAGCCTATTTTGAAGCTAATAAAAAATGTCAGTCAGTTGTTAAAATGTAGTGAAAAGTAGAAAACATTTGGCACATAAATCCGATGCAAATTGCATTTAGTGAGTCAAATGTGTACATAGTGTTAACAGAGGAGGAGGGCTGTCACCTCCGGCTTTTTCTCTCGAATAACCATGTAGTCTGATATGCTTTACCAAATCTCTTCACTAACACAATTTCACATAATGTTATGGGTCAGTGAATCAAGTTCATAACAAGCAATGGCGTGTAATGTGCTCTGTTCTGCCCTATTCTGAAATGTTACCAAGCCTTCTCTACAATAAACTATGTGAACATAGGCCATCTGCATACTTCTTGGTTATTCAGCTCCCCCAAGGTCACATGACCAATGCCAGTGCATTCTTCATATGATCTCTGCAACCAATTCTCTTCTCCTTTGGTAGAACCCATGTAAACAATGCCATGTCACTAGTCAAATAAACAACACCAGATTAAAAAAAGAGTTTAGCGCATGCAAGCAGAAAGGCAAACTTTTGAAATATCTCTCATGTTTTTTTAATGTTGCCTGAGGGAGACGGCCCAAACATATTAGAATGGTGTAGGTCACTTTAAAAAAAGAACTCTACTAAGAACTTTTTTACACCTGACCAGATGAAATAATCCCAGTGCAAATATATACTGTGTGTATATATGTACACTATACAGGTGGTCCCTGGGTTTCAAACAATATAGGGACTGTGAGTTTGTTCTTAAGTTGAATTTGTTTGTAAGTCGGAACAGGTACATTAAGTGTAGCTCCAGCCAAAAAAAATATTTTTTACGTTTTTTGGATAGCATTGGGAAGGGTTAACACCCCTGTAACAGTTGTTTTGCTGTCTGTACCCCTGTTCAGAAGATTTCCCCTCACTTTCTGTCCCTGTGATAATTAGATTTAAACATTTTGGGTTGTTGTGGAAGCAAGGATTGGTGATAAAGCTTCAGTAGAGACACCTTTTTCCCATGAGACCGCTTTCAGGAGTGAATTTCCCTTCCTAGGGGTAGATTTTCTCTCACTTCCTGTTGTCTCTCTTCGTTTGTAAGTAGGAGTTGTTTGTAACCCAGGGACCCTCTGTAATACCAAAAGTATTGGGACGCCTGCCTTTACATGCACATGAACTTTAATAGCACCCCAGTCTTAGTCTGTAGGGTTCAATATTGAGTTTGCCCCCCCTTTGCAGCTATAACACCTTCAACTTTTCTGGGAAGGCTGTCCTCAAGGTTTAGGAGTGTGTCTATGGGAATGTTTGACCATTCTTCCAGAAGCCCATTTGTCAGGTGAGGCCTGGCTCGCAGTCAGCACACTAATTCATCCCAAATGTGTTCTATCGGGTTGAGGTCAGGACTCTGTGCTTGCCAGTCAAGTTCTTCCACCCCAAACTCACTCATCCATGTCTTTATGGACCTTGCTTTGTGCACTGGTCCAAATCATTTGGTGGAGGAGGGATTGTTGTGTGGGATTGTTTTTCAAGGTTTTCGGCTTGGCCCCCTAGTTCCAGGTGACAATTCAATGCTTCCAAACTTGTGGGAACAGTTTGGGGATGGCGCCTTCATGTTCCAACATGACTGAGTACCAGTGCACAAACAAAGTCTAAAAAGACATGGATGAGCGAGTTTGGGTATGGAGCAACTTGCCTGGCCTGCACAGAGTCCTGACCTCAACCCCCATAGAACACCTTTGGGATGAATTAGATCGCTGACCTCCACCCAATAATTAAATTGTATCCAAACCCAATATCAAAAAATGAATCTACTGAAGCTTACCAGTCCTTAGGTGTGATGGTTGTATTGGTTTTCTTTTTTCAAGATTCTCTTGCTTTATTTTTACTACCTGTCCTAGGGTACAGTGTTAATTTCATCAACAAAAACATTTTCAGCAAAATTTTCATCAGCAGCATTTTTGATGAAAACTAAACAAAAAGCACACCACATTTTCATCCACTGAGGAAAACTGTGACAAAAATCAATTCCGTTTTTGTTAATGAACGAAAATTAAACTAAAATGTGAGGCAGGGATATGTACCCTCCTGAACTTCTGTTTTCCACAGAGCTCCACCTGCTTCTGCTCCCTGCAAGCAAGCGACTGTGCAGCCAGCATTACAGGCCTCCGAGTCCTGTGGAATGCTGTCCACAAGGTTTAGGAGTGTGTCTGTGGGAATGTTTGACCATTCTTCCAGAAGCACATTTGTGAGGTCAGGCACTGATGTGGATGAGAAGGCTTGACTTGCAGTCTCTGCTCCAATTCATGCCAAAATATTCTATATGGTGGAGGTCAGCGCTCAAATTCATCCCAAATGTGTTCTATCGGGTTGAGGTCAGGACTATGTGCAGGCCAGTCAAGTTATTTCACCCCAAACTCGCTCATCCGTGTCTTTTTAGACCTTGTTTGTGCACTGGGGCTCAGTCATGTTTGAACAGGAAGGGGCTATCCCCAAACCGTTCCCACAAAGTTGGGAGAATGAAATTGTTCAAAATGCCTTGGTATGCCGACAACTTAAGAGTTCCCTTCACTGGAACTAGGGGGCCAAGCCAAAACCTTGAAAAACACTTGAAAAGCACTGTGCATTACAGGCCTCCGGATGAGAGTAGCACTTCTGATTCATGAAGACAGCCGTCCAGAACAGAGAGCACTGTGAGTGTGTACATTACAATTACAGGCCTGAGGCCTCTCCTCAGACCACCATCCGTCTTTAGCACTGTGTGTGCATTACAGGCCTCCTCTGACCACTGGCATCCAGAGCACTGTGCATTACAGGCCATCCCTCATACCTGAGACCACCAACCAGCATTGTGCAGCATTATAGGCCTCTCAGAGGCAGACAACCATCCCAAAGCACTGTGCATTACAGGCCTCCCCTCAGATCACCATTCAGAGCACTGTGCAGCATTACAGGCCTCTCATATCACCGTCTAGAGCACTGTTCAGCATTACATGCCTCTCATACCACCATCTAGAGTACTGTGCAGCATTACAGGCCTCCTCAAACCACTGTCCAGAGTACTGTGTAGCATTAGGGCAACTGTCCAGAGCACAGTGCAGCATTACAGGCCTCTCAGACAGTGTTGGGGTAGTTACTCAAAAAATGTTACTAGTTACTTCTGTAAATTGTAATGAGATTACTTTACTAGTTACTGCATTTAAAAAGTAACTTCACTACTTATTACTTTACTATCCTCTTTCTTAATTGACCGTGTAGAAGAAGATACATGACACTCTTTCTGCATAGAGTTTATTGTATAAACACAGGCTTTGGGAAACATGAGAACAAAACCTGAAAAAACAGAATAAAACATAAAGTGCAACAAAAAGTCATAAACTTCATCCCTCTCTATTCTTCGAAATAACGATTGTATCGCACGGCTTGGGTAACGCAGGAAAGCGCGTTCCTATAGTCTAGTAAAGTAATGTAGTTACCTCCTATAGCCTAGTAAAGTAGTGTAGTTACCAATATTAGTATTGTAACTAGTTACTTTACTTAGTTACCAAAAAAAGTAATGTAGTTACTGTAATCAGTTACTTTGTAACTAGTTACCCCCAACACTGCTCTCAGACCACCGTCCAGAGCACTTTGCAGCATTACAGGACTCCTCAGACCACCAACCAGAGCACTGTGTAGCATTACAACCAAAGTCCAGAGCACTGTGCAGCATTACAGGCCTCCTCAGACCACTGTCCAGAGGTCTGGGCAGCATTACATGCCTACTCAGACCACCGTCAGAGGACAGTGCCTCCTCACTGTCCTCAGACCGTCCAGAGCACTGTGCATTACAGGCCTCCTCCTCCATGTCCAGACCTCACAGGTTCAGAGTCCGGTTCAGAGTGAGTCACTCCTATGTATGCATCCCCACAAACTATACAGAAATGTTGGTGTCTGTGACTGGTGGAAAGAGAAGAGAAGATCTATGGATGTATTTTACATTTGATGCTAAGGACAAGACCTTTTGCAAACTATGTGGAGCGACACTTGCTGATAAAAATACAACAAACTTGAAGCGTCATTTGTTGATAACTTATCCCAAAATTCATACAAAAGTAAGCACGGCACACTTAGCTTCACTTTTGTTGAGAACAATCTCATCTATGTTAATTACAGGGATTATTTTAACAAACGTTGTAGCAGTCAGATTGCATACCTTTTGTTATTCTGAAGTAATAGCTGTTTGTTTGTCCATGTTGCGCACTTAGTCACCAAATCTTAATAAGAGTGACTTCATAATATCTATCAACTGCTGCTCTCCCCGATTTGAAGGACCTTACAAATTATATATATATAGAGGGATGTGGTCACTGGGAGCAACACTTTCAATAATTTTCACACGGCACAGGGCATCTACTGTAGAGGCCTAAGGCCAGACCTGGAAAGGGCCATGCATGTAGTATATTATAGAGAGACAACTTGGAGCTGACTGTATGGGGTGAGAGAGAATGTAAAATAAGAATTACTCGATTTCCCCCCCTAATTTAACCCCAAAGATACAGAAAACCTCAAATGACAGGCCAAATCAAGCCAGTGCACCACTACAGCAAACTATTTGCACTGCTCGTTTAAGTGCTTCAAAAATACAAAATCGACTCAAGGAACAATAGGCCACTGAGGCCAGGGAGGAGGCCATAGCCAAATGGATTGTGTGCGTCGGATTGCCAGTCAGATTGATCTGCTGCTCTATGCTGCTTGTTTGGGGAGATGCTCTGCCTGGGTCTTCGGCGGTATTTTGAAAGAAAACAAAAGACTGGCTGCTTTGATATGGATGGTGCTTCTTCCACTCCCTGTGATTTTTCAATATTCTTCTCTTACACATCATCTCCAATCAGATAGATCCTCATCTTGTATGTGGGGCAATGTGGATTTTCTTACGGCACTGGCATAATTCTCTGCTTTCTTAAGCAGTTCCTGAATATTATTATCAGCCACATCCACAAGGGTTTCCATGGACCGAGAACATTTAATCAGTTACTTGGATCTAAGAATGAATTAAGCAAATTCATTTTCTGTGCAATTGTGGCAAGGTCTTGGTAGCTAGTGTTCTGTTCAAAGTTCTCAAGGTGGCTGAGAAGATCAAAGAGGGCAGAGACATGGACATGGTGTCACTCTGGAGGGTTTTAGCATGCCCCGTCTTGCAAAAAGCAGCAGTGAGTAATGCAATCACGTGAGCTTTTTTCATTTAACTAGGGAGCAAGCTGCCCCATCCCATGTTTTTTTTGCGATTTGGCAGACCGATTTATTCAGTTTGAGGAGTCTTGCCATCATGTTGAATGTACTAGTAATATTACTTGACTAACATGTGGGGCAGTCATTTAAAAGAGTTAGGCCACACTTCTTCAATATCTTCAATGTTGCAATGGGAGACTTGAAGACGTTCACTATTGATCTTGGTTTATCAAATTCTCTTAACATATGCCCTCTTCTGCTGCATCATGTGGACTACAAGGTATGCACCAGACGAGACCACACAGTGTCTGGTCCAATATCTTATGGAAATAGTTTTACACGAGTTAGAAAAAAAATGGGAAAAAAAAACAAAGATACACCAGTAGAGCAGACAGCCCCAAGATCAATCATCTCATATCTATTTGATAATTGACCACCATCATGTAAAGATTACTAAAAATGGCTCACAGCAGATCATTAATTTTGGACTCCGTCTCACAGTCACTTTCTGTCATTGGGGGAGTCTTCCTCAATAGAGCTGGGGGGTTCTTCTGCTTCTGTTGTTTGTTTAACCACTTCAGCCCCAGAGGGTTTTACCGCCCTTAATGACGGGCCATTTTTTGCGATATGGCACTGCGTTGCTTTAACTGACAATTGCGCGGTTGTGCAACGCAGTACCTAAATTTGTCTTTTTTTTCCCCACAAATAGTTTTCTTTTGATGATATTTGATCACCTCTGCGATTTTTTTTCTTTTTTTTTTTTGCTCTATAAACAAAAAAAAGCAAAGAGAAAAATTCCCCTATGGGTGGGACTTTTTAGGCACTTAATTGTAGCATACACAAAAATGACGTTTTATAATGTTTATTAGAAAATTCAATACAAGAAATTAAAAAACTTGGCAAGCTGTGTAATACATCACATAAAACAGATGGAAAATAACCACATAACCCCAGGGTAAATACCCGACGTGTTTCGGAAGGGCCAGTAAATACTCCTTCTTCAGGGGTGCCCTTGGAAAGTGGTATAATCCACTGTAGTGATTGAAACAGATAGCCTGCCTGAATGTTAAAAACAAGTAGTCAGCGTGCTTAAGTCGAACATCAGGAGTGCCGTTTGGAGATGGCAAAGCAAATTCTGAGGTTAAACAGAGTCCTGGATATGTGGTCTCGGTATTGCGTGCTGACCAGCCTAAATGAAGGCTGGGTGGGGACAGCTGGAACCCAGAAAAATAGCAGTCCTCATGTATATCCAGCTACAGCAAAAAAGCAGCAAGAAAGCAGAGCCTTCAGCTCCCTGTGTTCGCGGCAAATGAGCACCAACAAACAAAAAAAGAGTGACAATTCTGAAAAAAAAAAAAACAATATTTTTTACTTTCTGCTATAAAACATTCCCAATAAAAAAATCTAAAAAATCTAATTTCTTTACAAGTTTAGGCCAATTTGTATTCTGCTACATATGTTTGGTAAACAAAATCCCAAAAAGTGGTTTGTGCAAAATTTATAGCGTCTACAAACTATGGACTTATGGAGTATGGATTTATGGACTTTTTTTATTGTTTTTATTAGTAATGGTGGCGAATTGCACGCGCCCCCTAGAACCTTAAAGCCAAATCACGTATATGTATGGGATTTTGCGTTTAAGGGCCACCCTGTCGCAGTATATGTACGATGGGAGGTCCTTAAGTAGTTAAATGCTGCCACCATATTACTCCTATTGTCTGTTATAACTCTTAGCACCTTACTCTTTGGTATGTCCCACTCCTGCAAGCATTTGTTCACAGAGTTTAATTGACTGTGCAGTGTATTGGGTGGGCTACTTGTTCAAGGGCCAACAAAATATACGTGTTCAGGTTTATTTTATTTAAGCAACAATAGAAAAGTAGCATGCACTTATAGCAAGAAATGAAGCTGTGACTCAAAAAAGCAATACTTTTGTAACAAAATTTGGTTTTACAGGGTAAAGATGTTCTATAACGGCTAAATCTGTGTCTGTGTAGTTTGTGCAAACCTTACCATAAATAACAACATGATATTAGGGATTTTTTTTTTTTTTTTCTCCAGGAGTGTATAACTGGTTTTGAAATTCTAGAGAGATGTTTAAATAATGCATTACAATTTAATTAAAAACATTTGATTTTAGTCGACTAAATATGACTGAAACTAAAACAATTGCAGATGACTGAAATGGACTAAAACTAAAAATAGCGTTTTAGTCAAAAGACTAAATCAAAATTTGCTGCCAAAATTAACACTGCTAGGGTGGCTACATAACTTTTTCACATTATCTATGGTAGGAGCCATGGTTGTCACCCTAGGCTGCTCTCCTGATATGAGCTGCAAACATGTCTCTATCTCTTCATCTCAATTAAATGGGAGTTTGTGGAAGAACGCTATAAAACAAGATAATCCTTGGTGCGGCTCACATGAAGTGACAAGGATACTGCATTTCTGACAAGATCAACACGTAATTTTTGTACTTGCTGAAAATTATCTTGGCTTAAAAAAAGAAAACAAATGCAACTGCCAAATCTAACTACCGTAGTACTGGGACTAGTGACCTGCCATAGATTATATTGTGTTCTTGGGTATAGATACTTTTTAAATTGGGGATAGACCGATATGGTTTTTTTCAGGGCCGATACCGAAACCGATATTTTGGTCACAACGTATCGGTATCGGCCGATATTTTATACATTTAAAGTTTTGAAAAATAAAGACAATTTTTGACACAAATCTGGTACTGAACATGTTATTTTTGTTTAATGCTTAATGGTTGGCTTGCTGGCACCCTGTGGTGGGTGGCTGGCTGGCTGGCACCCTGTGGTGGGTGGCTGACTGGCTGGTTGGCACCTTGTGGTGGGTGGCTGGCTGGCACCCTGTGGTGGCTGGCTGTCTGGCACCCTGTGGTGGGTGGCTGGCTGACACCCTGTGGTGGGTGGCTGGCTGACACCCTGTGGTGGGTGGCTGGCTGGCTGGCACCCTGTGGTGGGTGGGTGGCTGGCACAGGGGCTGTGGGTGGCTGGCTGGTACAGTGCCTGTGGCTGGCTGGTACAGGGCCTGTGGGTGGCTGGCTGTCTGGCAGCCTGTCTGTGGGTGGCTGGCTGTCTGGCACCCTGTGGTGGGTGGCTGGCTCTCTGGCACCCTGTGGTGGGTGGGTGGCTGGCACAGGGGCTGTGGGTGGCTGGCTGGTACAGGGCCTGTGGGCGGCTGGCTAGTACAGTACCTGTAGCTGGCTGGTACAGTGCCTGTGGCTGGTACAGGGCCTGTGGGTGGCTGGCTGTCTGGCAGCCTGTCTGTGGGTGGCTGGCTGTCTGGCACCCTGTGGTGGGTGGCTGGCTCTCTGGCACCCTGTGGTGGGTGGGTGGCTGGCACAGGGGCTGTGGGTGGCTTGCTGGTACAGGGCCTGTGGGCGGCTGGCTAGTACAGTACCTGTAGCTGGCTGGTACAGGGCCTGTGGGTGGCTGGCTGTCTGGCACCCTGTCTGTGGGTGGCTGGCTGTCTGGCACCCTGTGGTGGGTGGCTGGCTGTCTAGCACCCTGTGGTGGGTGGGTGGGTGGGTGGCTGGCACAGGGGCTGTGGGTGGCTTGCTGGTACAGGGTCTGTGGGTGGCTGGCTGGCTGGTACAGGGCCTGTGGGTGGCTGGCTGGCTCTCTGGTACAGTGCCTGTGGCTGGCTGGCTGGTACAGGGCCTGTGGATGTGGGTGACTGGCTGGCACCGGGCTGCTGTTGGTGGGTGTATGGCTGTGATACACTCCCGTGAGACTAGTCCTGACACAGACGAGGCTGTCCAAGGCGAGGGAGGCAACCTAAGAAGGAAGAATGACGTCACAAAAATATCGGCAATATCGGCCAGTTCCGGGGCCGATACCATTATATCGGGGAAAGTGCATATCGGCCCTTGATATATCGGCCTTGCAGATAATCGGTGTATCCCTACTTTAATTCCTTTTAATTTGAGACCAAATATACATGTGCATAGGGGCTGAAGCTATTTCCAATGAGTGACAAGATGAACTCATAAACACATTCTTCTGATAAACTAATAGGCTTAATGGACTTTTCTGTCACTGCTGTCATTGATAACTAAACTTGTAATTAGTCTCATTTGCCTTTCATCTTCAATACATAGTGTCAGCTTCTACGTTTACACTGTTTGGAACAGGAATCAGAGTAACTTGTGATACTGGGTACAACACACTGCGATATGTGTGTGGCTCCGTATTGGTGTGTGTGTGGCCTGAATTTTAGCATAATAGCACATAGAAAATTTAAAGGATCTGTAGCAATACTAGCAAATGTGTGCCCAATAATTAAATAGGCTGAAAATGGAAGGGCACATAACTTCAGCTGCGTAGAGCGCAGATGTTTATACTGCTACGGTGGTGAGTAAAGTTGATGTATGTGGGAGAGACGGTGAGAGCAGAGGAAGGTGAAAGTGGTCAGGCACAGTGGTGAGGGTGAGGTTGGTGCGCAGAAAGAGGCGGTTGGGAAATAGCTGCAGTAGTGGGAACATGTTGGTGGTGGGAGTGGCGCTAAGGTGCAGCAGTGGCGAGTTTTCAGGCATAGTGGTCAGAAGAAAAGTATAGGCACAGTGATGACGGCCGCACAGTGGTGGTTAGGGGGATGATTTCAGACTGTAACTCCAGATGCAATGCTTCCGACCAGCAGCAGAGGTTGGGTGGGAGAGTTGATGGTGTCAGCTACCAGGCCCGAAATTAAAGTGCCTGTGTAAGCAGCAGCAGTAGCTTGGAGGTAGGGAGGTGGTGTGAAAAATTAGAATCTCCCACTTAAACACAGACTTACCTGCTGCAGGGACTGACCTGAATGTGCTTCCAGCTGGATATGACTGCTGTAGAAGGGCTGGACTACATCTAAGAATTGATGTTACCACACATGCTCCGTAGTGACTGAGTATTATTACCTTCCTGGTGCTACTGCGCATATGCCAAGCATTGTCGCCATTTTGGCTAATCCCAAAGACTCTACACTACCTCTACAGTAGACCTGGTATTTAGTTACAGGGCTGCTGATCTCCTCTAGTCTACAAGATAGCCCCAGTACAAGAAGTCTTCTGATAACTTGTATGTGGCTCCTACACTTCACGTGATCTACTGAAGAGGACTGCAAAATAAGTTATTAGTGATGGGAGACTCACTGTGCCAAGGTCCTGCTTTCTACTCATAAACAGAAGAACCCCATAGATTTATGCGGGGTTTTACTGCACTTCTGCAGACTGCAGGAAGTAGGGGACACACCAACCACTGGTAAACATTGCAGCAAAATACTGGTGGGTTGTGTGCCAGAACTGTGTGGGTATACAGCAGAGTAAGTGGAAAGTCAGTTTTATCAGCACAGTAAGGGGTGGGAAGGGGTGAACAAACGTTTGTTTGAAAGTTTCCTTATTCTTGAAGTTAATCAGTTATAAGGCAATTGTATGTATTTTTCTTTCATTCATTGATGAATATTCTTAACCATTGGGTTATACTGCCTCCTACAGGAGTAGGACACTAGGCAGAAAAAAAGTCTGGCTCCGCCAAATGGCAGTCCCAGGGGGTATGCTCCCTTCTCTCTGCTATAGGTACTCAGTTTGTTTTTCTGCCTAGTCGGGAGTAAGGACCTAGTTCCTTGCTGGGATCTCTGGTCCTGGCAATTTTTTTTCTTTTTAGATAGAAAATTTTCTCTTGTTTTTTTTTCCTGTGAAATCTACAATCAACTGCCAGCCTGGGCGACAGGCTGCATAATTTAGATCCAGTGGTCCCCCGAGTCTGACCAGCAAGTGCACACAGACCTCAGCTCTGCGCTAGGTCGGACGCGACATAGCTCCCCCGGACGGGGGCTGGCCTGCGAGTGAAATGCCTCGCTAGGTCGCATACGACCGGGTCTCGGCCGAGTGGCAGCGTTCCTTCTGGCCAACAGCCCCACGTTTCAATGATAGCTGTCCCCCTCACCTCTAGAGGGTTTTAGAGTGGACGTGGGCCCCCCTTAGGACGGTCGGAACCCTGGGTTCCCCTCCTTCCCGTCAGGCACCCCCCTTCATCTGTCCCCCCATCCTGCCCCCCCTCCACTTATGCTGGGGCTGTGTGGGTGGTCTTATCCACTTCTTGGGGTGGGGGCAGGGTGCTATGCTGAAAATGGGGGCCGGAGTGTGCACCGCCGGCGACCGGACGATCGGCTGTGCCGGTGGGGGGGCGGGTTGTACCTGGTGGGGGCTTCTGCCAGGGCCCCGCGTCCTGCCTGGGCCTTTCCTTGAGGCCTAGGGATCTCTCCTGGGTCCCTGGGAGCCTTGTGGTGCCACCATTTTGCTGTAGCCTGTGTGCTCAATGCACAGCGGCCATGTTGGTGTAGTCCGGCGGCCATTTTGCAGTAGTTTGCCATTGAAACTAGCGGCAGTCATGACAGTGGAGCCCTCTGGGTGGCGATTTCGGGGGTGCTGTCTAGTGCTGACTCCTGGATCTTTTCACTTTCTGATTGCAGCACGTGGAGTGCAGATTATACTGGTGGCTGGTCGAATCATCTTCAGGGATGTCCAGTCGGACAATGTCATGGCCGTGGCTATGTCAATCACCAGGGGGGCACAGTGTGGTCTCCGCTGCCGCCTTGGGACCTAATTTTGGTGCTCTTATTCCTCCAGAAACCTCCTTTTGAGAATCTTCGGGAGATTCCCCTGCTTACGCTGTCCCAGGAGGTGGCCTTCTTGGTGGCTATCACCTCTGCATGTAGGGGTGTCAGAATTGGCGGAGTTATCCTGTTGTTCACCTTACTTGGTGGGTCACAGAGATAAGGTGGTTCTTCGTCCCTGTCCTTCGTTCCTTCCAAAGATTGTCTCAGATTTTCATTTGAATGAAGACATTGTGTTACCTTTCCTGCGTCCCAGGCAACAACATCCAAAGGAAACTGCCTTGCTGTGGTCCGGGCAATTAGGGTTTACCTGGCAGCTACAGAATCTTTTAGGAAGTCAGACTCATTATTTGTGCTCATGAATGGGCCTCGGAAAGGGTTGTCCGCTTTCTCTGTGACCATTTCCAGAGGGATCAGACAGATGGTGATCCAGACCTATTCCATCAGGGATTAGGTTCCTCCTTTCCCTGTCTAGGCGCACTCTACTTGGGCGCTCAGTGCCTCCTGGGCCTTCTGTCATCAGGCGTCATTGACGCTGGTTTGCAAGGTGGCCATCAGGTCGTCAGTGCACACTTTCACAAAGTTCTATAACGTGGATGTGTTGGCATCTGGGGATGCTTCCTTTGGCCGCAAGGTTTTGCAGGTGACTGTTTAGAGGACCTGGTCCTCTTTGAGGGTGTATTGTTTTTTCAGGTGAGCCCAGTTGTTTTGGTTGAGCTCCTGTTTACCTGGTTGGCTATGGTTAGCCTTGAGAATTTCTTTTTCGCTGTTCCCACCCCTCATGTTTAACACTGCTTTGAGACGTCCCAATAATTAAGAAGATCAGGAGCTGTGTCCGTCAAGGAAGGAAAGAGTAAATGGGATTTTTGAATTACTGTAAAATCCATTTCTCTGATGTTCATTGACGGACACAGCAACTACCCTATGTGGAGTTGTAATTCTGCTGATACTGCTTGTAACAAAACTGAGTACCTATAGCAGAAAGAGGGAGTAGAGAGAGAGTCTGGCGTAGCCAGACTTTTTTTTTCTGCCTAGTGTCCTACTCCTGTAAGGGGCAGTATAAACCCAATGGTTAAGAAGATCAGGAGCTGTGTCCCATGAATAATGAATCATACAAAAATATCCTCCGAGAGCAACTTCTCCCAACCATCCAAGAACAGTTTGATCAGGAACAATGCCTTTTCCAGCATGATGGAGCACCTTGCCAAAAGGCAAAAGTGATAACTAAAGCCCCGTACACACGTACCGTTTGTCGGCCGTAAATATTCGGCCGACGACCGATCGGCCGATTGTAGGCTTGTTAGTATGATGCTTCCGACAGCCGACAGCGCATTTTCGGCCGAACAGAATCTGTCGTGCAGGCATTAAAATTTTTGTTGGCCAACACCAGAACGGCCGATTGTTCGCCAGTCAGTACAGATTTCGGTCGACAGACAGCAGATTAGCAAAATTCGTGTGCAGTCTTTTGCAGTTTTCAACAGACACGACAGCCCTGGACAAAAGACGGCCGATCGTTCGGCCGACGATCAGTACGTGTGTACGGGGCTTAAGTAGCTGTGGGAACAAAACATGGTCCATGGCCAGGAAACTCCCCGGACCCTAATCCCATTAAGAACTTGTGGTGAGTCTTCAAGAGGGGGGTGAACAAAAAACCCCAACAAATTCTGACAAACTCCAAGCATTGAATATGCAAGAATGGGCTGCCATCAGTCAGGATGTGGCCCAGAAGTTGATTGGCAGCATGACAGGGTAAATTGCAGAGGTCTTGAAAAATAAACTTAATGTAATTGTCAATAAAAGCCTTTGACACTTATGAAAACTTTTGGCCTGGGCTGTATATTCCACCCAACATTCCTTTACCTTTTAGACAGTTTACACTGCTTTAGACCTAATCTGCTTTCATTTGCGACAGTCCTTTGAATTTTATCAAACAGACAGGATAGAAAACCTGGTTGTACCATATAGTAGATCAGATAAATAAGATCCTGGATAAATGCTTGTTCCAAATTCTAAATCTGAGTAGGTCTTTACCATGCTTTCCTCCTTGAGTTGCTTTTACCACAATATAGGCTTCCTAAAGCAATGACTTCATAAACAGGTTCAATGTAGTGGTAATCCTGGCTTGCCTAATATTGCACATGTTTATTGAACTCTTGAGTACCAGCATGCATTGAACAGTTTATTGCCTCTCTTTTCTTTTAAACATCTGCAAAAAGGTATAATTTATAAATGCTAAACATGGATGAACATGCCAAGATTGTGGCTTTGGGTTGCTTTATTGTGGTGGTTGAGTTAGATATTGGTTGTCAAAAGAGGTATTAAAGCACTCTGGCCGGTGCGTTTAGCTTATCTATAAATGTGATAATTGAAAGTCACTTGGAGGACAGTGATGCTTTATGTGCTTCCTTATCAGTGTTACTTGAAATGTTAATGTCTGCTAATAAGATGGCAATTGTGACAAAAAATGAATGACGCTTCCTTAAAAGTCCTGCACTTAATAAAACTCTTTTAAACACCTATAAATGAACTAATGGTGTAGCCTAATGGCCCTCCACATGTATCATACATTTATTTGACTTGCATTTTACTGATTCCAAATAATGAAGGTCAGCTATTAGAAAAATGTAATTGTATAGCCATATGCAGCATACTGCACAGGGTTGTTTTCATAATGTGTTTTTATGTGTGTGTGTATATATTAATGTGTATGTTTATGTGCATTTATGTATAAGTAGCTATATAACTGTATAACGGGACCATTTTATTAGTCTTAAATCCCTAAGAAACTTGCAGATGTGAGCCAGACACTTTGAGCAAGGACATTCTCTTATTACCAGTCTACACAGTGGTTGCAACAGACTTCTTGAAGTGTTTTTAATATGTAATCTTAAGAAATTTCATGCCATGGGTTAAATATTTATTACTTTGATTTTTTTTTCCCCCATTTAGTTTTATGGCATTTAATATTCTTTCTTTCTATGAGCTTCAATGTTACCCCAAACAAAATTATCCCGTGCCTAAGAAACTATTGTGGTGCTTGGTGGTTGGTTCAAATGGTGTGTCCTCATGCAGCTTACCATCCCTGGGTGCTATCATAGTATGGGAGGCCAGGCTGTCAAATGTAGAGTTACTTAGATGCTAGCCTGTCTTTTGTAGTATTATTTACAGTGCAGGGCTTTTTATCAAGCAGCAGGTCTTAAGGCTTTGCAATTACTTAACACCAACTGGCAAAGTGAACCCTTCCAAAACTATTAAAATATTACTCACTTGGGGCATCATTGATATTTGGGTTAAGGTGCGTGTTTCTGCTTGTAATTACTAGATATCGTTACTAGATAGTGTACCACTTCAAATGTAATACAAGAATATTTGAATGGTTCCGTCAGCGTATAAAAACCCAAGACAGTTGTTGGATCATTGAACTTTGAACTATTACAAAAAGTGGTTTAACTTCCAGTCAGATAAATTTGTAGTTGATTTGTAGCTAAAGATATCTCTGTATGATGTAGCTTTGTAAGTGTTTATAAGCTGTTACCTTGAGAAATACCATACATACTTTCTTAAAGGCATTGTTATCAGTACCAGCTTCCATTTGTCTCTCTCAGGAGGACTCAGGCATTTTTCTAAAGCCTCAAAGCCTTCTCCAACTCACTAAATTTTATCCAAGGGAAGTTATTATCCTCAGATGTCGGATGACATTATCCTGTTACTGAGCTGCCCTTCCCAGCACCATGAGAAAAAGATAGCCCTTAATAATTCTTGTCTTGGAGTGATGGAGGGCATGGATTATTTTTGTTTTGCACTGTCTGGCCTGAGAATCCTGTTGAATTTGATTATCTTGAAGGGAAAACCCATAGGTGTTGTGTATAGAATTCTCTGAAATAATAGTTGTCTGTGTTTCCCAGAGCAACCAATAAGTTTCTTATTTAGATGTATATAATGTAGAACAGGAAGGAATAGAGAGCGGTGGGCTTTATAGTTTCCGCTTTTAGGATAGTACACATGGAAAGCTCTTTCATTGATCCCTCTCTGGATTTATGTACTGCCTCATTAAAAAAAAAAAAAAAACAGTCAACCAAAAGTGATATTTAGTTATGGAGTTTGGTGGCCTAAGATAGCCCTGCTTTTTTATCCAGGTTGTGTAGGAGAAAAAAAAGGAGTACTTCATTGATGGTTTGGAGTCCGAAAAAAATGTTTACCTCATAAACCTTAAATCTGACCAATGCATTTTAATGGCTCGAGTGCTATAGGACAATGTTACAAAACAGTTATTGACCTGGTGGATGATACATACCCCAACCAGCCCCAGCTCACGGGTTTGTCCTTGGTGCCAGGTTCCTACAAACAGATCAAAAAGAGCCTGCCTAGATTTTTCTTGACTGCAGCTCTATCTATTATTGCTAGGTGCCAACTGTTATGCTGTGGTATTTATATTGCTATCAATAATTCCCCCCTCGCTTTTTTTTTTTTTTCTCTTTTTTGGACCAATGCCCTTTTTTGCTGCTCCTGGTTATATTTCTGCTCATCTATTAATATACTAAGTTTTAGAAGTGCTTCATTTATAGTATTATTTGTGTTATCACTTCCCTCATACATAGCTATATGCTTTGTTCTCTCTTCTACTGTTAAGGTCCATGTTTCTGTACATTGTATGATCTTGACTGTATTATGAAATTGAGGGATGTTTCCTATTTAATATGTACAGTATCTCACAAAAGTGAGTACACCCCTCACATTTTTATAAATATTTTATTATATCTTTTCATGTGACAACACTGAAGAAATTACACTTTTCTACAATGTAAAGTAGTGAGCTTACAGTTTGTATAACAGTGTAAATTTGCTGTTCCCTCAAAATAACTCAACACACAGCCATTAATGTCTAAACCACTGGCAACAAAAGTGAGTGCATCCCTAAGTGAACATGTCTAAATTGGGCCCAAAGTGTCAATATTTTGTGTGGCCACCATTATTTTCCAGCACTGCCATAACCCTCTTGGGCATGGAGTTCACCAAAGCTTCACTGGTTGCCACTGGAGTCCTCTTCCACTCCTCCATGAGGACATCACGAACCTGGTGGATGTTAGAGACCTTGCTCTCCTCCACCTTCTATTTGAGGATGTCCCACAGATGCTCAATAGGGTTTAGGTCTGGAGACATGCTTGGCCAGTCCACCTTTACCCTCAGCTTCTTTAGCAAGGCAGTGGTCGTCTTGGAGGTGTGTTTGGGGTCGTTACCATCTTGGAATACTGCCCTGCGGCCCAGTCTTCGAAAGGGAGGGGATCATGCTCTGCTTCAGTATGTCACATTACATGTTGGTATTCATGGTTCCCTCAATGAACTGTAGGTCCCCAGTGCTGGCAGCAAGACACACTTGTCTTTGTACTCCTCACCTGGCTTCCGCCACACATGCTTAAGCTTAGTCTACTTGTCTTCAGAAAACTGTTTGGGGGCTTTCTTGTGCATCATCTTTATAAGAGGCTTCTTTCTGGGATGACAGCCATGCAGACCAATTTGATTCAGTGGGCGGCGTATGGTCTGAGCACTGACAGGCTGACCCCCCCCCCCACCTCTTCAACCTCTGCAGCAATGCTGGCACCACTCATACGTCTATTTCTCAAAGGCAATCTCTCAATATGATGCTGAGCACGTGCACTCAGCTTCTTTGGTCAACTATGGCGAGGCCTGTTCTGAGTGGAACCTGTCCTGTTAAACCGCTGTATGGTCTTGGCCACCATGCTGCAGCTCAGTTTTAGGGTTTTGGAAATCTTCTTATAGCCTAGGCCATCTTTATGTAGAGCAACAATAATTTTTTTAGATCCTCAGAGTTCTTTGCCATGAGGTGCCATATTGAACTTTCATGTGACCAATATGAGAGAGTGAGAGCGATAACACCAGATTTAACACACCTGCTCCCCATTCACACCTGAGACCTTGTAACACTAATGAGTCACATGACACTGGAGCATGACACCGTGGAGGGAAAATGGCTAATTGGGCCAATTTGGACATTTTGACTTGGAGGTGTACTCCATTTTGTTGCCAGTGGTTTAGACATTAATGGCTGTGTGTTGTTATTTTAAGGGGACAGCAAATTTACACTGTTATACAAGCTGTACACTCTCTATACATTGTAGCAAAGTGTAATTTCTTCAGTGTTGTCACATGAAAATATATAATAAAATATTTACAAAAATGTGAGGGGTGTACTCAATTTTGTGAGATACTGTATATGGACTGATTGTTCTTGATACTTGCATTTTTACTATGCATTACCCACATATGTGGGCACTGATATGATCAGGCCCCTCTGACCCGTTTTTACGTTCCTGAGGTGTTATAGCATTGATCAATATGTATAATTGTGCCTGCAAATTCAATAAAAAAAAGATCAAACATAAAAAGAACAGTTATGTAATGTTCAGCAAATGCAAGAAACAATAGTAAAAAGGCATGTCATTACTGCAAGGGTGTTTCAACAGACAGTTATAACATGTTTTTTCTCAAAAACTCCTAGCTTGGCTCAACAGTGAGATCTCCATTGCTTCTACAATTGATTACTTGGTGGAGACGAGCTAACAGCTAAGATGTGATTGTGACGTGTGGAGCCTGACCTTAGATAGAGCAGCATGTAAAATATTAGACATTGAGTCAGACCTCCATAGTTGTTCCTGTCTGCCTCAGAGTTTTTTTTTCTTACCATTCAGTTTTTGAGTGTTAAAGCACCACTTGTTTCAATCTAATAATATAGCATAAATAAATAATCCAACAGTGAGAATGGGAACACATAATCCATAACCCATAATAGCCCCTGTAGGTGTAATGATACAGGAGCTCTACTAGAGATCTCTCCGATAGACTTATTGTAAAATATTTGAAATTGCTGGTTTGTTTAACCTGCTTCTTACCAAAAACTGAAAAGTCAGAATCATGTGAATTGAACACTAAATATTGTTTAAAAATTAGGGGTTATGGGAGGGCATGGCCAACAATTAAAAGCTGAGGACACACACTGCTGAACTCTGTGCCCTCCCAATGATAGGCTACTTTCCCGTCTTCTCACATCTGTGATCTGCACGTAGGCAGTAGGCTTCTACCCTGCTAAGCCCGTTGAGCTAGAGCAGGGCACTATGCAGCGGTACCTGCTCCGCACAGCTCCGCCCGATCCTTGATCCTTAATCTCCCAAAGACAAGATGGCGCCTGGCCGGACCATGGGGAAGACCAAGCCACCTCCTTCCACCACTGAAGCAGCCCACACCTGTGAGGACACCGCAGCAGAGCTCTAGGCTCCTCAGTCTGATCCTCCTGCCCTGTAATCAGGTCAGCGGTTTCTCCTGACACACACACAATTGCTGACCTCACAGAAATGCACCCTTCAGCCTCCGGGTGGGGGGCTTTCAGATCTGAAGCCATGGCACTTCTGTCTGCCTTTTGGGCTGACTTTGAGTCCCAGGCAGCTAAAATGAAAGCGTCGCTGCATATGGAACTAAATGCCTTAAAGCAACAGATCTCAGCATCGAAGGTGGTTGTTTAAGCTCTGGCTACCACCCAAGTTGACCATGCGGCTCATATAATGGCATTTGTATCTACATCCAAGGCACATCTTCACCGTCTGCGACAACACAGCTCCGTATAGAAGACAGTGAAAACAGAAGTTTCAGAAACAGCACCAGGCTCCAAGGAATACCAGAGGCAACATCTGGTGCTGATTGAAGGCCCACTGTCATATCTAACCAGGTCCTGGGTAGGGTGGATTCATCGCCCATTAAACTTGATCGAGTACAGTGTGGGGGGACCGGGTGTGGACCGTGGAGGCCGCCCTCGAGATGTCTTATTCAGGATTCACTAATACACCCTGAAAGAAGAATTAATGCGTAAGGCATGGCCTTTGGGCCCAGTAGACTTTGACTGATCCTCCATTCGTCTCTACTCAGACCTTTCTCGCAATACATTATACATGCGGAGAGTGGTCCGCCCCTGCTGGATCTAATACGACAAGCTGGAGCTACCTATACCTGGGGCCACTTCTTCACCTCCAAGGTGACCAAATTTGTTTTGTCAGACCCGGACCAACTCCCTGTTTTCTTCTTCTTCCTTGAGCAAGACCCGGTTAACATTCCAAACTGGTTGTATCCTCCAGATGATCCACCGAGGCTTCTAGGACTTTGCCCTCTCCCACAACTACACAGACATCCAAGATCTAGATCGGCATCTTTGGACCCCAGAACGCGTCAGCCTACCTCACCAGAAGATTGATCCAGTTCTCTCCTTATGAGTCCGGCATGGATCCTGCTTCACCTGCTTAATGAATTGCAAGAGGGTTATATCTGTTATCTTTCACTTCTGACAGGCTTACATTGGATATGTCTTATTTGCGTTCTTCCCTTGTTGATGCAAATCAACCAAACCATCTAGTTAGACATTAGCTGGTCCCAGGTTTAATGGAATTATGGGTCCTATTCCTGCCCTTTGCTAGTGAGACCTGTCTAGCTGGGGTTTGGAAAGGACAGTAGGGACTTGATGTTTCTACATACTGCTTAGGACTGTGATCAATCTTGAATACCATTACACCCTCTCTCCCATGTTTGCGCTATTATCAATGATAGAATTGTTTATTACAGGCAACTTTCTCTTTCCTTCCAGTTGCATATATAACTGTTGACTCATCTAGGAGAGAGTAATTTGGATCTGTGCATAGACATACACTTGATAGGTGGGGTATTTCATGTTTGCGCCGAGCCTTGCCTTATAATGGGTCATGGAATCAGTGGATTGACTTAATTTCCCCAAGGTATTTCTCTATTTTGGGCCTTTCAGGTGTATTTCGGATCCAAGTTTGCCTCTCTTTGCACTCAGGGTCTCACTGAATTCCTTAAAGGCAGCCCATGAGCAATTCACTTACCAGACTAATACTTAAATGCCAATAGGGCTATTACTATTGATGTTTCTGTGGTTAGCACCGTTTTTAATTTACACCTGACTGATTAGAAGCACTCCTGATCCCACTTCATATATTGGTCTACTTGTTCAGTGTACTTTGGTTCTACAGTTTTTTTTTTTAACTTTTCTTTGTTAAATTATTTTTCTGTTTTCGTACACTTAATACTGTCTGTAGAGATAGTGGTACAGAAGGGGGCAGTGGAGACCCGTTTCCAGAATGTTACATTGTATGTTTAGGATGTCTTCTCCTAGGATTTACTGTTTAATGCCACATATATGTTTCAAATAATGGCTGTGCTATATATATGATACAAATGCCTGCTTTGCTGTCAGAATTACAACTCGGATTTCTTCCCTTTGACCTCTCTCCCACAATAGGATTGGCTAAGATTGTGCCTAAAGCGTGATATCACACAGTGTCTAGCTTTTGTGGGTGCTTTAGTATTCCTTTGACACCCCTCCCCTGGTGTCCTTTAGCCTAATTCTTACCACCTTTTTCCTCTTCTTGATTTTTTTCTTCCCTTCCTTCTACATTCTCTTTACACCCCCCCCTTACCCCCCCCCCATTATTTTATTCCGTTCCCCAATACACTCCATCATGGCCAACATGAAGAGTTCTCGCCCCCGGCTAAAATTTTGCTCATATAAATTTATAAATACCGTATTTATTAGCGTATAACACTCACTTTCATTTTAGGATGGCAGTTTCAGGAAAGAAAGATTTTCAGGAAATAAAGATTAAATAATTTAAAATAATAGTACATAGCCCCTTTCATTATATAGCCCCCCTTTACATTACATAGTCCCCCCCCCATGCAAAGTACATAGCAAAGTACATACCCCCTTTTATTATAACCCCCCATGCACTCCCAGGAGAACCCCAGTCTCCTGGGACAGCCCTGTCAGCGTACTCTAAAGTAAAAAAGAAAAATAATCACTGCCAACCCCTTTTCATAGATGCTTCCTGCATTCAGTGTCAGTGTCATTGTAAATACCTTGTTAGCGCCATTCTTTCATATGCGATCATGTGACCGCTCTCCTGTGACGTTTAATGGCCGGTCACGTGATCGCTCTCCTCCTCCAATCTGAAGCTACACTCAAAGGAGGAGGAGCGGGAGGAGGAGAGCGGACATAGACGGAAGCTTAGAAGGTATTTAGAGGCATTTAAATGACAGTGATGTGATGTATGTAGGAAGGATTCATAAAAAGGGGCTGGCGGTGGATTTTTCTTAACTGCAGAGTAAGTTCGCAGAGCCAGGAGAGGCGGGGCGGCCAGCCTGACACCCCTCCTCCGGACTGCCGATCGCTGACCCCCCCCCCCCCCCCGCACATTGCTAAAAAAAAAATATTGGCGTATGACACGCACCCATTGTTGCACTGTATTTTCAGGGGAAAAAAGTGCGTGTTATACGCCGATAAATAGGGTAAATCCCATCAGCTTTGCAGTTCCTAAAGATCCCTTCATGGACTCTATGGTTTGGTCCGATCATTCTCCCATATACTCATATACTTAACATTTTTGATCCCCTCCACTTCAGTGAAGGAATGGACCTGGCGTTTAAACGACTCGTTACCGATGAACTCGGAATGTGTCACACGGGTTTCAGAGACCATTTCTAACTTTTTCGCAGACCACACTATGGTCACTACCTTGCTACCCACCCAATGGGAGGCACTTAAAGCTGTCTTGGGAGGCAGTTTTATTCAAATAGGGGCCCAAGAAGAAAGAACGCTCGGCTGCCATAATAGCTGCGGTCCAAAAGCTTAGAAACCTGGAAACCGAACATAAGCATTCTCCAACAATAGAAACTCTTTACAGAAGTTTCCTCGGCCCGATCACAACTCAGGGGAATTGTTCGTGGCATCCACGTGCACATATGTGGACAAGCTTGCCTTACACCAATATAAATTGCAAGACAAATGTAGTAGACCATTGGCTCGCTCCTTAATCCAAAATTACCCTCTACTTTTATATCCCACATCCAGGACATGTCCAGAGAATAAATCTCCCCACCCTCTAAGATAGCACAGATGTTTAAGGATTTCTACCAATCCGAATACAATATTCATGCGGCAAAACTTTCAAGCCCCCCCCCCATCCACCCTAGAGGAGGATAAGGCATTCTATGTTATGACGACCGCACTACCTACTCTAGATGATGACACTATCAGCGATCTTGAAATGTCGATTTCTGAAGACAAAGTCGCAATAGCCATAGTTGCCACCTCATCTGGCACGAGCCCAGGTTCTGATGACTTTACTCAAAATTTTACAAATTATTCGCTCCCCTCCTTACTCCCTTCTGGGCCAAAGTGTTTTTCTCCCTCCACTAACACTTGAAGCTCATATCTCTCCTATCCAAAAACCAGATAAAGACCCAACCCTGTGTTCGAATCATAGGCCCATATCCTTGATAGGGGTAGATTTAAAAGTGTTTGCTAAGGTTCTAGCAAATAGACTGCAGCCATTGTTGCCCCGCCTAATACACTTGGAACAGGTTGGTTTTGTAAGCGGACACGAAGCAAGGGATAATACTCTGAAAATCCTTCTCTTAACTGACTATGCCCTCACCCACAATATTCCCCTTTGCCTTTCACCAGTTGACGCTGAGAAGGCATTAGACCGAGTTGACTGGCAATTCCTTCGCTTATCCCTGCAGCAGATAGGGCTGGGCCCCCACATGATTTCAAGGATAATGTCCCTTTATTTCTCTCTGTCTGCCAGAATTTGAATAAATGGCTCATTATTCCCTGCATTTTATATTCATAATGGGAAAGGCAAGGTTGTCCTCTATCTCCCCTCCTTTACATTCTTATTATGGAACACCTGGCCATTGCCCTACAAAATAATCCTTCCATTCAGGGTATTAAGGTTGGTCCTATCCATACTATACTTGCCCACTTTGCAGATGACCTGCTAATGTTTGTGACCCGGCCTCATTTTTCTTTACCCTCAATCATACAGGAGTTCAAGGAATTTGTGGTAGTGAGAAACTTAAGTAAACCACAATAAATCGGAAATCCTCAATATCTTGTTGCAAGAGGTGGCCCTAAAACAACTTTCGTCCTCATTCTCCTTTAAAACCGGTTCCACCTCTATTCAAGATTTAGGAATCAACATACCAACTGATGTGCCCTGTCTCTTTTCTGGGAACTTCGTCCCCTGCTTCCCCTGCTTATCTGCATATGCAACCAAACGGCTCTCTTGGTTAGGTAGGGTAAATGCTTTGAAAATGGATGTTCTTCCTCAGCTCCTATACTTATTCTAAACAATCCCTATAGATGTACCTACTTCGTATTTTTTTAAGGAAGCTCCACCAGACGTTCTCTAAATTAATCTGGAAAGCAGCCCATCTCAGGATAAGATATGAATCCCTCTCTTTTCCAAAAGCTCAAGGAGGAACTGGAGTCCCAGATGCTTCTTTGTACCACAAGGCAGCGGTACTTGTTTAGTAGACTGGTTCCACCATCCAGCATCCAAACTCTTGGGTCCAACTGGAAAGCCACTTAAACTCGATTGACCTCTGTGCTTTACCGTGGACATCCCCGGTCCTTCGTAATGATTCAACGCTCTCTAGTGACCTTAAATGCCAGACAATTCAGATTAGGGACCGATTGAAATCATCTGGTGCCATATCCAAACTGTTAGGACCCATGACTCCCTTTTTTGGGACCCCGGCCTTCCCACAGGCCGTACGTAGGACGGGGTTCGAACCATGGCATAAGGAGGATCACAGGCGATTAGACCAAGTCCTTCATGTAGACCCATCATTACTGACAGATTCCTCATTCTGGTTATCCTCCCAACACAGTGGTTTCAGAGGAGGAAGCTGTGTGCAGGACAGGACCGACAACGGCTGTGAAATGAATGGGATGTGACGTCACCTATAGACTTACTATGGGGGCTTCTGTTGTCGAGTGCCTCTCCTGCACCCGTCTCCACGCTGAAGCCACCGCTGATAGCTCAGCGTGAGACTGGACCAGATCGGCTGCAGAATATGCAAGTACAGTGGTTTTTTTCTTTACAAGGTTAGATAGATTTAGAATGTGGCACAGAGCAGGTTTAGCGTTTTGCCTGGACTTATCCTTTAATGTTTTCCTACTGTTCTACATAGTATTTTAAATCTAAACAAAGAGACTATTACAATATTTGTGAAACCAGGTTCTTCTTGTATACCATGTAATGGACAATACTGATTTATTATGTAACATTGCATATTTGATATGTTTTTTTCTATCAATAAAATAAGATTGAACTAAAAATTAGGAGTTATGAAATGACTAGTTAACACTGTTAATATTAGTGCTTGCCTTCAGAGAGTTGCTAATAAGCAAATACAATACAAGATTACTTCAAAGATTGTGTGCCTATTACCATTTTGTTAACTGACTTGTATTCTAAGAGTCCATGCCCCAGCAAATGCAGAATGGGGAAAGTGGAAAGATTTTTTTTTTCCTGATCCAGACCTGATCATCTGTGATGGAAGTGAAGTGGAAGGATTGCCTGTCTTACTTTTGCAAGAGGTCACCTTAAAAATAGATTTCTTTTGTATAAATGGCTGTAGCGATTATAAAATATAAGTGCGGTTATGGTGTCCTCTTAGAATCAAGTTGTGAATTGGAAAATTCTACTTCAAAGGTAACGTTGCATAAAACCATGTGGTGCCTAGGATCCCCTGAGTCTGAATGTATTCAACTTACTGGTCTAAACTTGTCTTGACACATACCCCTGACATTCTCTCAATGCAGTGTGCTCTTTATCAGTTGCGGAGGCATCTGCCTTGCATCGTGGGTAGTTAAGAAGTGTGCCAGAGCTCTGGCTTGGAACTTTTGCCAAGGTCCACTGCTGAATGTGCTTTTTGGGGCTTACAACAAAAACCTCTAGTTGATTGGTAGACGTAATTGCTCTTTGAAAGCAGTAGTAATTAAACTTGAGGATTTGTATGACATGTTCACTTTAAATGGCCACACCGTGATACCAGCTTTCACTAGCAAATGGATGTGCAGATGAAATATTATTATTATTTATTTATTTTTTTTGCAAAATGTACACAAGCAGATTAAACTTAAAGCCCATCCCCTAATTTTTGTTTTTACATTTTCAGTTTTCATAAATAAATTTCAGGTGTCTTCTGGCTAGTCACATGATGAGTGGGTGCTTTCCTTTAGCATCAGTAGGTGCTGTAAAAAGAATGGTGTTCACGTTATGACATATGAGCGCAATTCCCTCCAGCATTCTCCTTTGAGCTTCATGAGGAGGCAGCCTGGGCAAGAGGTTGTGCTCATGACAGCATGCGCTCATAGGAAGTGGGTATAATGACATATATATATCTTAAAACAGAAGAGGACTGCCAGTAAGTGTCTGGAGCAGGAAGCAGAGGGAAGCACTGAAGCATGGAGAGGTTGGTGAGTAGTGATTTTTTTAAAAAGTTACTTTTTACCCCATGGGATCAAAGGAGGGAGGAAATGGGGAAAGGGGGAAATAGAGCCCATTAGGTGAATGTGGGGTTTATTCTAACTGAAACATAGGAAAAAAGAACTGTCTAGGATGCAATAAATAGTAAGCAATATTGACAGTTCTTGTTTCAATCTTTCAACAATAGCTTTGAAGTCTGTGATGAACATTTATAGACATAGGAGGTTCATCAGTATAAAAAAAAGTAATTAGTGTAGGCAGTAAACATATCCACATGTCCTTGTGGAAGCCTTTCTGTTACTCTCAGACTGTTATACAAATTTTGGCATTGTTCACCGCTATTGTGTCTTCCTAAAAATCCATCGTTCTGAAATTCCTATTTAAGGAAGTCTGCTGGTTCAAGCTGTCATGCATGTTGAGTGCTTCACCACTTATGTTGCTGCTGTAGTTTTACTGTGGCATATTGCCTTTTTTTCAAACTCAGAGTTGTGTTATTGAGCTCTTCGACCACACACACACGCAGTATAGTCTCCAGCCACTTAAGCATGTAAACAGTCTGGCTGTCTTACAGGGTAAAAAAGAAATATATCTATATTTTTTCCTCTGCGCTAGCATGATTAGCACGTTAGGATGGTTCAGCATAGTTTGCTCTGCAACTGTGTCAACATGTTTTTGGCTTGCTTAAAACAAGTCTGTAAAAAATATCAATATATATCTCCTTTATAGAAAAAGTTAAAATGCCTTCTCTAATATCATTAACAGCTAAACTTGCCCAGTAAATATTACTTCTTATCACATAAGATAGAATGACATCTTGTTAAAGTTATGATTTTAAGCTATGTTTAGTCTTCTTTTACAATTGTAGATTACCACTCCAGGGAACTTGTGCAGAGCTGCCAGCGCCACAATTGACGACAAGTATTGTGTAAAACATCAGAAATCAAAGTGCTGCTCTAAATAATTCATATATTAAGTTATGGTTAGTAAATGGATTTGTAAAAAAACAAGTAGAAAGAGATAAAAAAAAATCCCAAAGACTTAGTTTTTTCACAGAAAAATTTAATAAAATGTCCACACAGGGCCACCATCAGCGTACCCATGCAAAATCAAAGTCCATAAAAGTGATTGAAGTATTGATCCATAAATATTGACAGCCACCGCTTGCCAGAGGGTGTGGACCCAAGTACCTTACGGTAATGGGTCACAGAGGCAGGGATAAGTAAACAACACATAGGGAAACCAGGTCTTTTGTGTATTTTTTATGGATGGATCTCGTATCCTCTTGATTCTGATGTGGATGGACTCCAACTTGGATTAGCCGTCTCTCCCAAATCGGGGACATATGTGGAAACACAAGCAGGTGCACATAGTGTAAAACTATCATAAACAGATTTATTTTAAAAGTACAGAACACTTACAGGAAAGGATGTTAACATCGCTGTAAAATATAATCCCAAGTAGTATGCAATGACCTCTGAAGGAGCTGGAACCAACGTGTTACGTCAAAAATGTCATGCTCATAGGGGGTCCACTCTATGTGTAGAAATTTTTTTTTTGTAAAGTAATCTCTTATGTTGCCTATTTTATTTTTATATATACTTCTTCTATAGGAGTACAGAGTACTTCTCTCATGGGAACTTACATAAGTAAAGACCTATTTGCCCCAATGCAAATATTTGATGACACTCCCTGCAGGGTCCCCCTGTGTCCTTTAGACGGAGGACTTCGTAAAGGCAGGCTCCACATTTTTTCACTACAAGTTTCCATATAATTAAAGGGGCACCAAAGTTATTGTTATTCAGAATCTGTTTAGCGCCAGCAGTTTGTGCAGCACTTTACAACATGATAACAGACAATACAGTTACAATACCTGACATACAGGTTCCAGTATCAGTGAGCATCAATTGTGGCCTTTCTCTCCTGAGGTTTGAAGATATTTTCATCAAATTCAAACCTCCGGTAGAGAGAGACACATTTGATGTAAGTATTTTATTATATCTTTTTATATGACAACGTTGAAGAAATGACACTTTTCTACAATGTAAAGTAGTGAGTGTACAGCTTGTATAACAGTGTAAATTTGCTGTCCCCTCAAAATAACTCAACACAGAGCCATTATTGTCTAAACTGCTGGCAACAAGTGAAAATGTCCTAAGTGAAAATGTCCAAATTGGGCCCAATTAGCCATTTTCCCTCCCCAGTGTCATGTTAGTGTTACAAGCTCTCAGGTATGAATGGGGGGAGCAGGTGTGCTAAATTTGGTGTTATCGCTCTCACCCTATCATACTGGTTACTGGAAGTTCAAAATGGCACCTCATGGCAAAGAACTCTTTGAGGATCTGAAAAAAAGAATTCTTGCTTTACATAAAGATGGCCTAGGCTATAGGAAGATTGCCAAGACCCTGAAACTGAGCTGCAGCACGGTGGCCGAGACCATACAGTGGTTTAACAGGACAGGTTCCACTAGGAACAGGCCTTGCCATGGTCGACTGAAGAAGTTGAGTGCACATGCTCAGCGTCATATCCAGAGGTTGTCTTTGGGAAATAGACTTATGAGTGCTGCCACCATTGCTGCAGAGGTTGAAGGGGTGGGGGATCAGTCTGTCTGTGATCAGACCATTAGCCGCACACTGCATCAAATTGGTCTGCATGGCTGATGTCCCAGAAGGAAGCATCTTTTAAAGCTGATGCACAAGAAAGTCTGCAAACCATTTGCTGAAGACAAGCAGACTAAGGACATGGATTACTGGAACCAGGTCCTGTGGTCTGATGAGACCAAGATAAACTTATTTGGTTAAGATGGTGTCAAGCGTGTGTCGCGGAAACCAGGTGAGGAGTACAAAGACCAGTGTGTCTTGCCTACAGTTAAGCATGGTGGTGGGAGTGTCATGGTCTGGGGCTGCATAAGTGCTGCCAGCACTGGGGAGCTACAGTTCATTGAGGGAATCATGAATGCCAACATGTACTGCGACATACTGAAACAGAGCACAATCCCCTCCCTTCGCAGACTGGTGAGGACACATTCACATAGGGTGTTCATGTGAAGGCACAATTCACCACAGAGGATTCGTTTGGATACACTTTTTGTCACATTTGAATTAGACTACTGATTCGATCACACTTTACTGGGAAGTGTATTCATTTAAAGATCACGGAAGAAACTGTTTTCAGCACTATAGTCACTTTATATGAGTGAATATTGTTTACCAGATGCTTGGACTCATTATATTTATATATTGATTTTTAATTTTTTTTTATATTTTTATTCACCATTTTTGATCACTTTTTGCATGCTTTTATCACCCTATTATGATAATTGTCACTTATATGACATCTAATTGATTATTTATATATTTATTTAATTTATTTTTTTGCATATTCACTTAGGACTTTATCACTTTGATATTTAATAATTGTCATTTATAATTAATTATCCATTTATCATTATATATTTATATATATCCTTTTGAAGCACTTTTGTTGCGTGACACTATTTATTTTTAACTACACCTATGGGAGAGTGCTGTGCTCTCTGCAGTTTCCAAACGAGTGCCTAATCTTGTTTGCTCGCAGGAACATCTTTATTTAGTGTCATTTCTTCAGTGTTGTCACATGAAAAGATATAATAAAATATTTACAAAAATATGAGGGGTGTACTCACTTTTGTGAGATATTGTGTGTGTGTGTGTGTGTGTGTGTGTATGTATATATATATATATATATATATATATATATATATATATATATATATATATGTGTATTCATCTATTTCCCAAAGACAACCTCTGCATATTACCCTGAGCACGTGCATTCAGCTTCATTGGTCGACCATGGCGAGGCCTGTTCTGAGTGGAACCTGTCCTGTTAAACCACTGAATGGTCTTGGTCACAGTGCTGCAGCTCATTTTGAGGGTCTTGGTAATCTTCTTATAGACTAGGCCATCTTTATGTAGAGCAACAATTCTTTTTTTCAGCTCCTCAGAGAGTTCTTTGCCATGAGGTGCCATGTTGAACTTACAGTGACCAGTAAGAGAGGGAGAGCGATAACACCAAATCGAAATGGCAAATTTACACTGTTATTTAAACTGTACACTCACAACTTCATATTGTAGCAAAGTGTCATTTGTTCAGTGTTGTCACATGAAAAAAAGAAATAATACAATATTTACAAAATTGTGAGTGTCACTTTTGTGAGATATTGTATATATACATGTATATATATATATATATATATATATATATATATATGTGTGTGTGTAGCTCAAAACAATTAAATGAACACTTTTTACTCAGAGTATAGTATCAAGTCAACTGAACTCCTGGGATATTGATCTGGTTAGTTAAGTAGCAGAGGGGGTTGTTAATCAGTTTCAGCTGCTTTTGTGTTAATAAAAAATGAACAACAGGTGCACTTGATGGGCAACAATAAGATGACCTCTAAAACAGGAGTGGTTTTACAGGTGGAGGCCACTGACTGTTTTTCCCTAGTTTCGCATTTGGCTAGGGTCAGTGTCACTACTGGTAGCATGAGACGATATCTGAACCCTATAGAGATTGCATAGGCAGTTCAACTCCTCCAGGATGACACATCAATACATGCCATTGCCAGAAGGTTTGCTGAGTCTCCATAGCATGGAGGAGATTCCAGGTGACAGGCAGTTACTCTTGGAGTGCTGGACAGGGCCAAAGAAGATCCCTAACCCTTTAGCAGGACTGGTATCTGCTCCTTTGTGCAAGGGGGAACAGGATGAGCACTGCCAGAGCCCTACAAAATGACCTCCAGCAGGTCACTGGTGTGAATGTCTCTAACCAAACAATCAGAAACAGACTTAATGAGGGTGGCATGAGGTCCTCTAGTGGGCCATGTGCTCACTGCTAAGCACTGTGGAGCTCCATTGGCATTTGCCATTGAACACCAGAATTGGCAGGTCTGCCACTGGCACCCTGTGCTTTTCACAGATGAGATCAGGTTCACCCTGAGTACATGTGACAGAAGTGAAAGGGTCTGGAGAAGGCGTTGAGAACATTATGCTGCCTGTAACATTGTTCAGCATGACTGGTTTTATGGTGGGCCAGTGATGGTCTGGGGAGGCAAACCCATGGAGGGAAGTACAGACCTCTACACGCTAGACAATGGCATCCTGACTGCCATTAGGTATTATGATGAAATCCTTGCACCCATTGTCAGACCCAGTGATGGTGAGTGGGTCCTGGGTTACTCCTGGTGCACAACAATGCCCGGCCTCATGTGGTGAGAGTATGCAGCCAGTTCCTGGAGGATGAAGGAATTGATACCATTGAATGGCCCCCCTGCTCGCCTGACCTAAATCCAATAGAACACCTCTGGGACATTTTTTCAGTCCATCCAATGCTTCCAGATTGCACCTCAGTCTGTTCAGGAGCTCAGTGATGCCCTGGTTCAGACCTAGGAGGAAATACCCCAGGGCACCATCTGTTATCTCATTAGGAGCGTGCCCCAACTTTGCCAGGCATGCATACAAGCATGTGGGGGCCATACAAACTACTGAGTACCATTTTGAGTTGCTGCAATGAAATTTCAGCAAAATGGAACTAGCCTGCTGTATCATTTTTCCCTTTTATTTTTGTGGTGTCTTTGAATTTAACCCTCTGTAGGCTGATCATTTTCATTTCCATCAAACGATGTGGCATCCTTTCGTTCCTAACACACTACCCAGTCCAAATCAGTATAGATATCCAGCATGATGCTCTTCCCCCTTAAGATCTGGTGTGTTTTTAAAGTATTCCTTTCATTTTTTTGAGCAGTGTGTGTATATATGTATATATATATATTTTCCATACTTTTACCAGCCAGTGTAATTAATCACTACCACACCAGTTATATGATGATTCTGTACTGCACTGGTGACCGTATGTAAAAAAAAAAAATGTGAAAAAAAAATTGCAACTTAAAAAAAATTGCGATGCCTCTGACTAAATACCTCTGACTGTCTACTTTCCAAAAAAAGGGTAATTTGGGGGATATTTGTACTGTCCTGGCATTTTGAGACCTCAAGAAATGAGCGAGGCCGTCAAATAATCTCGATTGATCAATTTTAAGATATTTATACCATAGTTTGTGGGCTCTATAACCTTCCTACATACTAAAAAATAAACACTGATTTGAATTATTTCACCAATGAAATGTAGCAGAATATAGTTTGGCCTGAATTTATGAATTTATGAATATTTATTTGCAAAGTTTTATAACAGAAACAAAGAAAGAGCATTTTTTTTTTCGAAATTGTGGTCTTTTTTTTTTGTTTAGTTAGCAAAAAAAAAAACCCTAACACTAATTAACCCTTATTTTGAATACTAATCCTGTACCTCTCTTCCAATAACACACTGTCCAATGACAAAAGCATGCAGCACCAAGGTCCTGAGGCCAGAACAAACTGATCAAACAGCTTTTGAATTGTTTTCACTCCATAAACAGATTGTTGCATGTCTCTATAAAAAAAATTTGCCTCATTTAACATGGCTATGTGTGTTGGCATCTAAAGATTTAAACCCCATTCATACCTGAGCATTTTGTAGCTTGGAGCTCCAAAATTCCATGGTTTTCAGTTGTGCCTGCTCTCATTGAAGCTCAAAAAATACATGCCCTTCTTTTGAGCTATAAGCTTAAAGCTTTTTGGGCCTTAATAGGCTTCAATTAGAGTGTCTGAAAAACACATAACGTGTTTCTCAAAAGTGATATGGTCCAGAAATATTTAGACAGAATAAAAGAGGATAAAGAACCTGGACCTGGTGACGTGACGCATGTGGGCGGTGCACCGTCCCGGCGCCACGATCACCTTCCATTCCCGCCCGCCGGCTCGGAGAGGAGAGCGAGAGCCGCCCAGCCGCGTGTGAGGAGGCGGAGTCGGGACTCGGAAGTTCGATCCCGGGCCCGGCCGTTCGCAGAGAGTACTCCGCCGGTAACGGTAAGTGATGCCTCAGGGGGGACAGAGATGTGCAGAGATACATGTGCAGAGATGCAATACAGAGATACATACATGTGCAGAGATGTGCATACATGCATACATACAGAGATGCAATGCATTGCAATACACTGTGCATTGATGGCCTCATGGGGGGACATGCTGGTCAGTGGTCACTGTGCATTGATGGGGGACATGCTGGACACTGTGCATTGATGGGGGACATGCTGGACACTGTGCATTGATGGGGGACACGCTGGTCACTGTGCATTGATGGGGGACATGCTGGACACTGTGCATTGATGGGGGACATGCTGGACACTGTGCATTGATGGGGGACACGCTGGTCACTGTGAATTGATGGGGGACACGCTGGACACTGTGCATTGATGGGGGACATGCTGGTCACTGTGCCTTGATGGGGGACATGCTGGTCACTGTGCATTGATGGGGGACATGCTGGACACTGTGCATTGATGGGGGACATGCTGGACACTGTGCATTGATGGGGGACACGCTGGTCACTGTGCATTGATGGGGGACACGCTGGTCACTGTGCCTTGATGGGGGACATGCTGGTCACTGTGCATTGATGGCAGTGTTAATTTAGTCGACTAAAACCGACTAAAACGTTTTCGTCGACTAACACAATTCAGATGACTAAAATACGACTAAAACTAAACTGGCATTTTAGTCAAAAGACTATAACTAAAACTAAATCGAAATTTGCTGCCAAAAATTAACACTGGTGCATGCTCAAAGCATAAATAATAACATATTAGATTTTTCACTCCAGGACCAGCAGTAGTATATAATGAGTTTGGAAATTGTAGAGAAATGCTTAAATAATGCATTACAAATTACAATTGAACTACACCCATTTGATTATAGATGACTAAAATGAGTTTTAGTCTACTAAAATGTAGGGCGTTTTAATCGACTAAAATATACTGGAGTTTTAGTCGGCTAAATACGACTAAAACTAAAACACTTGCAGAAGACTAAAATAGGACTAAAACTAAAATGCCATTTTAGTCCTAAGACTAAGACTAAAACTAAATTGAAATTTGCTGCCAAAATTAACACTGATTGATGGGGGACATGCTGGTTACTGTGCATTGATGGGGGACATGCTGGACACTGTGCATTGATGGGGAACATGCTGGACACTGTGCATTGATGGGGGACATGCTGGTCACTGTGCATTGAATGGGAACACGCTGGTCAATCTTGAACCAACCTAATGATTGTTTGTTAAGTCACACAATTTTTTACCGCGTATTTTGCCGAGAAGCAATACCTATTATATTTTTCTTTTTGCACCCCCCCCCCCCCCAAAAGTTTTGAGCACCAACCGCCACTGTCGACAAGTGGTTAAAGACAAATAGCAAAGTGTGTTATTCGTTAGCACATAATTCATAGAGCTTTTAATCAAGGATAAGGATCATTATTTTTTGGCATTTGAGTTTAATTTTTAAGTTTAATTAAATTCAGCTAAAGTTTTTTTTTTTTTTTTAAATAAGTGTCCTTAGCCTGATGTGTTAAATTAATAAATTGAGCCTATAGTAAGCAGAAATCCTCTTAGTCTTGAACTGTTGAAGGCTGGTTACTACAGGTAACTGAATAACATTTTAGTATTTGTCAAAGACCTAGAAATTTATATGTTCAGTGAAAAATCTGGCAAAATGAAGTTTGGTTAAATGTTTTCTTTTTTCTTGGTTACCTTTTACCTCACTAATAGATTACTACTGACGAAGCAGGACACCACCAAGAAAACATTGCTTGCTTTGAAGATGAATGCAGAATCAAAGACATTCTGGTTTGAATAACTCCAGCCCGAGTAACATTCTGGAGCTTTCCTCTTCTTTTATTGCATTGTCTTGTTGACAATGAGCGTACTGTACATTTGGCTATCAGTGCTGGCAGCTTTCAAAGGAATTGTAGGTTCTGCATGAAGCAAGTCGACCTTGAGCTTCTTCTCCAATGCCATCATGCAGCAGGCAATGAGTGATGTCTTTGGATGGATTTCTTGGCAAAAAAAAAAATATTTCTCTTGCAAAAGTCATTTAGGGTCAAGAAACTTAAAAATAAACAACGTTTTGTTGGCTTTTTAAAATCTTTCTATTAAATCTTTATTGTTAAAGGGCTACTCTACCAAAAACTGGTATCTTTTTTTTCCAAGGAGATGCTGGTGGGCTGAATCATCTATAAGCTTCATGTTTTCTGTGGACTGTTTTCTGTATTATCAAGAATAATATATATATATATATTATATCTCACAAAAGTCAGTACACCCCTAAAATTTTTGCAAATATTTTATTATATCTTTTTATTTGACAACACTGAAGAAATTACACTTTGCTACAGTGTAAAGTAGTGAGTGTACAGCTTGTATAACAGTGTAAATTTGCTGTCCCCTTAAAATATCTCAACACACAGCCAATAATTTCTAAACTGCTGGCAACAAAACACACCCCTAAGTGAAAATGTCCAAATTGTGCCCAATTAGCTATTTTTTCTCCTCGGTGTCATGTGACTCATTAGTGTTACAAGGTCTCAGGTGTGAATGGGGAGCAAGTGTGTTAAATTTGGTGTTATCGCTCTCACTCTCTCATACTGGTTACTGGACGTTTAACATGGCACCTCATGGCAAAGAAATCTCGGAGGATCTGAAAAAAAGAATTGTTGCCCTACGAAAAGATGGCCTAGGCTATAAGAAGATTGCCGCAACGGTGGCTAGGACCATACAGCAGTTTAACAGGACAGATTTCAGTCAGGGCAGACTTTGCCATGGTCGACCAAAGAAGTTGAGTGCACGTGCTCAGCGTCCTATGTTGTTTTTTGGAAATAGATGTATGAGTGCTGCCAGCATTGGTGCATTGGTTGAAGGGGTAGGGGGTTAGCTTTCAGTGCTCAGACCATATGCTGCACACTCCATCAAATTGGTCTGCATGGCTGTCGTCCCAGAAAGAAGCCTCTTCTAAAGATGATGCGCCAGAAAGCCGGCAAACAGTTTGCTGAAGACAAGCAGACTAAGGACATGGGCTATGGGAACCATGTCCTGTGGTCATATGAGACCAAGATAAATGTATTTGGTTCAGATGATGTCCAGCATGTGTGGCGGCAGCCAGGTGAGGAGTACCAAGATAAATGTGTCTTGCCTACAGTCAAGCATGGTAGTGGGAGTGTCATGGTCTGGGGCTGCTGACACAGGGGAGCTACAGTTTATTGAGGGAACCATGAATGCCAACATGTACTGTGACATACTTAAGCAGAGCATGATCCCCTCCCATCAGAGACTGGGCTGCAGGGCAGTATTCCAACATAACATCCCCAAACACACCTCCAAGACAACCACTGGCTTGCTAAAGAAGCTGAGGGTAAAGGTGATGGACTGGCCAAGCATGTCTGCAGACCTAAACACTATCAAGCATGTGTGGGGCATCCTTAAATGAAAGGTGCAGGAGCGCAAGGTCTCTAACATCCATCGGCTCTGTGATGTCATCATGGAGGAGTGGAAGAGGACTCCAGTGGCAACCTTTGAAGCTCTGGTGAACTTCATGGTCAAGTGGGTTAAGGCAGTGCTGGAAAATAATGGTGGTCACACAAAATATTGATACGTTGGGCCCAATTTTGACTTAGGGGTGTACTCACTTTTGTTGCCAGTGGTTTAGACATTAATTACATTATACAATAGACATTATAAATACAGTAGACATTATACAAGCTGTACACTCACTACATTTTTTCAGATCTTCATAGAGTTCTTTGCCATGAGGTGCCATGTTGAACTTCCAGTGACCAGTATGAGAGAGTGAGAGCGATAACACCAAATTTAACACACCTGCTCCCCATTTATACCTGAAACCTTGTAACACTAACGAGTCACATGACCACGAGGAGGAAAAATAGCTAATTGGGCCCAATTTGGACATTTTCACTTAGGGGTGTATTCACTCTTGTTGCCAGCGGTTAAGACATTAATGGATGTATGTTGAGATATTTTAAAGGGAACAGCAAATTCAAACTGTTATACAAGCTGTACACTCACTACTTTACATTGTAGCAAAGTGTCATTTCTTCAGTGTTGTCACATGAAAAGATATAATAAAATATTTACAAAAATGTGAGGGGTGTACTCCCTTTTGTGAGATTTTCACCATACAGGGCAGATGGCAGACAGCGTGTATGGCGTCGTGGGGGTGAGCATGTTGCTGATGTCGACATTGTGGATCGCGTGGTCCATGGTGGCGTGGGGTTATGGTATGGGCAGGCGTATGTTATTGACAATGAACACAGGTGCATTTTATTGATGCCATTTTGAATGCACAGAGATACAGTGACGAGTTCCTGAGGCCCATTGTTGTGCCATTCATCCATGACCATCACCTCATGTTGCAGCATGGTAATGCACGCCCCCATGTTGCAAGGATCTGTACAAGATTCCTGGAAGCTGAAAACATCCCAATTCTTGCATGGCCAGCATACTCACCGGACATGTCACCCATTGAGCATTTTTGGGGTGCTCTGGATCGGCGTATAGGGCAGCGTTTTCCAGGTCCTGCCAATATCTAGCAACTTCGCACAGCCATTGAAGAGGAGTGGACCAACATTCCACAGGCCACAATCAACAACCTGATCAACTCTATGCAAAGGAGATGTGTTTCACTGTGTGAGGCAAATGGTGGTCACACCAGATATAGACTGGTTTCGGACCTCCCCAATACAGTAAAACTGCACATTTTAGAGTGGCCTTTTATTGTGGCCAGCCTAAGGCACACCTGAACAATAATCATGCTGTCTAATCAGCATCTTGATAAGCCACACCTGTGAGGTGCATGGAGTATCTTGCCAAAGGAGAAGTGCTCACTAAAAAAGATTTAGGCTCCTTTCACAAACTCCGTCCGTGCGGAGACACAGCTGTCAGTTCCCCATGCATCTCTATGGGGGAAATCGGATGGGAACGGACAGTCGGTCCGTTCTCATCCGATGCCATCCGATCCGCTGGATGGATGGAAAATAGGGTTTCCATCCGTCCAGATTTGACGGATCGGATCTGGTCGGATGTCAGCGGACATGTCTCCGCTGACATCCGATGCCCCATAGGAATGCATGGGGGGACCGTTCAGATCCGCCAAAAAAACGGACAGGCGGATCTGAATGGTCCGCCTGTGTGAAAGGGGCCTTAGACAGATTTGTGAACAATATTTGAGAGAAATAGGCCTTTTGTGTACATATAAAAAGTCTTAGATCTTTGAATTCCTGAAAAATGGGGGCAAAAACAAAAGTGTTGCGTTTATAATTTTGTTCAGTGTACTAAGCTCTGGGGCAACTGCACTTTGCAAAGTGCACAGTCTATTTGCCTTTAGTAAATCAACCCCTTTTCATCAGACTAATTACTAAAGCCTAGTACACTCGATAAGATTATTGGACGACTAATTGTCAGTTTGCTGATCTCCATTTCAAAAACGAATAAGTTACTAAAGTACGAAAAATCTCGTACGTTAGAATAGAAAGTTTGAAGTGATGTAATGTATTTGTATTGTATTTTCGGACAAAACTGTACTGATTAAATGATAATCATACAATCTGGTATCGTACGAGAGAAATTTTTGTGTTTGTTCCTTCGGAAAATTTCAGACGATAGCTGTGTACTAACAATCAGATTATCGTACAATCGCTTCGAAAGTGGATTTTTTTGTACCGTATTCTGATTGTGTGAACGGGTGTCGGGATTCAAACCTGTGACCAACCACATCCCAGGCGGTAGCCCTGCTTACTAGGCTACCGTCCTCTCTGGACATTCCCTATATATGTCCAGCCCCTTGCACTCCAGCTTGCTGATTATTGACCTCCTGAGCCTTGATCAAGCTTCTCCTCACCTGCTGCTCTTGCCTACTACCACAAATCCACTGCTGACCAGAAATTGACTACCGACTACTCTTCTGCTTTGTCCCTACCTACTGAACTGCTACCTCCGTTGCCGATCTGGATTGTCTGACCACGCTTACTGCTTCCCGCCCGACCTTTGGCTTGTCTGACTTCTCTCTGGTTGTACCTTGTCTGCTCCGCCTTCCGGACTGAACCTGTACTCTACCTGGCTGGGTGATCCTGGGGACCGCAACCTGGTGTTAGCTTGCAGCGCAGTCTATCCCCACCATCAGGGGCTCTAGTAAAAACCAGCTAGCATGTAGGTTTCCACACCTCAGGTGAACCCGTGTCCTCATCAGGGTGCTACCTCATGTCCATCCGGTATCCAGCACTGCTGCCACCGTAGCCAACCTGGATTGTCTGACCACGCCTCTGCCAGACTTCCTGCACCTACTACCTGCCTGTGGATCTGTAGGATTGTTACAGAATAATCAGCCATAACTATGGAGTCCGCAATGACCACTCTGTATAAACAGGTCACTGAACTTCAAGAATTTGGTACTACGTATCAGGAGAAATTTGCCCAGCTCCAAGACGTAGTCCAAAGCCAACAGAGGAAGATTATTGAACTACAGAGGCAACTCCTAGACGTCCGCGGCGCAGCCGCAGACACCCGCATGCCACTCCCATCAAAATTCGGCGGCGACAGAGGCCAGTATCGGGGGTTTCTGAACCAATGCCGTATCTATTTTCAGATGAACCCGGACCCCTTCACCACGAGAAAAAGAAGGTGCTATTTATGATCAATATCTTGACGGATGAATCAGCTCCTGGACAACCTAAACAACTTCATCACCGCCATGAGCCAAGTCTTCGATGACCCCAACCGCTGTGCGACAGCCGAGGCGCGACTACATAGTCTGCGGCAAGGGAGACGGTCCGTCGCCGAATATACCGCCAAATTTCGCCGTTGGGTCACGGACACCAACTGGAACCCAGCAGCACAGAGGAGCCAATTCCGGTGAGGCCTGTCCGAATCAATAAAAGACGAACTCGCCAGAGTTGAGGCCCCGGACGATCTGGATGACTTCATTCAGTTATGCATCCGGATAGATCAAAGACTCTCCGAGAGGAAGAAAGAAAGACTCTGGTCCTCAGACCACAGACCCACTTACTCCTTCTCCTCTACCGCCCAGCGCGACCCCCAGTCAGCAACTGAACCTATGCAGGTCGACGCACTACGTATGTCTCTATCCACCGGAGAGACGGCTGGCCTGAAAACATCTGCCTCTACTGTGGAGAACCGGGTCATTTTGCCATCAAATGTCCCAATAAGATTAGAAGAACTATTGCCGTCACGGAGCTAAAGGAGCAATCACAGACTTCAACCCCGCCAGCAGCCCCTGAAGATAACAACACGGCGGCTCATGGATCCCACTTCATCATCCCCATCCTCATCGACATCGAGGGGCGACAACTCCCCTGTTCTGCGATGTTAGACTCCGGGGCGGGAGGCAACTTCATGGACCTAGCCTTCGCCCGTGAAAAGAACATTCCACTGACGATCAAGGCAGCCCCCGTTGGCCTGGAAACCGTCGACGGGTTCCCCACTCCCCTCGGGGCCGGCCACTCACGAGACCATCGAACTACAACTCCTTATAGAACCCGATCACCACGAGAAGATCCACTTTTTGCTGATCGCCTCCCCAAAGTTCCCGGTGATCTTGGGCATCCCGTGGTTGGCCACCCACAACCCCTCGGTGGACTGGGAAACCCGCTGCATACGGTTCCCGTCCAAGTTCTGCTCGCTAAATTGCTCCCACAAACCTGTCCTTCCACCCGAAGACACCACCATCTCTAAACTATCCGTCAAGGATCTGCTACCCCCTCAATACCGAGAATTCCAGGATGTCTGCGACAAGAAAAACGCAGACAAGCTGCCACCACACCGACCCTACGACTGCCCTATAGAACTGTTGCCCGGGGGCTGAAATACCCTTTGGCAGTATCTACCCCCTCTCGGAGCCTGAACTCAAGGCCTTGAAAGAGTACCTGGACAAGGACCTAAGGAAGGGGTTCATCCGGCCCTCTACCTCCCCTGCGGGAGCCCCCTTTTTCTTCGTAGAGAAAGAAGACTCGTCCCTGCATTGACTACAGGAAGCTTAACGACATAACCGTAAAGAACCGGTACCCACTCCCACTGATTTCAGAACTCCTTGAGAGACTCCGGGCAGCAAAGATTTTCACTAAACTCGACCTTCGAGGGGCCTACAGCCTCGTCCGAATCCGCCCTGGGGACGAATGGAAGACCGCCTTTCAGACACGTTATGGTCACTTTGAGTACCTAGTCATGCCTTTCGGACTCTAGAATGCTCCCGACACCTTCCAGCACTTCATTAAGGACGTCCTCTGGGACATGCTCGATCTGTTTGTAGTTGTTTACCTGGACGACATCTTGATCTTCTCTGAAGACCTCAAGCAGCACCGCGAACTCGTCCGCAGGGTACTGCAGAGACTCCGACAGAACTCTCTCTATATCAAGCTAGAGAAATGTGAGTTTGAGCGAACCACTACTTAGTTCCTCGGATACATCATCTCCCCAGAGGGCCTAAGTATGGACCCGGGGAAGGTCCAAGCCGTGATGAACTGGCCCATTCTGAGAAACAAGAAGGAGATACAAAGATTCATTGGCTTCGCCAACTTCTATCGGAAGTTTATCCGGAACTTCTCCAAGGTCATAGCACCAATCACCCAACTCACTAAGAAAGCAGTCCCCTTCTCCTGGACACCCAAGGCACAGGAGGCCATCACCAAGTTGAAACTCCTCTTTACTTCTGCTCCAATCCTAGTCCACCCAAACCCCGAGCTGCCATTTACAGTAGAAGTGGGTGCATCTGACTCCGCAGTGGAGGCTGTTCTGTCACAACGGACAGGGGAGAAGATGCTATTACACCCGTGCGCATATTTCTCCCGCCAGATGTCCCCCTCCGAGAAGAATTATGACATGGGGAATAAGGAACTACTGGCGATCAAGGATGCCTTCTCTGAGTGGAGACACCTGCTGGAGGGAGCCACCAACCCCATAATCGTACTAACTGACCACAAGAACCTCGAGTTCATCTGCAGCACTAATAGGCTCTCAGCCAGACAGGCCAGATGGAGCCTATTCTTTTCTTGCTTCAACTTTCTCATCACCTATCGCCCCGAATCAAAGAACGGTAAGGCTGACGCCCTCTCCAGAATGTTTTCCCAGCCCTCGCAGAGTAACAAGGGCCAAAACAACATCCTACCTGAGAGAAGGGTCGTAGGGGCCACCTACTCTAAAGAACTCCTGGGCACAATCAAAGAAGGATACGAAAATGTCCCCTTCCTCGCCCACCCCACAAGGAATGTCAGCCTTACGTTTAAGAATGGTCATTGGTTTCATCAGGACCTACAGTTATATATACCAGAAATCGCACCGCTCAAAGTACTCAAACTAAACCATGACTCCAAGCTGGCCGGCCATCTAGGCACAAGAAAGACCCAGGAGCTTCTCTCCCGCTCCTTCTGGTGGCCAACATACAAGGAGGACATCAAGAGGTACATCTCCTCGTGCACGGTCTGTGCCCGCAATAAGACTCCTCGTTCCTCTCCCGTGGGTCTGTTACAACCTCTCCCGATTCCCTTCCGCCCCTGGGGCTCAATCTCCATGGACTTTGTGGTAGACCTTCCTCCTTCAAAAGGGATGATCACCATCCTGGTCGTAGTCGACCACCTCACCAAGATGGCCCATTTCATCCCCTACAAAGGCCTACCCACCGCCAAACAGACAGCCGATCTTATTCTCAGAGAGGTCTTCAGGCTGTATGGGATCCCGGACGACGTGGTCTCCGACCGAGGCGTACAATTTGCCTCTAGGTTCTGGAAGAACTTCTGCCTGGCGCTCAGGGTTAAAGTGAACCTGTCCTCCGCCTTCCACCCTCAGTCAAACGGGCAGACGGAGAGAACTAATCAGACCCTAGAGCAGTACCTACGCTGTTTCAGCTCCCACCTGCAGGATGACTGGCTTGACCATCTCCCCACGGCCGAGTTCGCCTACAACAATGCTGAGCACAGCCCCTTCTTTGCTAACACAGGCTCGCACCCGGTGTTCATTCCACACCTACCCATCGCCTCCACCCTCCCAGCAGTGGCGGAACGCCTAACAACCCTACAGGAGGCACAAAAGAACATTATAGACAACTTCCAGCTCGCCCAGAGGCGCTTTAAACGAGAAGCAGACAGACGACAAGGTGTGGCTGTCCACCAGGAACCTCAGATTGAAGGTCCCCTCCAAAAAGTTGGCCCAAAATCCGGATCTCTGCTCAAATTAACGAGGTCACGTTCCGGCTCGATCTTCCGGACTCCATTAGGGTGCACCCTGTCTTTCATTGCTCCCTCCTCAAGCCATACATGGAGAACACCTTCAGAGGCCGCCACTCGCCCCCTCCACCACCCGTGAGGGTACAGGGTGAAGAAGAATATGCTGTCGCAAAGATCCTCGACTCCAGGATCCACCGGGGAAGACTACAATACCTAATTGGGTGGGAGGGCTACCCTCCCGAGCATAACTCCTGGGAACCAGAAGAAAACATCCACGCCCCCAGACTGGTAAAAGAGTTCCACCAACGGCACCCCGGTAAGCCTGCCCCTGGGGTGCCCAGAGGTCACCTTGGAAGGGGGGGGAGTACTGTCGGGATTCGAACCTGTGACCAGCCACATCCCAGCCGGTTGCCCTGCTTACTAGGCTACCGTCCTCTCTGGACATTCCTCCCTGAAGCCTATTATTCAAGCCTTGCTCATCACCCTTGATTCCCCACACCTGGTACTTCCCTATATAAGTCCAGCCCCTTGCACTCCAGCTTGCTGATTATTGAGCTCCTGAGCCTGGATCAAGCTTCTCCTCACCTGCTGCTCTTGCCTACTACCACAAATCCACTGCTGACCAGGAATTGACTACCGACTACTCTTCTGCTTTGTCCCTACCTACTGAACTGCTACCTCCGTTGCCGATCCGGATTGTCTGACCATGCTTACTGCTGCCCGCCCCGACCTTTGGCTCGTCTGACTTCTCTCTGGTTATCCATTGTCTGCTCCTCCGCCTCCGGACCAAACCTGCACTCTGCCTGGCTGGGTGATCCTGGGGACCGCAACCTGGTGTTAGCTTGCAGCGCAGTCTATCCCCACCATCAGGGGCTCTAGTGAAAACCAGCTAGCACTTTGTTTCCGCACCTCAGGTGAACCCGTGTCCTCATCAGAGTACTACCTGGTGTCCATCCGGTATCCAGCACTGCTGCCACCGTAGCCAACCTGGATTGTCTGACCACGCCTCTGCCAGACTTCCTGCACCTACTACCTGCCTGCGGTCCTTGCCACTGGGCTCCACTCCTACCTCCGGCCAGCAGTCCTCTGACTCAGGTGAGCCCGTAGGATTGTTACAACGGGATTTTAGACTCCCTTCTAGCTCTACATGCCTCAGGTGGTGTTACCAGTCATTATGCGTCTCTATCTATTGATTATTTACCTTTGTTATTCTTTTTTGTTGTTACCAGCAATCTATACGTATATTAGGTATGTCTAATAAATAATGAGACTGTGATTCCACCTAGTAAATAAAGCAGTCAGAACCGGTTATAACTGAATACGTGGTGACCTTGAACATGTTTGAACATGCATTACAAGCAGCAACACTCCATGACTTCAGTTGATTGTGAGTCGCCATTTAGTTTGGTTGTGTTTTCTGTAGTGTGCCGAAAAAATGCTACGCTTGATTGGAAAACACCGTCACCACCAAGAATGAAAATAGCTCTTTAAAGCAAGTCAAAATTCAAAGCCATGCTCATTGTGTTTTTCGATATCAAGGATGTCTTTTTGAATGGGTTCCAGAAGGCACAACAGTTGACCAGCATAATGGTTTCATTCTTCACCAGGACCATGCACCTGCTCACACTGCACTTTCTGCAAAGCAGTTTTTGACCGACAGGCCCATTACTACACTTGAACATCCTCCATATTTGCCCAATTTTAGCAATATGGGACTCTTATCTTTTCCCAAGAGTTAAATCAGTGCTTAAAGGGACACATTTTGAGTCAGTTGATGCTGTAAAGAAGAAATGGCGGATGTGTTGAAACAGCTGACAGAAATTGATTTTCTCCATGCGTTCGACCAGTGGAAAACAAGACTGCAGCAACGTATTAGTACAAATGGGGAGTACAGTGCCTTGCGAAAGTTTTCGGCACCCTTGAACTTTGCGACCTTTTGCCACATTTCAGGCTTCAAACATAAAGATATAAAACTGTACTTTTTTGTGAAGAATCAACAACAAGTGGGACACAATCATGAAGTGGAACAAAATTTATTGGATATTTCAAACTTTGTTAACAAATAAAAAAGTGAAAAATTGGGCGTGCAAAATTATTCAGCCCCCTTAAGTTAATACTTTGTAGTGCCACCTTTTGCTGCGATTACAGCTGTAAGTCGCTTGGGGTAAGTCTCTATCGGTTTTGCACATCGAGAGACTGAAATTTTTGTCCATTCCTCCTTGCAAAACAGCTCAAGCTCAGTGAGGTTGGATGGAGAGCATTTTTGTACAGCAGTTTTCAGTTCTTTCCACAGATTCTCGATTGGATTCAGGTCTGGACTTTGACTTTGCCATTCTAACACCTGGATATGTTTATTTGTGAACCAACCCATTGTAGATTTTGCTTTATGTTTTGGATCATTGTCTTGTTGGAAGACAAATCTCCGTCCAAGTCTCAGGTCTTTTGCAGACTCCATCAGGTTTTCTTCCAGAATGGGCTTTTATTTGGCTCCATCCATCTTCCCATCAATTTTAACCATCTTCCCTATCCCTGCTGAAGAAAAGCAGGCCCAAACCATGATGCTGCCACCACCATGTTTGACAGTGGTGATGGTGTGTTCAGGGTGATGAGCTGTGTTGCTTTTACGCCAAACATAACGTTTTGCATTGTTGCCAAAAAGTTCGATTTTGGCTTCATCTGACCAGAGCACCTTCTTCCACATCTTTGGTGTGTCTCCCAGGTGGCTTGTGGCAAACTTTAAATGACACTTTTTATGGATATCTTTAAGAAATGGCTTTCTTCTTGCCACTCTTCCATAAAGGCCAGATTTGTGCAGTATACGACTGATTGTTGTCCTATGGACAGAGTCTCCCACCTCAGCTGTAGATCTCTGCAGTTCATCCAGAGTGATCATGGGCCTCTTGGCTGCATCCCTAATCAGTCTTCTCCTTGTATGAGCTGAAAGTTTAGAGGGACGGCCAGGTCTTCGTAGATTTGCAGTGGTCTGATACTCCTTCCATTTCAATATTATTGTTTGCACAGTGCTCCTTGGGATGTTTAAAGCTTGGGAAATCTTTTTGTATCCAAATCCGGCTTTAAACTTCTCCACAACAGTATCTCGGACCTGCCTGGTGTGTTCCTTGTTCTTCATAATGCTCTTGGCGCTTTAAGCGGACCTCTGAGACTATCACAGTGCAGGTGCATTTATACGGAGACTTGATTACACACAGTTGGATTCTATTTATCATCATTAGTCATTTATGTCAACATTGGATCATTCAGAGATCCTCACTGAACTTCTGGAGAGAGTTTGCTGCACTGAAAGTAAAGGGGCTGAATAATTTTGCACGCCCAATTTTTCAGTTTTTTATTTGTTAACAAAGTTTGAAATATCCAATAAATTTCGTTCCACTTCATGATTGTGTCCCACTTGTGTGATTGTGTCCCACTTCACAAAAAATTACAGTTTTATATCTTTATGTTTGAAGCCTGAAATGTGGCAAAAGGTTGCAAAGTTCAAGGGGGCCTAATACTTTCGCAAGGCACTGTATATTGAAGGGGGGCAAGCATTCAATTTGTAAGACATATAAATAAAGGTATCATTATTTAACACACCTCGTATATCTTGATGCATAACTGCTCATTGCTATTTCACATGTGGTTGTATACTACTTTATATGATAAAGACTGCATAAAAAATCTGGTAGGTATTTTTTGATGCTGGAGGGTCTGAAAGATTATAGAAATTTGTAGTTATTTCAGCCTACCAGACGCCACCTGAAACATTTCATTTTAGACCAACTGACTGAAGCAATAGAACTTCTGTCAGGTTTTATTAGTAATCTGTGTCCCCATTAGGGAGGTTTCCCCTCACTACCTGCTAGGGCAGAAAGTAATGGTAAAACATCTTCTGTAAGTATACAGGCTAAAACAAAAAAAAAACTAATTGAAAAGGATTAAGAGAGGTGCATGGAAGCCAGCTGTCAGGGAAATGGCCATAGGAGAACTGGCAACATTGCCAGTAATAGAAATGGACGCTCCTGACTCAACTGACACAGCCCTCTGCTGGCCTGTCAGGGAAATGGCCATAGGAGAACTGGCAACATTTCCAGTAATAGAAATGGATGCTCCTGACTCAACTGACACAGCCCTCTGCTGGCCTGTCAGGGAAATGGCCTATAAAAGGTGGCCATAGGATCAGACTCATTGCTGGATTATCTCTCAGCTTCCTGTGTTTCCTGTGCTTCCTGTTTCCTGTTTGGATTTCCTGTTGTGACTTGGCTTGTTCCTGATTCCGTTTGATCTCCTGCTCCTGGTTTGACCCTTGGCTTCTCCCACTGACCTTGCTTCCGTTACCTACTGTGTATGACCCCGGCTTGCTTCAAGACCTCGGCTATTCTGGTTGTCTCCTGTGCATGACCTCGGCTTGTACCACGGTTTCCGCTACTAGAGACTATTCCTTGGCACAAGGTAGCCCGGCTGCTTCAGAGCCTTGAAGACTCATACCCTGCTGCGATTCCAGCCTGTTCCAGTTCGCTCTCGGATTGCTCTGGTTCTACCTACCTGCCTGCAGCTGGTAACCCGTGCCACTTGGGGCGCCACACCCTTTGTACCATCTCCAGGGGTGTGCCGCACTGAGCCGCAAGGGGAGCCCTCTCAGCACCTCGGCCTCGGATCAGGTAACCCTGACAGTATAATCCAGCCATGTCAGAGGCCGACAGAGGTGCTTCCCCACTCGTGGCTCTATGCCACCAGGTCACTGCCCTTACCCAGGCAGTACAGCGTCTGCAGGAGGGATACTTCCAACTGGAAGGTCGACTGCAACATCTGACAACTTCTCCTGCTCCTGCGGATCCCAGTCCTTCATCCACCAGCACAGTTTCTGCTCCATCCCTCCCGGGACAGCCAGTTTCCTCCCACACTATGATGGTTCCTCCCCCTGAGCCACGGGTGCCAATACCTGAACGCTTCTCTGGTGAACGGGAGAAATTCAGGGCCTTCAGAAACGCATGCCAGCTATACCTGGCCCTCCAGCCTAGGACTTTCACTTCAGAGACTGTAAAGGTTGGGTTTGTGATTTCATTACTGTTGGAGGAGCCACAGGCCTGGGCCCATGGCCTGCTGGAGCAAAAGGACCCTGCTCTCAATTCTATTGACACCTTCTTTGATCTAATGGCCCAACTTTATGATGATCCTCAGCGTGTGGCTACGGCTGAGGCTACCTTGCATTCCCTCCAGCAGGGAAAACGCCCCGCCGAAGATTACACAGTAGAGTTCCGCAAGTGGTCCACTGATACGTGCTGGAATGAGGCGGCCCTCAGGTACCAATACCGTCTGGGATTATCCGAATCTCTTAAGGATGAGTTGGCCAGGGTAGAGACTCCCACTACTCTAGAGGGACTGATTCAACTAACTATCCAGCTCGATAGGCGCCTCCGGGAGCGTCGGTTTGAGCGCTCACAGACTTCTCGCCCAACCTGGATGTTGCCTAGGGCCCCTTACCACTTCACTCCAACACCAGCACCTTTCCCTGCTACCCATGCAGAGGATGAACCAATGCAGATCGGCCAAGTGCGTTCTTCACTAAGTGCAGATGAAAGACAACGCCGCCGACACGCCAATCTTTGTCTCTACTGCGGAGGGTCTGGACACTTCCTACGAAACTGCCCCGTGAGACCCCGTAAGTTCCTCCCACAAAGCCCTTACTTCCAAGTTTCCGGATCTTTTCCATCTCATCTCGTTCTTCCTGTCTCACTACAGGTGGCGGAAGAGGAGGTCCGGCTCCTAGCCATAGTTGATTCGGGGGCTTGCAGCTGTTTTATGGACTTGACTTTGGCAAGAAGACTCCGTGTACCCCTCTGCAATAAACGTCAGCGACTTGAGGTACATCTGGCCGATGGTTCCTTGCCCAGTTCTGGACTTGTCACCCAGGAAACCAAGCCCATCCTCACAATAACAAACTCTGGCCACCAGGAATTCATTTGTTTTGACATCCTTTGCTCTCCCATGTTCCCCATCATCCTGGGAATTCCCTGGTTGCAAGCCCATAATCCACAGATTAACTGGGCCAAGAAGGAGATTTCCTTTACCTCTTCCTACTGCCTGCAACACTGCTTCGTTCCTGGGGTTAGCAGTCCCGCCAGTTGTTCAACCATCCAATCAATTCCAGATGTCAGTCAGGCTATACCTACAGTCTATCATGAGTTTTTGGATGTTTTTGATGAGAAGGCGGCCAATGTTCTCCCACCTCATCGGCCTTACGACTGCCCCATTGAACTGCTTCCTGGTGCCGAGATTCCTTTCGGACGTATATTTCCGTTATCTGAGGTTGAGCTAGAAACTTTACGACTGTATATTAATGAGAACCTTGAAAAGGGATTCATCCGCCCTTCTTCCTCCCCCGCTGGAGCTGGAATTTTTTTTGTCGGGAAGAAAGATGGTTCACTAAGGCCATGTGTGGATTACAGGGAACTTAACAAAATTACGATTAAAAACCGATACCCACTTCCCCTCATCCCTGAACTTTTCCAAAGGTTCCGAACTGCCCAGCTCTTTACTAAACTTGATCTACGGGGAGCTTACAATCTTGTTCGTATCCGGGAGGGGGACGAATGGAAAACGGCTTTCAGGACCCGGTTCGGACATTTTGAATATTTAGTTATGCCATTCGGATTATGTAACGCCCCAGCCACGTTCCAGCACTTCGTAAACGATATTTTCCGGGAATTTTTGGACTATTTCGTAATCGTTTACCTAGATGACATCCTCATCTTCTCTGCTACCCTGGATCTCCACAGAGCTCACGTGAAAAAAGTCCTTGCAACTCTGAGGAAGCACGGTTTATACATTAAAGCAGAAAAGTGCGAATTTGAAAAGACTTCCATCCAATTCCTGGGTCTTATCATATCTACCAAGGGAATCGCAATGGACCCACAAAAGGTGAAAGCTATCCTTGAATGGCCAGCCCCTTCAGACAAGAAGGGTGTTCAACGATTCATAGGATTTGCTAATTTTTACAGAAGATTTGTAAAAGACTTTTCAGCTATCATTTCACCGATTACGCAGTTGACTCGCCAGCAGACCAGATTCAAATGGTCCCCAGAAGCTCAGGCAGCATTTGACAAACTCAAAGGACTGTTCACCTCTGCACCAGTCTTACAGCACCCAGATCCGGCTTTACCCTTTGTGTTAGAGGTAGACGCCTCAGAAATAGCCACAGGAGCCATCTTGTCTCAGCGCCAAGGACCTAAGGCCCTACTTCACCCTATTGCCTTTTTCTCTCAAAAGATGAGCCCCTCAGAGAGAAATTACGATGTGGGTGACCGAGAACTGTTGGCCATTAAAACCGCCTTGGAGGAGTGGAGATATTTATTGGAAGGTGCCGCCCACCCAATTTTGATCTTCACTGATCATAAAAATTTAGAATACCTGAGGGCCGCTAAACGTCTGAGACCACGACAGGCCCGTTGGGCTTTATTTTTCTCAAGATTTAATTTCCACATAACTTACCGACCAGGCTCCAAGAACGGGAAAGCAGACGCCCTCTCCCGAATGTTCCCTGATGCCCCCGAGTCTGTGGAACCAAGTACCATTCTGTCAGCACAACATTTTTTCCTGATCCAGCCAGAATTAAAATCCTCAATTAAACAGGCATCCACCCAGTATGCGGACACAGAAATACCCCCCTTGGAGAGTCGAGACGGGTTCCTTTGGCACCAGGACAGAGTTTTCGTTCCCCAACCAGTCAGGCTCCAAGTTCTAAAGACTTTCCATGACCATCAGCTGGCCGGACATTTTGGTGTACGAAAGACCCTTGAGCTTATCCAACGCTCCTTCTGGTGGCCCAGTTTAAGGAAGGATTGCCAGTCTTATGTTAGCTCCTGCGTTGTCTGTCAGCGCAACAAGGGGTCCAACACCAAGTCCTGGGGTCTGTTAAGGCCTCTACCCATCCCTGAGCAACCCTGGAAGATGATCTCATTGGACTTTATTGTTGACTTACCTTCATCTGGGGGTTTTACTACCATCTTGGTGGTAGTGGATCGTCTGACCAAAATGGCCCACTTCCTGCCTATGACCGGCACTCCATCAGCCCCAGAAACAGCAAAAATATTCATCAAGGAAGTAATCAGACTACATGGGCTTCCGGATAATATTGTTTCCGATAGAGGAGTACAGTTCACCTCCAGATTTTGGAAGGATCTTTGTAAGACCTTGTCCATTAAAATATGTCTTTCTTCCGCTTACCATCCCCAAAGCAATGGCCAGACAGAAAGAACAAACCAGACGCTAGAACAGTATCTTCGTTGTTTCTGTACCTTTGCCCAAAATGACTGGATATCCCTTCTCCCATGTGCGGAGTTTGCATACAATAATTCGGTACATGCCTCCACTAACCAGTCCCCATTTTGGGCGAATTATGGGTTCCATCCCTCCTTTTTGCCCAATACCCTTCCGGAAGCATCTGTCCCTGCAGTCCAAGACCGGATTAATTCTATTCAGACAAACTACTTATTCCTTCAGGAGGCCGTCCAGAAGGCACAAACGGATTACAAGAGGTTCTATGATAAAAAGAAAAGAAACGAACCTACCTTTAAAAGAGGGGACAAAGTGTGGCTTTCCTCAGCTAATCTGAAACTTTCCTGCCCATCCCGAAAACTGGGTCCAAGATTCGTTGGACCCTTTGAGACCAAAAGGGAGGTCAACCCTGTGGCTTTCGAACTGGTTTTACCCAACTCCTACAAAATTCACCCAGTATTTCATGTATCTCTGCTAAAACCAGTTGTACCCAGCCCTTTTTCTGGTAGGCATGAATTACCCCCTCCTCCAGTCCTGGTGGAGGGTGAAGCGGAGTATGAAGTGGAGGCCATAATGGACTGCAGAAAGAGGGGTAGACAAACCCAGTACCTCATCAAGTGGAAGGGGTATTCTGCAGAGGAAAATTCCTGGGAGCCTGCAAATAATGTACACGCTCCTAGACTGATCCGGGAGTTCCACAACAGACACTCAGAGAGACTGGCCCGTCTGGGCATCCGGAGGCTGCCCCTTGGGGGGGGGGCACTGTCAGGGAAATGGCCATAGGAGAACTGGCAACATTGCCAGTAATAGAAATGGACGCTCCTGACTCAACTGACACAGCCCTCTGCTGGCCTGTCAGGGAAATGGCCATAGGAGAACTGGCAACATTGCCAGTAATAGAAATGGATGCTCCTGACTCAACTGACACAGCCCTCTGCTGGCCTGTCAGGGAAATGGCCTATAAAAGGTGGCCATAGGATCAGACTCATTGCTGGATTATCTCTCAGCTTCCTGTGTTTCCTGTGCTTCCTGTTTCCTGTTTGGATTTCCTGTTGTGACTTGGCTTGTTCCTGATTCCGTTTGATCTCCTGCTCCTGGTTTGACCCTTGGCTTCTCCCACTGACCTTGCTTCCGTTACCTACTGTGTATGACCCCGGCTTGCTTCAAGACCTCGGCTATTCTGGTTGTCTCCTGTGCATGACCTCGGCTTGTACCACGGTTTCCGCTACTAGAGACTATTCCTTGGCACAAGGTAGCCCGGCTGCTTCAGAGCCTTGAAGACTCATACCCTGCTGCGATTCCAGCCTGTTCCAGTTCGCTCTCGGATTGCTCTGGTTCTACCTACCTGCCTGCAGCTGGTAACCCGTGCCACTTGGGGCGCCACACCCTTTGTACCATCTCCAGGGGTGTGCCGCACTGAGCCGCAAGGGGAGCCCTCTCAGCACCTCGGCCTCGGATCAGGTAACCCTGACACCAGCCAGCCCCCAGTCTGATGTACTCACCCTCCAGTCTGCCACCAACCAAGTAGTCCTGTCTCGTGATATAAATAAAGAACAGGGGTTTAGTTGACATGAATTTGCAAACGTATGTGTAAGCTGCAGGGCCACTACACGGCACCCTGTTTTACCTGCAGTCCTAACACTTTTAATTTGAGTGTCTCCACACTGGGAGCACATGGCTGCTAATGGATGGATAGGAGGCAGGTGGGAGGGAGCAGCCCAAACCTCCCCCAACCCACCCCCATCCTTGACTGGTCTAGTTTATCTCAAAACTCTAATAGCGATGTTCTTGGGATGGTACAAACTAAAAACGACCAGCTGAGAAGCATTCACCTCCAACCCCTTGGCGGATGCAGTGTAAAACACAGATTGGGACTTTATATGAGGCAATTGGCCTGTATAGCACAATGCCTCCATCCCTAATTTCATAAAGTATTTGGGACTTAACATGAGACAATCAGGTCATGCTATGGTCTCCATCCCTGTATATGAAAAAACTGGGGCCAAATCAGACTGCATCCACCAAAAACCGCACGAAAATCGCACGGTGGGACTTTAAATGAAGCACCAGCCTGTAGGCAAGGTGCCTCCATCCCTGGTTACATAAACAATGTGGGCTATGTGGGACTTTAGTCCCACTTAGCCCACATTGTTTATACAGGCTAAAACAAAACTTTTTTTTGTAAAATGTGGAAAGTTTAAAATTCTTTCAGGTTGTTATTACTATACCTCCAAACTTTCTGAGATGGGAATAAGGGACACCTATTGGCAAAAGTATGTAGGCTTAGGACACCCCCTGCTATGCCCCAGTTAAAAGAGAATTGTACAAAAAAGTATTAGTTAACCCCACAAGTGCTTTTTTACCACTATTATTCCTTTTATGTTGGCTTTTGGAATTTACAATGGCAGCAATTTAGAAATTGGATGAAATGTTTAGCACCGGGAAACACTTTTTGATAGATTATTAGTGCATTTTATTTTCAAGTATATAGATCAGACCAAAATGAGGGACAAATGAGGAGGAAAAAGGGATTTTTTTTCCGAATGAGGGACAGTACCTCAAAATCAGGGACAGTTGGGAGCTATGGTTATTACTGTGTGTGTTTTCTTAGCCCTGTGACAACTGCTCCTCTCATTTCCTGTCCTGCTGTCATAGACCAGGAAGTAATGTAAAATCTCCCAAGTTGAGTCCGTCATCGAGCTATAAAACCTGGCAGTTTGAGCTGCATTGGGTTGTAAATTACCTCTTATTTTTTAAGTTGTATGCGATTATATACGGTTTACTCAAGCTTACGACTGCTGTTGCACATATCATAGCACAGCAATGCATTTCAAAGGAAATCCCAAGGTGACAAAAGAAGTAAAGGGCAAGAAGGTGTTAAGCAATGTTTCTCTTTGCTTCCGATATTGAAAAAAATCACAAACAGATCCTGACAGTGGGAAGCTAAGGGGTAGATAAGGGATTTGTGAAAAGTCACTTGGGACCTGAGAATGATCTAGAGCAGAGTTGTAATCAGGAAAGCAACCATGTGTTAACACAACCTAATTATTTGTTTAGCGATTATTAGAAATTAAAATATAAATTCTATATTTTTCAGCAATGTCTGCCTCATTTATTGGAGAGTGTTGATATAAGGCGTTTAATATTGCTTAGGCGGACAGTTGTTTTTACACTGCTTGGAAATACTATTTCTTGTGAGTTATTGCTTGATGACTTGCTATTCTATTAAGTATTCAACGGGGAGGTCTGTATTGCATTCAGCATCTAAATAACCTTTCATTAGCTGCTTGGCTGGCAAAATGTTTATCCTATTTTTATAATGTTTACTGTCTCAGTTATTTGTGCGGAAAATTAAAATATCATCTATACTTATTATGTACTTTATTGCTGTTTGTTATTCTCTGAATAGATTGGGTGACCTTATTCATTCTTTTTATGGAATGTTCAGTGCTTTGTGATTAGACACGAGAGAAATACTTATAATAAACTGAAAGCATATTTCAGGCACTATGACAATGAAGATTACAAGTAATTGCAATTATAGAAGACATCAGTGCCAGGTTTTTGGCTCCTGCCATGATCACATGGCTCCCATTTCATACCAGTCTGGTTATGAAAAAAGCATTTGACAAAAAGTTCAGAGTGCAATCACACGTACCTTTTCGTAGAATGTACCAGCAACTCTATTTAAATTCTTCTTTCCTATGTACACTATATTGTCAAAAGTATTGGGACACCTGCCTTAACACGAGCATGAAGTTTAATGGCATCCCAGTCTTAGTCTGTAGGGTTCAATAATGAGTTGGCCCACCCTTTGCAGCTATAACAGCTTCAGCTCTTTTTGGAAGGCTGTCCACAAGGTTTAGGAGTGTGTCTATGGGGATGTTTGACCATTCTTTCAGAAACCCATTTGTGAGGTCAGGCACTGATGTTGGACGAGAAGGCCTGGCTCACAGACTGCGCTCTAATTTATCTCAAAGGTTTCCTATCGGGTTGAGGTCAGGATAGTGCAGGCCAGTCAAGTTCCTCAACCCCAAACTGGCTCATTCATGTCTTTATGGACCTTGCTTTGTGCACTGGTGTGCAGTCATGTTTGAACAGGAAGAGGCTATCCTCAAAGCATTCTGAGCATGAAATTGTCCAACATTTCTGTCACCTTAAGAGTTCCCTTCTCTGGAAAAAAGGCACCAAGCCCATCCCCTGAAATAAAAACCCACACTATAATCCCCCCTCCACCAATTGATTTGGACCAGTGCACAAAGCAAGGTCCATAAAGACATGAATGAGCAAGTTTGGGGTGGAGGAACTTGACTGACCTACACAGAGTCCTAACCTCAACCCGATAGAATACCTTTGGGTTGAATTAGAGCAGAGACTGCGAGCCAGGCCTTCTTGTCTAACATCAGTGCCTGACCTCACAAATGTGCTTCTGGAAGAATGGTCAAACATTCCAGTAGACACACTCCTAAACCTTGTGGACAGCCTTCCCAGAAGAGTTTAAGCTGTTATGGCTGCAAAGAGTGGGCCAACTCAATATTGAACCATACGGACTAAGACTGGGATGCCATTAAAGATAATGTCCATGTAAAGGCAGGTGTCACAATACTTTTGACAACATAGTGTGTATGACATGCCATACAAAGAAAAAAAAACAGTAGGACATATTTAATCAAGTGTCCTAAAGAATAAAATCTAAGCTAACTAAATAATACAACCCAATTTATGAGAAGAAAGCAACACAGCTTTAAGGCTTTCCATGGTCCTTTCAATTATTCAATTTTACTCCTGAAATCATTTTAAAAAATGAGGATTGAATGTGGCCTACCACTCCTCCTCTAGAGCAAGTCTTGGTGAGAAAATCTGAACAAGGACCAAAAAGAAAACAATCTTTGCTTACATAAACCAATAGGAGTGCCCTTCCCCAGTACTGTTTATAATTTTTTACTTCACTATCACCCATGGTAGGTAACTGAAGAGGCCCTACATAAGCTCCAAGTTATTCTGGGTGAAAATTACAGGACTCTCCCTGCCACCAAGTGAGTGCACTGGGGCCTAGTAATTGGCCACTTAGGCACCCAGTGCTGCACTGTGGGAGCAAGAAGCGCGTTGAACATTCTCTACATGCCTTTACTCCAACCTAATGAGGCATCAAGGGAGTGAAGGGAAGGTGTTTACATGCAGAAGAGGTAGAAAGCAAAAGGTTCACTTTAAAACTGCCTTGCATATACTACTATTCAACTGCAGTATGAACAATTTACAGTAAGCTTAGTACAATTCCAGCAGCCACTCTTTCTGGACATTTAGGGATTCGTACCTGTACATCAGTGCTGGCAAAGCAAGTGAAAGGCAAAGTAAAGAATTAGCGAACTGATGAAGCATGAGAAGTTATAAGGAAAGGTAAAAATGCATAGGAATAGAAGACTGCACAGCAGAATATTTGGAAGAAAATGTTGAAATATGAAAAATCAGAACATGGAGTAAAAAAAAAAAGTAGGTCCTTCTAGATCACTTCAGGCTGGCCTCTTTTGCATGTATAGCTATGTAAAGCATTAAAAATAAGTGTCTACAGTGAGGGAAGAAGTATTTGATCCCCTGCTGATTTTGTACGTTTGCCCACTGACAAAGAAATGATCAGTCTATAATAATGGTAGGTTTATTTTAACCGTGAGAGATTAAATAACAAAGAAGTCCAGAAAAACACATTTCAAAAAAGTTATACATTGATTTGCATTTTAATGAGTGAAATAAGTATTTGATCCCCTATCAATCAGTAAGATTTCTGGCTCCCAGGTGTCTTCTATACAGGTAATGAGCTGAGATTAGGAGCACGCTCTTAAAGGGAGTGCTCCTAATCTCAGCTTTTTTCCTGTATAGAAGACACCTTGAAGCCAGAAATCTTGTCCACAGAAGCAATCAATAAGATTCCAAACTCTCCACCATTGTCAAGACCAAAGAGCTGACCAAGTAGGTCAGGGACAACATTGTAGACCTACACAAGACTGGAATGGGCTACAAGACCATTGGCAAGAAGCTTGGTGAGAGGGTGACAACAGTTAGTGCGATTATTCGCAAATAGAAGAAGCACAACATAACTGTCAATCTCCTTCGGTCTGGGGCTCCATGCAAGATCTCACCTCATGGAGTTTAAATGATCATGAGAATGGTGAGGAATCAGCCCAGAACTACACAGGAGAAACTTGTCAATGATCTTAAGGCAGCTGGGACCAACCATAGTCCCCAAGAAACAAATTGATAACACACTACGTCGTGAAGGACTGAAATCCTGCAGCACCCACAAGGTCCCCCTGCTCCAGAAAGAACATGTACAGGCCTGTCTGAAGTTGCTAATGAACATCTGAATGATTCAGAGGAGAACTGTTGTGGTCAGATGAGACCAAAATTGAGCTCTTTGGCATCAACTCAACTTGCCGTGATTGAAGGAGAAGGAATGCTGCCTAAGATGTTAAGAACACCATCCCCACCGTCAAACATGAAGGTGGCAACATTATGCTTTAGGGGTGTTTTTCTGCTAAGGGGACAGGACAACTTCACCGCATCAAAGATACGATGGAGGGGGCAAACCTCTTTCCCTCAGCCAGGGCATTGAAAATGGGTCGTGGATGGCTACTCCAGCATGACAATGACCCAAAACACACGGCCAAGGCAACAAACGAGTGGCTCAAGAAGAAGCACATTAAGCTCCTGGAGTGGCCTAGCCAGTCTCCAGACCTTAATCCCATAGAAAACATTGTGGAGGGAGCTGAAGGTTCAAGTTACCAAAGGTCGGCCTCAAAACCTTAATAACTTGGAGAGGATCTGCAAAGAGGAGTGGGACAAAATTCCTCCTGAGATGTGTACAAACCTGGTGGCCAACTACAAGAAATGTCTGACCTCTGTGATTACCAACAAGGGTTTTGCCACCAAGTATCAAGTCATGTTTAACGAAGGGGTCAAATACTTATTTCACTCATTAAAATGCAAATCAAGTTATAACCTTTTTTGAAATGTGTTTTTCGGGATTTTTTTAAAACCATTAAATCAATGGTTTTAGATCCGCTTTATGATTTACTGCTGTTCAGGGGCTTTGGGCTTTAGTAAAATGGCAGCATCTGGCGAGAAGAAACAGGAGCAATGCTGGGGGCAGTTTGCAGCACACACCAATTTTGGTAGCATAATTATTCATGTGGAATGTATGTCCTGGTGCTCCAGGGCCTTCAAAAATGTGATCGGTACTCAGGAAATGAAATGTGTAATTTATGCCTTTAGAACGCCTGACGGTGCTACTTGGATTGTGGGCCTCTGTATGTGGCCAGGCTGTGGAAAAGTCTCACACATGTGGTGTTGTCATACTCAGGAGGAGTAGCAGAATATATTTTGGTGTGTAATTGCAAGTTTATGTCATGTGTAAGAAATAACTTGTTAATATGACAATTTTGTGGGAAAAAAAAAATCTGTTACCCAAACTATTGTGGACAAAAAATTGCAACTTCAAAACCTCACTATACCACTTACTAAATACCTGGGACTGTCATCTTTACAAAAAGGGGAGATTTGGGGAGTATTTGTACTGTCAGTACATTAGGATTGATACATTTTCAGTGATATGTAACCTAGCTTGTAGGCTCTATAACTTTCACACAAACCTATTATCATACACTTATCAGGATTTTTTTTTTTTTTTTTACCAAAGACATGTAACCGAATACGTTCTGGACTAAATTTATGATGAAATTTGATTTTTTTGGATTTCTTTTAAAACAGAAATTAGAAAATATTGCTTTTTTTCTTTTGTACCGCAAAAAGTAAAAAACCCAGTGGTGAATAAATACCACCAAAAGAATGCTCTATTTGTGTGAACAAAATGATTAAAATTTCATTTGGGTACAGTGTAGCATGACTGAATAATTGTCATTCAAAGTGCGAGAGCACTGAAAGCTGAAAATTGGTCTGGGAAGGAAGGGGGTGAAAGTGCCCAGTATTGAGGTGAGTAAAGAATACATGTACTTATTTGCAATCCCCATTCACAACTGTATAAGATAGATTAAAAAATATAATTTAAATCATCTGTATAGCTGTCAGTTAATAAACACTAACCTATTTCAGCAATCAGACTTAATCAACAAAATTCTGTCATGGCCAAACAATGCAGTAGGGTCGAAGAGCTTTCTAAATTGATTGACTTGAAGATCTCTGGATCGTTAGCTCAGTTAGAGCAGAATGTGGCTTCCTATAAATGGAAATAGTGGTATGCAGACCTCAAACCTTAGATAGCAGAAAAGTGAGATAATGTGCTTGTATTTTGTGTTTAGGCTGTCTTGTGACTTCTAGGCAATGGCTGGGAGCCGAGTCTTCCTATTCAGGGATAAAAGCTTTGCCTAGAATAGTTCACCAAAGATAAGATGTGGTAAGTCTTCAGTGGCCCTATCAGCTGTGAGTGACAATGTAGACATGTAGTGTCTCTTATATACTTCACAACTTAGTTGTGAAGAACACCTAGCATGCTGACATTTTTACTGATTATACACTAACATTGCATTGCACTCTGTGATAAAAAGTGCTTCTTGGTGTGCTAATCCAGACTTTAAGGTTGCTGCCAGTGTTTTATAGCAAACGACTTAGGATAGATTCCAAGTGCTTAGGGCAATAAAACAGGTGTAGACCAGAATTCTTTGCACATGAAGCACTGTGCTGAAACTCTTCTCACCATGCTATGTTTTTCTGTCAACCTTACATATACATTTTGTTTTAGAGTCCTGATATTCTGTGGTTTGTACTGTGTTGTTAACTTCTCATTATTTTTACCATTCATTATCCAGAATATGTTCATGATTTTTTGCCTCCACTCACATGGTAAAATACAAATTCCCCTTCAAAACATATTCTGTTTTCAACTTATTTGTTGTATGAACTTCATTTTCTCAGATAATGTTTAATCTCTTGCCGACCCGCTTATGGTAGAACAGCCAGGTAACACAATGTACCCATACATTGCGGTTCCTGGTTTGGTAGCTTCTTGCTGACTCGTGCTATGATTGATAACAGCACAAGTTTGTCAGCAGATTTTAGCCAATGATTTTGGCTAAAACCTACTAATTGGCTGTGGCCAATCACAGCACAGAGTTCTGTGTTCACATTAAAAGCACAGATACCCCTTGATTGCCCCTCAATGTTATCCCCTTCCCAGCCAGTGTCATTAGTAGTTTACAGCATTATCACTAATCACTGTATTAGTGTCACTAGCGACATCAGTGTCAGCGTTCCTCCCAGGCAATGTCTGTTAGCAGTAGATTGCCTGCCACACTATATACAATTGTGCTCATAAGTTTACATACCCTTGCAGAATTTATGATTTCTTGGCCAGAATATGAATGATAACACAAAAACTTTTCTTTCACTCATGGTTAGTGTTTGGCTGAAGCCATTTATTATCAATCAACCGTGTTTACCCTTTTTAATCATATGACAACAGAAACTACCCAAATGACCCTGATCAAAAGTTGACATACCCCAGCTCTTAATACCGTGTATTGCCCCCTTTAACATCAATGACAGCTTGAAGTCTTTTGTGGTATTTGTGGATAAGGGTCTTTATCTTCTCAGATGGTAAAGCTGCCCATTCTTCCTGGCAAAAAGCCTCCAGTTCCTGTAAATTCTTGGGCTTTCTTGCATGAACTGCGCGTTTGAGATCTCCCCAGAGTGGCTCAATGATATTGAGGTCAGGAGACTGAGATGGCCACTCCAGATCCTTCACTTTATTCTGCTGTAGCCATTGACAGGTCGACTTGGCCTTGTGTTTAGGATCATTGTCATGTTGGAATGTCCAAGTACGTCCCATGCACTCCTTCCATGACCTATAGGTGAAGGACACTGGCAACCAATCAGAATTAATGACCCCCTATATAACCCCTCCCACACAGGAAGTACCTCAGTTTTGTAGCAAGCAATAAAAGACCCCATAGACGAGGGGAGGGACCTCTGTGTCCCATGATGTACTTCAAGAAATGGGTTTTACAGGTAAGTATGAATAAAAAAAAACAATTTTTCTTTTAGTACATCACGGGACACAGAGCCATAAATCATAACATATGGGACGTCTCAAAGCAATGCATCTGAGGGGAGGGGAACACCAAAAAATACCGCCATCTGACCCTTAACAGAAGGATTACACCGCCACTTGCAGCACACTGCGGCCAAAAGCAGACTCCTCATGGGTCCCAACATCCGCTCTATAGAAACGAGTGAACATATGCACCGATGACCAGGTCGCGGCCTTGCAAATCTGAGCCATAGAGGCTTGATGGCGATGTGCCCAAGAGGCACCCACTCCTCTGGTAGAATGTGCCTTTACAGGAAAAGGTGGAACCTTTCCTACTAAACCATACGCCTGGGTAATAACCTGGCAAATCCAACAGGAAATCGTAGATTTAGATGCTGCCAACCCCTTTCTGGGGTCTTCTGGCAGCACAAACAAGCTCTCAGTCTTACGAATCTGAGCTGTTTCCTGTAAATAAAATTTAAGTGCAAGCATTACATCAAGAGAATGCAATAAGTTTTCCTCCTCTGAGTGAGGATCTGGAAAAAAGAAGGTAGCATAATGTAGGGATCGTCCGATTATCGGCAAAGCCGATATATCGGGGGCCGATATGCACTTTCCCCGATATATATCGGAATCGGCCGATATTACTGATATTGCTGATATTTTGGGAAAGTGCATGTACCGGAGTGATGCCTGCAGCTAGAGGCATCACTCTGGTACTGGCGTCCATAGTCTTTTAGATCCCCAGATCCGTCCACAAGAGTACCTGTCAAAAAATGTACAAAAATATCGGTATCGGCAATAAAAAAATACGTTATCGGTCGATCACTAGTATAATGTCCTGATTCAAATGAAAGGCTGACACTACCTTGGGCAAAAAATCTGGGTGAGGATGTAAAGTCACCCTATCTTGATAAAATATCAAGAATGGCTCTTTACAAGAAAGAGCTGCTATTTCCGATATCCTTCTAGCTGAAGTTATCACAATCAAAAAGACCAGTTTCTTGGTCAAAAGAACCAGGGGAACCTGCCCCAGAGAGGTTCAAATGGCTGTTTTTGCAAACACTAAATTTAAGTCCCAAGGACACAACGGTGGCTTTACTGGTGGAAGCAAGTGCAATATTCCCTGAACGAAGGTTTGAACCAATCAATGGGAAGCGATCGGTTCCTGGAAAAAAAACGATAACTGAAATCTGCCCTTTAATCGTGCTCAGGGCTAATTTCATATCTACCCCTGCATGCAGGAAGGATAGAACTCTCCTGATAATATATGAACGGGGATGCCATTTCCTGGCTTCACACCAGGCAATTTAGGATTTCCAGGCCCTGTAATAAATATTTCTAGAGACTGGCTTCCTGGCGTCTATCAGTGTATGAACTGCGGGGCCAGACACACCCTGCTCTTCCAAGATTAAGGCTTCAATAGCTATGCCATCAAATTTAGAGACTGTATAGCAGGGTGGAATATCTGACTTTGAGAGAGCAAGTCCAGATGCAGTAGAAGGACCCAGGGCCTCGTCACTGCCAACCTCTGGATTTGTGCATACCAAATCCTCCTCGGCCAAGCCGGAGCTTCCAGAATTACTGGTTTCCCCTCCAGCTGGATCCTGCGCAACAAATGCGATATCCGCTGTACCGAAGGAAAGGCATAGATCAGGGAATACTCCTCCCAAGGATTTACCAAAGCATCCACTCTGACTGCGAGTGTATCCCTGGTCCTGGACACAAATCTCTCCAATTTGTTGTTGAACCTGGATCCCAACAGATCTACGCCTGGGACCCCCCAGCGTAGGCAGATCAATTGAAAAATCTCGAGATATAAAGACCATTCCCCCGGAAACATCTGTTTACAGCTCAAGAAATCTGCCCGCCAGTTCTCTATTCCTGGAATAAACACTGCTGTCAGGCATGGCACAAACTTCTCTGCCCAGGACAGGATAATATCCACCTCTTTCTGGGCTGATCGACTCCTTGTGCCTCCATGATGGTTGACATAAGCCACGGCCGTGGCATTGTCGGATTGCACCCTGACAGGGTGACCCCGAAGTCTGGGCATCCAGAATTTCAGAGCCTGACTGACTGAACGAATTTCCAAAATTTTGATGGGGAGACAACTCTCTACCCAAGATCATTTCCTCTGGACAGTGGCTTCCTCCAGAACCGCTCCCCAGCTGGAGAGACTGGCATCTGTAGTCACTAGGTCACTACCTTCCAGGTCAGAGTCGACGCCGATCAATCTATTAGTAAAAGATCATCCAGATATCCTATTATCGATATCCCTCGGGACCTTAGAACAGCCAATACTGGAGCTAGGATCTTTGTGAACACTCTTGGTGCTGTGGCCAACCTGAAGGGCAGGGCCACAAACTGGAAATTATGGTTTCCAGTTGCAAAACAAAGGAACCTTTGATAGGTCTGAAATATCGGCACATGAAGATATGCATCCTTGATGTCTATGGATGCTAGAAATTCCTCTCCCTGCAGGGAGGCTACGACTGAACAAATTGATTCCATGCGAAAAGAACGAACGTTCGGAAACTGATTCAGCACCTTGAGATCCAAAATAGGTCTCACATCCCCATTTCGTTTAGGGATTACTAATAGGTTTGAGTAAAAACCCTTGAACCTTTTGTTTTCTGGAACCTCGGTTATCACCCTCTGAGCTCTAAGCTGGTCCAATGCCTGAAATAGAGAGCTTTCTTTTAGGGGATCTGTCTGTATACTTGACCTCACAAACTGAGGATGTGGGAACACCTGAAATTCCAGCTTGTATCCCTGGGAAATGGTGGAGACAACCCAGTTGTCTTGAATTAACTCCACCCATGCCCCTGCGAACTGCAGGAGCCTTCCCCCCACCCAGGAGAGTGGGGGCGCCCCTTCACTGAGAGGGCTTAGGCTGATCTCTGGGCCCAGGGCTTTTTCTGACCTTGCCACGAAGGCTTGGTCCGGATGCAGACGGTTGAGGCCATCGCCACTGCCTGGAACTGGAAGCACTGGTATTATGTGTGCTGGGGATTTTAAAGGTAGGACGCCTACTCTTCCTCTTTACAGGTAGCAACATACTCCCCCCCCCCCCCCCCGAGATCTTTTGGATATACCTATCTAGATCATCACCAAGAAGGCGTTCTCCCTTTAACCAAAGGATTCTTTGCATATGCACTGTCATCAGAGCAAACCATGACATTTGCCTTATGGAGTCCGTAAGAGCATCTACTGCGAAACACAAAGTGCGAGGTAGATCTGACAGATCTTCCACAGACTCTTCTTGAGAAGGAACTGTCTTGGCCACTCACTTTATGCAGTCTTTCAAAGACTGACACACTCCTATGGCTGCTACTGCTGGTTGTACTGCAGAACCTGCAACCCGAAATGGAGGCTTTCAATAAAGATTCCAACTTTTTATCCCCTGGATCTTTAAAAACCTGGGCATTATCCACAGGACAGGTTAAATTTTAACTGAAGAAATGGCTGCATCCACAGTGGGAATTTTCCATCTCTTAGAAAATGTATCCTCCATAGGATATAACAATGAAAACCTTTTAGGAGGAACAAACATCCTATGCGGATGTTCCCAGTCATTATACACTTCTTGCTCCAAGAGTGAATGCATGGGAAATGACCGTGAACTATGAGGAGGGCGCAATGAGCCTACGGAGGAAAAAGAGGTTTCAGTTGTCTCTAAGGGCAGGAGTTTAAACTCAGCCCAGACCATCTCAGCCAGAGACTGGATAAACCATCTCTGGGATTGAGAGGTTGATAGAGATTCCTCTGACTCTGAATCCCTGGAAGTGGAAATTTCAGCTTAACCTTCTTAAGGGTCATCCTCAGCTACATCTTCTACATCCTCTGCCCAATCCTGAACGGATTCAGGGGGCGGCTCAGGAGGAGATCTAACCCACTTCTTTCCTCAATGTGGTGCTGCAATCATGTCAGCAATCCTACCTTCTAGGCTGGCTAATGCTGATGCCAAAAGGTCCTTGGTAACATAGGCTTTGGCAGAAGTACATGGAATAGCTACTATGCCTGACAACCATATTGGCTCAGATTGGCTAATTGCCTCTGGCTTATCAGGAGGAGTAGACACAGTGGAAGCACAACTAGGACCTTCAGGGCCTGATGGTGACATCATAGTGCCCTTTCCAACTATTCTCCCTCCAGCCCTTTTTCGGGCAGACATTTCTTTATAGCAAGACAAACTTGAGGTACTACCTTTAAATTGTACTCAAGGTCTGTGCCCAGCTTATACAGCCTAATGCACACAACACTGATTACCTAGATACAGGACATATTAGTGCCAGTAACATACACCCACAGTGACTCACACAACCCAACTGCTGCTGCTCTGTGTCCCTTTCAGCCTATGATGGAGGCTAGTGTGTTGGAAACAGTTCCTTGCAGAACGTGCCCTTTTATGCATGCGTGGCGTCCACGTGCACGCCAAATCACGTTCGAACACGCCCACCGTGCGGCATATGCCTGTACTTATAGGAATAGCTGTGGGCCATAGACACGCGATCCAGCAGAAGCGAACATGCAAACACTTTTGTGCCAGGGCGAACACAGCAAACAAATGGGGGTGAGAGGAGTTTAGGCTGAATCTTGTTTGTCACAGCTGATACTTTTCAGGTGATTAGCTCAGGGTAAGAAACAGTGTAAAAATATGCTTTAAACATTCTTTAAACATACTTTGCCATAAACCTGCTACAATGTAAATTCAAGCAGAAATACACTTGGCACAAGTCTCTGTAATCTTATTAAAGGGAACAGTGCATACAATATTTACAATTTTGCAATTTTTAACCCTTTAAGGTTTTTGTTTGCTGTGTAAATATTTAAAATGGACTCACCAGTCCTGCCACAGAAAACTGCTATAAGCATGAATCCAATCTTCACCCTTCACGTTGAGCATTGTCTTAGATACCTTCAAGGACTGGGTCCCCCATATAAGAGCGGCCACGGCCTTGGACCTGTAGAGCACCCTGCACAGAGCGCCTTTGGGGTTTGGTATTTCAAGGGTCTGGATCCCAGGGACCAGCTCCTAAAAAGGACAGCGTTACAGGAAAAACCTTGTATCTGCTTCCCGAGGCTCGGGTACCACCCTTTTAGTCCATTTGACTGTTCTAGATGGATCAGATAGCTGACCCCTTATATCCAGTGATCTTTGTTTGGGGTACGACAGCATAATTTTCTTTCTTCTTCTTTGAAACATAACAAACATGTGGAGCACCTCTCCACAGCGACCTTCACCTTTTAGACACTGGTGAAAAAACGGAGGTACTTCCTGTGTGGGAGGGGTTATATAGGGGGTCATCAATTCTGATTGGTTGCCAGTGTCCTTCACCTATAGGTGGCTATATAACCCATATGTTATGATTTATGGCTCTGTGTCCCGTGATGTACGAAAATAAATCATATTTACTTGTTTTAAACATTTTTTTCTGTTACATTTCTTCAGTTACACCCTGGTTTCTTGCCTAGGCAAATTATGCCATATGTCCCAGGAACCTTGAGCTAAGGGCAGATGGATTCTAGAAAATAAATGTTACGTAAATCATTTGCCCTTACCCAGAAGATTTTACCCTCTTCCTGACCAGGCCATTTTTTTGCTATTCGGCACTGCGCTACTTTACCTGCTGATTGTGCGGTCATGCAATCCTGTACTTAAGCGAACATTATATAATTTTTTCTCATAAATAGAGTTTTCTTTTGGTGGTATTTGATCACCACTGGGGGCTTTTTTTGTGATATAAACGAAAAAAAGAACAAAAATTTTGAAAAATACCCCAATATTATTTACTTTCTGCTATAAAACATTGCCAATATAAAAATCAAAATAACTTTTGGCCAAAATATGTTTTGCTAGATGTTTTTGATAAACAAAAATCCCAATAAGTGTATGTTAATTGGTTTGCGTGAAAGTTATATCACCTACAAAGTATAGGCTATATACTGTAATTTTTTTTTATATACTTCTAATGGCAGCGATCAATGACTTATAGTGGACTGTGATAGTGTGGCAGGCAATCTGGCACTAACTGACAATGGGAGGAACTGACTAACTGCCACTGACATCACCAGTGCCATTATTACAGTGATCAGTGCTAAAAATATTCACTGTACTAAGGACACTGGCTCGGAAGGGATTAACATCCAGAGATTAGATATGTGCGTAACTATGTGTAATGTGTGTGCAGTGTGCAGCTTTTTACTAATGATCTCTCAATTTCTCATCCCTGTGCACGTGATCAGTCACACAGGTCCCCCCCTGTAGCAGTAAAGCTGCTATATGGCTGTCCTGAACCTGCTAAAGTGTGAAGTCACTATAGTGCACCCCCTTTTGTGTATATGGGACACTGGTGCTGGCTGTCTGAATACAATAGCTCACAGGGGAGATTTCTCCATCCATGCTGTTTATGGCGTTGACGTCGCTTCCGGTTCTTAAACCATGTTAACATGTTGTTTTTTTTTTTTTTGGTTTTTGTTTTTTTAAAGCAAAAGATAAAAAAAAAAAATGTTTTTTTTTTTTTTGCTTTAAGGCTCCGTTCACATTATAGCGTATGGATCACGGGCAGAACCGCTGCGGTTCCGCCCACGATCGGGAGATTATTGCAAATCGCGGGACGCCTGTGCGTTGCCCGTTGATTTGCAATAGACCCCCAAACGCTGAGCGATGTTGCCGCGATTTCCGCCTGCCGAATTGCGGTAACATCGTGCAAAAAAAATCGCGGGACGCAATACGATCCAAAGAAGCTCTTGTACTTTTTTGGTCGTATTGCGTCCCGCGATTTTTTTTTGCGCGATTCGGCAGGCGGAAATCGCGGCAACATCGCTCAGCGTTTGGGGGTCTATTGCAAATCAACGGGCAACGCACAGGCGTCCCGCGATTTGCAATAATCTCCCGATCGCGGGAAGAACCGCGGCGGTTCTGCCCGTGATCCATACGCTATAATGTGAACGGAGCCTTAAGGGTAGGGGAGAGATTTGTTTTTGCTTAGTGATTGTAAAGTCTTGTTTTTTTTTTTTTTTTCTTTTCAATAACAAACATGTTACACTTAGGGCTCTTTCACACGGGCGATCAGATCCTCCTGTCAGTTTTTTAGGCGGATCTGATCAGATGCCCCATTCAGCCCTATGGAGCAGCGGATGTCAGCGGTGACATGTCCGCTGACACCTGCTGCCATCCACATCCGATCCTGTCCGTGAAATCCGGACGGATGGAAACCCTATTTTCCATCCGTCCTTTGGATCGGATCGGATGGGATTGGATGAGAGCGGACAGGCGGTCGGCTCTCATCTGATCCCCCATAGAGAGCAGCGGGGGCTGTGACACCTCCCTCTCCGCACTGCAAGCGGAGACGGAGCTGTCATCCGCCGGCTCAGCGGGGATCGCGGATCGATCCCCGCTGAGCAGCATGGATCCGCCTACGGAGGCGGACCGTGTGAAAGAGCCCTTACTTGCCCTGTGAGTGGCCTGAATCCTCTTCTTCTCAGGTCCCTTTTTGCTCCTCCTAGTCCCTTTCTCCTGTCGAGTGCCCCCTCAGCAGGCAACTAGCTATGGTGGCACCTGAGCCAAGCTGCAGCTCCGTGTGTCCATTCAGACATGGAGCTGCGGTTCAGCCCCGCCCCCTCTCTCGCCTGATTGGCTAACTGACTTTGATTGACAGCCACGGGAGCCAATGGCACTGTGACTGTGTCTCAGCCGTTTAGAAGGGAGAGTCCTGGATGGCCGAGGGACTCCTGGACATAGCTGGACAGAGATGGGCCTCAGGTAAGTATTAGGGGGTGCTGGGGAGGCTGCTACACACAGAAGGCTTTAAATCCTATCGCAAAGAATGCATTAAGATAAACCTTCTGTCTTTACAACTCAGATTTACACAGATCTCTCCATAAAGAGGACCTGTCATGCTGTATTGTTATCACAAGGAATGTTTACATTCTTTGTGATAGGAATGAAAGTGATCAAAAAATGTTTTTTAAAGGGACAGTGTAAAAATGAATATATATATATATATATACAATTAAATATAATATTTAAAAAAATTGGAAAGCATACGTAAGTATACAAAGTATATGTAGGGCACGCCCACATATGTAAACAGTGTTTGCACCACATGTGCGATATCGCAGCGAACGAGCGAGAGCAATAATTCTAGCATTAGACCTCCTATGTAACTCCAAACTGGTAACCTGTAGAAATGTTTAAAGCGTCGCCGATGGAGATTTTTAAGTACCGTAGTTTGGCGCCATTCCATGAGTGTGCGCAATTTAAGCATGACATTGTAGGTATCTATTTACTCGACATATCATCATCCATATTATACAAAAAAATTGGGGTGTATATATTATGTTTTGTTTTTTTTAATTCATGAAAGTGTATTATTTCCAAAAACTTGTGTTTAAAAAACTGCTGTGCAAAAACCATGTGACATAAAAAATTTCAACAACCGCCATTTTATTCTCTAGGGTCTCTGCTAATAAAAATACATAATGTTTGGGGATTCTAAGTAATTGTCTAGCAAAAAATACTGATTTTAACTTGTAAGCAACAAATGTCAGAAAAAGGCCTGGTCAGCAATTGGTTAATATCTATTTTATAACTCGCTTCTTTTGATATTACAACAAATGTGTTTGAATGAGAAACATTTTTTAAGAATACTTATCAAAACCTTTTGCATACTGTGGTTAATTTTTTTTTTAAAAAATCTGAAACCCAAAAATATATTCACATTTCATTCTTTGTCTGGTATTATCATCAACATTCCCTTCTCAGGATTCTTCTGCTTCATCTTGGCGTTCTCAGTATAAAATAACACCGCAAAAGCCACCGCATTAATCTTTTGTGGCAACGCCAACCTATATCTGTTGATAGTGATTCCTTGGTTGGGCTGCAATGTCATTCAAACCTGTCTGGCAGATTTTAAAAGGTAAAGAAATATATTAAGGCAAATGCAGCCCAATGTAATGATGATCATACAAGTGCTGAAATCCCTGGATGCAATATTATATGTCCTTTCTGAACAATAAAATGTGCTGTGTTGGGTATTTGCAGGGCCGGCCATTCACAAGCTTCTACACATGCTTTAGGCATATTAAATGCATGTGTTTCTCTCCCAGAGTTTTCAGAGATCTTTTTGTTTTTTTTAGAAAAATCTTGGTCTCTTATTAGCAGCTGCATTTTAGCTCTAAACTTGCTGCCCACAGGCACCTTCTGTGCGGCCCTCTGAAATTCTCCGCTGTCCGCTGCTCATTATAGGTGGTAGGAGACGGGAAAGCCTGTCGCTCCAGGCAGAGTGACAGTCAAAGAGGCGTCTCCCAGTTAGTGGGATGGCAGAAGATGCAGAACATTTGTGGCTCCTAAGTGACAATAGAGGGGCCTATAGCAAAGCCTGAAGAGGCTCTCTAAAGGCAAGGATATAGGAGAATGACATTGAGACTGAAGATGGTTAGCAGGCAGGGAGAAACTTTAGTTTGGTTAGTAACAGCACGGAGGTTGGCACAGAAGAAGGTGGTGGGCAGCCTCAGCAGATTCCACCCTTAAAGCTTCCTAAACCAGTTTAGTAAAAGTTTAAAAAAAAGGTTTAATTTCCATTAATATCTGTCAGTGTGGCCCACAGATTAAGGTGCCATTTCTTTTTAAGGCCCATCCTTGGACTTAAGTCCTGCTTCATAGGCATGGATCTTTGCCACTAGTGAACATTATTAATATTATTTTGCAGGTGTGTTATGTATAAGCAGCACCTATCAAGAAGTTGGTTCTTTCTGTGACGGAAGAATTAGGTTTGGGAACTTTCCAGGGGGTGCATTGCCTGAATCCTATCTGATTGTGCGTGTTGCCTTATACAACTCTTATCTTGAGATACAGACAGGAGAAGAGGTTCCATTTGTGGCCTATTTTATACCTCTTGATCCCATAGGTCACTTGTGGTGTGCTATTCCCCCTAACACAGTCAGCTAAACTACTCTTAGGCCTCATGCACACTGGGCATAAAAAATGCTGCTTATACAGGCATTTGACATTTTTCTCCTTCAGCCTGTAAAAGCGACGCTAGGTTAGTCTTTGTGTCCATGTGCATTTGGCCATTTACAGGCATATTTGTAGAGGAGCATTTACAGGCTAAAAAATAAAAAACATCACAAGTGTGTTCTTTAGAGGAGCTTTCGACCAGCAAAAATACCTGACAAGCCTTTAGGCACGTCAAGCATTTTCAAGTGTGCATTTTTTTTCTAGTGTTTTGGGGAAAAACACTTATAAAGGTAAAGGTGCGAAACAAGTCTATATGCGTGTACAATATTCATAGGAGTGTTTGTTATGTTGTTTTTTTCTACCAGCAGTTCTCGCATTTTTTATGCTGCCTAGAGTGCATGGACCCTTAGGTTCCATTCACACTTGTATGACTCCAAAGTTGCACTGTCTTTGGAGTGCAACTTTGGATGGGTGCTACTTGGTTACGACTTTGGCTTTAACAAGTGATAATGGAAAACTGTTGCATTGAAGTCTATTGCCCTCAAGTTGCATGAAAGTTGGACCAGAGTAGTGCACTACTTTGAAGTCGCTGCAACTTTAAGTAACACATATATGAATGTTTATCATTGGAAAACATGGGGAACGACTTGTCATGCAACTGTGATGTCCAAAGTTGCAGGACAAGTTGCCCAAGTTTGTTTTGCAATGTGATGGAAAAATCTGGTGGTTTTCCAAAAAAACTGCTATCGTTTTTTCCCCATTTGGATTTCATTTCAGTTTAGTCTTTTGAAGCTATCAATTTGTAATGCACTTTGACTTCACGTCATTGCTTTCGGGTGGTTGTTCAAACTTGAAGCTTGGTTTCTGATAAATAAATCTGGTTTCTGACAAAATTGATTTCACGTATGGCCAGCTTTAGTAGCAAAGTAACTAAATCAAATCAAAATACCCAGTTAGGGGACACAGAATCTAGGGGTGGGGAGGCTAAAAAACTGTTTACCTATTGAGCATCAGCAAATAGACACCCTGTGCTCAGCTCAGGACTACATGTGCAGACCCAGGGCAGGTGAGCTGTTGGTACATAGTACATTATTCCACTAGCAAATATGTACAAACTGTAGGGAAGCCCTAGGCCCACAATTTTATTTTAATACACTGAATAAAATTATAAACGCAACACTTTTGTTTTTGCCTTCATTTTCCATAAACTGAACTCAAAGATCTAAGACTTTTTCTATGTACACAAAAAGCCTATTTCTCTAAAATATTGTTCACAAATCTGGCTAAATCTGTGTTAGTGAGCACTTCTCATACCAGGTGTGGCATATTAAGATGCTGATTAGACAGCATGATTATTGCACAGGTGTGCCTTAGGCTGGCCACAATAAAAGGCCACTCTAAAATGTGCAGTTTTACTGTATTGGGGGGTCCGAAAACCAGTCTGTATCTGGTGTGACCACCATTTGCCTCATGCAGTGAAACACATCTCCTTCGCATAGAGTTGATCAGGTTGTTGATTGCGCCCTGTGGAATGTTGGTCCACTCCTCTTCAATGGCTGTGAGAAGTTGCTGGATATTGGCAGGACCTGGAACACGCTGTCGAGAGCATCCCAAACATGCTCAATGGGTGACATGTCTGGTGAGTATGCTGGCCATGCATGAACTGGGATGTTTTCAGCTTGAGGTGGATGGATTATCTCGGCAAAGGAGAAGTGCTCACTAATAGGGATGATCGAACGGTTCGGGTCGACCATCGGTTCGGCTCGAACATTGGGTGTTCGAGGTTCGGCCGAATTTATAACTTTTTGCCCAAAAAGTTTGGAATTCGGCAACCAGAACCGCCCAAAATGCAATGCTTCAGGAAATGGGCTTTAAAAGCCCGTGATTGGACCAGAACCATTAGCAAAAGCCAATTGAGGGGGCAGGAGAATGCTAGGAATGTGATTGGAGTGACTAGGGGGTCCCTAGACCAATCATTAGTGAATATGCCCCCCAGTATATAAGATCGCCCCCGCCATATTCCTAGCATTGTTATACTGGACATGGAAGAGAGTGGAAGCAGTTCTGTTAATTTTACTTTAAAAGTGTCATTTAGCTATTTATTAGTGTGAGGAAAGGGATATCTAGTGTAGTTAGAGTGCTCCTTTACACTTAAGTTAGCTTCAAAAATTTAGTTTCTGTAGGGAAAGTATTAAGTGTAAGGGGACCGTAGTGTAGTGTAGGGTTAACTGGCAGTGACTGCTATGGCAGGGTGACAAAACCCTTCCATAGCAGGGTGACCTCTATAGAGAAATGATAATTTCTCTGAATTGCTTCGGCACACCCATATGGCTTCTCACCAGCCAAGCAATTTTTATGCTGCAGGGGCTGCCACTGCCAGTGCTTTTTTGAGGACATGTTTGATGTCAGACATGACATCTGAACATGTGTATAGGGGTTCTATATACACATATATGTCTGTATATACCCCTAGACATATATAGGTGTGATAGTAGCAGAAATAAATGCTTGTGCTAATGAAATCATTTACAGTAATATATTTCTGCTACTATCACACCTATATATGGCTAGGTGTCTATATACATATAATTATGTGTGTATATATACCACTATACACAAGTTCAGATGTTTTGCCTGCCTCAAAAGAACCCAAAAAAATGCCAAAAAAACGCTAGCGTCAAAAAAAAAATGCCCAGGTGTGTTTTTGCTGGCATTTTTGGGGGGGTTTTGGAGGCAGGCAAAACATCTGAACTTGTGTATAGTGGTGTATATACACACATCCATATATTTATATAAACACCTAGACATATATAGGTGTGATAGTAGCAGAAATATATGCTTGCGCTAATGAAATCATTTACAGTAATATATTTCTGCTACTATCACACCTATATATGGCTAGGTGTCTATATACATATCATTATGTGTGTATATATACCACTATACACAAGTTCAGATGTTTTGCCTGCCTCAAAAGAACCCAAAAAAATGCCCAGGTGTGTTTTTGCTGGCATTTTTTTGGGGGTTTTGGAGGCAGGCAAAACATCTGAACTTGTGCACAGTACCACTATACACAAGTTCAGATGTTTTTCCTGACTGCAAAGAACCCAAAAAAATGCCTGCTTTGAAACCGGCAAGGTGTGAAAACCGAGGAGAGAAGCTAACCCCCTGAGCTGAAAGTTTTCTATACACAAGTTCAGATGTTTTGCCTGCCTCAAAAGAACCCAAAAAAATGCCCAGGTGTGTTTTTGCTGGCATTTTTTTGGGGGTTTTGGAGGCAGGCAAAACATCTGAACTTGTGCACAGTACCACTATACACAAGTTCAGATGTTTTTCCTGACTGCAAAGAACCCAAAAAAATGCCTGCTTTGAAACCGGCAAGGTGTGAAAACCGAGGAGAGAAGCTAACCCCCTGAGCTGAAAGTTTTCTAATACATACAATCCTTTTTTTTTTTCTGGTTCTGGACATGCTACAGAGCTGAAACTTCACAGGTACACCTTTTAGACCCCCAGACACAAAATCACACAAAAAAAGTTCTTAAAAATTGTCATTTTTGATAAAAAAGCCAATTATTGAAAAAATTAAAAAAAAAAAAAAAGGGTCTAAAAGGTGTACATGTGAAGTTTCAGCTCTGTAGCATGTCCAGAACCATAAAAAAAAAGATCGTTTGTATTAGAAAACTTTCAGATCACCAATATGGCTTCTCGGGTTCCACACCTTGCCGGTTTAATAGAAGGCATTTTTTTGGGTTCTTTGCAGTCAGGAAAAACATCTAAACTTGTGTATAGTGGTACTGTGCACAAGTTCTGATGTTTTGCCTGCCTTTTTATGCTGCAGGGGCTGCCACTGCCAGTGCTTTTTTGAGGACATGTTTGATGTCAGACATGACATCTGAACATGTGTATAGGGGTTATATATACACATATATGTCTGTATATACCCCTAGACATATATAGGTGTGATAGTAGCAGAAATAAATGCTTGCGCTAATGAAATCATTTACAGTAATATATTTCTGCTACTATCACACCTATATATGGCTAGGTGTCTATATACATATAATTATGTGTGTATATATACCACTATACACAAGTTCAGATGTTTTGCCTGCCTCAAAAGAACCCCAAAAAATGCCAAAAAAAACGCTAGCGTCAAAAAAAAATGCCCAGGTGTGTTATTGCTGGCATTTTTTGGGGGTTTTTGGAGGCAGGCAAAACATCAGAACTTGTGCACAGTACCACTATACACAAGTTCAGATGTTTTTCCTGACTGCAAAGAACCCAAAAAAATGCCTTCTATTAAACCGGCAAGGTGTGGAAACCGAGAAGCCATATTGGTGATCTGAAAGTTTTCTAATACAAACAATCTTTTTTTTTATGGTTCTGGACATGCTACAGAGCTGAAACTTCACATTTACACTTTTTAGACCCCCCAGATACTAAATCCAAAGTAAAAATCAAAAAATCTCTTTTTTTTTTTTTTAATTTTTCAATAATTGGCTTTTTTATCAAAAATGACAATTTTTAAGAACTTTTTTTGTGTGATTTTGTGTCTGGGGGGTCTAAAAGGTGTACCTGTGAAGTTTCAGCTCTGTAGCATGTCCAGAACCAGAAAAAAAGATCATATAGGTGTTAAAGGAGGGTCCCACATCCCTGTTCTAATGAAAAACTATCTTTTTTTTTTTTTCATGGTTCCGGACATGCTACAGAGCTGAAACTTCACATGTAAACTTTTTAGACCCCCCCCCCCCCCCCAGATACTAAATCCAAAGTCAAAATCAAAAAATCTCTTTTTTTTTTTTTTCAATAATTGGCTTTTTTATCAAAAATGACAATTTTTAAGAACTTTTTTTGTTTGATTAATAGTTAATTGGGCATGACCCAGAACCCCAGAACCCTAGGCACTTTTTAGGGGCATTTATTGGGTTTTAGGGCTTAAAAATGGTGTTTTTCGATTACCGAAGTTCGGGTCCCATTGATTTCAATGGGGTTCTGAAATCCGGGCCAAACTTTCGGGAAGTTCGGATGTTCTGGCCGAACCGAACTTTTCAAAAGTTCGATCATCCCTACTCACTAACACAGATTTAGCCAGATTTGTGATTAATATTTGAGAGAAATAGGCCTTTTGTTTACATAGAAAAAGTTGTAGATCTTTGAGTTCAGCTCATGAAAACTGGGGGCAAAATCAAAAGTGTTGCGTTTTATCATTTTGTTCAGTGTAGTAGAAGATAATCCGCAAAACCATACATGCTCCTAAATATCTCCGAATTTATTGATACTCCTTAAAAGATATATAAGGTACAGCAGATGTTAACACGTTTCAGCCATGACGGCCTTGTTCACAACAAATATGTACAACAGCAACACAAAATATATAGTGTGAAAATGTCCCCTCTCCTATTGATTGCATGAGTTTCCAATTAGCTCATTAGTATATGAGACTGCTGCAACCCACTCTATCTATACAGGATATGTCCAGAAATGTAAACTAAAGAAAGGTGTGCTGTCCGCTATAACTTTTCCGCAAACCAATCAATATACGCTTATTGGGATTTTTTTTTAACAAAAATATGTAGCAGAATATATATTGGCCTAAATTGATGAAGAAATTCGATATTTTACATTTTTTATTGGATATTTTTTATTATGTTTTATATTTTTTCTAAATTGTCAGTCGCTTTTTTGTTTATAGCACAAAAAATGGAAAACGCAGTGTTTATTAAATACCACCAAAAGAAAGCTCTATTTGTGGGGAAAACAATGCCAAATATTTCATTATGGATACAGTGTTGCACAACCGTGCAATAGTCAGTTAAAATAACTGAGTGCCGTATTGCAAAAAATGGCCTGGTCATGAAGGGGAGTAAATCTTCCAGAGCTAAAGTGGTTAAACAAAAAAGGGTTACTGCACCGGTGTCAGGTCCATGCCACACTAAATGTCATTTAAAATGTTGAGATTCCACATGTGGCATACTAACGTCAGAAAGCATTTCAGAGGTTTGTTATTCCGTGATGGACCGCGCACAATTTTTATCTTGTTTGTTGCAACCTGGACTTTAGCTCAGCGTGTATGAACAGGCTTGCATGCTCCAAAATACATTCTATCTCAAACTATTTTATTAGCAATATGAAATGCTGTAACAGAAAAGAAAAAAAAACAAACTAGTTCCTCCATAAAAAGTCCTGCGGTGTCATTCTTGACAAAAACACTTTGGGGAACTAACATGTTTCCCATGTGAAACAGATACATTACCATCAGCTATACATCAGCGAATGAAGGCTCATAAGTTAAGCTGAACAGTTTGTCAGTTTATTTCAGTGGTCACATTCTTTTGGTAAAATGCAGATGCACATACCAAAAAATATCTCACATTAGTTAATTACATGTAACAAGACTACATGATTGATGGGTATCCATCATTTTAGACCTGTCAGCTGTGTTGGTGTCTTTTTTCTACATGACTGGCAGATACAGCTAGGAGACATGCCCACTACTAACTGTAATAGATGAACACAACCTCAGGTGGGTTTTATTAATTTGATCTGGACCTACCTGCAGATAATCACATGCTGGGAGCAGGGCAGGTGACTGCCATGCTTTATGTCCTTATTATCTTGACCTGTACCCTAGAAATATTTATTTTCGGTATTCTGAAAGAGGGCGTATGGCCTTGATTCAGCAGAATCTTTCAAAAGGAAATGTTCTTTATGGCACTTAAGACAACAACCATTAAGTATAAAGCAGAAAAATATGTGTTTCCTGTCACAGTCACCAATAAGACTGCTGCAACTCAATCTATCTGAATACACGATATGCCCAAAAATATAATCTAAAGTTAGGGTTGCCGCCTCATCCTTTTAAATCCCAAGACGTAATAATTACCCAGGTTCTCTGGCTGATTAAGGTGATAACTAAACTCACTTTGTGCCTTCTCAGCATTAAATTAGCCCCAGAACCTGTGTAAATATTTTTTTTAGTGTTAAAGGGATGAGGTGGCAAACCTATAGACCAGTGATGGTGAACCTTGGCACCCCAGATGTTTTGGAACTACATTTCCTATGATGTTCAACTACACTGCAGAGTACAGGAGCATCATGGGAAATGTAGTTCCAAAACATCTGGGATGCCAAGCTTCGCCATCACTGCTATAGACAGTGTTCATGTGCAATTGCCCAATTCATACATAATGAAATATTATTTACATAATTCTTAAAGTTATTTGTACGTATCATAAATCTATCCAAATTCATAAAGCATACATCAAATCAGAAATAAAAGTCCATCCTAATTCATATAGAAGGGAGCAAACCAACGTCATGAACTTAATATTATATCAGCACCTCCTTGTAAGCGGCTTGCATTGGTGGAGGTTGATGACACACAAGGAGGTGCTGATATAATATTAAGTTCACGGCATCAGTTTTCCCCCCACTATATGAGTTTGGGTGGACTTTATTTTTTTGGCCCTGGTTTGCTGTATACATTATGAATTTGGAAGTATTTATTCATCATTTTGTTTAATGATATGCACAAAGCACTTTAAGAGTTATGTAAATAACGTTTCATTACATATGAGTTGTGCAATTGCGCATGTGGACTGTATAATATTTTGAATTGTGTATTTAAATCACATTTGCATTTTTAAGAAGTCTTAAAATGTCACTAAACCCACATCATAAAAAAAACATCTATAAATGCTGTATTACATGCTGTTCATACTCACTCAGTCACTATGAGATTCATTTTCTATATTCTGCATAAAAACTGGTTGATCCTGCTGCTCTCTATCTCCCCCTTCTGTTCATGTACCCAATACAGCTAGGGATTTTGCAGCTGTGGTGGCAACTCTGCACATGCTCAGTTATCAGTGAGTTTCTATACTGAGCATTTCTTCCCTATCACATCTGAGCAGCCCATGTGACTATAGAGTCACACATGTGAATTTATACACAGCAGAGATGTATGGTAACTAAGTAGAACTACTTCACTACTGTACTTAAGTACCGAAAGGCGGTATCTGTACTTTCCTGGAGTAGAATTTTTTTCTCCTACTTCCACTTTTACTTCACTACATTTTTTCGATGATTTCAATACTTCTACTCCAATATTTTTTTTTTGTGCTGCATAGTTACTTGTTACAATTATAAAAATTACCACTGCCAGAACAGTAGATGGCAGGCTTCATGAAGTTCAAAAAAATGTGTATAATGTCATGTGTAAATCAGCGCATACGAAAATAAATGCTACTGTATGTATAAATAAAATGGTCTACATATCTGCTGTTAAGGGGAAAGAGAACCTCCCCCAACCAAGGAGAGTCACAAGCGTACATAGACCTTTTCTGGTAAGAGGCTGATTTTGCTTTTTTCACTGGAAGTTGAGAGCACAGGTTTTGCAGTTTTGTTTCACTGGAAGAGTCTTTTTGGATATTATTTTGCACTTACATTCATCCGCCGGGTAAGGGGGAAATCCACAAGGTGGTGGGAGTCTGTACCTATTATTTGGAATAGCACCTGTTTGATTCCTGCACCTTTGAAAATATATTCATCTAGTTTTGTCACATATATATGGTATTATGGCATTATATATATATATATATATGGACTTTTTATTGACTTTGATTTCATACACTCTTCCTTTATTTCATTATTGGAATATATTGTTGTATATCATATTGGTTTATATATAATTTTGCGCACCAATACGTGGTGGAGAAAAAAAAAACATGCAGGGAAGAGAAGGAGGGATGCTTTAAAGGGGAAAAGGAGGGACATACTTTATCTGTTTTTGTTTACAAAAAGTTACAGCCAAAGGAATTGTGATTGTCCTTTAGGTTAATCATTTGAAATAATAAAAAACAATATGATGTTCTAACTACTTGCAATACTTAAGTACAAAAATGTTGAATACTTTAGTACTTCTACTCAAGTCACTTTTTGATCGAGCACTTCCACTTCTACTCAAGTCACTTTTTGATCGAGCACTTGTACTTTTACTCAAATATGGGTTTCGAGTACTTTATACAAGTGTGATACACAGTGGTAAATGACAGCCCACTCCCTCCCTTGCTTCTCCTCCATGCACACTAACCAGCTAAACACAATGGGGGTGGGATATTATATGTAGGGTAATGGAGGCTTCACCTCCCTCTTATTCAAAGAGACAGCTTGGGGGAGCGTGACTGGCAGAACACAGGCTGGAGGGGCATGACACAGCCTGTGACTGGCAGAAATCTGCCCACACTGTGTTATTGCTATAAAGTAATAAAGATTTTGTTTCAAATATATAGTTGTTTTCAATAAGTCTATATTAGGATTTTCACAATAACATAGGTATAGAGGTGCTTACATGAGTAAAAAAAAACGATCCAGTTTGTAACACTATACAATGTTTACCAAATCGTAAACCAATCCGATTCGGGGGGTTTATTTAGTGAAGTTGTCAAACCACTCAGTCAATTTGGCCCATTTTTTGTTTTCTCGTATGTGGGTTATCCAGTCTTTAGTCAGTAGCATTTCATAAGTGCAGTGTGTCTGGCTCAAGGTAATCACGTCTATTATTTTTGGGGGTGTTTGTTCTTTCCATACTCTCGTTATAGATAGTCTGGCCGCTAATAAGAGGCGCGTCACTACTTTTCTCTCGTTTGGTGGGATGATATTTAAATTTAAAATAGCTAATTCATGTGAGGGTGTTATTTGGGTATCTGAGATCTGGTTGATAATGGTAAACAGATCCTTTAAAAAAAAAAAGTTTTTATTAGGATTTTATCAAATATATATTTGTATGACAATTTAAAACTGTTTATTGATATTAATAATTATTTTTTCTCTGTATTCCAAAGGCTGTATTTTTTATTTTGAACATGCTACCAGCAGCAGGGGACTAGAAGCTCCTCCTGCTTATATTTCCCTGTAGACAGGCTGGGAAGTGTAACAGCTGTATATTAATTAGGAAAAAGATACTTCGATTTTTATTAAAATAATTACAGTGCCATAATCCACATACAGAAAGAGAAGGGATAATGTAAATTAAGCAGTGTGTGTTTAGTATAACGTTAGTTTAGGAAGGCCAAGAAAAATAAGTGCTAAATGCCTGTTTTACAAATGAAAAAATAGAATTGTTAATCTGTTGTTTCCCAAGCTCATTGTTTATTTTATTATTTGAAGTAGCTATTTCTTTGTTAATCATTTTAAATGTAACATAGCAAATGTAGACCTAGATGTGCTATGGCAGCTTTATTAATTTTCCACTGCCTTTTAATTTTATGGCTTTAATTGAAAATTCGGAGCCAGTTTGTTAACGGCCACTAAACAAATGATTTGCTGCTTCCAGCAGTGGGTCAAGTAATTTGATGTGCTCCTTTTGAGGTGGAAGCTTGAGGAGATTGTAGATGGTGGCTTCTTTTTTTGTGTGTGTGTGTGCTGTACATGCGCCTTACAACATCCTAAAGATTTCATCCTTTGTCTTGCAGTGTGGGAACTTTGCTGTTCTGGTGGATCTTCATGTTTTGCCTCAAGGCACCAGTAAAGACACCAGCTGGTTTTCTGACCATGAGAAGGAGGTACAACAAAACCATTCTTACTTCAAAAGCTTCTAGCTGCAGGGAAGGAATTGGACTGGCCTGATTTGCTCAGATCTTATTTTCATTGTTACGTTGAGACTACTGTGAATTATAACTAACCTTTAACAGCTCCTAGGGGACTATTAGACATGTGTTCTGTTTCCCTTCAGTTAATGACTTTTCTTTTAGTTAAGTTTTTATTCTGGTCTTTGTCATAAATACGTTATTTTTCTATCACTGCTGTGCCCCATGCTTTTTTAACTAAGATGTCATTGAAGCAGAAATAAGTTTTTAATTTAATGTTCATTTAAATGTAGCATCAACCCATTTTAAATGCAGTTCATTTGTATAGTGATAAAATTTTTTATAACCTGCATTATTTATACGTTCAAAAGAGTAAATGAAATATTAGGTGAAGGAACTGGTGAAGAAAAAAATCTAGTTGGGGATAGTAGTATATACCCTGACCTGTATTTTCCTTCAATAAACTTTCAGCTTTAGGCTATACGGAGCGTTTAAAATTCTTGCTGCTGAGGGATTAACTACTTGTGGATGGTCGTCCCCTCGGCAGCACATTGATTTTACTTCTATGCTATGGAGGTGACTGGCAACAAGTGATTAGATCTCTGTTGCAAGTTATTAAAATCACCCCTTATTTATAATAAAAATCTTTAAGGTTTTGTTGGTCATATGCCATACAACTATTGAGTAACCCCTCACAAACAGCACTGCAATGCATTATTTGTGTGCATTGCCGTTCATTTTAAAAGGCGTCCATGCACAAAACATCTGTGCTACCTTGCAACACAATACACAGTGTGGGTTGCAGTTTGCTGCTGTGTAAAACAAAAAGAAAAAAAAGATAAAAAGATATATTGCAGCTTACACATTCTTAGATGTGGTGGCTGCATTATTTTTTATTTTAGGCTTTAGTTTTATTTTTACTTGTTGATTTGGCCAGTAAGTCTGTTTTTTTTTCAACTTCCTTTAAAGCGAAACTTCACTTAAAATTGGAAGTTCCACTCTTTATCCTATTTTTTTCCTGGAGCGAGTACCTATTTCTGGCAGGTACCCGCTCCTGTTTCCACTCTATAAGCAGAGCGGAAGCCCGGCACCTTCCTCCCTGCCCACAACATCCAGGTCACAGGAAACTGCGGCACGCCTATGCACAGTAGTGAGCCAGCTGTGAGACAGCAGGAAGTCATAGCCGGGTACCCTTTCTCAAGATGGCAGCTCCAGGGACCGGAAAACTGGCGGAGATGACAGTGCTGGATCCCTGGGCTGGTGAGTGCCTGTTTATTAAAGGTCAGCAGCTACAGTGTTTGTAGCTGCTGACTTTTAATCTTTCTACAAACTCTTGGAGTTCCTCTTTAACAGACCAAGCTGTTCAGCAAAAGTATCAGTCAGTGGGTTGAGACAATCCATTTAACGCTGACAGTGGTGCTATGTGTGAATACAAAGCTACCTCTTATTGGGCGAGGCAAAGAGGTGGATGGATGACGTCACGATCTTCGATTCCCTGTGAATGGCTGAACAGCATTCAGCTTGACATGATTTTATTTTGGAAGTGGGAATGGAAGTTCTTATCCTACTGCCGGAACACAACACTGCATACTGTATGAAGGTATGCACACAGTTTATACAGCATGCACAGCTGCTGCAACTGTTAGTAAAAGTAATAGTTCGCTTGGACCAACTCCAACTTTATGCTCCATGCACATGATGATGAAAAATGCTGATAATAGCATTTTTGTGCCCGCTTATAGTAGCATTTTAGTAGCTGCATTTAGAAGCGTTAGCATTTTTGCAGTACATAAAGAAAAAAAAAAAAGCTCAAAAAAAGTTGTTAGGAGACTTTTTGTAGCATTTAGGAGCATTCAGCTTTTTTTCTGCTGGATGCTGAAGCTCTAATATTGCTAATAGCCTAAAGTAGTGTGCATGAACACCAAGGGTTCTATCACATGGGCTTTCCGCCCAGCAGACTCTGTTTTGTTCAGAGGGGATTGATCCGCTGATCCCCACTGAACAGGCAGATGACAGGTCCGTCTCCACTTACTTTGTCAGATCCCCACTCTCCTCTATGGGAGATTGGATGAAAACGAACCGCCTATCTGTTTTCATCCGATCCTATCCGATCCTCCAGATGGATGGAAAATAGGGTTTCCATCCGTCCGGATTTCACAGACAGGATCGGATAGCATCGGGTGACAACGATGACATCCGCTGCAATATAGAGGTGCATGAAGCATCTGATCAGGTTCCTGACCGGATCGGAAAGCCTGTGTAAAAGGCGCCCTAGGATAACACTATTTAGCTTCTAGGAGCAGAAAAACAAATGCTAATAACAGCTTCTAGGAGCTTAAAAAAAATCTAGTGTGCATGAAGCTTTAAAGTGGCTGTAAAGCCAGAAGGTATTAATGCATGCTTTGCATTAAGATAAAAAACATTCTGTGTGCAGAAGCTCCCATCAGCCCCCTAATACTTACCTGAGCCCCCTCTCTATCCAGTGAAGTCGACAAGTGTCCCAGCTGTCCGGGACTCTCTCTCCTGATTGACTGAGACATAGCAGCGGCGCCATTTGCTCCCGCTGATGTCAACCAAACTCAGCCAATTATGAGAGAGAGAGGTGGTGGGGCTGAACAGCAGCTTCGTGTCTGAATGGATACACGGAGCTGCAGCTCAGCTTGGGTGCCCCCAAAGCAAGTTGCTTGCTGTGGGGGCACTCAACAGGAGGGAGGGGCCAGAAGAGCTGAAGAGGGACCCAAGAGGAGGAGGATCCAGGTTGCCCTGTGCAAAACCAACTGCACAGAGGAGGTAAGTATAACATGTTTGTTATTTTATTAGAAAAAAAACGAGACTTTACAATCAATTTAAACTTCACTGAAAGCTGGAAATTATCTAAGGCAAGGAGTTTACCTTTTTAGTAAAGTGCATTTATCAGGTACTGTATGTTTTTAATGGTCTGTACTTTGTGTCCTGTTTTCTGTCCACAATCCTATGCAAAGTCTATTTTCCTGATTAGCACATTTACCCTACAAGGTGCACAGAGTGTACCTGTAACTGACAATACAAGCTATAAGGTACACTTTTAATTCTAAAGACAATGAAGGCAGAAATGCTGAAGTGGTTAATTATATTGACACTAAAACCCCACAGACTGATATGTGCGTTTTTTTTTTTAAATACACAAAAAGTTTTTAAAAAATCCAGTTTTTTTATCACTTTTGTAGAGTAATGCATCTCCCTAGGAGTAGACATTGGAAGTAGGAAAGGGGTCAGAGTATCCAATAGATGCCCAGACATCAAGTCATAGATTTGATGGAATAATTGTCAGGTGATTTGACTGTCTTCCCCCTGCAGCATTATACGCTGACACATTGATGATAATACCACTGACTTCATAATCCATTTTAAACAGTCAGTTTAACTGAGATAAGCAATTTGTTCTGGTTTGTAGGTTTAATGAATTGCTTTACACAGGTGTACTAGTATTTGCCAGTAATTTGTATTGTTTTGTTCGTTTTGGCCAATTTACCACCCAAATTAAATTAGTTTTCATTACAAATATTTTCACTTTACATTGTTGACCATCAATGGATTTACAGATGTCATTATTTACTGCAGCTGCCTTCTTTAACCACTTCTGAAATAGAAGGTTTTACTTCTTTAATGACCAGGCCATTTTTTTGCGATACGCCACTGGGTTATTTTAACTGACAATTGCGCGGTCGTGCGACGCTGTGCCCAAATAAAATGTATGTCCTTTTTTTCCCACAAATAGAGCTTTCTTTTGGTGGTATTTGATCAACTGTGCGATTTTTATTTTTTTACGTTATAAATAAAAAAAGCGACAATTCTGAAAAAATAAAAAAATTGTATCTGGCCCTTGAGACACTATCCACTGACATCAACATTAAGGCATGTGTCCTCCTATTGACACCAACAATTGCGCATATATCCTTCCAATGACACCAATGAAGGGGCACAATTCCTCCCAATGACACCAACAATGGGGCACAATATTTCCCACTAGCACCAATGGTGGGGCACTATTCCTTCCACTGACACCAACAATTGGACATTTGTCCTCCCACTGACACCAATGAAAGGGCACAATTCCTCCTAATGACAGTAACGATGGGGCACTATTCTTATCACTGACACCAACGATGAGGCATAGCTTTCTCCCACTGACACCTGGACATTTTCTACTCCCACTGGCCTCAGTCCGGCCCCTACAGAGTCTAAAGGACTGTATACTGGCCCTTTTTTTCGAAAGTTTTGAGACCCCTGGTCTACCCCATCAGTATTATAGATCTAAAATTATTTGCCTAAGCTGGACTTGGGCTTAAAGCTAGTCAATAAGAGTTATTGCTAACACTCCTAACTTTTTGCGTGGTCTCATTGTAAATGATTTCTGATACAAGTATTGACCGATCCTGCAAGGCCCATGGTACAATAGCGATCTTAAGAGCAAAGAATCTACCTACCTGCGCCTATGGCCTCACTCCCTTGCTGGTCAAACCAGTGAGCTTGTCTGTCAGCCACTGCTCGTTCATGAGGGAGATTTTGCAGGCCTTCAGTTATTGTGGGGGTTTGCTATAGGCCACCCAACCAAAGGGAGGAGGTAGAGCTGGAATTTATATCACTGTTGGGTAAAGTGGCAAAACTGGGATCAGTCATCATATTGGGGGACTTCAATTATCCCGACATTAACTGGGAAGAGGGGACTACACACTCACAGAAGGCCCGTCTATTCATGGAAACCTTACAGGACAACTACATGTCTCAGTTGGTGGATTCTCCTACTAGAGAAAATGCAGTCCTGGATCTCTTGATCACTAATGACCCAGACCTAATCTCGGAGGTAGGAGTCCAGGACAACCTGGGCTCTAGCGATCACAGGATGATCACATTTAGCGTAAATAACAATATAAAAAGGCAAGTGGGGAACATAAGAACCCTAAACTTCAGAAGGGCAAACTTTCCCAAATTGTGCTCAATGATGGAAAGGGTAAACTGGGACCAAACCCTGGGAACACTGACCACGCCGGAAAAATGGGATCGCTTTAAGAACATAAACAAATGCATCTCGCAGTGCATTCCTATGGGAAATAAATTTAGAAGAGACAAAGCCAAACCTGGCTGGCTAAACCGTAATGTTAAAAAACTTATTAGGGGAAAAAAATGGCCTTCAAGAAATCTAAATCAGAGGGCACAGTATCGGCTTTCGAGCAATACAAGGAGGCAAATAAGAAAAGTAAATACAAAATCAAAATGGCTAAAATCAACTTTGAGAGACAAATAGTGGAGGATAGTAAAAAGAACCCAAAGAAATTCTTTAAATATATCAACAGCAAAAAAACTAGGGCAGAGCATATTGCGCACATAATTAACGATAATGGGAGGATGGTTACAGAGGACACTGAAAAAGAAACCGTGCTGAACGCTTTTTTCTCGTCAGTCTTTACACAGGAAAAGGAGGGGTACACTGACCATGACTATATGGTTAGTAGTAATACACAGGACTTGCCGCTATGGCTATCAGAGGGTGAAATCAGTGAAAGGCTGGATAAAATTAACACAAATAAATCACCAGGCCCGGATTGCGTACCTCTGAGAGTACTTAAGGAACTCAGTAAGATTATATCTAGACCACTGTTCCTGATCTTTGCTGACAGTATTATGACAGGAAATGTACCAGGGGATTGGAGGAAAGCTAACGTGATACTGATATTCAAAAAAGGGCAGAGGCATGTCCTGGGAAATTATAGGCCTGTCAGTCTGACATCGATAGTATGTAAACTTCTGGAGGGGATGATAAGGGACTATATCGTAGAATTTGCTAAAGACAACAACATCATCAGCAGTAATCAGCACGGGTTTACAAATGGGCATTCTTGTCAAACCAATCTCTTAACATTTTACTAGGAGGTGAGCTGTGAGCTAGATAGGGGGAGACCAGTGGATGTGGTGTACCTGGATTTCGCTAAGGCGTTTGATACAGTTCCCCACAAGCGCTTGATTTATAAAATACGGTCTGCAGGCATTGACCGCAAGGTTTGCTCTTGGATACGGAACTGGGTAAAAGGGCGTGTCCAAAGCGTGGTAATAGCACATACTCAGACTGATCTCAGGTGGTAAGGGGGGTCCCCTAAGGCTCAGTCCTTGGACCAACCTTGTTCAATTTATTCATAAACAGCATTGAGGACGGGATCAGTAGTTCTATATCAGTTTTTGCAGATGACACAAAATTGGGCAGGGCAATAACTTCACAGCATGAAGCAGATATCCTACAGAATGACCTGGACAAAATAACAGAGTGGGCAACGACATGGCAAATGAGGTTTAATGTGGAGAAGTGTAAGGTTTTGCACTTGGGGACTAAAAACATAAAAGCACAATACACTTTAGGGGGGGAACCTTTGGGGGAATCAAAAATGGAGAAAGATCTGGGAGTCTTGGTAGAGGATAGCATGCAATGTCAAGAGGCAGCTGCCAAAGCCGGCAGAATTTTAGCATGCATAAAGAAAGGGATGTATTCCAGAGATAAAACTATAATCCTTCCACTTTATAAAACTCTGGTCCGACCACATCTGGAGTATTCTCTGTCCAGTTCTGGTCGCCAGTCCTCGGGATGTGTTGGAGCTGGAGAGAGTCCAGAGAAGGGCAACTAATTAGGGGATTGGAGGATCTTTAATTATGAAGAGCGTCTGCAATCGCTTGATTTATTCTCCCTGGAGAAGAGATGCCTGAGAGGGGACATGATAGCAATTTATAAATATCTTAATGGTGATCTCAGCATAGAAAAAAAGCTATTCAGTCGAAAGGATTGCATGCTCGAGGGCATACAATGCGATTAGAGGAGAAGCATTTTAACCTCAGGCAACGTGGGGGGGGGGGGTTCTTTACTGTTAGGGCTACAATTCTCTACCACAAGAGGTGGTTTCTGCGGGAAGTATGGTGGCTTTCAAAAGACTCTTAGACGTACATCTCAAGGATCAGTACATTCAGGGGTATGAGGGATGATTACGGCCACACACACCTACACAGGTTGAACTAGATGGACTATTGACTTTATTCAACCTCACCTACTATGTAACTATGTAAGTTGTTAGCAGTGACAGGATCGATAGTCTGACATGAGCTTAAAACTATTGTTGCCATCTAAACATTGTGTTTAAAGGCACATCTGTACATCTGTATTTTTATTATCTATGTTATTTGCCATATTTGTGTGATCATTGTGCTTTTCAGGAAGTCTGTACATTACTGAGAGACACGGTTGATTCCAGAGTGAGACATCATATTGAAAGCCGCAGACAGCAGGGTCAGGTGAAGCTTAAAGAGTACACACAGGCCAATCCATTGTTTCTGAAAGGTGAGTGCTCATCTGTTACATTACAGCAGGAAATTGTCATTGTTCTCATTACCTTTCCTGCAGTCTTTTCTATATTAATGCACGCTGTTAAAATTGCATATGTTTGTTGAGACAAATCAACTCTACGATAGCGCATAGATATCCTGGCCATATAATATCTAGATGGCTTAAAATCGTATTAAGTTAAATTTATTTGAAGTCTCTTTTAAAGGATAAATTCTAATATTAGCATACCCCAAAAGACTCCTAGATTTTGTAATGTATTTTATTTATTTGGGCTATCCTTAGACATGGTATCCCTGTCACTTAATCTGGCCAAAAAGAATTGTATTGATATATAAAGTCTGTGGACGCTTTGCAACTTCTGTGGAAACCATCTGGGCAACTGATCTCTGAAGATAAATTGAAGTTTTAGCACTTGGGGGGTGGGCTTAGGGCAAAAGTATGAAAGCTTGCCCAAAAATGAAAGAAAGATGTTAAGAAAGAAAGATATTTCAGCAATCTGGCCATCCAAGCTCTATATCATGACTTTGACTAACCTTAACTTATACCTAGACATTTATGATTTGTATCTGCTCATGGATTAGAGTGCGGTTGGTTAAAAGATGCTACCTTCGCCATGGGTTTTTCTTCTGTTGTTGTTTTTGTTTAAGTGTTATCCCCATTGCCCGGCACCAAGAGTATGGGGACCAAGATTGTCCTCACTTTACTGACCGGTCTACACTGCCTGACTTGTGATGATCTTGTACATTCCTGTACTTCAATGTATGATTATGTCGTGGTTTGTTTACTCAACCTTATTCACGGTGCATACTGTTGCTGTTTACCTTGCTTTTCTTTTGATGCACTTTGTACTGCTTAAAAATGATGTTCACTTGTTATGTCATACCATTTTACCTCAATAAAATGTTTTAAAAAAAAAAAAAAAGATGCTACCTTCATACCCTGGCAAACAACCTACAGCTGTATCCATTCAAAAGACAGATTTGAATGAGCTTGGTTGTGTATGTCTAGTTACCATCTTAAAATAATTTTCTATTCCTTTGGCACCCACCTGTTTGTGGCCCATTGGTTCATACAAGCAAGAATCCAGCAATATTAAGATGTTCATGCTACAACGCCTTTTAAAAAAATGAAATAAATAACTCCAATAAAAAAAAGGGTATGAAGAACATATGTGTTACAGTAATATCCTCCCACTTCATATTACCCCCACAATAGCGTTCCTCTGCCCCCACACACAGTAGTGTCCCCCCTTCCAGTAGTGTCCTCTGCCCCTCCATAGCACTGTCCTCTTCCTGCCTAAAAATAGTTTCTTCTGTGGTTGCAACAGCACCTTGGTCATCACTTCAATGTTTAATCACTGTGGTCTTCACTTTGATGTTTGATCACTTTGGCCTTTTTTTCAATGTTTGATCAGTTTGATTTTCACTTCCATGTATGATCATTTTGGTCTTCACTTTAATGTTTAAACACTTTGGCCTGTTTTTCGATGCTTGATAAGTTTGATCTTCACTTCCATGTATGATCACTTTGGCCTTCACGTTGATGTTTGATCACTTTGATGTTTTCTGCAGCAGATAACTTAAAGTCTATGTAAGCCACAACAATGAACTTCTTGAATTTGCTTGTTTTTGAACTGTTTATTATACCATTGAAAACTTTTTGTTACAATTATTTAAAAAGAGCAAAAATAAAATATCATCTTGCCCTTCTAGTTCTTATCTTTGACTATAGAATGATTAGCTATTATGTTGTAGCAATGTGGGAGTGGTTGAGTAGTTTAGCAAACGACAACTAGGAGGGCTGACTTCATAAGTCCACAAAAATATTGTGTTCTAATGTCACATTTTTTTAAAGTGTACCTGTAGTCAAGTTGAGTATTCTAAAGTAATGTTAGTGCACTGGGAAGCACTGGTCCTGTTTCCAGGGACATATCTGTCTTGAAAAAGCATCCTTTCTGTAATCCTTTCTGCCCGGTATTTTCATAAAAAACTCTACCACTGTTGGAGGTGAATTTATAAAGACCAATTGAAGTCTCACGCTTTGTATCTCTTTATAGTCTTGTACTTTCGCATGTTATAATTTCTGACTGATTTTAGCTTTGAAATAGCCTAAAATACTTCTTGTATTGACATAGAATGCTTACCACTCTCCTCCTTGACTGTGATCTGCCCAGCACTATTGCAGAAATTCTGATAAGTTTGTCGCAAAGAAAAAAAATGGGTCACTGCTGCACAGGTACAGGATTTTAAAAAGGAATCCCCAGTAGGCAACAGTTTCCTGTGTTCCCGACCAGCTTTCAAGCACAATTTTTTGGGACACCAGAGCAGTACGGCACAGTTGTTAAGGTCAGCAGGTGGTTATAGCAGAAAAATAAAAAAAGATAAGTTGTTTGTTTTTTTTTTTTTTTTACATTCTTAGGCCTCTTTCACACTTTTTTTTTTCACGGACACGGATGACATTTGTGTGATCCGGTCCGTATGTCCACATATCATCCCATCCGTTTGCGGATGATATACAGACATAATGTATGTCTATGGGATTTCAGATGTCAGCGGATGACACCGCTGACATCCGATTTTGCGTCTGTTACGTTTTTTAAATGGAAGAAAATATAGGGTTCTGTTCCGTTCCAAAAAAACGGAACAGAACTGAAAGGACGCAAATTGGATGTCAGCGGATGGTCATCCGCTGACATCCGCAATCCCATTGACATGCATTATGTCCGTATATCACCCGCAAACGGATCAGGTGCTATACGGACATATGGAACGCCCGTGTGAAAGAGGCCTTACTCTAGTTTACAACCTGTCTAACCCATTGAGTATATATGCTTTTAGAAAGAAGGAATCTTTGCTTTATTTCCAAATGATCTGCTACAATCAAAAGAAGAAGGCAAAGTATCTCAGCTTTTATCTCATTGTTTAAGTCTCATTAAAATACAAATATTTGTGAAGCTTAAAGCTGAGCTCCACCAAAAAGGGGAAGCTCCGCTCGTTCTCACCCTCCCCCCTTCCTCTACTGCCACATCTGGCACTTTTTTGGGGGGGGGGGTGGGTACCTGGTTTTGACAGGTACCTGCTCCCACTCCCAGGTAAGATCATCACGGCGATCCACTAATATGTCCAGCCCCCCCCCCCCCCCTTACTGCCTTCTGGGACACATACAGGTCCCAGAAGACTAAGCACTGTAGGAAACCGGCTGTGAAGCCTGGAGACTTCACTGCCAGTTTCCCTTAGTGAAGATGCCGACGCCTGCACCCAAAGCCGATTGAAGAGTCAGGTTGGGTGCCAACATGGCTGGATCCCTGGACAGTTAAGTGTCCTAATATTAAAAGTCAGCAGCTACAGTATATATAGCTGAAGACATTTATTTAATTTTTTTTGGGGGGGGGGGGCTGGATCATTAAATGCAAACCATTCTTTCCCGTTTCTGTCATGATTTCCTTTCTTTTTTGTTATCTGTGTCCCATTGGGGAGATTTCTATTCACTTCTTGTCCTGTAGCCGAAACAGTAAGAGAGAATCCATCCAAAGTGAGAGAATCTCTGGTTGTCACCAGGACTAGTGTTTCTATTGGACACAATATTACTGTTCTGAGGACAACCCAAATTTTGGAACTTGCTTTCACTCTTGGTCATAAAGGTAAACAAGACAAAGAGAGACAACAATAATTACCTGACAGGTGTTCTAATTACTCTCCACTGTATAGAAAACTAGGCCCTCTTTCACACTGAGGGCAGGTTTGATATTGTGCGAGTTCAGCTGAACTCCGACGGTTTCAAACCTGCATGTCAGTGCGAGTTCGGGGCGATTTGACAGACATCTGTGTGTGGGTTCCTGCACAGATGTCTAATGAAATCTCCCCCGAAGTCATCAAAAGTAGTGCAGAAACTACTTTTGCGAATCGGTGTGGTGCCACAAGGTTGGCGTCGCACCAATTCAAACAGTGCCGTTGCAGGCAATAGGCATGCGATTTAACATGTCAAATCAGCCCAATGTGAATGGGGGCTAAAACTGAAAAAATGTTTTACTTTTACCAAAAACTGCCTTTGCAGGTAAGGGGCGCCTGAAAATAAAAACAAACTGTGCAGCTTTGACCAAAGTTGAACAATGCCCTTCCTATAGGTGTAGGCCATTTGCATACCTCCTGCAGCCTGACTCGAAAAACTCCCAGAGATGGCATCATCCTGTCCTGCTAGGATGTTGCTAAGAGACTCCTAGCTATTACTGTTCACCTCCACAGGAGCAGGCTCTCAAACACTGACCTTAGAATTACTGCATCAGGGGAGAGAAAGCACATGTGGGGGGTCGGAATCAGAGAAAGAGCTTACTCCTGTGATGGTGAGGGTGGAAGTTTTTCAGTTCGGCTTCAGGAGGTACACAGATGGCTTACACTTTTAGCAAGGACATAATTCCACTTTGGTCAAAGCCGCACAGTTTGTTTTATCTACAGGCACCTGAATTGGCAGTTTTTTGGTAAAGGTCAACTATGCCTTTAAAACAAATTCGATTTAAATGTGTTTTTATTCTCGGTTTAAATTCTGTTTTCAAGTGCGTTGATGAATAACATGTTAGCATGCTGAAATTTTGCTGACAAAACTTCATATTAATGTGAAAAACAATAATTTTCACAGAGAATATTAGAATTTTTTTGTCTTTGTGACATTTACAAGTTACTTTGGGCATGTTCTGTTTTTCAAATAATTATAGTATTGTTCTAAAATAATAACAGAACAAGTAATTGTTTTAAGCTCTTGGTCAGTGGTCTGCTGTACATGACATGAATGAAGCAATTGTAATTTAGAAAGATGGATTTCATTGTTGTGGCGTGCTGTGCCACTTTTCGTGGGCAATTAAAACTAGTACTGATGATTTTCACAAACTAGATTTTTTATATTATAGAGCTTAGCTAAATACACGCAATGCATGAAGCTATTATATGGGGCTGTCCTGTATATGAAAGGGTAGTACTCATAAGATTTTGGGTTTAAGAATGATTGGATTGCAGTATTTCCGGACAGTAGACATGTCCATGTAATCTGTGAACTTTAGGTATAGAAGTGTTAAAAGGGAAGCCAGCCAAAATAACATATACAGTGGAATGCAAGCAAGCAATTATACTTCTTTTTTTACTAATACAGGTTTCTGATTGATCTTCAGCTATTTCGTCATTCTACAATGTGTCTTTCTGGACTACTTCTGTAGACAGTGATACTGATAGTTACTACAGTAGCCTACATTTAGTCTTTAAATGGGTTCCATTGTGTATTTGAAGGTCATCTGTGCATACTTTTGGTATTCTTTTTTCAAGTTAACTTTTTGAAAATATTTTCTGCCAATACCTTATTTGCTATGGATTCTCCTTTCTCTCCGTTATTTCTCTGGGCAGCACAGTAGTAGTGGTTAGCACTGCTGCCTGATAGTACTAGGGTTGTTGGTTCAAATCCCACTACCTGCCTGGAGTTTGCATGTTCTCCTTGTGCCTGCATTGGTTTCCTCTTGGTACTCTTGTTTCCTCCCACACTCCAAAGACATGCTGGTAGGTAAATTGGCTCCTGTCTAAATTGGCCCCTAGTATGTGTGTATGTATGAATGTGGGTTTGGGACCTTAGATTGTATGCTCCTTGAAGGCGACTGATGTAAATTTACAATATACACTCGCCCGGCCACTTTATTAGGTACACCTGTTCAATTGCTTGATAACACAAACTGATAATCAGCCAATCACATGGCAACAACTCAATGCATTTAGGCATCTAGATGTGGTGAAGATGACTTGCCGAATCAGAATAGGGAAGAAAGGGGATTTAAGTGACTTTGAACATGGCATGGTTGTTGGTGCCAGACGGGCTGGTCTGAGTATTTCAAAAACTGCTGATCTTCTTGGATTTTCATGCACAACCATCTCTCGGGTTTACAGAGAATCACCCGAAAAGGAGAAATTAATCATTGAGCGGCAGTTGTGTGGAGGAAAATGCCTTGTTGATGTCAAAGAAGACTGGGCAGACTGGTTCAAGGTGATAGAAAGGCAACAGTAACTCAAACAACCACTCGTTACAACCAAGGTATGCAGAATACCATCTCTGAATGCACAACACATCGAACCTTGAAGCTGATGGGCTAAAGCAGCAGAAGACCACACCAGGTACCACTCATGTCAGCTAAAAACTGGAAACTGAGGCTACAATTCGCACAGGCCCATCAAAATTGGACAATAGAAGAGTGGAAAAATGTTGCCTGGTCTGATGAGTCTCGATTTCAGCTGCAATATTAAGATGGTAAGGTCAGAATTTGGTGTAAACAACATGAAAGCATGGGTCCATCCTGCATTGTATCAACAGTTCAGGCTGGTGGTGTAATGGTGTGGGGATATTTTCTTGGTACACTTTAGGCCCCTTAGAACCAATTGAGCACCGTTGAAATGCCACGGCCTATGAGTATTGTTGCTGACTATGTCCATCTCCATCCCTTTATGACTAAAGTGTACCCATCATCTGATGGCTCCTTCCAGCAGGATAATACACCAGGTCACAAAGCTCAATCATCTCAAACTGTTTTCTTGAACATGACAATGTGTTCACTGAACTCCAATGACCACCAGATCTCAATCCAATAGAGCACCTTTGGGATGTGGTGAAACGGGAGAGTCACCTCATGGATGTGCAGCCGACAAATCTGCAGCAGCTGCGTGATGCTATTATGTCATAAGGGACCAAAATCTTTGTGGAATGTTTCCAACACCTTGCCACAAAGAAATAAGGCAGTTCTGAAGGCAAAAGGGGTTTCAACCTAGTACTAGCAAGGTGTACCTAATAAAGCGGCTGGTAAATGGATATGTAAAGCGCTGCATAATTTGAGGACGCTATATAAGTACCTGTAAGAATAAATAAATAAAAGGGGAACAGGATGGTTGTAGGGAAAGATGTGGTCAGGACCTGATGGTTTTGTGAGAAGTTTTTTTTTGTCAACTGTCTGGGATAAAGGGATTAACTGAGTAGTTTCAAAGCTATACAGCACAGTATTATAATGTGAAGAGCACCAGATAAACCTGCCAAGGGAGAACCCTGCCCTAAGACTAAGATGCCCAATACACTAGTAGAATTTAGTTCATAATTGTTTTCTTTTTTTAATGTTCATTTGATTTTCTAATCTTTAGTGGGGTCATAACGTTGTCATTTTTGAATGCAGTGACAAATAAATTCAATGAACAAGATAAAATCTCTTTAGTACATTTGATAATGCCAACACTTGAGAAGTGTTGTTTAAAAGTGCTTTAAATGTTTTAGATCTTTGATTTTGGAGCAATTGGAATTTCCTGAAAACAACATACACTGTTGGAAATGGATTTGTTTGGGAAAAATCTCTTTTTTTGTATGAACATTGGTACAAAAATCTACCTGTGCATTGCCAGCTTTAGTATACAGAGGAGTCTGCACCAGGAACCCATTACATTGAACATGTGGGTATGTTTTAAAGGGTCAATTTATTGTTTATTTGTGGGTTTTTGTGCTGTAGCCTTTAAAGCATCCAGAGCTGTATGTGCATATCAATGGGCCTCAAAATGCTAGTGAACTAGAGTGTGGACTTCCAGAACAATGACACAATGAGGCTGATTTACTAAAACTGAAAAGTGCAAAATTTGGTGCAGCTGTGTATGGTAGCCAATCAGCTTCTAACTTCAGCTTGTTTAATAAAGCTTTGAAAAAAAAACCTGGAAGCTGATTGGTTTCTTTGCAGAGCTGCACCAGAGTTTGCACTTTCCAGTTTTAGTAAATCAACCTCAATAACAAATAACAGTTGAAGGTCTCAGAATAGAAAGATTCTCACATTTGGAGTCCCAAGAGCACATGAAGGAAGCTAAAAAGTATATAGTATCCTCAAAGGATACCCTAAGTCAGTGATGGCGAACCTTGACACCCCAGATGTTTTGGAACTATAATTCCCATGATGCTCATGCACTCTGCAGTGTAGTTGAGCATAATGGGAAATGTAGTTCCATAACATCTGGGGTGCCAAGGTTCGCCATCACTGCCCTAAGTACTCCTATAGGCTCATAAAAAAGAAAGGCCTTCCTGGTTGGTTCCATTTTAACAAACAAAATGTAGATCGAAATGTAGAAGTTGACAAATGATTTTTCACCAGCATTTGTTGTATACTTTGGCTGTTTCTACACCGTGCTTTACATAAGATTTTGGAATCCTTTTGTGGCTATGGGAGGTGTAAGCTGGAGGCCTGTCTTCATTGGATCCTTGGCTATTGGTCAATAATACATTAAGCTGTGCATCCTAATATTATTCTCATTTTTTTATGCAGAAATTGGGATCTCACAAAAAAGATGAAAATGTGTGGTGTCTCAGCTTTTAGGACTTCATATTTCAGTCTTTTAATTACAGTGCTCACAATTATGTGTTCTAAAAGTATTCCCAATAATTGTAGTACATTAAAAATGACAGTAATTACATATCTATTCTTAGTTTGTAAAAATGGTAATAAATAACAACCATTATAGCAATAATAGTATTAATGAAAAACTGGGTCTTCTTTTATGGTCTTTTCATAAATGTGGGCTAGGTCAGACTGTGATTTGGACATCTGTTCATAAAGGTATGATGAGAAGAACGGAAGACCTTTGTTTCAGAAGACCTTGTAATAGAAAAGCTTTAAAGACCAGACAGTTACTTTCTATAGTCCAGACTACAAAAGTTAAGACTCTGTTTCCCTTTTGATTATATGGCTACCCTCAACGAGTTTCATATCATATTCGGCCCAAGGGAATGATCCAGCCCTGCTGGTACTGTCTTTCGGAGGCTTTGGAATACCTGATACATTTGTTCTGCATCATTGCCCAAGGCTTCCAGATCATTACATATGCTGATGACCTAACTCAGGTCTCGTTGCCATTCAGATATCCTAAAGAGACGTGTTGTGGTCTGAAATCCAAACTTACTTCCAAGGCTTTGGAAACAAGTAATTAGACGATTGTCTAAGATCTTCAAAGCTTGCAGCATAAGGCTTTTCTTGTATAATGACAAGGATCACACCAATTGATGCTGTGGGATACTATTTGAGTGCAGGTGCATTTGATTGAACATATATGTATGGGATTGTACACCCCATTAACACCCATCATACCATAAGAACATACCTAAAATATAAAATAAACACACAACAAAGATTGTGGAAAAGTTTAGGTCACGGCCCCTTTATTGGGTTTAAAACAATTTGAATTATGAACTTTAACTTTTAAATACCAAACAGAACCGCTGTTAACCATTAACAGACCAACATGCTTAGTCACTAAGACTCAAGCAGCAATATCTTATACCAACCAAATAACAGTCTACCAACCATTGTCCATCCACAAAGTGGGCGACATTACCCAAAAAGATGGACCTTTAATATCAAACAGAACTGTTGTTAACCAAAAACAGACCAACATGCTTAGTCAAGAAGACTCAAGCAGCAATATCTTACACCAATAACAGCGTACCAACCCATGTCCACCCACAAAGTGGGCGACGTTACCCACATAAAGGTGAACCGCAGCAAAGGGAAATAACAAAGGGGGAGGGAGGGTTGTAGGTCAAAAGATCCAGAAGGCGAGGATGTAAGTGAAAGGTTACACTCATTGGCTAGATGTTTCCCCGCCAAAAGATTTGTCACCAATCCAGTGCTCAGCAGCTGAGGTCAATCTTCCTAGCAACAGCAGGCAGCTTGTCACCTGAAACACAAAACAGAACCAGTAAGGGTCCTTTTACACTGGCTTTCCACCCAACGGACTCTGTTTTGCTCAGTGGGGATCGATCCGCCGATCCCCCCTGAGCAGGCGGATAACAGGTCCGTCTCCGCTCTCTGTGCTGGGACAGACCTGTCAGAGCCCCGCTATCCTCTATGGGAGATCGGATGAAAATGGACCCGTCTGTCCGTTTTCAACCGATCCGATCCTCCAGACAGATGAAAAATAGGGTTTCCATCCATCTGCATTTCACAGACAGAATCGGATCGGATAGTGGCGGGTGTCAGCGGACGTGTCACTGCTGACATCCGCTGTTCCATAGGGGTGCATGGAGCATCCGATCAGGTCCGCCTGAAAAACTGATATGTGGACCGGATGGGAAAGCCTGTGTGACAGGACCCTAAAGCAGCAGTAGAGAGACATGTACTTAACAATCAACATAGCCCTCTATTAAAAGTCAAATTTATTTATAAAACAAATGGATGTTAGGGGTGACAATCCCATGGGGCCACTTCTCTATTTTATTCTTTTGTGGCCCTGACATTCTTTCAGTAGCAGATATAATGACATTGTCTCTTAGCTTGGAAATGTATCAGCAATATCACATTTGAACTGCATTTTATAAATGTCTATTTTGTTTTTACAATACCACAATCCTGTAAGATAAGACATCGCACAGTCAAGGGAAAAAATGTATACGAGCCATTTTAAACTATTTTTTGGTGAATAGAGGGGGCTTTAAGTGATTTAGGGCTTTTAGGCTTCATTCACACCTACACACCATGTTAACACATTTTTTGGCGTGTTTTTAATCTGACAGCATAGGACTGCCCATTCACTTGGATGGGTGGCCCAACATGCGACTAATACGGCACAGTAGCTCATGGAGCATTTTGTTGCATTCCAGTTTATTTATTTTTAACTGAATGCTGTACTGAATTTTGTGAATTTGTAATGTAAATTTTTTAGCCACGCATGGGGTGGCACCCATTAATGGCACTACTAGCGCAACATGTGTTTTCACATGTTCCAGGAATGTGGGTGGAAAAGTGCGTTTCTGCGTGCATTTCATGAATGCGCTGGTGTCAATGGAGCCTTAAGTAGCAAACCAATAATGTAACTTTGATTAAGACGTGACTTTTATTTAACATTTAAAGTGTATCTAAAGCCAAAATGTTTAGTTTGTACAGAATAGGTAAGGGTTATTAACCCTGTATGTTTTTTTTTTTTTATTGCTTTCTCTATCTTGCTTGGAAGATTTACCCTCTATGTTCTCATTTGATACAATTTCTGCTCCTTGTCCTGGTAATCATTGTCACAAGAGCAGAAAGTGATCCAAAATGAGTTGTTACTGAAACAAGACTAGTGGGGAAAATGATCACTTTTGTTGTGGTGACAGAGATTTCCCCCAGTTTGGGGAGATTTCACTTCCTGATTTATCTGCTTGGCAAAAAGTGAAGGAAATCTCACAAATGGGACACACCTGGGAAAAAACTTGCAGGAGTTTTAACCATTCCTTATTCAAAATATTAGTTTTAGCAATAGACATACTTTAAAGCTGAGGTTTTATGCTTTGTCTTCCCCGTTTCCTCTTTTCCCCTCATCAACATGCTAATGACGTTTTTAAATAAATTTTTTCTGTTTTTGTTGCGTAGAGTAGATCTCTCTCAAGAGCCCTCAGCCCCGATGAAAGCAATGGGCTGGCTCTTATGAGGAGTTATGCAAATATAAAAATTCTTTGATGGGGATGTCAGTATGGAGGAGTGGGCATTCCTAGGCAGGTTGCACTTTTACTGTACATGCAGACCACCCTAGGGCTGACCATACACTATACAATTTTCTTATTCAATTTTATTTAGATTTGCCTTTAACTATGATTTGCAAGAGCCTGCTATATGGTTTTGGTAAATCTAAAGGGAAATTGAATAAGAAAAGTGTATAATGTGTGGCCAACCTAAGTAAGGCTGACAAGTGATGCCGATCTTCCATGATTAAAAAAACAGTGAATGACAGTGTGGTTTGGAAGGAAAGGGCTAAAAGATGATGATTGTCCTCCAGCTGGGAAAGGAGGTGAGCTCTATCTGACTTGCTGCAGCTTCCAATGCACATAATGAGAAGCTCATTTATTATAAATTTCGTAATATAAATTCATAATTTTCTGTAAAATTAATTTCAGTGCAGCAGAGGCACTTGTACAACTGTAATAAGTAGAAAAAAGCTGCGCTAATGAGAACTGATGGGTATATATACTACACCAATCACGATAGCATAAATAGGAATCACCCAAAGATGATAATAATAAGCAAGCATCAAGTGCCAGGTGGGCAACCAAGGCACTGGATGAATCTAAACCGGGTGTCTATTAAATTCATAAACCTTGATGAGTAGACATAAGCATGAATGCATGCAACACAATATATTCAATAGAAACACATATATAGAATGATTGTGACCGGAAATCACAAACACACAGAGTAAATCAGTTCATGGTATATTCTGCTAAAGCCCCAGAAATGAATTCCAAAATCAGTGGAGTGAAAGGAATAATCCAGTAAGGCTAATCACCACGGTGCTCCCACACAAGTGACATGCATGTCTCCTTACCAGATTAAGGTGTAAATAAGCCTCTAGTAGTTGATTCCTCACAACGCCACTCAGAAGGATCACAGCAACAGCACACCTCCAGATCACAGCCAAAGTGGATGGTATTATCGGTACTGACCACAAGATGGAGCTCAGTGCGCCATAAAAAAAGGAAGGGGACTGGATAGTGTGATACCGTACAGCCTTTATTAAGTAAAATATAAAATAATACTCACATGGTAGATGTAAAAGACTCGCATGTAAAAAAGCCGGCCGGCTCTCATGTAGCCCGTCCTCGGGGCAGCGCAGTGACGTCAGCACGCCGTACCCTACGCGCTCGTCTGCAAAGACTTCTAATGGGAACAACTGTGCAAGTCTAAGGCTGGCTATACATTTTCAATTTTTTTGTACAATTTTTCTTTATTTATTATTATTTATTTACCAAAAACCATATAATATGAGGTCAAAAAAACGAAACCACTTTTGATTGCATCCAATTAGGCAGGGCCTTGCACTACCTAGTTTAAGGTAAATCTGAAAGAAAATTGTATAAGAAATTTGAACATGTATGGCCAGCGTTTGCCAAAGTTCAGCTTTAACTGCTTGACACTTGCCTACAGTAGTAGGGTTGCCACCTCGTCCCTTTAAACCAGGACACATAATAATTACACAGGTTCTGTGGCTGATTAAAGTGGTAATTAAACTCACTTGGTGCCTTATGTGCATTATTTTAGCCTCAGAACCTGTGTAATTCATATGTGTCCTGGTTTAAAGGGGTGAGGTAGCAACCCTACACAGTAGTAGTACTGCAAGTGGGCGGCAGCTCCAGGCCGGGCGACGTACATGTAGGTCGAGGCCTTTCTTCCAGGTTTGGGGCACGCATGTGTGATCCGACACAGTACGAGTTTGACAGGTGATTTCAGCCAATGATTTTGGCTGAAGTCAACTGATTGGCTGTGGCCAATCACACACAGAGTTATGTGTTAACAAAAACAGAGAGCTCTGTGTACAGGGAACAGTGATCTGTCTGTTTCCTGCAGGGAGAAAAAACAGCCAGATAGTAAAGTAAAAGCAGCACACATTACACATTGTTAGGCACAGAGTTAACCCTTTGATTGCCTGTAGATGTTAACTCCTTCCCGGTCAGTGTCATTAGTACAGTGACAGTGTCCAGTATCATCACTGTATCAGTGTCACTATTGATGTCAGTTAGTAAGTTAGTGTACCTGACCGCCAGCGTCAGATTGCCCGCCACATGATCACAGTCCCATTATAATTCACTGATCACCTTCATTACCAACATAGTGTCATAGATGTGTAAATTCCAGCATATACTGTAGATCATAGTTTGTAAAAGCTATAACTTTTACACAAACTAATTAAAATACACTTATTGGGTTTTTTTTTTTTTTTAACCAAAGAGATGTAGAGGAATACATTTTGGCCTAAATTCATGAAGAAATTAGATTTCTTGATTTTGAAATGGCAACAAAATGCCCTGGTCATGAAGGGGGTAAAACCTGCCTGAGCTCAAGTGGTTAAACCACACCTGCCATCATGAGGGTCCTACCAAAATAGGCCCCCATTTTTTTGAAAGGGAGAATAAATCCCAGTTTCACCTTTTAGAAATGAGAAATCTCTCAGGAAACTAAGAAAATCAATTTGAATCAATTGTAAGCAAATGTTGCTGAAATTTTACCATGTATGAAATTCATTCATTTATTTTACCATGTAAGAAATATTAATTTACCTATAGTCTTCCTGCATGCCTTCCACATTTGCTACTGCAGCTCCTTGTAGGTTATGCAGATACCAACTGTGCATTGTGGAGGTCCAGGGGGAACTTAACATGTCTACACTATACCTAGAAGAACCATGTTTTTCTGTGTGTGCGGAGGGTGCTGGCTACAAAGAAACTAAGCTATTTTACTAGGAATTCTGTGTTGACCAGCTTGCTTTAAAGTGGTAGTTCAGTATTTTCTGTTGTGGGAATGTTATTTATTTTATTTTTTTCATTTGCTGACATGAGTTTCTCCTGCAATTGCTTAGAACCTCTAGCAAGAACAGGAAGTCAGATTTTTTCCTCTTGCATCTCTAGCAATTCATTGCTCAGCAATAGTATTCTGAAGCTGAAGAAGGCAGATTTTAATACAGCGTCTGAGCCATTAAGTGGCACACTGGTTCTTCGGGCTGAGTAACGAAATCTCTGCTCACTCATCACATTGCAGCGTTACAGGCAGGAAAGTGTCAGACTGCTGAGTCAGTAATGCAACACTCCAACTGTGAGAACAGTCTTCAGGCTCTTGTCATACCTGACTTGTAAGAGGCATTGAAGACAGCACGGCTCAGAGGAAAACGGAAATACAATACTGTGAAAACACAACTCGTTAGCTATGTATAAATGTTTAAATATCTATTATGAAGCTGTTGGAGCACATTTTTTTTTTTGCTCACAAGGAATTTGTCTCCAGGAATTTAATAGCACTGCAATTTAATACCTTGAGTTCAGTAATTTTCCTTCGAGCTGCATTAACCTCTAAATGAATCTCTTCCATGAGGTTTATTACCTGGTGTGAACTGGAAAGATAGAGGCCATGGTAGAGGATGGGAATTACTGGATCAAAGACAACTGAATACTTTGGGGGTTTACTTACGAGAACAACAGCAAGCGAGAAAAATGCAGTGTTATCCATAGCAACAAATAGGTTCGCTTACATTGTTGAATCTGCTGGAATGTGGTTACTATAGCATACCTCTTTTTCTCTGGGTTCATTTGTATTCTGAAGAACGGGGAGGGAAGAGGTATCTTCCAACACTACCACCTTGTGATAAGATAACAATATGTCCTGGACCTTTCTAACCTTTAGGCAGGGCATACGCGGTGCGTATTTCTTTCCTGCAACCATGGTATGCAGGAAAGAAATTTGCACAATTCCCCATCAACACTGACAGTGCAAACAAGGCAATCCCTCTTGCCAAGCAATTGTCTGCTCCTGGTGGGGTGGAGGGGGGGGGAGGGGTGGGCCAGGGGAAGCCATCCCTACCAGGAGAAGACAGTAATATTCTTCAGCCGCTAGCGATATTCAGAAGAGAATCCGGCAGGCTTGTTGTACCCAAGTTGACCGATTGAACAACTTGATACATTCAGACAAGGCCAGGGAAAGCCATCCCCACCGGTAGAAGACAGTAATAATCTCCGCCTGCTAGCGATACATGGAAGAGAATCCGGCAGGCTGGTTGTACCCAAGTTGATCGATTGATCAACTTGGTACATTCAGACTGCCCATTAACAGTTCAAACTGTGTATGGCTGGCCTTAGTCCCTAATAGCAGTAACCAACTAGCTATTTCTTTGTGGAGATGAATAGAGCTTTACATTAATGTCACCATATGATGTCAAAAACTAATTGTCACCACTAACTCCCAACTTTATTAGACTAGGAAGAGGGAAAAATGTTAGCACCAAAACAGACTACTAATACTATATTTCTGAACTCTGTTTTACCTCAAATAGATAAGGTTTTTTTTTTTTCTCGATTTTAACCACTTCCATACTGCTGGACGTCTTATGAAATCCTGGGCTTTGAGTGGAGATATCTGAATGCTGCCTGCAGCTGCCTGCTTGGCAATTGTAAATACTGCCGTGATTTCGACTGCATAGCCAATATCTTTTTTTTTTATCTCAGACCTTCCAGCCTGTAGGAGAGATCTGAGATCTCTCCAAAGAGGACCTGTCATGCAATATTCCTATTACAAGGGATATTTACATTCCTTGTAATTGAAATAAAAGTGATCAAAAAAAAAAAAATTTAAGGAAAAGTGTAAAAATAAAATTAACAATAAAAAAAAAAAAATGTACCCCCATCCCCGCGTGCTCGCACACGTACGTTGCACCCACATATGTAAACGGCCTTCAATCAACACATGTGAGGTATCGCTGTGAACGTTCGAGTGAGAGCAATCATTCTAGCCCAAGACTTCCTCTTTAGCTCTAAACAGGTAACCTGCCTATGAATATTTTTATGTACAGAAGTTTGGCGCCATTCCACGAGTGGTCACAATTTTAAAGCGTGACATGTTAGGTATCTATTTACTCAGTGTATCATCATCTTTCACGTTCTACAAAAAAATTGGGATAACTTTTAATGTTTTTTTTTTTCATGTTTTTTATTCCAAGAAAAATGTGTTTGAAAAATTGCAGCACAAATACTGTGTGACATAAACAGTTGCAACACCGCTATTTTATTCCCTAGGGTCTCTGCTAAAAACATATATGATATTTGGGGGTTCTGAGTAATTTTCTAGCAAAAAAGTGATGATTTTTACATGGAGGCCAGAATTTGCCCGGTATGGAAGTGGTTAATGAATGACTGATACATCAATTTTACTCTAAGTTCTGCTAAGGAGGGAGAGCATGTCCACTTTGCCATGGGAATCTTCTCTTCGCTTAGTGAATGTGATAAAAATTCATTTTGTAAAGAATATCTAATCATGTTCAAGGAAAATACGAAAAACATGATTTCTTGCTTGAACATGATTGAATGATCAAATTTAACAGAGCTGCTCCTCATTCACTAAGCTAAGGGAAAATGCACATTGTTAAGTGGACAGCCAATACGCCTTAATTAAACAAACTCCATTGGATGTAGTCTCTGACAGGGCAATCTTTTCTGGACAAGAGAGGGAATAGCATGTAACTTGCAGTGCCTACTTTTAGGACAGGTTTAGTTTAAAGTGAAATTATAGTATTTGTAAATTTATAGCTATATATTTAAATGAATGTGATCTGGTTTCTATAGACAAACCTACAACTTTGTCTTTGTTTTTTAAAGCTATTTTTCTTTGTTGTATTTATCATTTTTTCTCTTTATTTCTCTATCCGATTTGTTCATTACTTTATGTGCATATTGAAATGAATAGATTTATGTATAAGGCTAATTGGATTTTGTCAAATAGATGTTCAGCAGGAATGCTAACCACGCTCTCAGACATGTCAAGCCACCTAAAAAATCTGGCTGTCACCCTTTATTTGTACCCTTACTTTTCACAAAATATAACTGGATACTAATATTTATAGCTAAAGTTGATTCAGGAAATATCTGATTGCCTCTTGAGGGATCAGGAAGAGTTTTTTTCCCTATTGAAGCAAATTGGGTCATGCTTTACTTCTTTTTTTTTTTTTTGTTGCCATCTCCTGGATCAACTGTGGGAATAGTATTGTTTAATTGGAGGTTTTCAATTTGGGTGCCTTTTTTCAACCAGACTAACTATGTAACTATGTACCACCCATCCACTTCATATTGATGATCTCCTAGAATCTCAGTGATTTCACATGTATGAAGCCTGTTCTCTCTTGCCTACCTTCACCTAAAGCCTAGCGCACACAATCAGAAAATTGGACAAAAAATATAATTTTCAAAGCGTTTGTGCGATAATCTGATCATTAGTAAACAGCTTTCAGGAGCCAATCACAACAGTTCATCCAAAATTATCCGAAGGGACAAACATGAACATTTTTCTCGTACGATACCAGATCGCACAATTTTTATTTAATCAGTACAGTATTCGCCTGAAAAAAATTAAAAGAGCAAGACTACGCATGCTTGGAAACTAAAGAATACATTACTATACAATACAATGCATTACATCACTTCCGAAGTTGTATTCTGTCGTAAGAGAATTTTTTGAAAGTTGAGTAACATCTTCATTTTCGATATGAGTCTAGCATACAAAAGGACGATCATTCATCAGATATTCTCACAGTGTGTATGAGGCTTAAAACAGTCCCTGTGTGTAGTTAACAAACATTGTTAGGAAATGTGTCCTTAACCACCAGTGGCTAATGACTAGAGCAGAAGCTGCTGAATTGAGCAATCTTAAGGCAAACTTCTAAGTGTGCGTGATGACTGATGCCAGTAATATTAGGCTATTATTATTATGTGTAAGCAGCAATATCTCTGTTATTATATAAGGAAGGAAGGACATTAGCATTCTGGGTAAAATTTGGGAAATTAAAGAATTTCCCTTCAGATGGAACTCCCTTGGTTCTACTTTTTCACAGGAGCCTAACACTCAGTTTTGAATTTTGGGGTGAGAGCCGGCAAGGGTTTTGTATACTGTGTATATATATATATATATATATATATATATATATATATATATTATAAATCATTTTGTTTGTAAAGGAAATACCATATGTGAAGTAAAAGAATAAATAGCTGTAAAAAGGAGGAAAGCTATTTTCTAATTGTACAGTACAGTACAGGACACAGGCAAAGTATTCATAGGACCTTTTTCTTATTTATTTTATCTTCAAATTCTTAAATCAACTCCTCACTACCTTGTAATGCCACAAATAGAAACTGCGCTTTTAGATCAGTACAACCTTGCTAAACCTTGGGAGCAGTACTTGGGCCCCATACTGTGGGAGTCAAGGATCCTTTAGCTCTAGCCTCAGATTCCTAAAAATACTCTGGTCACAGTTTGGGCCAATATACACCTTTCCTCCAGTGCCAATTCTGCCTTCTGTGCCCAAAAAGAGCAAGAGACCTGATTCACAGTCTCTGTCTTTAAAGGAATGATTGCTGAAGCCCGGGTCTTAAAACATAGTGGGGTCTCTGAGTCTGTTATTCCTACCTTGTTAAAAGCAAGAAAAGCCACTTCCAGGAAGATATACTATTGTAGCTGGTATTCCTTCTTTGCCTGTCGTAACACTGGCACTTCAATGAAAGAGATTGCTCTGTGCCTTGCATCCTGGCTTTTCTACAATCAGGTCTTGACCTGAACCTGGCCTTAAGCACTCTGACAGGACAGTTTTTGGCCTTGCCCATTCTCTTTCAAAGACCTCTGGCTTCACTCTTCCTTGTAAAAACTTTTATTCAAGGTGTGAAACAGTCACACACACAATGCCTCCTCCGCTTAGGAAAACGGTCCCTCCGTATGGATGTGCTTTATGTCTTCATTACTCTTAGAAAGGGGTAACCACGGTCTTGCTGCCCTCAAAGACTTAGGGGAGTCTAACACTGCAACTATACAAAACACATAGAGGGCACATCGACCTAGTTCATTATCCTGAGACAAATAATTTATTAGATAAAAGCACGGTAAGTAATGTACTCACAAAGACAGCAAGAAACTGCACATCACAGATCACTGTACATTCCATCCAATGTATCAATACGTATGGGTGTAACAGGCACTGAAGACCCCGTGGGCTGATGCATTTCAAAGATTTCCTCTTCTTCAGAGCCACACGAGAAGACCACCCATACCCTTCTTATATAACAGATAACAAGAGGTAGTTTCAAATATGGGTGTTACCAACCCTCTCCACTTGGGCGGGGTGTCTGTCATTAGCAACAGCAACCACCAATATACACATATATCCAATCATGGCATATACATATATTAATGTGCATGTACGTGCACATACACACTCCCGACCTTGCACATTAGTACATATTAAAACACATATATACTTAGCTCCCTACATGATCGTTTAGATTTAATATATATACACAAGGCCGTTTCTTACATTGTCTGCTTACTTCATCTTTGTCCCTATGTTTCACTTAGCTAGAGTGAGGTGCTCACGGTGTTGCAATAGATTCAATGCGCCTACTCTTGGGGCGCCGATCGCCGTGTCTAATGCACCCCATTATAGATGGAATGTGTTTGCTCTTCAACTTCCTGTTTAGTGTGGCTTGAACTCACACCGCAGTGTGGCCACGCCCTGCGTTCCAGCCCTCGCTGTGACCATGATCTGGCTCTGAAGACAATCACTCGATGCTCTCCAATCGAGGACGCACTGCACGGGCTAAGTCTGCAACACCACTGCCCCCTGTGGCCAATCCTAAAACTACACATATACACAGAGCTTCCACCCAGCTGGCTCAAATTGTTCTAGTGTGCCTAACATACAAGCACGGCATGAAGGATGGTAGAAAGGGAGATTGATGCCAAAACCACCTGTCTCAGTAATAGGTGGATAAAACAATTAAATATATATAGAAATATGTATATAAAGAATATAGAAAATCAATTAAAAAAGGGGGGGGGGTTGTTGGGGGGATGGTAAATAGGAAGATCTTCTCAAGCCCTAATCTCACTTACTCAACATCACCACCTAAAAATTATTTCTAATTGGCAACGGAAGGTACTGCCTGTACCATTCCTAATAGTCAGAATGTGCATTACTATTGAATCTAAAATCATGTTTCCATAATCAAATGTGTCTATAATAGAATTATAAGTTTGGCTCTGAAGAAGAGGTATTCCTCGAAACGTGTCAGCCTATGGGGTCTTCCGTGACTTTTACACCCATACGTATCGATACATTGGATGGAATGTACAGTGATCTGTGATGCGCAATTTCTTGCTGTCTTTGTGAGTACATTAATTACCATGCTTTTATCGAATAAATTATTTGTCTCGGGATAATGCACTAGGTCGTGCGCCCTCTGTGTTTTTTATTTAAGGTGTATCTTGCATTAAAGCCCCCTTGCCTCTCACTGTGCTTCCTTGGGATCTCAACTTAGTTCTCTCTGGCTTGCAGTAACCACCTGCAGTAACCACCTTTTGAACCCATTAGGGTTTTTCCCTTAAAAGAGTTCCCCTGCGTGTAGCCTTTTTGGTTGCTATCATGTCTGTCAGATGTGTCATTTTGCTGGCAGCTCTCTCCCATTGGAGCCATTTCTCATACTTCACAAAGACAAGGTTCTTTTGCCCAAAACCATCCTTTCTTCCCAAAATGGTATTAGTCTTCCACCTCAACAAAGACATAGTCTTACCAACCTTATGCCCTGCTTCAAAGCATCCAAAATAAATCTGTTTTCATTGTCTGGATGTAGTCAAAGCCTGTCCTCAGGACCTCGCAAGGGACACCCTACTGTGGGAGTTTCCTGTGCATTTCCGCACTAGGCCTCTGTAGCCCAGCTGTGTAAGGCCACTACCTGGTCCTCTATTCATACTTTATCAAAGTTCTACCAGGTGGATGTCCAATCTTCTGTGAATGCATCTTTCAGTTGCAAAGTTCTTGCAGCAGCACTCTGAAGTTGGGTTTGTTGACCCTTGTTGTTGGGCTTGTTGGTACAGTTCTGTTTGCCTCGTTTGTTGTCCACCCTTCTCATTCATTGCCGGGTGATGTCCCATTGTCTATAAATACTTTGCTTGTGTCCTGTACTTTATGATTGAGATAAAAGTAATTTTGACTTACCTGTATATTCCATATAGACAAAGCTGGGCTGAGATGCATATAGAGGCGAGACCCAGTCTCTGAATTAGTAAATTTATATGCAAAAAGCAAATGCCCATGGGACTTTTGAGGGGTCATTCCACAATAAAGTAACAACGTTTCAAAAATATATAAAAACTATTTTACACATTAACCACTTAAAGTGGAAGTACAGCCTAACACCCTAAATTCTCCCCTGCAATCATTATTGTGAGCGGAGTTCAGCCTTATGTGTCAAAATGAAAAAATCCCAGTTTTCTACCTGCATTTTGCATATTTCATTGCTGTCACATGACTTCAATTCCTCTTCATTCTGAGTCCAAGAGCAGCAAGTGGGTTTGGTTACTGAAAGCCAGTGACATCACTTCCAGGGAGGGGCCCTGTTCCTGTGTAGCCAGTGGGCATAAACAGAATGGGAGGAGCTGATCATAGGTTCCCGCCCAGTGTTCTCTCATTAGTATAGATGCATTGTACATCCTAATTCATGAGAAAATGAAGAAATAATTCACACAGGACACGGGGGGGGGCTAGGGGGTGCTTTCTAACTTTGAGGGGGGTGTATTCACTGGATGAACACAGAGACCTGTGTTCCTAAATAGGAGGAACACATGATCCCTGTGTTCATCACTGACAGAACAGCGGTCTGCCTTGTTTACATTGGCAGATCGCCGTTCTGTCTCCATGGGGAGCGATTGTGAGTGCCCAGTGGACATCGCGTCCGCCGGACCCGATGATTGGCTCCCCTATTGGTGCCCCCACTAACTGCTACACGAAACAACGTAGTTTTGCGTAACAGAGCCGACCTGCCGCAGTATAACTACGGCGGCTGGTTGGCAAGTGGTTAATATTAAAAAAATTATTATTATATGGTATAATTCATTAAGATTGATATATCAACAAAAATGTAGGACATAGATCAGACATTACTACATCCCCTCGATAGAGACCACACACTGCTGCAGGTGAAAATGCCTTCAAAAATCCTCACTGTAACAGCACAGGTGCAGGGTGCAAGCCATATAGAAGAAAAAGTATGTCTGGACAGCCACACTCCAATGCAAATATTTATTGCAAAGAGGATAAAAATACCACAGCATACAAAGGTACGGATCAAAGACAGCTGACACATTTCACACTACTAACAGTGCTTAATCATAGCTCATCCCCTTTTCACATGAAACAAAGTTCACTTTTTCGGGAGAACGAGTAAATTTCAAGCTAATAAATAACATCGGTGGCGAGACCATGTCATTGAAACCATTGATATTGAAAAACAAAGCTTGCCAAAAGAAAAAAGTGAGGTATCCTACTGTAACGGAACCACAACCCACACTGTACTTGTGGACTTCCGTCAGTATACGGCTTCCTCCCAGTCGTGAACATAGATATCAAATTTTCCAGCCGCCCCAATACAAAGCTAGCCGACAACTTAGCTTGTACTGGAATCTTCTCCTTTATTGAACAGTTTCACACTCAATTTATACACTCATGAGCACATCCCCCTCCTGATCAAATTACACCATCGGGTCAGGGGTTGCCTGATTACATTATCATATGCAGATGAAATTTATTACAGAAATAGAATTAACCTGAACTAATTATCTAGCCATCTGGATATAAACAATATGTGAGTTCATTACCAATTAACAATGGGACAGACAGGCTTAACATAATCCACATCACACCTCAATAGACAGACAATAGGGAGAGCCTGTCTCTGACATTGAAGTTCATACTCATTATCATAATTGTAAACACAGAACCCATTTGAAGTAATCCAAACCATTAAGTATCTGTCTTTCACTCCCAGTGACGGTGAGTACCGTCACACATACTTCCACATCAATCACTTAAAAAAGAATCATCACATGGTACATCTAGAATGTGATTTGAAGTCATCTCTCACAGGGAAAGGGGTGCTATGGATAGGGCCTAATGGGAAAGTCTCGCCCGGGAGCTGAAGGTGGGATAAGCCGCCAAATGGAAGACGCACCAAAAGAATGTTGAAGAGGCCAGAAACTCTGGCAACGCAGGATGTGACCTGTACTTGAATTGGCAAAAGAGGGGCTGTTTATAATATATCTATAGAAAATTTGTGTACTAAAATCGATTGAAGTACCAGGATCATAGCTCCATGAAAATAACAAGAAACCAAAAAATGTGAGTAGAATTTCTTGGTTACTCAGTTACTTTGCATTGCATGCTACAAAACTGAGGACTCACAGACTGAGGTAGGCTTATAGGGAAGGCACCCAAGAAACATGTCCAATCCCCTGAAGCCTATAACCCAGGTCCTATTAATATTTTGCCTGTGTTCTGTATTGTACTCAAAGATTTGGAGATTATATAAAAAAATTCCTTATTTTTTACTCTTTCTAACAAAAAATGGTAATTATAAAAATTCTGAAAATAACTGTATTACAAAGCCCTATTTTGTGAAGGCTAAGGCGCTACTAAACTGGTACACTTACCATTTCTTTGTATAGTTATATTTGTGAAGAGCGTACACAAATTGTTCTCCTGACTCCTGAGAGAATCAGTAGCCTACTATGCAGAAGCTTCTCATGTATGACTTAAAAATATCCAGTGTAAACACCCAATTTTTCTGGTGTACAGCTAGCTGATAAGGAGACATCTGTGCACGTATTATTTAATAGACATATGCTGTAAATGCAAACCTTTTAAAGTTTCTGTTGACATGTCTGTACAGCTTAGAATATGAGTACTTTTAGCATTAGGTAATGTCCCAGTCTGCTCTGGTTTTTGCCAAAAAGATTGTTGAACATTTTGTTATTAGCTGGCTGCTTTTTGTCCCTATACTTTTGAAGTAATAGGCTTGTTACTATGGCCTGTCCAAGGTAATCCAGTAACAGTTCTGCCTCTTTTTTTGTGGGTTGCTAATACAAAAACTAGCTGATTTACAAAACTATAAAAACAGAAAAATGTAAAATTATTAGTGAGCAGCGAAGGCCTGCAGTGGCTATATATCTACCCGTTCTGTTCACAGCTGTGATGTGCTGAAGAGTAGGTGTGGCCACATACATTTTTTAAAGTTTTTCCCTGTTATGTCATTACCTGTTCTCAAAATACATTGAGGTCATGTTATGTGTTTGGACCGGTTGCAAACGGTGCTTAGCAGGGTTTTTATGTATTAAAAATAAAATGTTGGGGCCCTGGTACCCTTCTCTTGGCTTTTTCTAATGGCTAGAATGGCTGCTTTTGTTTTCCCAGTCCAGCAATGCCATTATTCTTTATCAGATAAAAAAAATGCTCCTAATGTGCTGGTGTTCATAGATCTCAACAACCCGCTGTTCCTGTTTGCTTGCATTTATACATATACTGATATAAGTCCTATTATGTGGAATGTCTGCAATGCAGGGTTTCCTGGATAAGCTGGTGTCTGTTTTGGATGTCAGCTGTCTGGGTCAGAGTGAGGCTGCCCCTTTTCAGCATTGGACTGAGATATACAGGAAGAGATGTGAAGCCTTTCCATAGGACACCTTAGTTGTGATTCAGCTCTGTGGCAGGCAGCCAGGGAGAGACAAACTCGCTGCGTTCACTGGTAATGCTTACAAAGGAAAATACATTCCAGGTGTTGAAAGAAATGGAAAAGCTATGCCAACATGCATGGCAAGTCTTTAATGATCCAGAATCAAGGCTGAATACAGGTTTTCTGTGGCTTTCAGCAGTGTAACCAAATGATATAAAATCACATTGAACACGTCTTCTGTCTTTTTCCTAAGGTAGCATTCATTTTCTTCTTATAGTAGAAGGCCATTAATCAGTACCCAAGGGAATCACTTGTCAATATGTTGTTTGTTCTTTTGGGAAACCTAAAGAGATTCCAAAGGTTGTATTTTAAAAAATAAAAATAAAATAACAAACGTGTTAACATGCAAACATGTACTTAACTTCTTATACTTCCCTACTTAGAGCCTTGATCCTCTTCTTTTTGGGTCCCCCCCTGGCGTTCCTGGTTCCTCCCTTCTGATTTCCCCCCAATAACAAGCCTTTTCCTATGGGGGCACTCAAACAGGCTCGCTCCTGTGAATGAACATTGTCCATTCACACACAGAGTACGGCTCAGCCCCACTCTCTCTTCGTTGGCTCATTGGCTGTGATTAACAGCAGCCAACGGCTCCCACTGCTGTATGAGCCAATGAGGAGAGCGACCCAGGAAAGCCTCTGCTCTCATGCACATCGCTAGATTGAGATAAGGCTCCGGTAAGTATAAGGGAGAGCCGGTGGGGAGCTGCACCCAGAAGGTTTTTTACCCTAATGCATAGAATGCAGTTACAAAAAAAAACTTCTGTCTTTAGAACCACTTTAAAGGGATTGTAAAGGCAGAAGGGTTTTTTTTTATCTTAATGCATTTCTATGCATTAAGATAAAAAAAAAACCTTCTCTGTGCAGCAGCCCCCCTCAGCCCCCCTAATACTTATTATCCGTCTTTATCCAGCAATGTTATTTTTTTTCCGTACAACACAAAAAAACTGTCAGCTCTGGTCGGAGCCGCTGTACTAACAATCTGAAGTTAGTACACTGTTCTCCCCCACAGAGCTGATGTGCTCTGACAGGGGGAGGGTCCCCCCCCCCAGCCAAAACACTGTGGTCAGCACTCTCCACCATTAGCTGAGAGCTCTGATTGGGAGCTAGTCAGCTGCTGGTTTTTCAGCATGCTCGTCCGACAGAAGCTGGCCAAATGGGCAACTTCTGGGAGACAGGGTGCCATACTCATTCGGCCCTTGAGTATGGGGCTTAAAGCTGTCCATAGATGGTTTGATTCTAACCATGTATGGGCAAGCTGGATATACCCAAGTTGATCAATCTATTAACTTAGGTACAACTAGCCAGCTGGATTTTACATGCAATTATTGCAAGTGGCTGTTATAGCCACTAGCAATAATCACTGTCTTCTCCCGGCAGGGGCGGCTTTCCCCTGCCCTCCACAGTGAGAACACAGTGGGGCTGATTTACTAAAACCGGGGAGCGTAAAATCTGGTGCAGCTCTGCAAAGAAAACCAATCAGTTTTCAGGTATTTTGTTTAAGCTTAATTGAGCAAGCTGAGGTTAAAGCTGATTGACTACCATGCACAGTTGCACCAGATTTTGCACTCTCCAGTTTTAGTAAACCAACCCCAATGGCTGGTTGGAAGGGATTCCCCTGTCAGCACTGCCTGTATTGATGGGGGAATTGAGCAAATTTATTTCCTACAACTCATGGTTGCAGGAATACAAACTGCTCTGCTTATGACCAGCCTTAGATCTTATCTAGTTGTAAATTGCCCCATGTGCATTCATTGTTTTGGTTATACTGTAAGTCAATTAAGCCGCTTCCATATTCTCATTTTGCTGTGTTCAATACATACACAGCAGGTCCAACAACTGCCTTTCACGATGCAAGAGATAGATATTGTTTGCATTGTAAGAAATGTTTTCTCTCTTTTCTGTTGGAGTATTCTTGTTTTGTTTTATTACCTGTTTAATTACATATGTGGGTGTTTTACTTTCCCATCAACTAATATAATAATGATGAAGGCACATTAATGTTTGTTTGGATTCATGCCACAAAGGGGAGGGGGTTTAGCAAGAATTTTTACTTGTCTCAGGATGAAAAATATCAAACAAGACAAGCAAATATAGAGGCGATTAAAGCTAAATCTTTAATTTATAGGAGAATCTCCACTGGGCAGGAGGGAATTCACAAAACAAGGGCCGGTTCTTTTGCACGTCTTAACTTGCATTTATTTGTGCCGAGCATTCCCTATGAAAATTTGGAAGTTCATTTTGGCTGACAAAGAACATTTTGATTCAATGTTCTAAACTGGGAGCCAAGCTGAGGCATTTAAACTAGTCATTCGGGCATTCCAGAAAAGGTTGCTGTAAATATTGTGACAGAGTGTATTACCTATTGCTGTTTCTGCAGACATCATTTTCAGCTAGTGTGTTCATCTAGTGAAAAAATGGCCTGCATGCTCCCTGGTCCTCTGTCTTCTTCAAACTCTCTGTGCACGTCAGCTCACAATAGCTGCAGTATTCCAAGCACAGCATTTCTCCAAGTTCTTGTAAAATCTGACAGCTTTTAAAAATGAGAATTAACATAATTGCAACCAGAAGTAAGACCTGGAAATGAAATGTTGTGACCTTTCTGGTCTACCGTTTCCGTCATATATTGTGTTGGCGTAGCGCAAAGTGTGAGAACGCAAAACACCAGTCCAGCCTAAAGTCCCACTGTGTGCAGATTGTATTGTGTGGATATCAGACAGAGCACAACAGCCAGTACAATAAAGTGTGCAGTATGTTATCTGTTCCCGTTCCAATAATGCTATTTATAGCTGATAAGCAAGGCTCAAGTATAAAAAAAAAAGTCTTCATCGTACAAATGTCCAGAGGAAATCCTATTTACTACACTTTACTGCTAATGTGACTGGATAGATGCTGCTTGCATGGGTTTTTTAGCAGATACAGTGTTAGACCTTGTGCACTGTGGATGTTTTTAACTCTGACATTTTCTTTTTGCCTATAAACACCTTTGCATGTTAGCCTATGTGTCAATGCACACATACAGTATCTCACAAAAGTGAGTACACCCCTCACATTTTTGTAAATATTTTATTATGTCTTTTCATGTTACAACACTGAGGAAATTGCACTTTACTACAATGTAAAGTAGTGAGTGTACAGCTTGTATAAGAGCCGGTTCACACTGCCGTGACCATAAGTCACCCCATGTCGGAGCGACTTTTTACCGCGACTTTACTGCGACGTATCAGTGTCCACCAGCCCCACTGCCCACCAGTGCCACGTATGTGTCCACCAGTGCCATGAATCAGTGTCCACCAGTGCCACTGCCCACCAGTTCCACGTATCAGTGTCCACCAGTGCCACATATCAGTGCCGTATCAGTTCCACGAATCAGTGTCCACCAGTGCCACATATCAGTGCCACGTATCAGTGCCACCAATCAGTGTCCACCAGTGCCACGTATCAGTGCCACGTATCAGTGCCACGAATCAGTGTCCACCAGTGCCACGTATCAGTGCCACGAATCAGTGTCCACTAGTGCCACTGCCCACCAGTGCCACGTATGTGTCCACCAGTGCCACTGCCCACCAGTGCCACGTATGTGTCCACCAGTGCCACTCCCCACCAGTGCCACAAATCAGTGTCCACCAGTGCCACGTATCAGTGCCACAAATCAGTGTCCACCAGTGCAACGTATCAGTGCCACGAATCAGTGCCACGTATCAGTGCCAGGTATCAGTGTCCACCAGTGCCACGAATCAGTGCCACGAATCAGTGTCCACCAGTGCCACTGCCCACCAGTGCCACTTATCTCTGTCCACCAGTGCCACTCAAACAGACCAGGCAGAGATAATGGTATATAGCAGGGGTCTTCAAACTACGGCCCTCCAGCTGTTCAGGAACTAAAATTCCCATCATGCCTAGTCATGTCTGTGAATGTCAAAGTTTTACAATGCCTCATGATATGTGTAACTATATAGGAACTGTAGGCATGGCTGCAATGTGGGGAATGCCTGGCTAATCTCTTTCTTCTTCCTGGAAAGTCTGATAACAAGTCGCTTCAAATAAGATAAGGATCCGACTTGGAGGCGACTCCCATTGAAGTCTATTGGCACAAATCGGATACAAGTCGCCTCAAAGTAGTACAGGACCCTTTTCTTAAGTCAGAGCGACTTCAGTAGTGCATATTAAGACGGCTCTCATTCATTTACATGGAATTTGTTATGTCAAGCGACTTGGGGTGACTTGAGGGCACGCAAGTCGCCTCACAAGTCGCGGCAGTGTGAATGGACTCTTAACAGTGTAAATTTTCTGTCACCTCAAAATACCTCAACACACAGCCAATAATGTCTAAACTCCTGACAAAAGTGAGTACACCCCTAAGTGAAAATGTACAAATTGGGCTCAATTAGCCAATTTCCCTCCCCGTGTGACCTGTTAGTGTTACGAGGTCTGTATTCCCAGTAAGATTGAATGGATGACTGGATACCTTGGGCCCATGAAGAAAGGTGTTAGGAATCATGAATAGTGTTTCATAGCAGAGTACTTACTTTTCATATTGACTCAAAAAGTATTTAATAACAGCACATACTGTAACCTGTATTATGTCAAAAGTTGTTAAAATATTCCAAAATACGTTAAGGTCTATAAGATAAAATATTTTCCTCTTGTGATTATGGTTAGTGCCAGAATATATATTTTGTGGACTCAGAAATACAGGGTTTCTACGAAAAGCTGCACCACCTTGGTACAGTGCATCCGGAAAGTATTCTCAGTGCTTCACCTTTTCCACATTTTGTTATGTTACAGCCCTATTTTGTTTCTCATGGTCTGAGAGTCCTTCAGGTGCCTTTTGGCAGACTCCAGATGGGCGTCATGTGCCTTTTACTGAGGAATGGCTTCTGTCTGGCCGTTCTACCATACAGGCCTGATTGGTGGAGTGCTGCAGAGATGGTTGTTCTTTTGGAAGGTTCTCCTCTCTCCACAGAAAAATGCTGGAGCTCTGTCAGAGTGACCATCGGGTTCTTGGTCACCTCCCTGACTAAGGCTCTTCTCCCCCGATCGTTCAATTGTGCTGGGCGGCCTGCGCTAGGAAGAGACCTGGTGGTTCCAAACTTATTATTATTATTTTATCTTAATGACTTTTAATGTATTTTGGAACATTTTAACAACTTTTGACATTATACCGGTTACAGCGTGTGCTGTTATTAAATACTTTTTGAGGCAATATAAAAAGTGAGTACTCTGCTATGAAAATACTATTACTGACACCTTTCTTCATGGGCCCAAGGGATCCAGTCTGACACTGACAATCATCTCTTGCTGTCTCTGTATCTCACTCTTGTCTTTGAACATTTTTAGACATAACAGACATACACTCCCCAAACCCCTGACTTAAAGGTGTTTTTCAGTAATTAACATTGATTTAAAGGTTCAAGGTAGCAAGTCATTGGTGTTATTGGTTTACTGTTATCTTAGGCTGAAATGCTATGCTTATATATTTTTTCAAAGGGGTACAGTGTACTTTTAAATGTTCACATTTCAAAGTCTATACTTACCTTCTGCTGCTTTGTAGGACCTCCGGGATACCTGGGCCATGACCTTATCATTAAGTTAAAATTCTTAGGTTAAAGGCTTAAAATTCTGAGCTAGCTATTTAATGAATATTTGAAACAGAATACAGTTTTATGAAAAAAAAAAAAAAAAGTTCTCAAACTGAATAAAGCACAAATAGACTTTCTGCTATTATTATGTTTTTATTTGAGGATCTGTTTATAAAAAAATAGCATAGTTATTCATCCAACAAAGCTGCATGTACACTTGTTCTGTGTGAATTAACCAGCATTCATGCTTTCATTTTAGGTATTTTTTGCACAATGTATAACGTTGTGCCTGTTGTGGGAATTGGGCAAAATTGAATGGTATTTGGTTCATGTAAACACTGCTGTTGAGCAAATTAAACAAATTGGAAGTTTGTTTTAATGTGAAGATTGGCTCATCAGCAAATAGTGTGAATGTTGTTAAAATGGTTCTAAAGCCTTAAGGTTTTTCACCTTAATGCATTTTTTGCATCTTGTGTTTACATAAGTGTGAATTGGATGCGGTTTTCACTCCATCCAATTCCCATGATATGCGAGTGTGACAGGCTCTCAATACACACATGTCCGGGGGGACCCCGTTGCGTATTCCAAAAGGGTCCTGTGCATTTTTGGGTCAGGTTTAGGTGCTAATTCAGGCAAAAACTCAGACCTGAACCAGTGAACAGAAATGCACCAGACCCCAGGCTAGAACCCGCAGCCGCACATATGTGAACCTGGCCTTAATCGCTTGCCGACCGCCGCAAGTACATATACTGCGGCGGTCAGCCCCGTGCAGGCAAAGTGAAGTACCGGTACGTCACTAGCATGTGAGCCAATAGGGGGCGAGCGCGCGCCGCCGGAGGCACGCCCCCGCTCGTTCACGGACACCTCAGTGCGAGTGACCGGCGTACCCGATGTCTGCCGGTCACTCGCAATCGTCAGTTTTTTTTTTTTTTACAGTAACAGTGCATATGTATAGCACTCAAAAAGGACAGATCCTGCACATGCTGATATACAACAAGTACAAAGAGGAGTACTTCACCAGCCCATGGCGCTGTCCATGTGTTCACCTCCTTTGTTTGTATGTTTTGTAGCTGAAATGTCCTTGTTGCTGCTGCTCCTCTCTCACTCCACTGGTGGGGGGGGGGGGGCGGATCAAAACAATTCAAATCTGTAAAGAAAAGTGCACGCAATCTTGGGCAATAACGCTTTAATAAAGGACAATAACACAGTACATTGGAATTGCACTCACACTTTTCCTTTAAGGCAATCGCTTTACAGCATTCCAACAGGAGCTACTCGCTCCTCCCGTCCCTCCAGATGGTGACTCTGCGGTCTCCTCATCCACGGCTGCTGCCGCTGTATCCCCGCTCTCCTTCACTTCCTGTGTTGCCTGGTCACCGGATGCCGGTTCTAGTGCGCCTGCGCACTATACCGACGTGATCTACGGCGCCTCAGGAGAGCCTCAGCCAAAGCCGGAGCCACAAGTTGCACGGAGCTGCGAGGTGGGGGATTCAAGACACGGGTGCACTGCCTCTGCTGTTGCTACGGACAACGCGTTTCGGAGGCGAAGCCTCCTTCCTCAGGTCCCACCTTGCTTCCTGCTGACGCCCCTCCCTATATACCCGGGATACCATTGGCCCTAATTAGTTGATTGTATATTCTTAAAGGGGCCAGTAACCAATAATCTTTATCCACCTCGGCTGGGACGGGAGAAGCAAGGGGCTATCCACTTTTAAAAAACCTATATTAAAAATACAATTTAAGATACAATTTGAAATACAATTTAAAAAAGTACAGTACAAGCACAGATGTAAACCAGAGCTGTTATGGATACATATTCGGATATCACATTCCCTACATAGCAATGGTTTTCTCCTGCTAAAAATAAATTAGACGTATCTTTGGAGTATATATACAAACTACATCAGCATTTCCTTATACCATTAATCGACAAATCATTTTAATTCCACATTGTCTCTCATCCATCTACCAGAACAATTTCATAAACCAGGATAATTTCATAAAACGTATAATAAATATATAATTAGATAATTAAAAATACTAGACTCATTAAAATTCAATAGGATAAGATTCAGTTCCATATGGCACATATGCAGTTATCAAATAGTATATGAGGATACTACTCTATATAGGCCAACCAAATATACTACACGGCAGTTGTTTATACTTTTCGTATATATATATATATATATATATATATATATACACACACATGAGAAATACATATATATACATACCTACACATACCTATCGGTGGTGACACCCTGAGTTTCCCAAAATATGTATATGTATATACATACACATATTCCCATGCCCGGCTGCTCAGATATTGTTGTGTGGGCACGAATGTGCATATGCCTCCATGCACACTTCGCAGACACATGGCCGGGCAGGGACTGTGTTCCCTACCCTAAGTTACCGTGTGTTTGTGCATGTGCTTGAACCCACTCAACCATGCTCACACCCCCATGCTAATATGTCAAATAATCGTATTGACTTCCAGCTCCTCATTGAGCCCACCCGGCGACATGGACCCAAGCGTAAAGATCCAGAATGTTTCTTGCCTGCACAGGATCGAAAACCTTTCACTCTCCGGGAGAGTCATAGATATGGCTTCAATCCCAAATAGTTCCAGGCCTGCAGTATCCCCACCATGCGCTTTACAGAAGTGTCTTGGCACGCTGTGCTTGTCTTTTTTCTGCTCAATAAACCGGCGATGTTCGCCAAACCTGGTGCGCATTGTTCTAACTGTCCTACCAACATAAATTAAGCCACATGGGCACCTCAAGCCATAGACCACAAACTGTGTACCACAGCTAATAAATTGTTTGATATTATAGGAGCGCCCTGTAACTGATGTAAAGCTACTTTTGCCATGTTGCATAAATGCACAAGCCTTGCATCTGCTCTGCTTGCACTTATACGAGCCTACCATATTAAAGAGAACTGGGATATTGGATGCTCTGTTATGGCATTTCATACTTTTTATTTTGCTTGGAGCAACCAAACTCTTAACGTTGCTAGCCCGCCTAAACACCAATTTGGGTTTTTTAGGGAGCACTCTACCTTCTGCAGAATAGGCCAATGTTTCTGCATGACTCTCTTAAAGGCCCAATGTTGGTCATTGAATTTTGTAATAAACATAACTTCTCGGGAAGCACCGTTCTCCACAGCTGCCTTGCTACTACAGCCTTCTATATAGCGATCTCTGGCTTTATGTATATGCTGCACAGCATACCCTTTCTCCATAATTTTTTTCTCTAAGATTTTAGCTTGCAACAGATATTGCTCAGTATCTGTGCAATTTCTACGCAGCCTACAAAATTGACTGTAGGGTATGTTTTCTTTCCATTTGGGCAAATGGCAGCTCTTCCAGTGTAAATAAGAGTTACCTGCTGTTTCCTTAAAGTGCGTTTTGGAGGTGATAGCCCCTTCTTCATTCCAGGTCAATTCTAGATCCAAAAATACAAGGGACTTCGCATCTAGTACATGCGTAAACCTAATGCCGTATGGATTGGTGTTACAGTCGTTCACAAATTCTACTGCCCTGTCAGCTGAACCATCCCATATTACTATTACATCATCGATGTAACGCCCATAGTACACCAAATGCTGTGCAAACGGGTTCTGCATCCAGATATTATTTTTTTTAAATAATTATTTTAAAACCCCGTACTTCTATCATACCCCAAAGATACATAAAAATCCAGTTTGTCCTCCTGGTAGGCCAATTGTAGCGGCCATGGAGAGTATTACCAGCAGACTCTCCCAATATGTGGATCTCCATCTACAGCCGATAGTTACATCACTCCCGGCATACATTAGGGATTCCACACAGGTGCTGGAGATACTACAGAATTATAGGTGGGAACCCAACTATCTGCGGCTATCCCTGGATGTGTGCTCCCTGTATACTTCGATACCCCATGAGGGTGGACTAAAGGCCGTAAAACACTTCCTGTCAGGTGCGGAGTACCTCAATCCGGACCAGTCAGATTTTATTTTAACTCTGCCCTGGTACCATCCTTGAAACTGGATTATCTGGGCATGACTCTGGACTCCGCTTCGGCGAGGGTTTTTCTTCCCCTGGACAAACTGCAGAAGTTGCAGGGGGGTGGGGCGATTTATATGCTGTTATCCAGCAGTCTGTCTTCTCTGCGGACTTGCATGCAGGCCTTGGGTCTGATGGTGTCAACCTTTGGGGCGGTTTGGTTTTCTCAATCCCACATGAGACCCTTACAAAGGGAGATTCTTGTCAAATGGAACAAAGATCCAAAGTCCTTGGACGCTATGATTCGGTTGAGTCACAACACAAGGACTGCCCTGTTATGGTGGATTCACTCGTTAGCACTAAGCTAGGGCAAGTCTTTCTTTCCACTGTATTGGACTGTGGTAACCACAGATGCCAGCCAGTCCAGCTGGGGAAGCTGGTAGAAGAATGCAGACTTATGATCAATATTCTAGAACTCCGAGCGATAAAGCTTTGCCTGAGTCACTGGACAACTCATTTATAGGGTTGTCCAGTCCGGATTCAATTGGTCAATGCCATGGCCAGGGCTTACATCAATCATCAAGCGGGCACCAAGAGTGTCTTGGCGGCCCAGGAGGTGACCGAGATCCTGGACTGGGCAGAAAAAGTTTGTTCCAGCCCTTTCTGCAGTGCACATCCCAGGTAAGGAAAACTGGCAGGCAGATGACCTGAATCGTCAGGTGTTGGATCAGGGGGAGTGGTCCCTGCACCCGGAGGTGTTTCACGTCCTGTGTGTCTGGTGGGGGACACCTGATGATGACCTGTTTGTTTCTCGACTCAACAAGAAGTTTAAGAGGTTTGTAGCCAGGTCAAGGGATCCTCTGGCCGACGCTACAGATGCACTGGTGGCTCCTTGGGGTCAGTATTGGATGATCTATGCATTCCCTCCACTGAAACTCCTGCCGAGGCTTCTGAGCAGAGTAGAGGTGGAAGGGATTCTGGTCATTCTGGTGGCAATAGACTTGCCTCGCCAGTCTTGGTACGCAGATCTGGTAAGGTTGATCGCCGATGCTCCTTGGAGACTTCCTCTCAGGGAAGATCTGCTGTCTCAAGGGCCGATCTTCCATCCTGCTTTACAGTCGCTGGCTTTAACTGTGTGGATGTTGAAAGCCAAGTGTTGAAGGATAGAGGTCTTTCTGATTCTACATTATTGAAGGCCAGGAAGTCTACTTCCAGAAAGATCTATCATTGTACATGGAAATCGTACAAAACCTCCTTTTGAGAACATTAGGGAGATTTCTCTGCTTACACTGTCAGAGAAGGTTGCCTTTTTGGTGGCTGCAGGGTATCTGAATTGGCGGCGTTGTCCTGCCATTCACCTTATCTGGTGGTCCACAGAGATAAAGTGGTACTTTGACCTAATCAGTCGTTCCTTCCTAAGGTGGTTTCTGATTTTCATTTGAATGAAGACATTGTGCTGCCTTCACTCTGTCCTAAGCCTAAGCATCCCATGAAAATTGCTTTACATTCTTTGGATGTGCTTCGGGCAATTAGAGTTTACCTGGCGGCTACTGAATCTTTCAAGAAATCAGACTCTCTATTTGTCCTTACCGAAGGAACTCAAAAAGGATTGGCTGCGTCTGCTGCGGCCATATCCAGATGGATCAGGCAGACAGTGGTTCAGGTTTATTCACTGAAGGGTCAGGTTCCTCCTTTCCCTGGGAAGGCACATTCACTAGGGCGCTGAGTGCCTCTTGAGGGCGTTTCGCAATCAGGCGTCAGTGATGCAAGTTTGCAAGGCAGCAACTTGGTCGTCGGTGCACACGTTCACAGAGTTCTACAAGGTGGATGTGTTGGCATCCTAAGAAGGTTTTGCAAGCTGCTGTTTAAAAGAGACTTTATTCTCTTGAGGGTGTATGTTGGTTTTAGATGAGCTCCAGTTGTTCCTGGTTGAGCTCCATGTTACCTGGTTGGCTAAGTTTAGCCTTTGGGGAATTACATTCTTTATTGGCGTTGTTTTTCCCACCCCTCAGGCAAATACTGCTTTGGAACGTCCCAATGGTCAAGAAGATATGAATGAACGATAGATAGAGAAAACTGGATTTTTGACTTACCGTAAAATACTTTTCTCTAAAGTTCATTGACAGACGCAGCATCCGCCCCTCTAATTTTGAGTGGGATGGGTTTTTTTTTCTTCTAAACTCTGCAACAAAACTGAGGGCTATAGCAGAGTGTGTTGGTGTATGCCTGCAGGGACTGCCCCATAGGCGTCGTAAAGCTTTTCCCGGCCTAGTGTCCTACTCCTGTTGGGGGCAACATAACCCAATGTTCAAGAAGATTTGGAGCTGCGTCTGTCAATGAACTTCAGAGAAAATGATTTTACGGTAAGTCAAAAATCTAGTTTTTGGTGAGATACTCCCAATAGGAACAGCTCTAAAGGGATGCAGGCCCAGCAGCTTTCCCCATGAGTGCACTGCAGCTGCCACAGCTGAATTATAATTATGAAACCACTCCAATTAGATCTGCTTATCACAGAAGCACAGAGGAATTTCTTCAAAAAAGCAAAAGGTAGGAATCTGCAACAAAGTTTGTTAAAATCCTTGTAGATAGATCACCCAGAGGGGAATTGTTTTTTTGTCAACAAAAGGTACGCTTCAATAATACTTTAACCACTTGCCGACCAGCCACCGCAGTTATACGGCGGCAGGTCAGCAGGTTCCCGCGAATCGCCGCACCTGTACAGCGGTTCATGGGAGCGACTATGGGGCATGAGCAACCACTCATCAATGGAGAAGACAATTCACGGGGCCGGCGGCCGTGATCACCACCGGGCACCTGCAATCGCTCCCCGTGAAGAGAGAACAGCGGTCTGCAGTTGTAAACACAGCAGATCGTTGTTCTCTCAGCTATCAACACAGGGCTCCTGTGTTCCTCCTATTCAAGAACACAGGTCTCTGTGTTGATTTGACAAGCCCATCCCCTCCACAGTTAGAAAACACCCCCTTTGATCTCCCTTTGGTTAACCCCTTCTCTGCCAGTGTCATTAATACAGTAACATTGCATATTTTTAGCACTGATTGGTGTAGTAATGTCTCTGATCCCCCCCAAAAGTGTAAAAAATGTCAGTTAGATGTCCGATCTGTCCACTGCAATTTCGCAGTCCCGCTAAAAAACGCTGATCACCGCCATTACTAGTTAAAAAAAAATAAAAATGACATAAATTTCCCTAGTTTGTAGACGTGATAACTTTTTTTACCAAAAATTTGTAGCAGACTACAAGTTGGCCTAAAATGATGAAAAAATTTGATTTTTAATTTTTTTTTTATTGGGAATGTTCTATAGCAGAAAGTGAAAAATATTGTTTTTTATTTCAGAATTGTCGCTCTTTTTTCGTTTATTGCGCAAAAAAAAAAAAAAAAAAAAAAAATTGTGCAGAGGTGATCAAATACCACCAAAAGAAAGCTCTATTTGTGGAAAAAAAGGACATCAATTTTATTTGGGCACAGTGTTGCATGACCGCGCAATTGTAAACGTAAAAAGTAACGCAGTGCCAAGTTGCAAAAAATGGCCTGGTTATTAAGGGGGAAAATCCAGAATTGGTTAAGTCAGTGTGTACCGTTGACTGGAAAACCAACATTCAATTAAAGTTTTCAGCCAAAGGCTGCAGTGCTGATTTGTGTATTCTGAATGGGGGGGGGGGGGAGTCGTCCCCGCTTCGAGAATACAATAGCGCAACGGGAGAAATCCCTGCATCATGCATTATTTGTGTTGATGGGGGGGGGGATCTGTCAGTCAGCAAAGGCAATAAGGTGCTTTTATAGGCTTTGTGGGATTCCTGGCTCTTATGAACGAGATGTTTTCTGTGGTTAAAGGGGATAATTATGCCACAACTGTGTTTTATAAGTTTTTGTCATACAGACTAGTAGGCTCTAATGATTGATCACTGCTATCAAAGATGCACAATTGAGCCTGTAGCGGTGCAGCCCCTCCAACAGTTTGCTGGTGTAAATGGAAGGAGTACTTGCACCTTAGGAGGGACATTGTACCTATGTGCTAATAGTTAAAGTTCATTTTGCCCAGTTTTGAGCCTGTAATATGTGCAGCTTGCATAACTGTCAATTTTTGAGAATCCGACAATTCACTATTGAATTCTTGTTCCAACTTCTCCAGGTATGGCACATACTGTGAAGTGTGTAGCTAGATCAATGTTTTATATAGATAGGAGAAACAAGAGGTAGATGTGTTGTGGAAACTCAGAAGTGTTTCAGATGAAATGAGGTTTGTATCCAGCCTAAGGGGTTTTGGCAGGAAAGTATTGAAATGGGATAGTTGTCTGTTTCTAAAAGTTTATAGGGAAGAGTCCCATTGAGAGAGGAACGCATGCAAAAGTTTCAGCACACTTCCAGTAACAACATATTTTAAGCATAGTACTGGATTATCTGGCTGTTAAGGTAGGAGTCATCTATTTCTGGTTTAAAGAGGTTATAAAATTTTATATGTGTCACCGGCGCAAAAAAAACTAAATTTCAAACTAATATTAACTGGTTTGCTGCAGCTAAAGTGACTCAAAATATGAATGTATATTAATGAGAATCTGTAGGTAGCTGTGCTAACCTCAAAATAAACAAATATCAATGATACTTCACATTTGCTTCACCACTAGTGATGTGTGACCAATACCCAAAGAAAACTATACTGTAAACAATATAGCAAAAATCAAGTTAAAAAGCATTAATGTGAACTGTGTATTACAAAAACAGAACATTCAGGTATCATAACAAAGTGTCAATGAATTTTTTTCACAAAATCATGGCCAATTTGTTATGATACCTGAATGTTTTGTTTTTGTAATACACCGTTCACATTATTATTTTTTACTTTGATATTTGCTATATTGTTTACAGTATTGTTTACAGTATCGTTTTCTTTGGGTATTGGTCACGCATCACTAGTGGTGTAGCAAATGTGACGAATAATTGATATTTGTTTATTTTGAGGTTAGTGCGGCTACCTACAGATTTTCATTAACGAGGTCATAACCTGTTAGAGGTAACAAAGGTGAATTGTATTGCTAGTTTTATTTTTATGAAGGGAGTCTCGCATAGTGTTGAAGAAGTGAGTATAAGTGTATCTGGGGCTAATTTTCTAGCCTTTGCCTGCAGCCAAATGGTCCATGGAAGAGAGAATTTGCATAGACTGAGTTCCACTTGCACCCAAGCTTTTTTGATAAATTAAATGGGCTGTAGCAATTGATCAATGGCTTAAAGTTCAGTTTGAGTCTTTTAAATCTGATATATAGGTTGCTGACTGTTTTGTTCTAAAGGCCCTTGCTTGCATTTTGCTAGGATTATTCCGGTATTTATAGGACTTTTGAGCTGACGTGTTGAATTCTCTTATAGAATTATGGTCAAGTAGGATTTTAAGGGAATCTTTTTAGGACCAGGTCTTTAGTGTTAGCTCAGTGTGAGAAAGACATCTAGAACATCAAGAAGTGTTAACTGTGCCAGATTGGTACCCTGAAAAATCTACAATGTGTCTATGAATTCCTTCTAAAAAAATAACACTTCCTGTAAACTCATACATATATATCTGCAGTGTGATATCATCTTAAGTGCTGTACTTGCAACTACTGGTCTTAAAAGATTTAGAGTGAGATTTGGTGATGTAACTCCTGTGCTGTTCATGGTTCACCTTGCTGGAGAAAAAGCTGTACCCGTGGACCTACAGTGCCTTGAAAAAGTATTCATACCCCTTGAGATTTTCTACATTTTGTCATATTGCAACCAAAAACGTAAATTTATTTTATTGGGATTTTATGTGATAGACCAACATAAAGTGGCACATAATTGTGAAGTGGAAGGAAAATGATAAATGGTTTCCAAGATTTTTTACAAATAAATATCTAAAAAGTGTGGCGTGCATTAGTATTCAGCCCCCTTTTGTCTTATACACCTAACTAAAATCTAGTGGAACCAATTGCCCTCGAAAGTTACCTAATTAGTAAATAGAGTCCAACCATGTGTAATTTATTCTCGGTATCAATACAGCTGTTCTGTGAAGCCCTCAGAGGTTTGTTAGAGAACCTTAGTGAACCAACAGCATCATGAAGGCCAAGGAACACACCAGACATGTCAGGGATAAAGTTGTGGAGAAGTTTAAGCAGGGCTAGGTTATAAAAAATATCCCAAGTTTTGAACATCTCACAGAGCACCGATCAATCCATCATCTGAAATAGGAAAGAATATGGCACAACTCCAAACCTACCAAGACATTGCTGTCCACCTAAACTGACAGGCCAGGAAAGGAGAGCATCAGTCAGAGAAGCAGCCAAGAGACCCTTGGTAACTCTGGAGGAGCTGCAGAGATCCAAAGTTCAGGTGGGAGAATCTGTCCACAGGACAACTATTAGTTGTGCACTCCACAAATCTGGCCTTTATGGAAGAGTGGCAAGAAGAAACCCATTGTTGAAAGAAAGCCATAAGAAGTCCCATTTGCATTTGCAAGAAGCTGTGTGGGCGATACAGCAAACATGTGTAAGGAGGTGCTCTGGTCAGGCAAGACCAAAATTGAACTTTTTGGCCTAAAAGCAAAACGCTATGTGTGGCGGAAAACTAACTCTGCACATAAATACAAAAATGGGGTAAAGCCTGATCTGTGGTTTATACACAGTTTGTCTTTACCACTTAGTGGTGTTCTGCCCCTAACCTAATGCATACACATAAAAAAGAAAAGGTTGTAATCCACAAAGGGAGTAGAGCTCCCTCTAGAGCAACCAAGTGGTTATTTAGGCAGATACTTAGACCTAACGGTCACTGTTAGGTCTAAGTATCTGTCTAAATAACCACTTGGTTGCTCTAGAGGGAGCTCTGCTCCCTTTCTGGAATACAACTTTTTCTTTTTTCTAACTCTGCACATTACCCTGAACACACCATCCCCACTGTGAAACATGGTGGTGGCAGCATCATGATGTGGGGATGCTTTTCTTCAGCAGGGACTGGGAAGCTGGTCAGAGTTGATGGGAAGATGGATGGAGCCAAATATAGGACAATCTTGGAAGAAAACCTGTTAGAGTCTGCAAAAACTTGAGCCTGTGGCAGAGGTTCACCTTCCAGCAGGGCAATGACCCTAAACATACAGCCAGAGCTACAATGGAATGGTTTAGCTCAAAGCATATTCATGTGTTGTTCTAGTCAAAGTCCAGACCTACATCCAAATGAGAATCTGTGGCAAGACTTGGAAAATGCAGTTCACAGATGCTCTCCATCCAATCTGACAGAGCTTGAGTTATTTTGCAAAGATGCAAAGAAGAATGGGCAACAATTTCAGTCTGTAGATGTGCAAAGCTGGTAGAGACATACTCAAAAAGACTTGCAGCTGTAATTGCAGCGAAAGGTGGTTCTACAAAGTATTGACTCAGGGTGGCTGAATGCAAATGCACGCCACACTTTTCACATATTTATTTTTAAAAATGTTTAAAACCATTTATTATTTTCCTTCCACTTCACAATTATGGGCCACTTTGTGTTGGTCTATCACATAAAATCCCAATAAAATACATTTACGTTGTTGGTTGTAACATGACAAAATGTGGAAAATTTAAAGGGGTATAAATACCTTTTCAAGACACTGTACCTGCCTCCGATTCATCCATTGTCTGGAGCTGTGCTTTCTGACCCTCTCCTACTAATGTTTAAATATTACCCTCCAGGAATCCTATTACATTGCTTGTCTACCAAGATCATCCATCTTTCACACATTGGCAAAGTGTGTATAAGGCAGGGATAGTCAGTAATGGTAGAGATCAGCTGCAGGGAGGCTACCTGTAGTACTGGTGATGAGTAATTTGCTCTTTGCTTGCCTTTTTAGGCTTCCTCAGTTCAGCTCTTCTTTAAGGTTATGGGAAAAGTATGTTGGTCGTTTTAATAGCTGATTTTAAGAGTTAAATTTAACTGGCAAGTTTACATTTAGTGCTACTGGAATGTTAACCTGATCAAATTAGCTGTCTATGTATATGTTTATAGGGTATGATATGGTTAAGTGTGAAGGTAGGGGCAGCATGGGCATTGAATGATAAGGGTACATGCAGACAAACTACACTTATTCACTGTGTTTTGCTCTAAATTAGAGTTTGCAAGGACTCACTGGAGAACGATTTCAGAAGTAGGATATTAAAATTTCAGCAAATCGCAGCTTTGATAATTGGGGTAGAAAACAGCGTGGGGGTGTGAAGTTTAAATTGGGGAGCCAAGCAAGGTGGATAAGTGTACTTTGTTTAAAAACACACCTATAGATTTACATTTTGGTGCAAAATCACTGCTTCGGGATCGATAGTTCCAGGCTCCAGGCGTCAAGAGCTGATATAATAAAGGCAGGAATATATTTAAAGGTAAAGTAGGAGCACTATGTGTGCTTTAAAGGCTGGCATTTTACATTTCTTTTTTTTTTTAATTACTTCACTTCAGGAGAATTTTTGTTCAAAGCAAATAGTTCACTTCCATTACATTTTTATTGAGTTGTTGTGTAATAAGATAAAGAAATATAAATGGAGCATCTGGAATTTTACATAGGGTAAGTCATCTTTTACATTACAGTTTCACCACATAGTCTCATATAAACAGGATGAAAGAAAAAGTAATAGCTCTGTGTATAAAAGTATTTTGGGGGTTACAAAAAATGATTGTGGTATGACATATTAATTATTTTAGATACATGCTGCATCTAAAAGCTGTCGCAATGTTATGTTTTCCATGAATAATTTCTAATTTCCTGTAGGGTCAGCCATATTGTTTTACAAATGACAGTTGAAAGACTGAAACCAACATAGAAATAGCCTGGGCACAACTGATGAAAAGCGAAGGATAGAAGGCTTGTCAAACAAAATTAAGCAATGTGAGTTTAATGGTCAGGATGAAAGAAAAAGCAATAGCTGCGTATAAAAGTTTTTTCAGGGTTACAAACAAAAAGGGTCATCCCACAGCCTGTCTTGTCAGCCCCAGACCAAATGCAGTTAATGCATATTCACTTTCTGGATGTGAATATGACATTGAGGGACTCCATAATTTGTGAATCTTTTATTTAGAATTTATTGGAATTATTTTAAAATTAAGTGTCTCTTAAGACGCATACAATTTTTCACTGGCAAACAATACCGTTTAATCGAATGAAAAAACATTTGACCAGCAACAGAAGGGCTCATTGAGGTTTTGCTGCATTCATTTTTAGGGACCCACATCATTTGGCAAACATTCTTTGTTACATTTAATAGATATACAGTGCACTTTACATGCACATGAACTATAAATGTCTTTCGAGATGGTATATTACACCGGTTAGGACATAACGTTGTCAACCTGAATAATCTAGTTGGTGCTGGAGGGGGTGCCATGTGTCAGGATCAATGTTTCATTTATGGTGGGAATGCCCCAAGATCCGTGTGTATTGGTTAAAGATACACTATTTTATTGATCAAAATACAGGTGAGGAAGTTGAGGTATTTTTTTTCCCATAAAACTAATAGACCCCAAAAATCTTATAGAAATTCAATAATTTCTAATCTACTTAATGCTGCGAAGGGGTCGATCCCAAAAAGATGGCTAGAATCCGAAGCCCCCACAGTTAGGGAATGGTGTAGGAGAGTCGACTACATATATGATATGGAGTATATGTGTAGCAGAGATGAAGAATGTGTGGATAATTTCTCAAAAAAGTGGAAAGACTTTAAAACAACTAGTGTCTATATACGAATCTGGGAAAATTAGAAAAAATAATACAAGTAGGATGTTTAGGAAGTATACAGAAGCTGAGTAGGACATATCGGAAGTTAGTGATATTTAAAAAGGAATTTAGGGGTTGGGAGGGTTATTTAAGGGGGAAATTGTGTTATAAGCTACTTTGTCTTTTTTTAAGCATTTTGTAAAATTGATTGAAATCTAAATTATTATAAATTATAGTTAAAAAAAAAATAGATATACAATGCAGACTAATTTGAGTATTAGACTTTATATTATAAAGGCCATGAGGTTATGTTATATAGGAACCCACCTTGTTTAGCTGTGCTTTTATGATGTCTAGGGAGGATTTTCATCACACCAAAGAAGTAGATCATTTGATGGAGGAATTTTACACCTTTGAATACTAGATATTTATGCTGAGCACAAATTATGATATTTATACATGATAAAAGCTTAATTTCAGTAGCTTCACAGGCAGTGCTGTAATTAGACACACTTTTGCCCTAGACACTTGTGAAAAATGAGGCGCTTCTAAACAGGGTCTTTACTTTTTAACCCTTTGCTCTGATCCTGTTTCAGTTCTCCTCCTGAATTTACTTGCAGATGTGTATAGGTATTTAGCAAGGGCAAAAATAAAAGAGATGCTTCTGTTTTAATGTTGTCCTCTTTTGCCTTTCTGCCCTCACACAGGCACATAAGTGCCCTAAAATAATGGGCCATATCATATGTAAATGTGCAAGTGACCTATTATAATGTATTATTATTTGCATAATTTATCTTCTGACCTGTGTCTCTGTATTACAAAGTTCTGCCTCTTACGTTTTGGGGAAGACTTAGCTGGATGCTTCAAGAGTTAAGCAGGTGCCAGATTTTTGTGAGAAGCAGGCACCTGCCAGGCAACTCCAGATAGCTTTGCAGCTCAGAGGCACTTTCCCAGGCTCCCAAATGAATGGTCACTAATAGCCGTGGGAGAGGGCTTTCCACTGTTCTACACCGTACCACAGACTCTATTTGGCAGCCATGTGGAATATCGAGTCAACTTGGCTGTGACTCCACTGGAAAACAAGTGTTGCTGGATAGTTTTACAGTGAAAACTTAGTGTCTGATATTTCCTCTCACTGTCCTGGGGCTGTGAATTACGGCAAGCAGGGCAGAATACCACTCCCTTGAAATGATTACTCATTCTAAAACATTCAATGCAAAAGTATAAATGCAAGCTTTAGTAAAACAGACCTTTTCTTCATTTCTACATCTGTTCTGAGACTTGGAGATAACTGCAGGCTTTAGAGTCTTTAAACAGTAAGGGGTAAAAGCAGGAAAGAAATTGGAACACCTAATGCAATAACAACATGTCATCTATATTATCTGAATGTAATCCCGCTCTGGTCACTGCACTGGACAGCATTTGCTGATCTAAGCTTTATGATGAGAATTATAGCATATTACACATGTTATTGAAATTGCAAAGACATCTGCTGTTATTGGATTAACATAAATGTCCACTGCCAGCCCTCATTTGCTTTTATTTTAGAAACTATACTTAAAGATTGACAGCTGGAATCTGGTTGTTATGGGCAAAACCTTCCCTATCCTTTCCATCCCATCCCACATTTGATGTGTGTGAGAACAAAACAGCAAAACTCCAGACAAAATTTCAGCTAGTGTAATGATTTGTTACCTGCTCCTGAAGACTGAAGCTACACAGGTGATTTTAGTAGCTCAAATGTGTTACTTAATATTGCTAACTGATGGAACAAATGACTCCCCATGGCAGACGTTCCTAGCTAGGAGTATCCATACCTCTGTAACCCTACCCCGTAGGGTTAGCCAGTATAGGGGTATGTTTTTTTGGGATGCTTTCATGAAACTTAGATAGATAGTGGGTAATTGTAGGATAATCCACTAACCTTTAGTAGCAACTTTTGGACACTAACCTTTCTCCTTTAGGATTGTGAACCAACTACTTGCACCAGTAAATGATGGACTTGGCTTTGTAGTAGCAACCTGAGGAGATTAATCCTCTTCTTGGAAATCTGAGCAAAGTCCTTTCACTAGGAATTAAATAGACTGAGCTCTTCAGGACACATGACACAATGTCCCCTTTAAACATGCTGATTCTTGCATTAAAGGAATGGCAACAGCAGACAGCCTCTAGGATCCCTCATACCAGTCTGTACTTACTAATGTTTTTGGATAATTTGTTGCCTACTTCCAATATCTTCCAGACATATTCACCACGTTATACCAGACTAGATCCTTAGATGACAGCCCCTCCAGCAACTTTCAGCAAAATAGACCTCCCCAAATGAGGACTCCATAAACCACAGGCAAATGGCAGAATTGCCTAGAGAGCAAACAGCCCCCTAATCTGTGATCTCCTCCTTAGGGAAAAAGACCCCCTTGCACTCAGTCTCAAGAGTATTTATACACACTCCCAGCCACCATCTAGGCACCTTTCCATAGAGATTGGCCAGGGCTGAATAACTATTCAGCTGCTGATAAGACTCTCCCTGCCCACCGTCTTCTAGAACAATTCTGGACAAACAGCAGGAAGCAGTTATTCCTGCAGCCAATGAAATACAGACCAGAACAATTGAACACAGTGTGCAAGAACAAAATTTGCCTAGCAATGAAATGCAGCTCCGCTGAGTACAATGGAGCAGAACTAAATTTACCTAACCAAGTACCTATCTAGGAGGGTGCTACACTTCTTTAAAATGTGGAAATCAAATGATGAGAGTATAGGGCTAGAACTCTGAGTAATTTTTAAAATAATAGAAACTGCTTTCTCTACATTATAGGCCCTGAATTAAGTGGTGAAATTAAATTGGTGTGTCAGATTACATGCAAGTACCATTCTCAGTAGTTGTACCTGCATTCCTTGTTTTGAATGAACAAAAAAAGCAGCAAAAGTCTCACTAGTTGTATTTGTGATTCACCATTTTTTATATAAATCATTATTATAAAATCCTTATTTTCTTTCAGCTGTACTGTTCCTAGCTTTCCATATATAAATTAGAAAAAAGCTATTGAAAACTTTAGAAATCATATTAGTACCTATTCGTACTGATGATGATCTTGACAGTGTTGCAAAGGGAGTATGAGTACATACTGGACAATCCATCAATTGTCTGTAATCGCAAAAAGTTTAGGAACCTCTACCCTAGTGCATGGTAAGGGTTATGATTTTACAGTTCTCTGTATCTCTAAGGGATTCTTTTATGGACCTCTGTACTTCAGTTTCCTGACTGAACCTGCCAGGGCCTTTAGGCAGAGGTCACACCGTTCATGTTCAATGTTAGATGAGGAGAAAGCATCTTTCAAGTGGGCAGAACCTTTCAAAAAGCTGTGAAATGGTGCAAAACAGAGTTTAACTAGGATTCTCTGCAATTGGCTGTACAAGTCTAATTACCCTTGGTTTCAAGTAACTATCCTTCGACTGACAGCGACTTAGGCATCTCTGTTTTTTACTGTAAGCCATGCCAGTGGCTATTATCTATTATCCAGCTACAAATACAAACATGTTCTCCCCCAAATGTAGACTTTATCCAAATGTAATGTAAAGGATTTTGTACTTATTATGTTGCTTTAGGCACTATGTTAATCCACTAGTACATTAGATATAAGAGTAATTTATGTCTTTAAAAAGGTTTTTGGTTGGGAACGTGCTAATTATTATTCCCCTTAAGCATAATAGGCAGTTGTTGACATTTCTGACACTTCCAATATCCATATTGCAGTTGATTGACTAAACCTCCCAGATGTTGTAGAACTTAATAATGCTAATCACTCTCACTTGCTATGACTTTAAGCCAAATTTATTACACCACACCTAAAAAAATTACAGTCAAAGATCAGAAAACAAGAAGCTTATGTTTCTGTAGATTTTGTATTACTAGCCTTATATTGGGTTTAGTGGGTTTGCCACCAGATCACTCATATTTTAAGTGTCACTGTCGCATATATATTTTCAACACTTTCATTTTGGTTTATTTCCTAGATCAGTAAGCATACAGCATGAGTTGGTATTTGTAAAATAGCTCTTAATTGCATGCAAACTAAAAACAAGCTTACTGGTAAGTTTATATGATACTTTCTAAAATATCTTCATCACTGAAGCCTGAAAGTACATAACCCTTGGTGCCCAAAGTACCACATCCTTCTGCTCGGATCCTCTCTTTTTGGCCTCAAATACAGTGACAATGTTTAAAAATGATTATATTTGAAGACGTGTGTTTGTCCTGATGACGGAGAAGAGATTTGTAGTCAATAACTATGTAGAGAAAAGCCACCTACTGAGCTTAATGGCCAACTTGGCTCTCTAGGCACTGGTTGTTAAGGAACGGGCCAGGAAGAAATGTAAACAAAAGAATGCTGGCAATTAAAAATAAAGATAAAAAACAGAACCATACAGAATTCATACCAGAACCTTCATGTCTGGTATGAAATTAAGGGAAACCCCACGCCAAAATTTAAACTTTTTGGGTCCCCCCTTAAATCCATACTAGACCCGTATCTGAGCATGCAGCCTGGCAGGCTAGGAAAGGGGGGGGGGGTGAGCGAGTGCTCCCTCCCACTTTAACCATACCAGCCCACATGCTCCCCCCACCCTAAAGCACCTTTTCCCCATGTTGATGGGAACAAGGGCTTCTTCCCCACAACCCTAGCCGGTGATTGCAGGGGGGGGGCTTATACAAATCTGGAAGCCCCTTTTACAAGGCCCACAGGTCCCGGCTCCCCCTATGTGAATGAGTATGGGGTACATAGTGCCCCTACCCATTCACCAAAAAAGTAAGGCACAACATGCGTTTTTGTCCTTTATTACCACTTGCTGACTGCCCCACGCAGGTTTATGCGGAAGGGCAGATCGGCAGTGCATAATCACGTAGATCTACATGATTATGTGCACGCAGTTTCAGTGCCATGTGAGTAGACACAGCAGGAGGCAGACCATGGGAGGAGTGGGCTCGATCACTGCTGGCCTCCCGCGATCTTCAGAGAAACTGACAGGAGAGCCGTCTGGAATGTAAACAATGTAAGACGGCTCTCCTGTCAGAGAGGCAGGGAAAATCGTGTGATTCAGCTAAGCTGAATCACCGATCTCTCTCTGCCTCTGTTTAATCCTTCCCCCCACAGTTAGTAAGCACATATAGGGAACACATTTAACCCATTGATCACCCCCAGTGTTAACCCGTTCCCTGCCAGTGTCATTTATACAGTAACAGTGCATATTATTTATTTTTATACTCTTTTTGGGATTTTTGTTTGCCAAAAACATTTAGCAGAATACAAATTGGCCTAAACTGATAAAAAATTAGATTTAATTTTTTTATTGGGAATGTTTTATAGCAGAAAGTAGAAAATATTGCTGAATTTCAAAATTGACGCATTTTTGTTTATAGTGCAAAAACGAAAACCCACAGAGGTGATTAAATACCACCAAAAGAAATCTCTATTTGTGGGAAAAAAGGACATCTATTGTATTTGGGTACGGCGTCGCACAACCGCACAATTGTCAGTAAAAGCAACGCAGTGCCGAATCGCAAAAATGACCTGGTCATTAGGAGGTTAAAACCTTTCTGGGGCTGATGTGGTTAAAATTTTTTTAAAAATGTCCCCGCTGTAGATCCATTGCCAATCGCAACGCCCGAATCCAAACAAAGAGAAAAAAAAAAACTCTGGTCTCGTCAAAGGCACCCGCTGTCTGCCTGCTCCTCTGCCTGACATTTCCTAAATAACTAATGGGCGGGGCCACCCAGCGACTTCACCGGGTGGCCATGCCTTCGTGTGACATCTTCATGCTGGGCAGGCCAGGTATGCTGGGTTGATGATGTCACAAGAGGGCGGGGACACCAGATGATGTCATCGGGTGACTCCACCTCTTGGCTATTTAAGAAATGTCAGACGGAGGAGCAAGCAGACAAGGGGAGCCTTCGACATGACTGGAGATTTTTTTCTTTTACTTTTTTCAGGTGTGATGGGCATCGTTATTGACGATGGATCTACACCGGGGAACACTGTTTTTATTTTTGATTTATTCATTTTTGAATAAAGAGCTTGTCAAAAACTCCTGTTGTTTTTGACACTTTTTTGGTGAATGGGTAGGGGTACTATGTACCCCATACTCATTCACATAGGGGGGGCTTATTAAAGGGAGCTTTCAGATTCCGATAAGCCCCCCGCCTGCAGACCCCCACAACCACCGGTCAGAGTTGGGCAGAAGAGGCCCTTGTCCCTATCAACATAGGGACAAAAATGCTTTGGGTTGGGGGGAAGCCCCCCCCCCTGTGCCAAAGCACCACCCCCATGTTTAGGGCATGTGGCCTGGTATGGTTTAGGGGGAGGCACTCGCTCATCCCCCTCTTTCCTGACCTGCCGGGCTGCATGCTCAGATAAGGAACTGGTATGAATTTTGGGGGGGGGGGGCAAAGCTGTTTTTTTTTATTTTGGCATGCATTTCCCCTTACATTCCATACTAGACCCAAAAGGCCTGGTATCAATTGAGGGGAGACCTCACACTGTTTTTTTTTCAGAATTTTTCTTTGCCGACATTCTTTTATTTACATTTCAGCTGTCAGTGGACAAGCCCGCTGGTGGCTGATGAGTCATCGATTGTTAAGGGCGCCGCGGCCGGCTTCCAGGTTGCTTGTTAACAACCAGCTATTCTTCACACAATTCGAATCGGTTAATCATTTTTCAACTGATCCGAATTCGAATCGTTCCAAAAGTCTGGAATTTGTTAGAAAAGAATATAGAACACAACATTTTTACGAAATGAAACAAAACTAAACAAATTTCGGAAAGAAAGCCACAAAATGAAATTAGTAACATAAAGAATCTATCAGAAACAAAACAAATTTTTAGGTTCTGCACATATCTAGTAAATAACTATAACAGCATTTATTAAAGTGTACTCTGTGTATTGAGATAGCAGAGCTTTAAAGAATAAGTATGGCCAAAGCTTTATTGGCCTTGGTCCTACTTCTCCTGTGGGTCACAGGAGTGCACTTAGTTCTGTTCTCTCATGACCCGACATCACTCCAGACTCAAGACTCTTGAGGAATCCTGATTTTAATGTTGGGATACACCCAGATGCCTGACCAGAAGCTAACTCGGCCTCTCAGCACATCGCTGGGAGACTCAGCCAGCAGCTCCTGCCCTCTCCACAGACGGCACTCCAATGAGCACTGGAGAGCAGAGCAGAGAGTTAAAGACAAATGTGCACCATTCTCTGCTCACTTAAGATCAAGAACCGAACGATCAGCAATTATGTGATCGCTTGGTCTTAGAGCTGGCTAGGGATAGATGCAGTATTGGACTGATGCTGCATCCACCCAGTCGAGTATAAATGTTTATTTTTTTTTTAATCCCCATACTTCTCTTTAATGTTACAACACTGGATAAAGCTTATAGATGAGGACACTTTTATACCAGACTTTAAATAATGTGCTCCCTTTACTAACTGGCAACTGTCCCTAGCAGAAGATATGCTAACTCCTAAGTATTGACACTGGAAAAATGATCATGAATGGATGAGGCATGTAACCAGTAGTCAGACATATGACTTCCTTACCATGCAATGTTCATATAAATTGTTATTTGCTCACAAGTTACAGCTAGCATGCACTAGAGGAATTGATTGATTAACCTGGAGATTGGAGCTGTTTGTGTAAGTGGGAACTCCTGAAGGGAAGGTGTGTATGGAAAAAATGGGAATTTCTATCAGAGATAGAGAGAGATATGAATTTGCAAGTGTGCAGAAATGTAAAGCTTAACTGTAGCCAAAATTTTCTATTTCATTTTAGATAGAGTGAGGGAGGGGTAAAGCCTTTAGCACAGGAAGTAATGGGGACATGGACATAAGCATTTTTAGTAAGGAAGGGGTGAAACCTTTAACCTTTCCATCCTGATGGCAACTTCGTCCCCCTATTTATTGTCTGGGAATCAAGTACCAGAAGTGAAGGAAAATCTTCCCAGTGGAGAGACCGAAATAACTCTCTATCCAAAAGAAAAAAAAAAAAATATGATGGCTTCAAGTGAATACACAAGGTAGGTAGGTAAGGCATGCATCATTTAGACTTGACCCAAGGAATTGTAGCCAGATGGTCAAAGTTGGAGGAAGACGGTATTGATGAGAAAAAAATTAATCAAATGGTGTGGCGCGCAATAGGCTCTCTTCTAGGGTGACAAATGGTAAATTCAGCATTTATCCCAGAGGAGGAAGTGAAACAGGCCACTACCTACAATGCTTCTGCTCACATGAATCACGGCAAAGAATACAGTCATCCTGAGCATCTGAAAGTGATCAGCTTTTTATAGTCGCTTGTTGAGTTCAATTAACTAGCATGCCCACCCAAATTGTTGTAGTTTTGGCAGTCGGACCATTTTCATAATCAGGACTAGGGTGTTAGTATTCTCTTAGCTAACTGTCCGTGGAGTGCTAGGCTGTTTTCCTTGGAATTACATGCTTTATTCCATTGTTTGAAAGGTGTCCAGAAGTGGGATTAAACCAACAAACTGTTTTACATAATACATTTAGAGCTGTGGAAATTAAATTAATTTTGGTTAGAGAACATGCACCTAATCTTTTTATTGATAGTTTTTGCAGGACCATCTAATAGATTTGCAAGCTTCATGCTGGGGCTTTGCTGCTCACTTACTAATTCTCACTAAAGAAAGGTCTCTGTCATCCCGCTATATTTAGTCTATCAAACCCCCCTTTGCCTAAAGTGACACTAATGGATATCCTTATTCTCCAAAACAAATCCATTCACATCCACTACTTAAAGCGGTCCTTCAGTCATTTTTTTTTCTTCTTTCATTCATTGAAACCTTCACCCCTTGCTGTGCAATCATTGAGAATAAAAAATGTAATTTGGTGGAATAAAATACATTTTTTTTCTGTACTTTCTCTTGCCCTGCTTGTAAAACACTTAGGCTAATGCCGTTGTTTCCTGCATTTGCACTGACTTCTGGGAGATAAGTGTCTTTATTCCACATCAATCAAATGGCAAATATGGATACAAACTGTGAGTGCAGGACAAGATGGTAGACGCGTTTCACGACTGGATGTGTCACTTACTCATTAATTGGTAATAAAGACACTCCTTTTTTGAATTTCATCGGAAGTGCGGTCATTCCTTTTTGCTTGCTGTGACCCTGGATTGCGGATCCGACCAGCACCTGATCCCAGTCTCACCTGGAGCGGTCTCCCCAGCCTGGACTCTGCCTTCTGGGAGATAAGTGTCAGCTATCTCAACAGTGCTTTTTTTTCCTATTGTGATAGTTTGCTGTGGAGAGTGGAGCAGGGCTGGGGGGAGTGACTGTAAAGCCGAGGACGGCTGCAGGGTTGGAGGGGGCTGGAAGTGGGCGGACATAGGAGTAGACTGCAAGGGTTGATGTTTTAGGTCTGTATCTATTGCACAGGCGCAGCTGTGCCGAGCCCTTCATGCGCTTCCAGGCCTTAGTGTACATATTATTATAGCAGCCACAGAGGAAGTTCGCTGCCGCTGCTATAGTAACCTATCCATGTCGGAAGGGACGCGGCTTTTCTACTGCGCATGCACGGCCGGTAGCCCATTACCGCGCATGCACAAGATTTACTAGGCCGGCGAGGCGGAGCAGTCCACATTATCCCAGGAAGTCTGCGGCTTGAGCTTCATTTGCCCTCACAAGAAATTACCACTCTCAACACCAGAGAGAGCAATATGAAAAAAGGATCTAGACACAGAAAGAGTAAGCTGGTATTTACTACTATTGACAAATTATAATGTATAATAATTGATCTGCATACTCATGTTTTTTTTTTTTTTTTTAGAATTCAGCTACCTTGACTGCAGTTCCTCTTTAATGGCCCTGTAATCTATTTTTCATTAAATTTTCTTTTTTTTCTGCCTCCTTGTAACTTCCTCTGTGAGATCCCAAACTTTTCCATTTCCCCTTCACTTCAGTTTGTTTGGAATGGGCAGTGCACATTTGTTGCTGTCATCTGCACTGCCCTATGCCTACTAGAAATCTCATAGTCCCTAGTCCATCTCGGAAGCATAGATGGCTATGTCCCAACATACAGGGAGATCAAGGAGACTGAACATAACCACCTTCTAACAGGAAGTAAGGAATACTTATTGAATGCATTTTTTATTTTTATTTTTTATTATTAAACCAAAGATTAGTGACCTGTGATCACAGTGCCTGGCAAAGGGTAGTATTCCACCACTGACTTCACTTGCTTTTTTGAGATGTCATGTGTGTTAAATACCAAGATCTGCAAAGAAAGCTCTTGTGTAACAATGAACTATCCAATTTAGGAACACCTGTCTTTTAACATTAGGAATGGGAGAACGGTTCGGCCCGAGCATGAGTTCGGGCTGAAATTTTGCCGGTTTGGGCATTTGCTGAACACCCCAATTTGCAGGGTGTTCACCCCAATGAACACCCTGTAATACACTTAGCGCTGCATAGTGCATTCTGCTCCCTGATTGGGCAAAGCTTTGCCTAATCAGGGCACAATGTAAGCTGATTGTTAAGAAGCGGGCCGAAAGTTTTTTTTTTTCTTCAGAAATGCCATTTTCCTGCAGCATGTTTTATGCATGCTACAGATGCCCTACTTTACAGGCAGACTAGCCCCCCCCCCCCCCAGGCACCATATTTAAAGGAATGTTTCATTTTTACTGTTGCACTTTAAGCATAATTAAAATCACTGCTCCTGAAAAGACGATTGTTTTAAAAAAAATGTTTGCATTTATACATGTCCCCCAGGAAAGTACCCGGACTCCCATACCCCTTTTATGGCCAATTACTTGCATATTAACCTTTCAAAATGGGCACTTTGAGTTTTACTATTTGGCTCATAAAGACGTCAATGGGGGTTCCCCATTTGGGTTAGAATATCTCCCCTGTTCAGGAGTTCTGATGCGAACTGAACAGGGGGGTGTTCGGCCCATGTCTATTCACCATGTATACCAATCACTGCAGCACACTTTGCATGGCACACTTTCTATAGCTTACATAAATCTGTCTGTACCATGAAAGGGATATTTGGTTGTGTTTGCACCCCAAGGCCAAATGTTCCCAGGCCCCCGCTGTGGCCAACCCACAGTGCACAGAGTGTATCTTCTGGTTGTTTCAGTTTGTCATTAATTTGTTGATTAATAGTCATATTAAATGGCCGTGTTCACAGTTTGTAATCATTACTTAGGGTAGTAAATTTAAGAAAGGTTAACTTTTTTATAGGCATGCTTGGAGCAAATAGTGCACGACATCAGTATAATACAGCAACGGTGGGCTGGGAAAATGACTCTAAGTACAGTAAATGGATTAAAAATCAGTCCATCTAAAACTGATTATTTCAGTTATGGGTGGATGCTGCTTGGAATAATCAATGGCTAAACCAACAATTTGAGGTGCAAGATCGTTTCCCCCCCCCCCCCCCCAGAATTTTTGGCATGACCACTCTGTAAAGATTCACCTTCCTAATTCCAGTCTCTGAGGTAAGAGAAAGTATCCAACAGAAGTAGAGTGAGACCTTTGGAAAAGGCTTCTTCAAGCCACTCCTCTTTGTTGCCCGACTTGTTGCAACTCTCAGATGTCATCACTTATAATGCATAGAAGCAAGGAATAAGGTAAGAATTGTGCAGTGGAGGGGGGGTTCTCACTGCAAGTGTAATGATTTCTTCATCTCGGAATTCTGATTGTATCATTTCTTAAAGAGTAACTCCACTTTTGTTGAGAAAAAATCATTCCCCTCTGGGTGATCTATGTACATTACAAACTTTGTTGCAGATTCCTACTTTTTGTTATTCTGAAAATATCCATGTTTGTTCCTCTTTGCCTCTATGCTAAATGGTTCTAATGGGAGTGGTTTCATAATTATCAACCAGCTGTGCAGTTGCAGGGCACTAATGAGGAAATCAGCTGGGCCTGCATCCCTTTAGACGTGTTCCTATTGGGAGTATCTTACCAAAAATTAAATTATTGTTCAAGGGGATGCCAGAAATCTGACTTGCAGACTTCTGGGAAAATTGGTGAGCCATCTAAACAAGGAGAAGATGATGTTTATGGAGGGGGCGGGGGCTGGTCAGTACAAATTCGGAACAGCTCAAGGTAGCCATATTGCATTGCATTTTCAGAAAATTGCAAGGCTGCAGATTGAAAAGGAAAGGTCATTTTTAATAACATTCAATAACAATATGATTTATGTTGCAATTGTATACACTATATTGTTTTTTCTTTATTTGCTATTTCTTTCCCCCACGAAAGTGGAGTTACCCTTTAAAGAGGAACTTCACCCTTTTAAATTCAAAGTCAGCGATTACAAATACTGTAGCTGCTGACTTTTAAAAATAAGGTACTTACTAGTACTTAGGGTCCAGCGCTCTCTTTCTGCAGCAGGTTCTTCTTACCACTTTAGGTCTCTTGCGTGGTCATTTTTTATATGAAAGCCATCTCTGACTTCCTGAGGAATCGCAGATGGCTCCCCACTGCGCATAAGCAAGTTCATGAGGCGACCTCCTGGGGATGTGTGATGTGTCCCAGGAGGCTGTGTGCAAGGGGCGTGCCTAAGTGCATATCATTCTCATGAGAGTTGAGGAAGTGGGAGAGGTTACCTATCAAAAAAGATACAAATTCCTCATAAAGAAAATAAAAAATGTAAAAGTTTAAGGGACAGGGGTGGGAAGTTGTATAAGCGGTACTTTTACTTTTGAGTGAAGGTACACTTTAATAAACACATAATTGAATATTATTTTTAACACTTTGACACTTCGAAGCATTCCATCATAAATCCCATACCTATAATATATAAGAAAATATGATGGGGTAAAGTAAATTAACTGTGGCAAAAAAATACCACCCACACATAAAAGGATGACCAACAGACATCCCAAAGATTTAATTGAAATTAGCACTGATTTATGAGTATTTCCTTAAATTGTGTTGCTCACGTTATTTAAAAAAAAAAGTGATTCATTGTCTGTGTATTCAGGAAGAACAAAGAAGCGAAAGCAATGTTTGGTGCTGTGTAGACAGACATGGCTTTTCAGACGTCTTCCATCACAATGCAAGGGCACCCAGACTTGTGAATCTGCTTAAAAACGAAATGTCATTGCCCCACAATCATAGTGCTGTATTATGTCACACATTCAGGGCCTGCCTGGATAAAATGGCAAAACACTGTCAAAGCAGAGGATTGTTTTATAGAAAACAAGATTCCTCTTGTGTCCACAATCTTGAATGGAATTAGAAGATTATGAATTGGCAGGGTAAGAGAGGAACACAAAGAGGTCTTGGAATTACACTGGACGTCTCAGTTCCTCCAATTTCCTTTCAGGAATAAAAACTTGCAAGCTATTAATATGAAAACAGGTGAGCCTTGTTTCAAGATTCAGTTAGATAAAAATTTAATAAATGTCTGTTATTTTTATAGGAAAATTTTATGAGTTGTTAATATGTATGCAAACAATAATGAAACAGAAAACAAAACAAAACTGTAAACAAAGAATAAAAACTGCCCGGGAAATTATTTCTGTCCATCCTTGGATGCACCCCAACTCTGACTGCATGGCAAAATCAGTGGATAACACTGTACAATTCATAATAAAATATTTAATTAAGTCTGGATATTTGCAATTTTGGGGGTTTATTTGCAAAACAAATTGTTTAGCTTTTCGGCTATCAGAACTGTATGCAAATTCATTTGATGTGAATGGGGCAAAATCGAATGATCTCAGGCTATATTCTTTACTGGTCAAATGTTTTATTTATTAAAAAAAAGGTGTGAGTGGAGAAAATAAGGCATTATAGCCGCTAGTAGAAGTTGAGGAGCAAACTTATTACCTATGATACTCGGCGCCAACTAGTGCCATAATTGAGTTTTTCCCCCCCGATCACACTTTTTTGATAAATATGCAGAGAATATAGCTTGAGAACAATACATTTTTCCCTATTCACACAGAAAAAAATTTACATGCAGTTTCTTTACATTTTTCTGTGAATTAAACCCCAAAGTGTATGTGAACTTCACGTATGTGCTTCTTTTTGGTTTGTTCAATATATCATTGAAAGCTTTTGTTATACCTGTTAATAAGTGCAAAAAAAATTATCTTGTCAGAAATTTAGAGCTGTCCTGTCCACTGACCACAAAACATTGCTATGTTCTTACTCTGAATTCACCCAACCCCACATCTACCGATTCCACTGCTTCTTCCTTTAGTAGCTTCTTTCCTATGTGTTTGGGACTCTGCAATTACGAAATGCCACATTGTAGTACAGAAGTCCAGCCATACTGCAAAAAATCATACAATCCCGGACTGGTGTTGGAGACATGTAGAGTCAGGTGGCACCCTTTTACACTTGTGCTGGATCTGTTCTTGTATCCAACCCTTCTGGAAGTCCATATTTCAGCTTTGTCACCTGATCACTGGAAAAACCTGTCCAGAAACTCCGAAGGTAGCACTTCTCCCAATCATACATGAGTTGCATAGATTAAAAAGGGAATATTCCGCAGGTCATGCATTGATTCCCAGACACTGGAAAATTACTACAATCCCAACTATCAGGCAGTGGGTAGCAGAGCTCAATCATATCATGAGGATGGAAGAATTCAATGCCTGCTTTCATGACTTCTACCTGAAGTTTCTGGCACTATGGTACACTTGGATTGATTTTTCAACTTCTGCCAAACTTCAGCTTTTCCTTTGACCATTAGATTGAATTTGGTCTGCAATTTTTGTTGGATTGGGCAACTGCCAGGCTGGGTACTTCCCTTTACCTAACTTCTCTTTATCTCTTCTTTCCCTCTGTTCTATCTTCTCTTTGTATGGCTCATCATTTATATTTACTGACTTCCTTTCCTGTTCAGGTACTAGTAACCAATTTTTAGGGGCCCCTTGGATTATGCTTATCCTTTGCTCTGAATTTTGAAGGGACACTATATTTATTAAGTTAATCTCCCTGAGTTTGAGGCTGTCAAGTAGTGTCCTGGGTTTGATGTTCCTAGAACGTCTGGGTTCTTAATGGGCTGTTTTCGGACCACTGGCATATATGTTTTCTGTAAAGTACCTTCCTTTTAATGCACAGTGTGTTGATGTTGTCTGCCTTTTTGTACCGAAAATCTATGAAACCTAAAAAACTCTAAATAAAAACCAAAAAAAAAAAATAAACCTCCTTATGTTGAGATGAGGTGAGAGGAGTAAAGGGGGGAAGTAGGGATGAGGGGAAGTAGAGGGAAATCAATGCATCATCAGTCCCAATAGAAGTTTAGAGCTGAATGCATTACTACCAAAATCAGTAGGTATTTGCTGTACAGCTGGTAAAATAAGTATTGAACACATCACCATTTTGCTAGGTAAATATATTTTGAAAGGTGCTATTGAATTTTCACCACATCGGTAAGAAACTAAAAAACAAAAAAAAAAAAGTTCAGAAATTAGGCTATCTGTAATAAAATGGAATGACACAGGGAAAAAGTATTGAACAAGCTGATCACTGGCAGGCTTACCCCCCACCCTTTCAACCTCTGCCGCAATGCTGGCAGCACTCATACGTCTATTTCCCAAAGGCAACCTCTGGATATGACACTGAGCAGCATATGCACTCAACTTCTTTGGTGGACCATGGCGAGGCCTGTTCTGAGTGGAACTGTCCTGTTAAACCGCTGTATGGTCTTGGCCACCATGCTGCAGCTCAGTTTTAGGGTCTTGGCAATCCTATTATAGCCAAGGCCATCTTTATGTAGAGCAAAAATTCTTCTTTCTCTTACGTCCTCTGACAGTCGCCACCGATCCATATAAGCCTTCACTATTGTGTAATGGCGCCCTCTGCAGGAGTAAGCTAGGCAGATAGAAATGTTAATACACAACTTTTGTATACTTAGACACACCTCTAGGGGGCCGTCCCCAGCCATTATCCCTGATCCAGTCACAACTGGTCCTCAGCTTTGTCTTGCCATTCTCCTTATCTGGTGTTTCATAGGGATGAAGTGGTTCTGCGACTCACTCAGTCTTTTATTCCCAAGGTGGTTTCTTTGTTCCACCTCCACAAGGATATCGTGCTGCCTTCGCTTGTGAGAAGCCCGAGCATCTCCAGGAGATGGCTTTGCATTCCTTGGATGTTGTCCTGGGCAGTCAGGGTTTTCCTGGCTGCCGCGGCATCTGTTCAGCAGTCTGATTCCCTGATTGTTCTTACTGAGGGACCTCGGAAGGGCTCGGCCGCATCCACGGCTACCTTTTCTCCGTGGATCATACTGACGTTTTTTGTTTCAGGCCTCTTCCATCGAGGGTCAGGTTCCTCCTTTCCCTGTAAGGGCCTTCTCTACTGGAGCCGTCAGCTCTTGCTCAGGTGTGCAAAGCGTCGACCTGGTCGTCTGTGCACTCTTTCACACAATTCTACAGAATTGATGTTTCTCTATCGCTCATTGACAGACGTAGTCTTCTTGATTCTCAAGAGCTGGGTTATGTTGTCTCCGCAGGAGTAGGACTAGGCAGAATGACAAAACGTTCTGGCTCCACCCTAGGGGGCAGTCCCTGAGGGTATATCCTCCCTCTCTCTGCTACAGGGAATCAGTTTTTTTCTGTCTAGTCAGGAGTAAGGACCTAAGTTCCTTGCTGGGATCTTTTGGTCCTGGCAAGACTTTTTTTCTTTAAGAAAAAGACATTTTTTAGGTAGTTTTTCTCCAGTGTTTTTTTCCTGTGAGATCTTCAAGCAAAAATGCCGGACTGGGCGACACTTGTGGTCACCCCAGCCGGCCTACGAGCGCGTGCAGACCAGGCATTGCGCTTGGTCGGCCGCGACATATTCAAGTAAGTATGCGGGGCCGGGCGACAGGCTGGATGTGAGATCCAGTGGTCACCCCGGTTTTCTGCCTAAAAGCGCGTGCAGACCAGTGCGCTGAGTCGGCCGCGACGGAGTCCCAGTAAAGGGACTGACTTTGCGAGTTAAAAGCTCGCTTGGACGCCAGGACCAGAGAGTCGAGGCGTCCACAAACCCCCACCTCGGTGGAGAGGGTATTATGAAGAGAGGGTGCCTGTCGGTTCGGTATGGTGAGTAAAACGTTCCCTTTTTTCCTCATTTATGAGGCAGTATATATTATGGGCCCCTCCAGATATGGTCAGTATATATCTGACACTTACAAGTCCCCCTTGTAATACAGCATGTGTTTGTGGGAAGTGGACTTGGTTCAAGAGCTAACACTCTACCCAGCAGACTGTAACATTACAGCAAACATAGGAGGTATAATCCTACCTTATGTGCAGTGTATCTCTGTAGATCCATATGTCACCTCTCAGCAGAGTGCAGGTGGATGTGCTGGGAAGACGATATCGGCGGTCCGCCGCCATTTTGCCGTAGACCGAATGCATGTATGTCCTCAGGTCACGCCGGCCGCCATGTTTTTGGAGTCTTATGTCTCTTCTATGGGGGCGGCCATGTTTTGTGAGCCCAGCTTCCTCGTGGAGGGCTGGGAACGCCGGAAGGCGTACACAGGGGGCGGAGCCACGCCTTCTGCCCGGGAAAAAGCAAACAGCTCCTTCCAGTCTGTGTAAGACAGACGCTGGCTGCAGTTTGTTGGAAACTGCACTGCATCGGTTGGTGAGCCTTGGGGGTCCCTCTCTCTCTCTCTGGGATCGAGAAGCAGGTACTCTGAGGGGCGCTATTGCGCTAGGGGGAGACACACAAAAAAAAAAAAAAAAAAAAAGGGTTTTTTTGTTTATTGCTGGCAAAAGTGTCCTGTATTAACATGGACCCTGCCACTCATGTATCTCCTCCGGATCCCCTCGAGGGGTCTGCGGGATCCTCCAGCACCCCATTGACAATTGAATCTTTGTCAGCCATTATGGAAACTTTTGTGTCCCGGGTGGAAGTGGCTTGTCAGGGACAGGGCGCAAGAAAGCGACCCCCGCCTAACCCCTTATTATCTGAAACCTCGGATTCAGACTCTGAGCCTATTTCTGCAGTTGCAGGTACTTCATCTGGTATTGGTGTCTCGGGTCCTGTCTCTTCAGACAGTGAGGAGGATGTTTCGGCATCTGCCATAGCCCGAGAGGAAGCGTTGGTAAACGCACTCATTGTATCTGTTCAAGAGACTTTAAGGTTACAGGGTATTCCATCAGAAATAGCTGAAACTGAGATCCCTTTTGGGACTAAAAGGCGCATCAAAGTGGCAAAGGTTTTTCCATTGCCCAAATGTTTTGACAATCCAATCGATGAAGAATGGCGTCTGCCAAAACGCACTTTTAATATTTCCAAACGCATTGACAGGCGTTATCCGTTTGAGGAAACCCTTATTAAGAAATGGACAGAACCACCTGTGGTGGATTCACCAATTGCTAGATTGAATAAAGCCACGGTTATTCCTTTAGAAGACGCTCCGTCTTTTAAAGATCCAGTGGATCGCAAGATAGAAGCTATGTCTCGCACCATGTTTTCCTTGATTGGATCAGCTTTCAGGCCAATAATTGCTATTGGTCTGGTTTCGCAGGCTGTAACTGAATGGACCAAGTGGTTACGCCGGGACTTAGAAGAAGTCCCTCAGGCGGTATCAGATTTGTTGGAGCAAATGATACAGGGGTTACAGTTTGTATGTGATGCGGCGTTAGACGCCACTCCATTAATGGCGCGAGCATCAGTCTCAGCAGTGGTTCTCAGGCGTACACTGTGGCTAAAAGGTTGGATAGCCGACCAAGGTTCCAAAAAAGCATTGGCTAATATCCCCTTTTCAGGAGAACGTCTATTTGGAGCCAACTTAGATGAGATCATTAAGGATCTCACCGGTGGAAAAAGCACCTTTTTACCGCAAAATTTTAAAGGTAGAGGAACTCGTCAAAGACGAGGGCCTTCTTTTTCTGCTCACAAGAGGTTTTTTCGTCCAGCGGGTGAAAAAACTAAGTCCTCCAAGGTTCCTACAGGAGGCATCAGGGGTCGTTGGTCGGGCAAGCAAAAGCCCGCCCCCTCCAGACCTGAAGATAAACCATCCAAAGCCTGAAGGTGCGCCCCCACCCATAACTGGGGTGGGGGGACGTCTTCGCCGGTTCCCGGATCCATGGCTTTCCAGAATCCCGGACAAATGGGTTTGCGAAGTCATAAAGTCAGGGTACAAGATCGAGTTTCGATCTCTCCCACCGGCGCGATTCTTCCCTTCCAATATCCGACTATCTCCGGATCGTCTAGAAGATCTGCGGAGAGCAGTCACAGATCTACTACAACAAGGAGTGGTAGTCCACGTTCCTTGGACAGAACGGTTTCAAGGGTTTTATTCAAACCTGTTTACAATACCCAGGAAAGAGGGCAAAGTGCGTCCAATTCTGGACTTAAGAGCACTCAATTCTTTCGTCAACATAAGAAGATTCAGAATGGAGTCCATTCGCACGGTAGCAGCCTTCCTGCATCCAGGGGATGTCCTAGCGTCCATAGACATCAAGGACGCCTATCTTCACATTCCCATTTTCGCAGGACATCAGCGTTTTCTACGCTTTTCCGTAGAGGAGAACCACTATCAGTTTGTGGCGTTACCTTTCGGTCTCGCCACGGCTCCGCGGGTCTTCACAAAAGTGTTGGCCCCAATGTTGGCACTTCTGCGCCAAAGAGGTATATCGATTCTAGGTTACCTAGACGATCTTCTGCTTCATGCAGAGTCTCCTCAGACCTTGCTACAAAACATAGAAATTACTATGATTTCTTTACAGGAATTCGGGTGGCTGGTGAACCAGCAAAAGTCTTTTCTGGTTCCCACCCAGAGGCTCGAATATCTGGGTCTAATTCTAGACACAGTCAGGACAAGAGTGTTTCTTCCGGTAGGGAAACTTCGAAAGATTCAATCAGCAGTCCAGTTGTTACTGTCCAACAGCTGGTCTTCCCTTCGGACTTGCATGAGGGTTCTGGGGTTGATGGTGGCTTCATTCGAAGCAGTCCCATTTGCCCAGTCCCATACCCGAATTCTTCAGCAAGAGATTCTCCTCAGATGGAATCGGAATCCGGAATCCCTGGACAATCAGATACGATTGAGCAAACAGACCAGAGAGTCTCTGGTTTGGTGGCTTCGGTCTCCAATGCTCAGCCAGGGAAAGTCATTTCTGCCAATATATTGGACGATAGTGACCACGGATGCCAGTCTATCCGGATGGGGAGGAATTCTCGGTCAATTATCTGCCCAGGGACTTTGGTCCCCGGAAGAATCCAGATTACCGATAAATGTATTGGAACTGAGAGCGATCAGACTTTGTCTGATTCACTGGACCGAGCAGCTCCAGGGCAGCCCGGTTCGGATCCAGTCGGACAATGCCACGGCCGTGGCTTATGTCAATCACCAGGGGGGCACCAAGAGTGTCCGAGCGGCCAAAGAAGTGGCTTGCATTCTTCGCTGGGCGGAACGATTTGTTCCAGCAATCTCTGCGGTGTTCATTCCGGGGGTGGAGAATTGGCAGGCAGATTATCTCAGCCGCCAGACCCTGGATCAGGGGGAATGGTCCCTCCATCCAGACGTTTTCCACCAGTTGTGCCTACGGTGGGGCACCCCGGATGTGGATCTGTTGGCATCACGATTCAACAGGAAAGTTCAGAGATTCGTGGCTCGCTCCCGCGATCCTCTAGCAGAAACCGCAGACGCACTGATCGCCCCGTGGGGGCAATACCAGCTAATATATGCCTTCCCTCCTCTCGCGTTACTGCCAAGACTTCTTCGCAGGGTAGAGGAGGAAGGAATCCCAGTAATCCTGGTAGCTCCGGACTGGCCTCGTCGAGCTTGGTACGCCGACATGGTCAGACTGGTGGCGGACGTCCCGTGGAGACTTCCTCTCAGAGAGGATCTACTGTCTCAGGGACCGATCCTCCATCCTGCTTTACGATCGCTGGCTTTAACGGCCTGGCTATTGAGACCCAGGTGCTGAAGGACAAAGGTTTGTCAGCTTCAGTTATTCCTACTCTAGTTGAAGCAAGGAAAGCGACTTCCAGAAAGATTTATCATCGCACATGGAAGTCCTACATTGCATGGTGTGAACCTTTGGGGTTCCGTCCTCGGTCTTATTCGATTAGTCGAATATTGGCTTTTCTGCAACAAGGGGTTGAGCAGAAACTGGCCTTGAGTACTATCAAGGGTCAGGTCTCAGCATTAGCCATCTTCTTTCAGAAGCCTTTGGCTACTCATTCCTTGGTGCGGAATTTCATCCAGGGGGTGCGACATCTGGCTCCGCCAGTGCACGCGCCGTTACCCCCCTGGGATCTTAATTTAGTGTTGTCGGTTCTTCAGAAACCTCCCTTTGAAGATATTAGGGAGATTCCTCTACCCACGTTGTCCCAGAAGGTGGCCTTCTTGGTGGCTATTACTTCTGCACGCAGGGTGTCAGAACTGGCCGCATTATCTTGTCGTTCACCATATCTGGTGGTTCATAGAGATAAGGTGGTTCTTCGTCCGAATCCATCCTTCCTACCAAAAGTAGTTTCAGAATTTCATCTGAATGAAGAAATTGTATTACCTTCCCTGTGTCCTAAGCCCAGTCATCCTCGGGAATTTGCTTTGCACTCCTTGGATGTGGTCCGGGCGATCAGGGCATACTTGAAAACGACAGACTCGTTTCGCAAGACGGATTCACTTTTTGTGATCCCAGATGGACCCAAAAAGGGGTTGCCTGCATCTGCCGCGACCATTTCCAGATGGATCAGACAGACGATAGTGCAGGCTTATTCTATTAAGGGTCGGGAGCCCCCGTTCCCTGTTAAGGCGCACTCCACTCGGGCACTTAGTGAGTCATGGGCCTTTCGCCATCAGGCGTCAGTGGTCCAGGTGTGCAAGGCGGCTACCTGGTCGTCGGTGCATACCTTCTCTAAACATTATAAAGTTGATGTAATGGCATCGTCTGATGCCTCATTTGGCCGCAAGGTTTTGCAGGCCGCAATTTGAGGAGACCAGTGGTCTACCTCGAGGGTTTTTTTCCGTTGGAAAATTTTTTCTTTAGTCTCATTCTTTGTTTATAATGAGCCTTTAAAACTTCTAGTTTGGCACCGGTTGGGCCTACTAGATTGGATTTGATTTTGTCAATCCCACCCCTCATTTGTGGCACTGCTTCTGGATGTCCCAGCTCTTGAGAATCAAGAAGACTACGTCTGTCAATGAGCGATAGAGAAAAATGGATTTTTGTAAGAACTTACCGTAAAATCCTTTTCTCTTAAGCTCATTGACAGACGTAGTACCCGCCCCTCTATCATTGAGTTGGGTTGGGTTAATTTCTCTGTACTGCTTTAAACAGAACTGATTCCCTGTAGCAGAGAGAGGGAGGATATACCCTCAGCAACTGCCCCCTAGGGTGGAGCCAGAACGTTTTGTCATTCTGCCTAGTCCTACTCCTGCGGAGACAACATAACCCAGCTCTTGAGAATCAAGAAGACTACGTCTGTCAATGAGCTTAAGAGAAAAGGATTTTACGGTAAGTTCTTACAAAAATCCATTTTTTGGCATCCTCGGATGCTTCCCTTGGCCGCAAAATTTTGAGGTGCGGCGGTTGTTTGCAGAGACATATTTTTTTCTGTCTCTTCCTTGGGGTGTTTTTTCATTACCCTTTCAGTTGATTGCGTCTTCCCACCCCTCACACCTGAACTGCTTTGGGACATCCCAATAGTGAAGGCTTATATGGATCAGCGGCGACTGTCAGAGGACGTAAGAGAAAATAAAATTTTTGTAAGAACGTCCTGTAACAAGTCCTCTGATATTTGCCGCCCCCGCCCCTCTGTTTTTTTGGATCTGGGGGTTATTGCCTTCCGGTACTGCTTACTACAAACTGAGGACCAGTTGTGACTGGATCAGGGATAAAAGCTGGGGACGGCCCCCTAGAGGTGTGTCCAAGTATAGAAAAGTTTTGTATTAACATTTCTATCTGCCTAGCTTACTCCTGCAGAGGGCGCCATTACCCAAAAGTGAAGGCTTATATGGATCGGTATTTATACCCCTCCGTTCGTAGTGGCCGGAAATACGTCTTTGATAACGCCCTGGAGGAGGGCAAAACGCGTCGACGCAATTTCTGGTCCTACGCAAGCTGTGACGTAATTTCCGTGAGCGGTGGAACGCACGCCGGGACCAGCGCAGCCCCGAGCTCACCGCGATCTACAGGATCTGTCATATCCCACGAATGATTGTACAAGCCTGCCTTTATATACCAAAATGTGAGTGATCCAATTATGGTTATAATAAATTACAATTTTTGTCAGTATTACACTATTTCGAGCCTTTCTTCCCTACATGGTTCCTTTATCCTGCTGAGTCTGGCTATTGGGAGTTTCTATGAGGTCATAGCAGTTTTAGAGGATACGGTTCGGATTCCTTACTGGACCAAAGCTTGTGTGACTCTCACACAGTATTGTCTGGGGGTCCACTCTGTCCGGTAAGTGCAACATCCTGGGGGAGAGGAAAGTCACCATTTTTTCACAGCACAGTGTCAGCATGAGTTTGCACGGATTTTCCAGCACATAAGCACTTTCTTGGACTATCTTTCACTGGCCACTTGCTGAAGCATTTAGGACTATATTTTTATTTCCACGTTTTTATGGACTATTTGTATTTTTGTATTTATTAATATCTATTACACAGGTTAACCCTTATTATATAGGCACTTTTTTATAATATATTCAATAATTTATTATGTACTTTATTTATTGATGGTGATTAGTGTTGAGCGAACACGGACTGTATTATTCGTGTTCGTACCGAATAATTGGATTTTTTTTACCCGAACACGGACACGGACACTTTACTGTATGTTCGGGTAAAAATCCGTGTTCGGTCGTTTTATTTCCGGGTTTTGCATGCTTTGGCGCTCTTTTCATGGCGGGCTTTCAACAGCCAATCAACAATCGTTTAACTGGTGTGCCTTAAGCCATCCCAGCCATGCCTGCAAATGTCTTAGTAGCTGTGATTGGCCGTCTGAAGCATGTGACCAAGTCTTTATAAGTTCGAGGCAGCCGCCGCAGCAGCGTCATTCTGCTGCTTAGCTAAGGGACAGAGCACACATCAATGTGCTGGCTGCTGATTAGGGAAAGATAGGCAGGAAAAAACCATTTGTGTCCGGATAGAATTGAGGGACAGGTCGGAGTGTTTAGGCAGGGCGAGTTGTAGGCATTTTAGGGATAGAGTCTGCTGAATTATAGGGTCAGTGTCTTCTACAAACTACAATCGATATTGCTGTGTGGGGGGTGGGGTGAATCTGCACTCAATCCTGATCTACGATCTCTTCTCAATCCTGTTAGGGACAGAGTCTGCTGAATTTTAGGGAAACTGTGTTCTACAAACTACAATCGATATTGCTGTGTGGTGTGGGATTGGAGATAGGCAGGTGTCAGTGATCCACATCCATTTTTCTGTGTGTGAGCTGCAGTGAACACAATCTTTTTGGGCTGCAGTGAACACAATCTTTTTGGGCTGCAGTGAACACAATCTTTTTGGGCTGCAGTGAACACAATCTTTTTGGGCTGCAGTGAACACAATCTTTTTGGGGTGCAGTGAACAAAATCTTTTTGGGGTGCAGTGAACACAATCCTTTTTGGTGTGCAGTGAACACAATCTTTGTGGGGTGCAGTGAACAAAATCCTTTGTGGGGTGCAGTGAACACAATCTTTTTGGGGTGCAGTGAACAAAATCCTTTTTGGGGTGCAGTGAACAACATCCTTTTTGGGGTGCAGTGAACACAATCTTTTTGGGGTGCAGTGAACAAAATCCTTTGTGGGGTGCAGTGAACACAATCTTTTTGGGGTGCAGTGAACACAATCTTTTTGGGGTGGAGTGAACAACATCCTTTTTGGGGTGCAGTGAACAAAATCCTTTTTGGGGTGCAGTGAACAAAATCATTTTTGGGGTGCAGTGAACACAATCTTTTTGGGGTGCAGTGAACACAATCTTTGTGGGGTGCAGTGAACACAATCTTTTTGGGGTGGAGTGAACAACATCCTTTTTGGGGTGCAGTGAACAACATCCTTTTTGGGGTGCAGTGAACACAATCTTTTTGGGGTGCAGTGAACACAATCTTTGTGGGGTACAGTGAACAGAATCTTTGTGGGGTGCAGTGAACACAATCTTTGGGGGGTACAGTGAACACAATCTTTTTGGGGTGCAGTGAACACAATCTTTGTGGGGTGCAGTGAACACAATCTTTTTGGGGTGGAGTGAACAAAATCATTTTTGGGGTGCAGTGAACAACATCCTTTTTGGGGTGCAGTGATCAAAATCCTTTTTGGGGTGCAGTGAACACAATCTTTTTGGGATGCAGTGAACAAAATCCTTTGTGGGGTGCAGTGAACAGAATCTTTGTGGGGTGCAGTGAACACAATCTTTGGGGGGGTACAGTGAACACAATCTTTTTGGGGTGCAGTGAACACAATCTTTGTGGGGTACAGTGAACAGAATCTTTGTGGGGTGCAGTGAACACAATCTTTGGGGGGTACAGTGAACACAATCTTTTTGGGGTGCAGTGAACACAATCTTTGGGGGGTACAGTGAACACAATCTTTTTGGGGTGCAGTGAACACAATCTTTGTGGGGTGCAGTGAACACAATCTTTGGGGGGGTACAGTGAACACAATCTTTTTGGGGTGCAGTGAACAACATCCTTTTAGGGTGCAGTGAACACAATCTTTGTGGGGTGCAGTGAACAACATCCTTTTAGGGTGCAGTGAACACAATCTTTGTGGGGTACAGTGAACAGAATCTTTGTGGGGTGCAGTGAACACAATCTTTGGGGGGTACAGTGAACGCAATCTTTGTGAGGTGCAGTGAACACAATCTTTGTGGGGTGCAGTGAACACAATCATTGTGGGGTGCAGTGAACTCAATCTTTGTGGGGTACAGTGAACACAATCTCATACTTCTGAAGATTTGAGGGTGCTGCCTGTTCCATACTCCCCCTACTCCTCATCTAGCCTTTTAGGGGTACAAACAATAGTAATTGGGGCCTAGTGTGGTTGTGTACGTGTGATATACATACACTTTTTTTGGATCATATTTTCTATTCCGCTATTTAATCAAAAACCTTTGGGGATCAGTTAAATTGGGGGATAGTCTGTGTTGGTACGTGTGAGAGAGATCCACCTTTCCAAGTTGTTGGGGTTCATCTCATACTTCTGAAGGTTTGAGGGTGCTGCCTGTTCCATACTCCCCCTACTCCTAGCCTTTTAGGGGTACAAACAATAGTAATTGGGGCCTAGTGTGGTTGTGTACGTGTGATATACATACACTTTTTTTGGATCATATTTTCTATTCCGCTATTTAATCAAAAACCTTTGGGGATCAGTTAAATTGGGGGATAGTCTGTGTTGGTACGTGTGAGAGAGATCCACCTTTCCAAGTTGTTGGGGTTCATCTCATACTTCTGAAGGTTTGAGGGTGCTGCCTGTTCCATACCCCCCCTACTCCTCATCTAGCCTTTTAGGGGTACAAACAATAGTAATTGGGGCCTAGTGTGGTTGTGTACGTGTGATATACATACACTTTTTTTGGATCATATTTTCTATTCCGCTATTTAATCAAAAACCTTTGGGGATCAGTTAAATTGGGGGATAGTCTGTGTTGGTACGTGTGAGAGAGATCCACCTTTCCAAGTTGTTGGGGTTCATCTCATACTTCTGAAGGTTTGAGGGTGCTGCCTGTTCCATACCCCCCCTACTCCTCATCTAGCCTTTTAGGGGTACAAACAATAGTAATTGGGGCCCAGTGTGGTTGTGTACGTGTGATATACATACACTTTTTTTGGATCATATTTTCTATTCCGCTATTTAATCAAAAACCTTTGGGGATCAGTTAAATTGGGGGATAGTCTGTGTTGGTACGTGTGAGAGAGATCCACCTTTCCAAGTTGTTGGGGTTCATCTCATACTTCTGAAGGTTTGAGGGTGCTGCCTGTTCCATACCCCCCCTACTCCTCATCTAGCCTTTTAGGGGTACAAACAATAGTAATTGGGGCCTAGTGTGGTTGTGTACGTGTGATATACATACACTTTTTTTGGATCATATTTTCTGTTCCGCTATTTAATCAAAAACCTTTGGGGATCAGTTAAATTGGGGGATAGTCTGTGTTGGTACGTGTGAGAGAGATCCACCTTTCCAAGTTGTTGGGGTTCATCTCATACTTCTGAAGGTTTGAGGGTGCTGCCTGTTCCATACCCCCCCTACTCCTCATCTAGCCTTTTAGGGGTACAAACAATAGTAATTGGGGCCTAGTGTGGTTGTGTACGTGTGATATACATACACTTTTTTTGGATCATATTTTCTATTCCGCTATTTAATCAAAAACCTTTGGGGATCAGTTAAATTGGGGGATAGTCTGTGTTGGTACGTGTGAGAGAGATCCACCTTTCCAAGTTTTTGGGGTTCATCTCATACTTCTGAAGATTTGAGGGTGCTGCCTGTTCCATACCCCCCCTACTCCTCATCTAGCCTTTTAGGGGTACAAACAATAGTAATTGGGGCCTAGTGTGGTTGTGTACGTGTGATATACATACACTTTTTTTGGATCATATTTTCTATTCCGCTATTTAATCAAAAACCTTTGGGGATCAGTTAAATTGGGGGATAGTCTGTGTTGGTACGTGTGAGAGAGATCCACCTTTCCAAGTTTTTGGGGTTCATCTCATACTTCTGAAGATTTGAGGGTGCTGCCTGTTCCATACCCCCCCCTACTCCTCATCTAGCCTTTTAGGGGTACAAACAATAGTAATTGGGGCCTAGTGTGGTTGTGTACGTGTGATATACATACACTTTTTTTGGATCATATTTTCTATTCCGCTATTTAATCAAAAACCTTTGGGGATCAGTTAAATTGGGGGATAGTCTGTGTTGGTACGTGTGAGAGAGATCCACCTTTCCAAGTTGTTGGGGTTCATCTCATACTTCTGAAGGTTTGAGGGTGCTGCCTGTTCCATACTCCCCCTACTCCTAGCCTTTTAGGGGTACAAACAATAATAATTGGGGCCTAGTGTGGTTGTGTACGTGTGATATACATACACTTTTTTTGGATCATATTTTCTATTCCGCTATTTAATCAAAAACCTTTGGGGATCAGTTAAATTGGGGGATAGTCTGTGTTGGTACGTGTGAGAGAGATCCACCTTTCCAAGTTGTTGGGGTTCATCTCATACTTCTGAAGGTTTGAGGGTGCTGCCTGTTCCATACTCCCCCTACTCCTCATCTAGCCTTTTAGGGGTACAAACAATAGTAATTGGGGCCTAGTGTGGTTGTGTACGTGTGATATACATACACTTTTTTTGGATCATATTTTCTATTCCGCTATTTAATCAAAAACCTTTGGGGATCAGTTAAATTGGGGGATAGTCTGTGTTGGTACGTGTGAGAGAGATCCACCTTTCCAAGTTGTTGGGGTTCATCTCATACTTCTGAAGGTTTGAGGGTGCTGCCTGTTCCATACCCCCCCTACTCCTCATCTAGCCTTTTAGGGGTACAAACAATAGTAATTGGGGCCTAGTGTGGTTGTGTACGTGTGATATACATACACTTTTTTTGGATCATATTTTCTATTCCGCTATTTAATCAAAAACCTTTGGGGATCAGTTAAATTGGGGGATAGTCTGTGTTGGTACGTGTGAGAGAGATCCACCTTTCCAAGTTTTTGGGGTTCATCTCATACTTCTGAAGATTTGAGGGTGCTGCCTGTTCCATACCCCCCCTACTCCTCATCTAGCCTTTTAGGGGTACAAACAATAGTAATTGGGGCCTAGTGTGGTTGTGTACGTGTGATATACATACACTTTTTTTGGATCATATTTTCTATTCCGCTATTTAATCAAAAACCTTTGGGGATCAGTTAAATTGGGGGATAGTCTGTGTTGGTACGTGTGAGAGAGATCCACCTTTCCAAGTTGTTGGGGTTCATCTCATACTTCTGAAGGTTTGAGGGTGCTGCCTGTTCCATACTCCCCCTACTCCTCATCTAGCCTTTTAGGGGTACAAACAATAGTAATTGGGGCCCAGTGTGGTTGTGTACGTGTGATATACATACACTTTTTTTGGATCATATTTTCTATTCCGCTATTTAATTTAACTGGGCCTCCATGCGAGACCTGTGTGCCTTGTTGCGCTGTTTTGAGTACTCCACCAACATGGCCAGTGGCAATGACGCCGTTCTCAGCTTAACTATCCCACTTCTATGCCTCCTTGAAAAAACAATTCGGGCGATGATGGAAGAGGATGTGGCACAGGATGAGGAGGAGGAGGAGGATGAAGAGGTAACATTTCCAAGGCTTTCAGGGCAGTCATTCGCAAGGGGCTCCGAGGGTGGGTTCCTGCACACGCAAACGCCAGGGACGCAATTGTCCAGCAGGGGCACAGTTCTGGAGGATGAGGAGGATGAGGAGGAGGAGGAGCTGGAGGAGGAGATGGAACCATGTTCACAGCAGGGTGGCACCCAGGCCAGCTCATGGCCATCACTGGTGCGTGGCTGGGGGGATACAGAGGACACGGACGATACACCTCCCACAGAGGACAGCCTTTCGTTGCCTCTGGGCAGCCTGGCACACATGAGCGATTACATGCTGCAGTGTCTCCACAACGACCGCCGAGTTGCCCACATTCTAACTTGTGCTGATTACTGGGTGGCCACGCTGCTGGATCCCCGTTACAAGGACAACGTACCGTCCTTAATTCACTCACTGGAGCGCGATCGCAAGATGCGCGAGTACAAGCGCACGCTGGTAGACGCCATGCTGCTGGCATTCCCATCTGACAGCGGGGCCACAGTGGAAGCACAAGGCAGAGGAGGAGGAGGAGGAGGTCGCCAACGCAACCAGGGCACCGCCAGCACCTCAGAAGGCAGGGTTAGCATGGCCGAAATGTGGAAAAGCTTTGTCAGCACGCCACAACAAACAGCAGCACCAGCAGCTCAGATGGAACGTCTTAGCAGGAGGCAGCATTTTACCAACATGGTGGAGCAGTATGTGTGCACACGCCTACATGTAGTGAATGACGGGTCTGCCCCCTTCAACTTCTGGGTCTCCAAATTGGGCACATGGCCTGAGCTTGCCCTTTACGCCTTGGAGGTGCTGGCGTGCCCTGCAGCCAGTGTATTATCTGAACGGGTATTTAGCACGGCTGGGGGCGTTATAACAGACAAGCGCAGCCGCCTGTCCAGAGACAATGTGGACAAGCTCACGTTCATTAAAATGAACCAGGCATGGATCCCACGGGACTTTTCCGTACCTTATGCAGAATAGCAATGGATACCGACCTTACCCACCCATTGTTCCATTTTTGCTCTTTCTCACTCTTTTGGGGTGTACCCTCATTTAAAATTTTTGAAAAGAAGCAGTGTTGGCTACCTCGTCCTCCTCCTCAGGGCCAGATTAATGTAGGGGCTATTGGAGCTGCAGCTCCAGGCCCCTACCTTTTATATAGGCCCCGGGTTGGCCATATTCACTGTTACCGCTCTTCTGTCACTTGTAAACACAGAAGTCTGGCTTCTATGCTCGCTTCCCCAGGCAGCACCCTCAGAACCTCCCCACACAGCGTGAAGGCCGGACAAGGAGGGACAGTTGGCGATGCATGGATGTGTTTATGGGCTTCAGAGACAGCATCCCATGTTGAATTAGGCATGCATGGCTGCACCCTTCCTCCTCTGGGTGCATGGCAAGGCACGGCCCTTAAGGCCCTTCAAAATCCTCAGCACCAAGCCCATGATGCTGTTAATCCGGCCCTGGTCCTCCTCCACCGCCGCTTCCACCTACACCGCCCATAGGTGTGCGCAGCCTATTGCATTAAGGTGTGCACCCCAAAGTTGAAATACACATGCATGTGTTTGCCAGCAGGGAGAGTAATGTATCGGGGCCATGTACCTGTAGGCAAGGAGAAATAGAGCAGAGCAGGTCCCAGGGAGATCTTTCCCATCTCCTCACTGGCAATGCTATGTGCCCTAGGTGATTAGGGTGTGCCCAGGCACACCCAGCACACCCTGTGCGCACGCCTATGTCACCGCCACATCCACCACCACCTCAACCTCCCTCCTACTCCATATGGGCCTCGTCCTTCAGAGATGAAGAAGAACATTGTTTTATTTTTCTGTTTTTTTTTGTTGTTTTAAGTTATTTCCCTATCCACATTTGTTTGCAGAGCACTTGCCATGCTCTTAATTACGTTTTGCTGCCATTTGCAGCACTCTAGCCCTTTCCTTTGGTGTTTTAGAGCCATTTTAGTGCCTTAAAGTTCGGGTCCCCATTGACTTCAATGGGGTTCGGTGTCCGGGAAAAGTTCGGTAAAAGTCCGGGACACGGACCCGGACTTTTTTTTAAAGTTCGGCCGAACCCGTCGAACACGGACATCTAGGTGTCCGCTCAACCCTAATGGTGATATATTTCACATACGGTTCATGTTAGTCACATCATTTTGCGCTGTTTGTTTTGTTATATCACTTCCAAAATCCATTTGATTTTTGCACAGCAGCACTTTGATGATTTTTTAGGTCTCACCATAACGCAACATTTAATCACTATTTAAACAACCTGGAATGCCTGAGTCACAGCATACCCCTTGGCTGACAGCACCCCCATCCTGGGTGGGAGGTAGTCTGTTCAGAGTGGCGCCCAACTGATGCCGTGGTATGGTGAGTAAGTGTCCCCCCAATTCTCTGGCGGTCTCGGATTGGACGTGGGCCCCCTCCATGCAATAGTTGGACCCTCGGTTCCCCTGGGTATACCAGCCCCCCCCCCTTAGCTCTTCCCCCCTCCCATAACAGGTTCCTACCTCTAGGGGGTGGATATATTGCGGCGGTTCTGCGGGGGGAGTTTCTGGTGGGGTCCCCTCCCGGGGACCATCCGGTGCCTTTGTCTGCTGACCCCCCTCCCCCCGGGTCCTGGAGACTGCATGGCACGCCGTGGGGGACTTGCCCTGCTTTAATGTCAGAATCTCTCATTGCAATGCATGGGCAGCCATTTTTTAAATCTTCCCCATAGGAATGCATGGGGCGGCCATTTTCTTGTAGTCCACAATGCTGGACAGCATAGGCAGCCACTGGACACTCTAAGCATGATCCGGGTGATTTTCACTTCCTGTGTCAGATCGTTCTCTCTGCTGTACAGATCATTCCTGCAAGCCTCCTGATCGGTTTGGTAATGTTTTTTGGGGTCTATTGTGAGTTTCCTCACACACTGCTAAAAGACTGTGTTAGGCTGGGACTTGCTGTACCACCAGTGCAGTGGTGCGATCGCGTTTTTGCAACTTTTTTAAAGTGACACTACATCTTTTTAAATTCAGTGAAAATGGAGTCCTAGGACAAAATTTCACCTACAGACCCCCTCAGTGCGGTGGTGGAACCTTCAGGGTCGCAGCCCCTGTCAGCATTTACAGCAGTTTTGGAAAGCCTAGTGTCAAAAGTGGATTTAATGGTAAAAGGTAACGCTGGCCATAAGCGCCCTTTGCCTTCGCCTCCTTCTGTTGTATCTTCAGATTCAGAGGCAGATATGGCTGGCGCAGACGCACCCCACCCTGGTGGCTCTGTGTCAAAGCATTCTGATGGTAAAGAGGGCCTGTCCTCGTCAGCCGCTGCGCGGGAAAGCGCATTGGTGAAAGCACTCAGTGCAAGAAACTTTAAAAATGGTGGATGAGTCTACAGTGTCAGGAAAACATCTTTTGGCACCCGCAAATCCCAGAAATTGTTCCCCTGTCCGATATTGTCAATAATCAGTGGGGGCGCATCAAGCACGATAGTGGGGCCCAAGCGTTTTAAACGCCGTTATCCCTTCGCGGATAAGGTTTCAACTCGGTGGACCGTGCCACCCAAGGACGATCATCCAGTTTCCAGATTGAATAAGTCTACTGTATTCCCGGCAGAAGAATCCCTGGCCTTTACGGACCCCGTTGATAGACGGATTGAGTCTCTGTCCCGCCATTTACATGTGTTAGCGGGCTCAATATTGAAACCAATTTTTGTGACCACGGGGGAGAGGTTGTTTGGACCCTCTCTGGATGAGTTGATCAAAGACCATACGGGTGGGAAGAGTACTCTTCTTCCCCAATCCTCTAAGAGCAAGGCACCACGTACTAGACGGGGGCCTTCTTTTACTGCTCATAGGCAGCTTTTTCGTACCTCTGGGTCGCAAGAAAAAGGAAAGCCATTCAGGTTTTCTGGGAAATCCAAGAAGACATGGTCAGGTGCACAGAAGCCAGATAAGTCCGGATCTGCAGACAAATCCTCCTCTGCATTCTGGGGTGGGGGGACTATTTCGACTTTGATTCTTTCCGGAACCATGGACTTCCTTATTTCAGGACAAATGGGTTCACAAACTATTCCGATCAGGTTACAAGATCGAATTCCAGTCTCGAACCGTCGGACAGGTTCTTCCCGTTCAATCTTCGCCTATTTCCAGACTGTTTAAGGGATCTCCGAGAAGTGGTACAAGATCTGCTGTGGCAAAGGGTGATTGTGCCGTTCCCTCTCAGGAATATTTTCAGGGGTTTTATTCAAACCTGTTTACTGTGCTTAGAAAGGAAGGCAAAGTGCGTCCAATCCTGGACCTCAAGGCTTTTAACCAGTTTGTGCGGGTACAGATTTTTCAAATGGAGTCCATTCGCACGGTAGTGGTGTCCCTACACCAGGGAGACATTTTGGCCTCCATAGATATCAAGGATGCATATCTACACATCCCTATTTACGCTGGGCACCAGCGTTTTCTTTGCTTCGCTGTAGGAGAGAAGCATTACCAATTTGTGGCGTTACCCTTTGGTCTCGCCTCTGCTCCCAGGGTCTTTGGTAAGGTGCTGGCTCCAGAGTTGGCATTATTGCGTCAACGGGGTATTTCGGTACTGGGGTACCTGGACGACCTCCTATTGAAGGCCGACTCTCACTCAGCCCTGTTGGACGACTTGACGATCATTGACCGAACACTGCAAGAGTTCGGTTGGAACATCAATTTAAAAAAATCTGCCCTGATACCTTCAATGAGACTGGATTATCTGGGCCTGACTCTACTCCGCTTTGGCGAGGGTCTTTCTTTTCCCGGACAAATTTCAAAAATTGCAGGGGGCTATCCGGTTATTGTTAGCAAACAATCTGTCCTCTCTGCGGACTTGCATGTGGGTCTTGGTTCTGATGGTATCAACCTTCGAGGCAGTTTCGTTTGCTCAGTTCCACACGAGACCCTTACAAAAGGAGATTCTCGTAAAATGGAACAAGGATACAAAATCTTTGGATACTTTGATTTGTTTGAGTCGCAACACAAAGTCTGCTCTTCTGTGGTGGCTTCACTCATCAGCACTTCGCCAAGGCAAGTCCTTCCTGCCGTTGTATTGGACAGTGGTAACCATGGAGGCCAGCCTGTCAGGCTGGGGTGGAGTGCGGGGAAACTCTGCGCCCAGGGATCCTGGATGGTGGAAGAGTCCAAGCTACCAATAAATATCTTGGAGCTCAGAGCGATAAAGCTTTGCCTGAGTCATTGGACGGCTCATCTGCAAGGTTGCCGGTCTAGATTCAAGCGGATAATGCCACGTACGTGGTGTACATCAATCATAAAGGGGGCACCAAGAGTGTCTTGGCGGCCCGGGAGGTGGCCGAGATTCTTGATTGGGCAGAAAAGCTTGTCCCAGCCCTGTCTGCTGTGCACATCCCAGGTGTGGAGAACTGGCAGGCGGATTGCCTGAGTCGTCAGGTGTTGGATCAGGGGTAGTGGTCCCTACACCGGATGTGTTTCACATCCTGTGTGTGCGGTGGGGGACACCCGATGTCGACCTGTTTGCTTCTCGACTCAACAAGAAGGTTCAGAGGTTTGTGGCCAGGTCAAGGGATCCTCTGGCTGATGCCACAGACACACTGGTGGCTCCTTTGGGGTCAGTATAGGCTGATGGGCTCCCTGCACTGAAACTCCTGCCGAAGCTACTGCCCAGAATAAAGGTGGAAGGGATTCTGGTTATTCTGGTGGCTCCAGACTGGCCTCGCTGGTCTTGGTAGGCAGACCTGGTAAGGTTGGTTGCCGATGCTCCTTGGAGACTTCCTCTCAGGGAAGATTTGCTGTCTCAAGGGCCGATCTTCCATCCTGCTTTACAGTCGCTGGCTTTAATGGTGTGGCTGTTGAAAGCCAGGTATTGAAGGATAGAGGTCTTTCTGACTCTGTGTTTCCTACACTATTGAAGGCCCGGAAGTCTACTTCCAGGTAGATCTATCATCGTACGTGGAAATCGTACATTTTATGGTGGGAATCATTAAAAGTGCACCCTCGCTTGTTTTCGGTAGCTAGGGTTTTGACTTTTCTTCAAAAAAGGGGTTGAACAGCATTTGGCTTTTGGCAATATCAAAGGCCATGTGTTGGCTTTGGCTGTGTTATTCCAATGCCCTTTACCTACGCATGCCCTAATTCGCAACCTCCTTTTGAGAACATTAGGGAGATTCTTCAGCTTACGTGTAAAAGAAAGGAAGTGATTGGCGCTGCCAAATGTAGAGTATTTAAACAGATAAATAAGGTGGGTTGTCTAATGGTGGTTGGTCAATATCTATTATGGTATATAGAGTTAACCTTTTATGAAGCAAAGTGATGTTGCAATTCAAAAAAATCTCATTTACAGTATATAGCAGCACTACAATATAACCATATATATATGCTTCTGTGTGAAAAAGTGCAACGTGCCAAAAAATTTGTGATATAGTACCCGAATTAAAAATACAAAAATATATCCGTTGGAAAAAAAATCCCAAAGTGCTGTGTGCAGCGGGTATGATCACCCAAAGTAAAAATAAATATTTTTATAAAAAGAAGTTGATTAATCGGACTGTCCTCAACCAGGAGGTACCTACAGCGGATGAGTGAATTTATAGTGATACGTTGGTGAACTAGCCACAATTAAATATATGTCCGTAGTAGTATATATCTCCAATGTCAACTACAAGGTTATATAGCGTATAAAATTAAATAAATAGAAGTGTAAAAATCAGTAAAAAGTGCAAAAGCAATTATGTAGCAAATAGTGTCCGATACAATATTAGACAATGTGTATTAATAAATGAGTGAACTATCAAAAGTTAAAAAGCATATATAGGTCCGTAATGAAATATAATTTCAATACAACCTGCAGGGTTATAAGGCGTATATAAATAAACATATATAAATCTACAAATCAATAAAAGGTGCAAACACAAATGGTTTGAATCTCGTGTGTCCGTATGGCATAGGAGCCGCAACTTCCTCTCTTGCGGTGCGCACTTGGAAACGGCGTGCGTTCCAACTGCCGGATGTGCGTCCCAGACCTTCGGATCAATAGACGGAAGTGATGTGGTTACGCTCTCGACGCATTTCGTCACACTGACATCATCGGGAGTAGCCGAAGGCCTGGGACGGACATCCGGCGGTTGGAACGCACGCTGTTTCCAAGCGCGCACCGCAAGAGAGGAAGTTGCGGCTCCTATGCCATACGGACACGCTAGATTCAAACCATTTATGTGAGTACTTGTCTGTATATATCAAATAAAGGATTTTTAAACGATCCTTAACTATTGGAAGCATCTTTTCTCTCACACATGTCCTGGGATTGTTCTGGCTATTTCCTCCCCATTGGGATATCGATGCTGTAAGCCACTTTGTATTGAGTTGGAGTGTGACCGAGCGGATTGGGTGAAACCGGAAACGAACAGGGACCAGATCACTGTTGTATGGGAGCGATCCCTAATATCGATCCGTGGTCTACCCCTGTAGGGGTACTTGATTCTGGTAAGCGTGGGACCTAAGGAGAGGGGGAGCACCTTATCTTTCGCCCACTCACTGCACTCCGGGTCACTGCAAAAAAAAAAAAAAGAGCACCTTAATATTTTCTACGGACTTTGCACTACTATAAGAATATTGGACACTTTTTTGTCACAAACTTGTGTTTGCACCTTTTATTGATTCATGGATTTATATATGTTTATTTATATATGCCTTATAACCCTGCAGGTTGTATTGACATTATATTTAATTACGGACCTATATATGCTTTTTAACTTTTGATAGTTCACTCATTTATTAATACACATTGTCTAATATTGTATCGGACACCATTTGCTACATAATTGCTTTTGCACTTTTTACTGATTTTTACACTTCTATTTATTTAATTTTATACGCTATATAACCTTGTAGTTGACATTGGAGATATATACAACTACGGACATATATTTAATTGTGGCTAGTTCACCAATCTATCACTATGAATTCACTCATCCAGCTGTAGGTACCTCCTGGTTGAGGGCAGTCGGATTAATCAACTTCTTTTTATAAAAATATTTATTTTTACTTTGGGTGATCATACCCGCTGCACACAGCACTTTTTGCACTTTGGGATTTTTTTCCAACGGATATATTTTTGTATTTTTAATTCGGGTACTATATCACTCATTTTTTGGCACGTTGCACTTTTTCACACAGAAGCATATATATATATGGTTATATTGTAATGCTGCTATATACTGTAAATGAGATTTTTTTGAATTGCACCATCACTTTGCTTCATAAAAGGTTAACTCTATATACCATAATAGATATTGACCAACCACCATTAGACAACCCACCTTATTTATCTGTTTAAATACCCTACATTTGGCAGTGCCAATCACTTCCTTTCTTTTACACATACATTTGATACATACTTTTCTCTATCGCTCATTGACAGACGTAGTCTTCTTGATTCTCAAGAGCTGGGTTATGTTGTCTCCGCAGGAGTAGGACTAGGCAGAAAGACAAAACGTTCTGGCTCCACCTTAGGGGCAGTCCCTGAGGGTATATCCTCCCTCTCTCTGCTACAGGGAATCAGTTTTTTTCTGTCTAGTCAGGAGTAAGGACCTAAGTTCCTTGCTGGGATCTTTTGGTCCTGGCAAGACTTTTTTTCTTTAAGAAAAATACATTTTTTAGGTAGTTTTCTCCAGTGTTTTTTTCCTGTGAGATCTTCAAGCAAAAATGCCGGACTGGGCGACACTTGTGGTCACCCCAGCCGGCCTACGAGCCCGCGCAGACCATGGCATTGCGCTTGGTCGGCCGCGACACATTCAAGTAAGTATGCGGGGCCGGGCGACGGGCTGGATGTTGAGATCCAGTGGTCACCCCGGTTTCTGCCTACGAGCGCGTGCAGACCAGAGCTCCGCGCTGGGTCGGCCGCGACGGAGTCCCAGTGAAGGGACTGACTTTGCGAGTTAAAAGTCTCGCTTGGACGCCAGGTACCAGAGAGTCGAGGCGTCCACAACCCCCCACCCCGGTGGAGAGGGTATTGTGAAGAGAGGGTGCCTGTCGGTTCGGTATGGTGAGTAAACGTTCCCTTTTTTCCTCGTTATGAGGCAGTATGTATTATGGGCCCCTCCATACATGGTCAGTATATATCTGATACTTACAAGTCCCCCTTGTAATACAGCATGTGTTTGTGGGAAGTGGACTTGGTTTAAGAGCTAACACTCTACCCAGCAGACTGTAACATTACAGCAGACATAGGAGGTATAATCCTACCTTATGTGTAGTGTATCTTCTGTAGATCCATATATCGCCTCTTAGCAGAGATGCAGGTGGATGTGCTGGGAAAACGATTTCGGCGGTCCGCCGCCATTTTGCCATAGACCGAATGCATGTATGTCCTCAGGTCACGCCGGCCGCCATGTTTTTGGAGTCTTATGTCTCTTCTATGGGGGCGGCCATGTCTTGTGAGCCCAGCTACCTCGTGGAGAGCTGGGAAACGCTGGAAGGCGTACACAGGGGGCGGAGCCACGTCCTTCTACCCGGGAAAAAGCAACAGCTCCTTCCAGTCTGTAAAGACCGACGCTGACTGCAGTTGGTTGGAAACTTCACTGCATCGGTTGGTGAGCCTTGGGGGTCCCTCTCTCTCTCTGTGGGATCGAGAAGCAGGTATTCTGAGGGGCGCTATTGCGCTAGGGGGAGACACATAAAAAAAAAAAAAAAAAAGAGGTATTTTTTATTTAAAAAAAAAAAAAAAAAAAGTTTTTTTGTGTTTTCTGGCAAAGGTGTCCTGAATTATCATGGACCCTGCCACTCATGTATCTCCTCCGGATCCCCTCGAGGGGTCTGCAGGATCCTCCAGCACCCCACTGACGATTAAATCATTGTCCGCTATTATGGAAGCTTGTGTCCCGGGTGGAAGTGGCTTGTCAGGGACAGGGCGCAAGTAAGCGACCCCCGCCTAACCCCTTATTATCTGAAACCTCGGATTCAGACTCTGAGCCTATTTCTGCAGTTGCAGGTACTTCATCTGGGATTGGTGTCTCGGGTACTGTCTCTTCAGACAGTGAGGAGGATGTTTCGGCATCAGCCATAGCCAGAGAGGAAGCGTTGGTAAACGCACTCATGGTATCTGTTCAAGAGACCTTAAGATTACAGGGTATTCCGTCAGAAATAGCTGAAACTGAGATCCCTTTTGGGTCTAAAAATGCATCTAGTGGCGAAGGTTTTTCCATTGCCCAAATGTTTTGGCAATCCAATCAAAGAAGAATGGAGTCTGCCAAAACGCATTTCTACTATTTCTAAACGCATTAACAGGCGTTATCCGTTTGAGGAAACCCTTATTAAGAAATGGACAGAACCACCTGTGGTGGATTCACCAATTGCTAGATTGAATAAAGCCACGGTTATTCCTTTAGAAGACGCTCCGTCTTTTAAAGATCCAGTGGATCGCAAGATAGAAGCTATGTCTCGCACCATGTTTGCCTTGATTGGATCAGCTTTCAGACCTATAATAGCTATTGGTCTGTTTTCGCAGGCTGTAACTGAATGGACCTAGTGGTTACGCCGGGACTTAGAAGAGGTCCCTCAGGCGGTATCAGATTTGTTGAAACAAATGATACAGGGGTTACAGTTTGTATGTGATGCGGCGTTAGACGCCACTCCATTATTGGCGCGAGCATCAGTCTCAGCAGTGGTTCTCAGGCGTACACTGTGGCTAAAAGGTTGGTTAGCCGACCAAGGTTCCAAAAAAGCATTGGCTAATATCCCCTTTTTAGGAGAGCGTCTATTTGGAGCCAACTTAGATGAGATCATTAAGGATCTCACGGGTGGAAAAAGCACCTTTTTACCGCAAAATTTTAAAGGTAGAGGAACTCGTCAAAGACGAGGGCCTTCTTTCTCTGCTCACAAGAGGTTTTTTCGTCCCGCGGGTGAAAAAATTAAGTCCTCCAAAGCTCCTGCAGGAGGCGTCAGGGGTCGTTGGTCGGGCAAGCAAAAGCCCGCCCCCTCCAGACCTGAAGATAAACCGTCCAAAGCCTGAAGGTGCGCCCCCACCCATAACTGGGGTGGGGGGACGTCTTCGCCGGGTCCCGGATCCATGGCTTTCCAGAATCCCGGACAAATGGGTCTGCGAAGTCATAAGGTCAGGTTACAAGATCGAGTTTCGATCTCTCCCACCGGCGCGATTCTTCCCTTCCAATATCCGACTATCCTCAGATCGTTTAGAAGATCTGCGGAGAGCAGTCACAGATTTACTACAACAAGGAGTGGTAGTCCACGTTCCTTGGACAGAACGGTTTCTAGGGTTTTATTCAAACCTATTTACAATAAGAGGGCAAAGTGCGTCCAATTCTGGACTTAAGGGCACTCAATTCTTTTGTCTTTATAAGAAGATTCAGAATGGAGTCCATTCGCACAGTAGCAGCCTTTCTGCATCCAGGGGATGTCCTAGCGTCCATAGACATCTAGGACGCATATCTTCACATTCCCATTTTCGCAGGACATCAGCGGTTTCTACGTTTTTCCGTAGAAGAGAACCACTATCAGTTTGTGGCGTTACCTTTCGGTCTCGCCACGGCTCAGCGGGTCTTCACAAAGGTGTTGGCCCCAATGTTGGCACTTCTGCGCCAAAGAGGCATATCGATTCTAGGTTACCTAGACGATCTTCTGCTTCATGCAGAGTCTCCTCAGACCTTGCTACAAGACGTAGAAATTACTATGATTTCTTTACAGGAATTCGGGTGGCTGGTGAACCAGCAAAAGTCATTTCTGGTTCCCACCCAGAGGCTGGAATATCTGGGTCTAATTCTAGACACAGTCAGGACAAGAGTTTTTCTTCCGGTAGGGAAACTCCGAAAGATTCAATCAGCAGTCCACCAACAGCTGGTCTTCCCTTCGGACTTACATGAGGGGTCTGGGGTTGATGGTGGCTTCCTTCGAAGCAGTCCCATTTGCCCAGTCCCATACCCGAATTCTTCAGCAAGAGATTCCTCTCAGATGGAATCGGAATCCGGAATCCCTGGACAATCAGATCCGATTGAGCAAACAGACCAGAGAGTCTCTGGTCTGGTGGCTTCGGTCTCCGATGCTCAGCCAGGGAAAGTAATTTCTGCCAATATATTGGACGATAGTGACCACGGATGCCAGTCTATCCGGATGGGGAGGAATTCTCGGTCAGTTATCTGTCCAGGGACTTTGGTCCCCGGAAGAATCCAGGTTACCGATAAATGTATTGGAACTGAGAGCGATCAGACTTTGTCTGATTCACTGGACCGAGCAGCTCCAGGGCAGCCCGGTTCGGATCCAGTCGGACAACGCCACGGCCGTGGCTTATGTCAATCACCAGGGGGGCACCAAGAGTGTCCGAGCGGCCAAAGAAGTGGCTTGCATTCTTCGCTGGGCGGAACGATTTGTTCCAGCAATCTCTGCGGTGTTCATTCCGGGGGTGGAAAATTGGCAGGCAGATTATCTCAGCCGTCAGACTCTGGATCAGGGGGAATGGTCCCTCCATCCAGACGTTTTCCACCAGTTGTGCCTACGATGGGGCACCCCGGATATGGATCTGTTGGTATCTCGATTCAACAGGAAAGTTCAGAGATTCGTGGCTCGCTCCCGCGATCCTCTAGCAGAAACCGCAGACGCACTGATCGCCCCGTGGGGGCAATACCAGCTAATGTATGCCTTCCCTCCTCTTGGGTTACTGCCAAGACTTCTTCGCAGGATAGAGGAGGAAGGAATTCCAGTAATCCTGGCAGCTCCGGATTGGCCTCGTCGAGCTTGTTACGCCGACTTGGTCAGACTGATGGCGGACGTCCCGTGGAGACTTCCTCTCAGGGAGGATCTACTGTCTCAGGGACCGATCTTCCATCCTGCTTTACGATCGCTGGTTTTTAACGGCCTGGTTATTGAGACCCAGGTGCTGAAGGACAAGGGATTGTCAGCTTCAGTTATTCCTACTCTAGTTAAAACAAGGAAAGCGACTTCCAGAAAGATTATCATTGTACATGGAAGTCTTATATTGTGTGATGTGAATCCCTTGGGTTCCATCTACATCTTTATTCGGTAGTCCGAATATTGGCTTTCTGCAACAGGGAGTTGAGCAGAAGCTGGCCTTGAGTGTTATCAAGGGTCTGGTTTCAGCATTTGCTATCTTCTTTCAGAAGCTTTTGTCTACTCATTCCTTGGTGCGGAATTTCATCCAGGGGGTGCGACACCTGGCTCCGCCAGTGCACGCGCCCTTACCATCCTGGGATCTTAATTTACTATTGTCGGTTCTTCAGACACCTCCCTTTGAAAATATCAGGGAGATTCCCTTGCTTACTTTATCCCAGAAGGTGGTCTTCTTGGTGGCTATCACTTCTGCACGCAGGGTGTCAGAACTGGCTGCATTATCCTGTTGTTCCCCAGATCTGGTGGTTCATAGGGATAAGGTTGTTCTTCATCCGAATCCATCCTTCCTTCTAAGGTGGTTTCAAAGTTTAATTGATTAAGGACAGTGTATTGTCCTTCCTATGTCCTTAGCCCAATCATCCTCGAGAATTTGCATGGCATTCCGTGGATGTAGTTCGGGCGATCAGGATATACTTGAATACTACGGATTCAATTTGTAAGACGGATTCACTGTTTGTGATCACGGATGGCCCTAAGAAGGGGTTGCCTGTTCTGCTGCGACCATCTTTAGATGGATCAGACAGACGGTGGTATAGGCTTATTTTATCTAAGGGTCGGGATCCCCCGTTCCCTGTTAAGGCGCATTCTACTCGGGCGCTTAGAGTTTCCTGGACCTTCCGCCATCAGGCGTCAGTGGTTCAGGTTTTCAAGGCGACTGTTTAGTCGTCGGTTCATACCTTTACAATATTGTATAAGGTTTATGTGATGGCATCATCAGATGCCTCTTCTGGCTGCAAGGTTCCTGCAGGCCACTGTTTGAGGAGACTGTTGGTCTACCTCGAGGATTTGTGGGGTAGGTCTCATCTGTTTACTCGATGAGTCCTTTGATACTTCTGGTTGGCTCCGGTTGGGCCTTCTAGATTGGATTTTGATTCTGTCAATCCCACCCCTCTTTTTGTGGCACTGCTTCTGGATGTCCCAGCTCTTGAGAATCAAGAAGACTACGTCTGTCAATGAGCGATAGAGAAAAATGGATTTTTGTAAGATCTTACCGTAAAATCCTTTTCTCTTAAGCTCATTGACAGACGTAGTACCCGCCCCTCTATCATTGAGTTGGGTTGGGTTAAATTCTCTGTACTGCTTTAAAACAGAACTGATTCCCTGTAGCAGAGAGAGGGAGGATATACCCTCAGGGACTGCCCCTAAGGTGGAGCCAGAACGTTTTGTCTTTCTGCCTAGTCCTACTCCTGCGGAGACAACATAACCCAGCTCTTGAGAATCAAGAAGACTACGTCTGTCAATGAGCTTAAGAGAAAAGGATTTTACGGTAAGATCTTACAAAAATCCATTTTTTTAAGGCTGTATTTTTGAAGTGGGCTGCAGCCAAGTTTGAATTTCAGTTTTTATCCTAAGCGCGGATTCTTTGGTTTTTATCTAGATTCTTCAGCTTACGTTATCTCAGAAGGTTGCCTTTTTGGTGGCTATCATTTCTGTCTGCAGGGTGTCTGAATTGGTGGCATTGTCTTGCCGTTCACCTTATCTGGTGGTCCACAGAGAAATAGTGGTATTTAAACCTAATCAATCGTTTCTTCCCAAGGTGGTTTCTGATTTTCATCTGAATGAAGACATTGTGCTGCCTTCACTCTGTCCTAAACCCATGCATCCTAAGGAAATTGCTTTGCATTCTTTGGATGTGGTTCAGGCAATTAGAGTTTACCTAGCGGCTATGGAATCTTTCAGGAAATCTCTTTTTCTCCTTACCAAAGGACCTCGTAAAGAAATGGCTGCGTCTGCTGCGACCATATCCAGATGAATCAGGCAGACAGTGATTCAGGCTTATTCACTAAAGGGTCAGGTTCCTCCTTTCCCGGTGAAGGCGCATTCTACTAGAGCGTTGAGTGCTTCTTGGGCTTTTCACCATCAGGCGTCAGTGATGCAAGTTTGCAAGGCGGCCACTTGGTCGTCGGTGCACACGTTCACAAAATTCTACAAGGTAGATGTATTGGCATCTTCGGATGCCTCTTTTGGCTGCAAGGTTTTGCAGGCTGCGGTCTAAAGAGAACTTTTTTTTCTCTTTGAGGGTGTATGTTTTTTCTAGGTGAGCTCCAGTTGTTCCTGGTTGAGCTCCTTGTTACCTGGTTGGCTATGTTTTGCCTTGGGAAATTGTGTTCTTCTTTGCGTTATATTTTCCCAGCCCTCATTCTAATACTGCTTTGGAACGTCCCAATGGTCAAGAAGATTTGAAGCTGTGTCTGTCAAGGAACGATAGAGAAAACTAGATTTTTCACTTACCGTAAAATCCTTTTCTCTGAAGTTCATTGACAGACGCAGCACCCTCCCCTCTAATTATCAGTGGAATGGGGTTGTTGTCTTCTAAACACTGATTGCAACGAAACTGAGGGTTGTAGCAGAGTGTGTGGGTGTATGCCTGCAGGATGTATGCCTGCAGTAACAGCCCCATGGGCGTGGGGAAAAGCTTTTTCCTGCCTAGTATCCTACTCCTGTAGGGGGCAGCATAACCCAATGGTCAAGACTATATGAAGCTGCGCCTGTCAATAAACTTCAGAGAAAAGGATTTTACGGTAAATAAAAAATCCAGTTTTTTTCTTCAGACAGGCTGAACAAACAATCCTGCCATTATGATTTCAAAGTGAATAGGTTTTAGGAAACAAAAAACTGCCTAAAGGTAATGTAATATTGTGGAATTGTATATATTTTGTTTTCTTAGTTACTCTAGATGGCATATACTGTACAGTAAGTACTGCATATATATATATATATATATATATATATATATATATATATATACATATATATACACACACATACAGCTTGTATAACAGTGTAAATTTGCTGTCCCCTCAAAATAACACACAGCCATTAATGTCTAATACTCACTTTTGGGGTATACTCACTTTTGTGAGATACTGTATATACAGTATATATATATATTGTTTGTGCCAGGGGATTTTCTCACATGGTAGCTCTATGGCAGGAATGCATTGTACAATATAGTCTCTTTAAAGGATTACTAGTTCCATATTTATTGTAATATATTACGTTAACAGAAAACAGCATTGCTTTAACAAAGAAACAAAGTCCTGCTTGCTTTAGCACATAAAACAGCGTCCATATAGTAAGCTTTTACTCTGCCTAAGCAACTCACAAGTCTGATAGGCGAGTTCTCCAAGCTCAATTATAACAACCTCTTCCTATGGCAGGTGGACTTGTGGACGGGGATGGCCAGGCTGTGTACCCACCCAATCTCTTCCGCATCTCAAAACATGCCCAATAGTGGGACTTTACAATCAGCCTCTTAAAGCGGAGTTCCGGCCTCAAAATCGATAAAATCGATTTTGGGCCATCCGCTTGCTAAGGGGAACCTGAAAAAGAAATGGATAATGCCGATTTTTTTTTTTTGGTCACTTACCTTATTATAGAAGAAAATATACTCACCTTCCTTCCATTTCCTCCCTCTGCGGCACGGCCCGCGCCGTCACTTCCGGTTTGCAATGATTCCTGGGAGATGAACGTCATCGCTCCCAGGAATCAATGTGCCTGCACTGGCCCCGCTCGTCACTTCCGGTGCAGGCACGATATTCACTGATAAACATCTTCTGGGCATGCCCAGAAGATGTGCAGGGATGCCGCGCCTGCATCGGAAGTGACGAGCGGGGCCGGTGCGTTGCATTGTGGGACTCCGACGTCACGAAGAGGACATGGAAGAGGACACGAAGAGGGACGCTGCGGCTTCAGCTGCCCACACCTGAGATGGCAGCGCTGGAGAAGAAATTTTCAAGGTAAGTATTTCTTCTTACAGGTAAGCGCGACCCGGGACAGTTCAGAGGCTATCCATTTTGGAATGTACTAGCCCTGACTGTCCCGGGGGTATTTTTAGCTCAAAATGACCCCCCGAGGCCGGAACTCCGCTTTAAAGGCAGGCTGATCCATTTTCCCTCACCAGGTGTCCCAAAAGCACACAACAACTCTAATCTACATTCTGGATAACAAATATCTCCCATCCCATCCACCATCTGTCTACCAGTTTAGCCCAGTCTCAGTCACAGTAAATATGTGTGTAAAAAAAGGTTCTGCATTAAAGAGAAGTTTCTCTAGCGCTCATCGACAGACGTAGTCCTCGGTGATACACCACCTTCGGGTTATGTTACCTCCGCAGGAGCAGGACTAGACAGGAAATTAAAAAGCTCTGGCCACACCCTAGGGGCAGTCCCAGAGGGTATATCCTCTCTCTCTCTGCCTCAGCAAATCAGTTATTTTCTGTCTAGTTAGGAGTAAGGACCTAGATACCTTGCTGGGATCTTAGGTCCTGGCAAGAATTTTTTTCTAAAAGGATTTTTGGACAGCTTTTTTTCTCCAGTGTTCCTGTGAGATCTTCAAGCAAGAAAGCTGAACTGGGCGATGGGCTGGATGTTGAGATCCGGTGGTCACCCCAGTTCAGCCTACGAGCGCGTGCAGGCCATAGCTCCGCGCTGGGTCGGCCGCGACAAAGTCCCATTAAAAGGACTGAACCCGCGAGTTAAACGTCTCGCTGAAACGCCAAAGACCATGAGTCACGGCGTCCGTATCGGTCGACAGCCCTCCCGCCCCGGTGGAGAGGGGTACTGTCAGGAGTTGGTGCCCGCCTGGTTCCGGTATGGTGAGTAGTATGTTCCCCCTTTTTCCCTGACGGGTTTTGTGGTGAACGCGGGCCCCTCTCTGTATGGTAAGAAAGAGTTTCTTTCTATCCTATAACATGTCACAAATCCTCCTACTTTGAGTGTGATTTTATGTGTGCAAAAAGCCAGGAGGCTTGGTTTGGGAGCTAACAATCTATTGTATACATGTTTTTAAAGAGTAATCTGTGGCATTCTGGGAATCTTATGGGTTAAGTATAAGCTACCTACCAGTCAGAAGCCATGGACATGTAGACTGCCTTCCAAGTCAGATCTCCAGCTAATAGCAGGCCTCCCGCCAACCACGCCATATCCCCATGCAGAGAGAGTGTTGTGTGCCTGCAGCACACCGCTAGTCAGCACAGGCCGCCGCCATTTTTTTTGCTGGATCGCACGAGCCGCCATTTTGGCGTAGCCTCGTGTCTCCAGCATGGGGGCGGCCATGTTTTAGGTGATTCTACACCTCGTGGAGCTTGGGGGAGGCGCCGGAAGGCGTGCAGAGGGGCGGAGCCGCCTCCTTTCTTCCTGGGCGGCCAGCCAAAAGACTTCCTGTTTGTCTAAGACAGCGCTGTAAGCTGTTGCAGTTCAACTCTGAACATCAAGTGGTGAGCCTGGGGGTCTATCTCTCTCTCTCTCGATCGATAGGGATCCCTAGCAGGTAACACTAAGGGGTTTTTTTTTGTGGCGCTGAGGGTCAAAAAAAAAAAAAAAAAAAGTTTTTTCTTTACTTTGAATTATATCATCCAGGAAGTAACTGGAGTTATTATGGACCCTGCCACACATATTCCCCCACCTGTTTCCCTCGAGGGGGCCTCGGGACCCGCCGGTGTACAGAGTATAGAGTCATTTACAGCAATTTTGGAGTCTATGGTGGCTCGGGTGGAGGCGGCCTGTCAGGGACGGGGGTCAAGGAAGCGACCCCCGCCTACCCCTATACTATCTGACACCTCTGACTCTGATTCAGAGATGGTCACTGCAGTTGCAGGTTCCTCTGCAAAGGCTGTTATCCCAGGTAAAGCCCCCTCAGACAGTGAGGAGGACGCTTCTTCTCCTGCTATAATTCAGGAAGAAGCATTGGTGGACGCACTAGTTGTGGCAGTGCAAGAAACCTTAAAACTTGAGGCTTTACCGGCAGAGGCAACTGAAACAGAGAGGCCTTTTGGGACTAATAAGCCCATCAAGACGGCGAAGGCTTTTCCTGTACCTAAATGTTTTGGAAATCAGATTAAAGGAGAATGGGAACATTCTAAACGTACCTTTACTATTTCCAAGCGTATTGCTAGACGCTATCCGTTTGAGGAATCCATCATTAAGAAATGGACGGTACCACCAGTCGTGGATCCGCCTATTTCCAGGCTGAATAAAGCCACGGTTATTCCAGTGGAGGACACTTCGTCCTTTAAGGATCCGGTGAATCGAAAGATAGAAGCGGAGTCCCGCACTATCTTTTCTCTGATAGGGTCAGCATTTAGACCAGTAATTGTTATTGGTCTAGTTTCCCAGACACTTACAGAATGGGCGAAAATGGTATGCCAAGATCTTAGGGGAAAAAATATTCCCCAGGAGACATCTGATTTGATAGAACAGATCATACAAGGGCTACGGTTTATCTGTGACGCAGCCTTGGACACTACTCCCTTGTTAGGGCATGCATCTAAGTTAGCAGTGATCCTCAGACGTGTGCTGTGGTTAAAATGCTGGTCAGCTGACCTAGGTTCCAAAAAGACTTTGACCAATCTCCCTTTTCAGGGGAATCGTCTATTTGGAGCCAACCTAGATGAAATCATTAAGGATGCCACCGGGGGCAAGAGTACTTTTTTGCCACAGGCTGCAAAAGCTAAGGAACCTCGCAACAAGCGAGGACCTTTCTTTACCGCCCATAAAGGGCGCCCGGCTGGTACTTCCGGGAAAGGCAAGACTCCTCCAGGAGGGTTCAAGAAGGGCTGGTCGGACAAGCAGAGGACCAACCCAGCCAAACCCGAAGTAAAGGAGTACACAGCCTGAAGGTGCGCCCCCACCCTATTTCAGGGTGGGGGGACGTTTTCACCGGTATTCAGGACATTAGATCGAGCATCAACCACTACTACCGGTGCGATTCTTCCCTTCCAACATTTAAGTACAGGAAGCGGTAGTTACCGTTCCCTGTATAGATCTTTTCCTTTACCTTTTCCTAAGATTAGTCCCGATACCTCACAGGAATCGGATCTGATTGACCAGATAGGCCAAGTAGCCTCTAGTCGGGTGACTTCGGTCCCTGAGGTTCAACCAGAAAAGATCACCTTTCCTGATAACTATCAGGTATCTGATAAATGTGTGGGAACAGAAAACGACCAGACTTTCTCGGATGGTCGGGGCCAGATAGCTCTAGGGACGCCTGGTTCAGATCCAATCAGCGCCAGTGGTCCTAGAAATTCTAGGCTGGCCTCTTCAAGCCGGCCTGGCCGACTTGAACATGTTAGTCGCAGACGTTCCGTGGGAACTTCGTCTCAGGGAGTGTCTGTAGTCTCAAGGACCTATTTACCTTCGTGCTTTACAGTCGCTGGTTTTAATGGCCTGGCCATTGAGACCCAAGTACTGAAGGACAGAGGTTTGTCTACTTCAGTCATTCCTACCCTTATTAAAGCAAGGAAAGCGACTTCCAGCAAAGTCTATTATCACACATGGAAGACTTATATTGCGTGGTGCGAATCTTTAGGATTTCCTCCACGTACCTATTCGGTGTCTCGAATATTGGCCTTTTTGCAACAAGGGGTTGAGCAGAAGCTAGCCTTGAGCACCATCAAGGGTCAAGTTTCAGCATTAGCAATCTTCTTTCAGAAACCTTTAGCTACCAAATCCTTGGTGCGGAATTTCATCCAGGGGGTGCGGCACCTGGCTCCTCCAGTCCGCGCGCCCTTACCGCCCTGGGATCTTAATTTGGTTTTGTCGGTTCTACAGAAACCTCCCTTTGAAAACATCAGGGAGATTCCCTTGCTTACTTTATCCCAGAAGGTGGTCTTCTTGGTGGCTATTACTTCTGCTCGCAGGGTGTCAGAACTGGCTGCATTATCATGCCAGTCCCCATACCTAGTGATTCATAGGGATAAGGTAGTACTTCATCCTAAGCCATCTTTTCTTCCTAAGGTGGTTTCAGATTTTCATCTGAATGAAGATATTGTACTACCTTCCTTGTGTCCTCAGCCCAAGCATCATCGGGAACATGCGTTGCATTCCTTGGATGTGGTTCGGGCAATCAGGGTATACCTGAAAGCTACGGAATCATTCCGTAAGACGGATTCACTTTTTGTGATCACGGATGGCCCCAGAAAGGGTTTGCCTGCATCTGCCGCGACCATTGCCAAATGGATTAGACAAACGGTGGTACAGGCTTATTCTATTAAGGGTCAGAGTCCTCCGTTCCCTGTTAGGGCGCACTCCACTCGAGCGCTCAGTACTTCCTGGGCCTTTCGCCATCAGGCGTCAGTGGTCCAGGTATGTAAGGCGGCCACTTGGTCGTCGGTACATACCTTTACTAAATTCTATAAAATTGATGTGACGGCATCGGCGGATGCCTCATTTGGCCGCAAGGTTTTGCAGGCCGCAATTTGAGGAGACCGGTGGTCTACCTCGAGGGTTTTTTTCTGTTTGAAAATTTTTTTGTTGAGTCTCATCATTAAGGATGAGCATTGTAAACTTCTAGTTGGCACCGGTTGGGCCTTCTAGATTGGGATTTGATTTCCATTTTCCCACCCCTCAGTTGTGATACTGCTCTGGGACGTCCCGAAGGTGGTGTATCACCGAGGACTACGTCTGTCGATGAGCGCTAGAGAAAAATGGATTTTTGTAAAATCTTACCGTAAAATCCTTTTCTCTTAGCTCATCGACAGACGTAGTCCCCGCCCCTCTGTTTTGGAGTTGGGTTGGGTTAAATTCTCTAAGCACTGCTTTTTCACATAACTGATTTGCTGAGGCAGAGAGAGAGAGGATATACCCTCTGGGACTGCCCCTAGGGTGTGGCCAGAGCTTTTTAATTTCCTGTCTAGTCCTGCTCCTGCGGAGGTAACATAACCCGAAGGTGGTGTATCACCGAGGACTACGTCTGTCGATGAGCTAAGAGAAAAGGATTTTACGGTAAGATTTTACAAAAATCCATTTTTTTTTACCTAGGTAGATGCAGCATCAATCCGATGCTGCATCTGTCCCCCACCAGCTCTAAGACTGAGAACCAAACAATTATACAAAGTTGATCGCTCAGTTCTCCGAGCTCTGTGAGCAGAGAGCTGGCATCTGTCAGTCACCACTGTCTGCTCTGCCCCATCTCAGCCCTCTGTTTGCTAAAAACGGGTCACAGGAGTGCAGAACAGACTGCACTCCCGTGATCCAAAGAAGAAGTACAGAAAAATTATCTTTGGCTGTACTTCTTTAAGTGAATATGAAAAATGTTTTTTTAATTCAGCCAGCAGGTGGAGCTCTTGTTTCTTTTTTTTTTTTTTCTTTTACATCCATTTTTAAATCGGTGGTAAAATGTAGTAAAACACCTGCTGTTTGATCAGTAGCTCAAAGTGCAAAGACTCATCACCATTCTTCTAGCTCAGTCCAAAGTTTTTAATGAGTAACAGTATCTGAAAGGGATATCTCATTAGCTACCCCATGGTACTCTGGAAATTCTTTGTCCTGTGTTATTTTTGTGTGTATATACAGTATTTCACAAAAGTGAGTACACCCCTCACATTTTTGTTAATATTTTATTATATCTTTTCATGTGACAACACTGAAGAAATGACACTTTGCTACAATGTAAAGTAGTGAGTGTGCATCTTATATAACAGTGTAAATTTGCTGTCCCCTCAAAATAACTCAACACACAGCCATTAATGTTTAAACCGCTGGTAAGAAAAGTGAGTACACCCCTAAGTGAAAATGTCCAAATTGGGTCTAATTAGACAAATTCCCTCCCCAATATCATGTGACTCGTTAGTGTTACAAGGTTTCAGGTATGAATGGGGAACAGGTGTGTTAAATTTGGAGTTATCACTCTCACCCTCTCATACTGGTCACTGGAAGTTCAACATAGCATCTCATGGCAAAGAACTCTTTGAGGATCTGAAAAAAAAAAAAGAATTGTTGCTCTACATAAAGATGGTCTAGTCTATAAGGAGATTGCCATGACCCTAAAACTGAGCTTCAGCACGGTGGCCAAGACCATACTGCGGTTTACAAGGACAGGTTCCACTCAGAACAGACCTTGCCATGGTTGACCAAAGACGTTGAGTGCACGTGCTCAGCGTCATATCCAGAGGTTGTCTTTGGGAAATAGACGTATGAGTGCTGCCAGCATTGCTGCAGAGGTTGAAGGGGTGGGGGGGGTCAGTCTATCAGGGCTTCAGTGTATAGTGTATTACTTCAGTGTTGTCCCATGAATTATAATAAATAATTTACAAAAATGTGAGGGGTGTACCCACTTTTCTGAGATACTGTGCAAAGTTACATTTAAGAGGCTTTTCTAGGAAGAAGTGGTGTAAAGGTGTAGCGAACATTATTAAGTCCTTCACTGTCTATTAATTGGCACCAAATCCCTCTGTCCCTCCTTGCTCCTAACATTTCCTTTTTTTTTTGGTCTGAATTGGGGATAAGAAATGCACTATTCAGCTACCAAAAGTGTTATACATCATTAAATGTTATCTTTTTGTAGATGATACCCAGAGCAGTGTAAAGATTCATAAGTGTTTTGGCCTGTTGTACGTAAAACATTTTCTGCTCATGATATTCAATTATTTGGGATGTCTTTCTTGAATGACCAGTCACATCACATTTCCATGTGGCTGAAATCAGGGGATTTCAGTCACATGGAATTGCTTTACTAAAACTGGAGAGTTTCTAACTTCAGCTTGTTCAATGAAAACGGTAGTAAAGTCTGCTTTATGGTTTTTACCTACAGGTAAGCCTATAAAAGGGCTTATCTGTAGGTAAAATGAGATATTCACCCTAGATGCAGCTGGTGACATCACCGGCGCATGTTCTCTGAAGATCTAGCATACCATGCCGTAACCGAGGGCTCCCGCGAGCATGCAGTGTCATTGCGACTCTGGACACTCACACCGCCGGAGTCAGCGAACCCGGAAGGAAGGGGAAGATGGAAGCTCTCTCAGTGGTGACAGTGCACGATTGAAAGGCCTTTGTTTTAAGGTATTTTATAATGTGAATGCAATGCATACTAGCGCATTATGGTATTATTTTGCAGGGAATGTTTTTTCATTTTTTTATTGCAGCTTTTTACTACTGCTTTAAACGTCGACAAAAAAAAAAAAAATTGAAGCTAATTGGTTTCTATGAAGAGCTGCACCAGATTCTGTGTGCACCAGTTTTTATAAATCTTCCCCTCAGTCTTTCCTAAATATTGAGTTTCTTTTGTTTGAACCTTTATGTTGTTGACTTGCTTGAATCATTGTCATCCAAGCAATTAGCCCAATTTTCTGCTATACAATTTCCTGATAAAACCACTTCAATTTCATTAGTTCCCAATTGACTGCAGGTTGTGCAGGCCCTAATGCAGAAAAGTAGCCCCCATCCTGTATGGTTGCTGAAAAGTTCAGCTTCTGTCTGGCCTATCTACAGAACACTGTTGCTTTAGTGCTGGGGAACAGTTATGTGGCTTTAGCAAGCGTGAACTTTGGTAACTTCCCGTGGGCATTTTTTTTTTTTTTAATGATGTGAAATATTTAAGAGGAAAGAGATACCTATGCGTTCTATGTGACCTGTTTAAGGATTGAACTTTTATTATTATTTTTAAGACAATAACTTATTGGAAGAGTTCCTGGGCATCATGCTGAATTTCATACATTTGTAATCTGTCTTTCTGACTCTAGACCAAAGAAGTTTAAAAATCTTTAAAAATACTTTCCTACCCATCAATGCCCATGACGTCTGAAGATTGGAAGAATTTGCTAATGCTTTCTAGTTAACCCCCGTTAAAAGCAAAGTACCTTCACATAGCATTTAGGCCATTTTGCCACATTAGGAGAATGTCGACTACATTTATGTGATCTACAGACTTAAGCCAACTGGTCTTATTTCAGTTTAGATTCCATATTATTCTGCTTGTTCCCTTGTGTTTTTACAGATCACTTTCTATTTTTTGGTTAAACATCTAATTGGAAAGATTTGAACATGAAACATAACATTGACCATAGTGAGTGAAGAGTGTCATAGCCACAACCTGAGATGTTGCCAACATGATCTGCTTCTGTGCCAACATAAAATACACAGCAATTTCTATGGGTGGATAATTAATACTGACTCTGGTTAATGAGGCCTAGGGGTGATGTACAGATAATAGCATTGTTTTAGTGGCACGCAGCCATTAGAAGGATATATTCATGTATGGAAGAATTCCAGATTCTGTCACATGCTGTCTCATTGTTGATATTTCACACTGACTTTAGAGACGGTGAAGTTTTTCATATGAAACGTTAGCTCTCTGCTGTATTAAAAAATGATTTATGCAATCAACCCTTCCAGTAGTGGAAAGGAATTCTGGGTGATGCTGTTTTTGCATAGAAGACATGTAAGTGAGTGCAACACCCAAGTGTTTAAAGTATCTTAAGGCTTCTACTGAACCAAAACACCAACCTGTGTGAGGACTCTTCTAGCCTCTTTCCATTATCTTAATGAGGGACTGGTAAATCTAGTGAGCTTGTAAAGTGCCAAAGGAGTAACTTTCCTAGAGTACACAATTCTGTCTAGAAGACTTCAACTTTTTTTTTTTTAAGCCCATGGTGTGTGAAACACACTCAAGCTACAGCCGGTGCATAAAAAAGTGCACACACGCAAACGTGAGAAACACAAAAAGTGCACAGGGCGTACACATGGCCCTCCTCCGAAAAGGAAAGGCCCTAACCCTGATCCCCCGGGGCGCAAGGCTCCTTATAGGGACTGAGGTATTCACTTGGTCCTACCTGGCCAAAACCAGGTAGACCCCGTTCTCTGGGAGGACTGCCGAAACAGCCCACCCCAAGTACTAGGTGGTGCTCCCCCAAAGGGAGACCCCATGAGAGAGGGCGAACTAAGTGAGAAGGCCTTATCCACCCCCTCCCAAGACTTTCAGGGCAGGCCCTAGAACCTACGCCCTACTAATCGTGCTGTGAAAAGTATACCGCCACACAAATAAGGACAAAACGTGAACACACAACACAAAAAAAAGAGTGGGGAAAGGGAAGTGGAGAAGTGCAGGTTGTGTCAAGGTGCAGGACCTTGACAGGCCCCTCGGCCAGGAATAAAAAATTCCTCTGGTCCCGGCCAAAGGCCCATCCCAAGAGGCAGGTGCGAAAAAAGTGTGTATGTGGTGCAGTGACCAAGGTGCCAAAAAACTCAAGGTGAACTGCGCCTCACCAGTGAAAATTTACTGCACCCCTCGGCTGCCACCCCAGGGGCACATACACCACAGGCTTTTTTCGGTCCCATCCTTCGGTCAGACCAGTGCAGCCTACCCCTACCAGCAGGCATCCGAACTTGAAAGGCTTAGGGAGAGCCTACCTTCAACTGGGGACAAGCCTTTGCAAGGCCAAATTCAACCCAGGAGGAAAGGCCCTCAAATCACCGTCCTCGTTCATCAGCCAATTATATCCAGGAGCAGTACTAACCACCCTCGAGGACAGACCGGCTTTCTCGGACATTACCTAATTTCCATACCCCAGTGACGTCCAGGCGCTCCGGATTTCGGTCATGCCTATCTAACCAAGGTCCATACCAACTGATAAGAACAGATACTACACTTGATCTTGGAGTTTAGAAAAACCTAGTGGGTGGAAATTCACTTACAGGCCAACCAATTAAAATGGCTTTACTGAGAAGTCTGTTAACTTTTCAGATAGGGTTTTTTAGAAGATTTACCAAGTTTCATGGAACCTTTTTCTTTAAAGGACAAATAGATTTCTACAAACTGTATAAAATACCGCCTCACTATTCGCAAAACTATGAGAAACACAGAGCGCAGAAGGAATTTTAGCTGGCTACTATTATCTCCCAAAGGGCACTGCTTTATTCACATTTCTTCTGTAATATCACCATTCCATTGCCGCTTAAACATCTACCATGGAGATTTCCACAGTGTTCCTTAGTATGTTTAAATGACCTTGTCAAATTTTTTAGTAGATAACTGCAAACAAAGCAGGAACTCTTGACAGCCAGCAGCAGCTGGATTATTATATTAATATTTTACAGGATTTATAAAGTGCCAACAGTTTGCCCAGCGCTTTACAATTTTAAGGAAGGCAGTACAATCACACTAAAATGCAAGGCAGGAGGATTAGGAGGACCCTGTTGTTGGATAAATGTGTATTAACATCTTGAGGCTGTTAAAAATATAGTGTAGTTGTGATGAGGGGGATGAGAGGGGTGGCATAGGACACTGAGTGTGAAAGTACACAGTATTTCTCTTACGTCCTCCGACAGTCGCCACCCATTCACACAGTCTTTACTAATGGGGTATTGCTTCCTCTCCACAGGAGTTTCTAGGCATAAGACTTGTAAAAGAACAATACATCTACATAGTCACACCCATGGGGGCTGTTCTTCTAGTCCAATACCCCCCTGCGATAGCCATCCCAATTCAGTTTGTCTTCTGTCTAGATTAGGAGAGGATAGGCTTCCCTGTGCTGAGGCTACAGTCTCAGTCTTCCTCTTTTTTCTTTTATGATTTATTTTCTGAAAATGTCATTTTTCTTTACATTGCTAGCTGTTTATTTTTTCAGCGCTAGTTAGTTGGATCTTCGGATGAAGGCGGCATTTGCGGAGCTGGGAATCGGACTGACCGTCCTGGTGCTCCAGGACAGAGGGTCCGATGGAATCCCAGCCCGCCATCGAACGTTTCGCAGGCTATGTGTTCGCCCTAGCCTTGCAAATGACCCATCCCTGTCCATCTGGGATGAAGCCATGTGAGGTGGCTACCTCACTGGACACAGCATAGGTTTGTCCGTGCACTACTAGTGTCCTGCGTTTCTGGCTGGCGGCACTCTCCTGCCATCTGAGGGTGGACGGTTTCCCGCTTGTTATGAGGCACCCCACGCCATGGGGTACAGGTAAGTACGTTCTATGTGGGGTCTCTGTCTGGGGTCGGCAGTCCTGTGTTTCTGTTGTGTCCCCTATGTCTGTGCATTTTGGGCTCCCTTTTCCCGGTCCCTGCGGTGGTTTTTATTTTCTCACAGCAGCGCTGTGTGGGGGATTGGGGTGTCCCTCTCCTAAGGTCACTTTAGGGTGCTGGAGGTGAAGACACATGCGGCGACCGCTGCGGGGTTAAGTGTGGGCAGCATGTCTGGCTTCAGTATGGGCGTTTATGCAGCATGCAATGTAGTGATTTTGGCGCCTTGCGGCGCCATCTTGTGTGTGGCATGCGATCGTTTCAGAGCACATGTCGGCGGCCATCTTGCCGAAGCCTCCCATTTGTTTTCAATAGGCATCCATTTTCCCTTGGCCTGCAGCCTAGTTCAGCCTCCAGCGGTGACATTACTTCCTTCTTTCTCACAGAGCCGACCGAAGGAGCTGGTAACACACTGTGGGGTTCTGTCCTGCTGTTCTTTTCCTGTCCTATTTTGTACAATCTTCCTGGTCAGTTTTGTTGTCCCTGTGGGGGGTCTGTGTCTCACAGTCTTTACAGCGGTGCGCTGCGGGGTCCGCGGCGCTCTTAAAGGGCCAGTTTGCAAAAAAAACAAATTTTTTATATTCTGTTATGGAATCCCAGGACAGCAAATTCCCTCCAGCCTTGGTGGGGGATTCAGGATCCTCTGAATCCTCTAACCAGACTAATTTGGCGGCTATTGTGGCAAATTTGGTGTCAAAAATGGATGTGCTGATGTCTGAACGTGCTGCTAGGAAAAGGCCTAGGATTTCCTTGGATGTTGTCAGGGCGATCAGGGTTTACCTGTCGTCGACTGAATCCTTTCGGAAATCGCATTCTCTCTTTATCCTTCCTGAGGGACCTCGGAAGGGTATGGCTGCGTCTGCAGCAACCATTGCCAAATGGATCAGACAGACCATTGTACAGGCTTATTCGTTGCGGGAACGGGTTCCTCCCTTCCCTGTCAAGGCGCATTCTACCAGGTCGGTAAGTACGTCCTGGGCCTTCCGGCATCAGGCTTCGGTGGCCCAGGTGTGCAAGGCTGCGACTTGGTCGTCGGTGCACACCTTTTCCAAATTCTATAAAATTGATGTTCTGGCGTCAGCTGATGCCTCCTTTGGCCACAAAGTTCTCTGTGCAGCAGTGCCATAGGGAACCCTGGGTTGTACGGGTCCCTGGCTGTTGGGGTTGTTTTTCCCCTTGGTTATTTGTTTTCCTGTGTTGTTGCTCCTGTTGAGCCCTTTTTTGTTACCCAGAAGGTTACCTTTCTGTGCATGTAAGGTTCCTTTCTCTGATGTGGGTACTGCGTTGCTTTTCTGGCGGTTGCGTTGCCCACCCCTCATGTCTACACTGCTTTGGGACATCCCCATTAGTGAAGGCTGTGTGAATGGGCGGCAACTGTCGGAGGACGTAAGAGAAAACTGAATTTTTGTAAAATCTTACCGGAAAATTCCTTTCTCCGAGTCCTCCGACAGTCGCCGCCCCTCTTTTGGGGTTTTTTATACACTATCACTGCTTGCGAACAAACTGAATTGGGATGGCTATTGCAGGGGGGTATTGGACTAGAAGGACAGCCCCCATGGGTGTGACTATGTAGATGTATTGTTCTTTTACAAGTCTTATGCCTAGAAACTCCTGTGGAGAGGAAGCAATACCCCATTAGTGAAGACTGTGTGAATGGGCGGTGACTGTCGGAGGACTCAGAGAAAGGAATTTTACGGTAAGATTTTACAAAAATTCCGTTTTTTTTTTTTAAATTGCCTTAAGGTATACCCCCTTGACCAAAAGTTTTGAGAAAGACACAAAGAATACTTTTCACAAAGTCTGCTGCTCCAATGTTTTTAGATCTTTTTGTCAGATGTTACTATGGTATACTGAAGTAAAATTACAAGCATTTTATAAGTGTCAAAGGCTTTTATTGACAATTACATTACGTTTATACAAAGAGTCAGTATTTGCAGTGTTGAGCCTTTTTTTTTTTTTTGTCAAGACCTCTGTAATTAGCCCTGGCATGCTGTCAATCCACTTCTGGGCCACATCCTGACTTATGGCAGCTCTTTCTTGCATAATCAATGCTTGGAGTTTGTCAGAATTTGTGGGGTTTTTTTTGTTTGTTCACCCACATCTTGAGGATTGACCACAAATCCTCAATAGGATTAAGGTCTGAGGGGTTTTCTGGCCATGGAGCCAAAATGTTGATGTTTTGTTACCCAAGCCACTTAGTTATCACTTTTGCCTTATGGCAAGGTGCTCCATCATGCTGGACTAGGCACTGTTCATCACCAAACTGTTCTTGGATGGTTGGGAGAAGTTGCTCTCGGAGGATTTTTTTGTACCATTCTTTATTTATGGCTTTGTTCTTAGGCAAAATTGTGAGTGAACCCCCACTTCCTTGGCTGAGAAGAAACCCCACACATGAATAGTCTTAGTGTGATTTACTGTTGGCATGACACAGGACTGATGGTAGTGCTCACCTTTTCTTCACTGGACAAGGTTTTTTCCAGATGCCCCAAACAATCAGAAAGGGGATTCATCAGAGAAAATAACTTTATCCTAGTCCTCGGCAGTCCAAATCCCTGTTACTTTTGCAGAATATCAGTCTGTTCCTGATGTTTTTCCTGGGGAGAAGCGGCTTCTTTGCTGCCCTTCTTGACACCCGCCCATCCTCCAAATGTCTTCGCCCCACTGTGCGTGCAGATGCACTCACACCTACCTGCTGCCATTACTGAGCAAGCTCTGCACTGGTGGTGCTCCGATCCCACAGCTGAATCAATTGTAGGAGACAGTTCTGGCACTTGCTGGACTTTCTTGGTGCCCTGAAGCTTTCTTCACAAAAATTGAACCTCTCTCCTTGAAGTTCTGAATGACCCGATAAATGGTTGATTTAGGCGCAATCTTAGTAGCACAATATCCTTGAATGTAAATCCCTTTTTGTGCAAAGCAATGATGACTGCATGTGTTTCCCTGCAGGTGACCATGGGTAACAGAGGAAAAACAGTGATTTCAAGCACCACCCTCATTTGAAAGCTTCCAGTCTGTTATTCCAACGAAATCACCATTACAGATTAATTTGCAGCCTTGTCCTTGTCAGCGTTGATACCTGTATTAACGAGAGAATCACTGACATGATGTCACCCGGTGCTTTTCTGGCATGGCTAAAATGCAGTGGAAATTTTTTTTTTTTTTGGGGGGGGGGGTTAAGTTAATTTTCATGGCAAAGAGGGACTTTGCAATTCATCAGAAAACTCTTCATAACATTTTGGAGTACAGTACATGCAAATTGCCATCATAAAAACAATGGCAGAAGGCTATGTGAAAATAAATATTTGTTCCATTCTCAAAACCTTTGGCTACAGCTGTACAGCCATACCTGTTGAGTTTCTATATTTGCATCCTACCTGAATCCCTATAGTAGTCTGTCTCCTTATCTGAGCTCACTGTAGATTTATGCACCCATACTTGTAATTGAATTCTCAAGACTTGGCTGTATCACGTGACTAGAGGCTGCAGTTAACTGTACACTCCTTGCTTACTGAAGCCTTTCACCCGTCGTGAAAATTGGAAAATAGGAAAATTGCTTGATTCCCCCCATCAAGACAATCAGTGTTGATGGAGGAATCCCTCCCGTAGCGCATTTGTTTTCTGCCGGCAGGGAGCCTTGCCAGCTGGCAGAGCACAATGATCATTTCTAGCTGCTTTAGCTGCAAGCAATGATCGCATGCGAACATTCCGACAGCCTGGTTGTACTGAAGTTATTCTTGGCCAGGCCCTACTGAACCTACCAAGATTCGATCCATCTATAGCCAGCTTTAGAGTGGCTCTTTACAAATAAATACCACTGGTCTTTTATTATACAGTGCCTTGCGAAAGTATTCGGGCCCCCTTGAACTTTTCGACCTTTTGCCACATTTCAGGCTTCAGACATAAAGATATAAAACTGTAATTTTTTGTAAAGAATCAACAACAAGTGGGATACAATCATGAAGTGAAACGAAATTTATTGGATATTTCAAACTTTTTTAACAAATAAAAAACTGAAAAATCGGGCGTACAAAATGATTCAGCCCCCTTAAGTTAATAATTTGTAGCGCCACCTTTTGCTGCGATTACAGCTGTAAGTCGCTTGGGGTATGTCTCTATCAGTTTTGCACATCGAGAGACTGAAATTTTTGCCCATTCCTCCTTGCAAAACAGCTCGAGCTCAGTGAGGTTGAATGGACAGCGTTTGTGAACAGAAATTTTCAGTTCTTTCCACAGATTCTCGATTGGATTCAGGTCTGGACTTTGACTTGGCCATTCTAACACCTGGATATGTTTATTTGTGAACCATTCATTGTAGATTTTGCTTTATGTTTTGGATCATTGTCTTATTGGAAGACAAATCTCCGTCCCAGTCTCAGGTCTTTTGCAGACTCCATCAGGTTTTCTTCCAGAATGGTCCTGTATTTGGCTCCATCCATCTTCCCATCAATTTTAACCATCTTCCCTGTCCCTGCTGAAGAAAAGTAGGCCCAAACCATGATGCTGCCACCACCATGTTTGACAGTGGGGATGGTGTGTTCAGGGTGATGAGCTGTGTTGCTTTTACGCCAAACATAAAGTTTCCTATGGACAGAGTCTCCCACCTCAGCTGTAGATCTCTGCAGTTCATCCAGAGTGATCATGGGCCTCTTGGCTGCATCTCTGATCAGTCTTCTCCTTGTATGAGCTGAAGGTTTAGAGGGACGGTCAGGTCTTCTTAGATTTGCAGTGGTCTGATACTCCTTCCATTTTTAATAATATCGCTTTCACAGTGCTCCTTGGGATGTTTAAAGCTTGGGAAATCTTTTTGTATCCAAATCCGGCTTTAAACTTCTCCACAACAGTATCTCGGACCTGCCTGGTGTGTTCCTTGTTCTTCAAAATGCTCTCTGCGCTTTAAACGGACCTCTGAGACTATCACAGTGCAGATTAATTTATACGGAGACTTGATTACATACAGGTGGATTCTATTTATCATCATTAGTCATTTAGGTCAACATTGGATCATTCAGAGATCCTCACTGAACTTCTGGAGAGAGTTTGCTGCACTGAAATTAAAGGGGCTGAATAATTTTGCACGCCCAATTTTTCAGTTTTTTATTTGTTAACAAAGTTTGAAATATCCAATAAATTTCGTTCCACTTCATGATTGTGTCCCACTTGTTGTTGATTCTTCACAAAAAAATACAGTTTTATATCTTTATGTTTGAAGCCTGAAATGTGGCAAAAGGTTGAAAAGTTCAAAGGGGCCGAATATTTTCGCGAGGCACTGTATCTCTCATTTCATTTGTTTTCAAGCAATTTCGGAACTTGTCAATTGTTTATGTAACATATTCCTTCTTTGTAAGCTATATTTCAGAGACTTTGCTTTTCTATTCCTTTCACTCAATATGTACAACATAGGTGTATGCCTTTGTCCGCATTTATTTTGTTATTTTATGGACATTTTTTTTTTTCCAACATGGACATTTTAATAATATAAACTCCTTTGGATTAAAAAAATAGCAATACCCATGATAAATTATTTATTTTTGATGGGCTGGAGGAGTTTGCAGTAACAGGTAAATAATTTTGTCAAGATGTGTGGGGAGATGTTTACAATGTTTTCATTTATCAATCAGCATGCTCATTTCTTACATATCTGTGCCTGTTATTCTAGGAAACACGTTACGGATTGCGGCCTACTTCATCAAAAGATGGGTCAATCTTCGCTGCGTGGTAAAACATCAGTATCGAGGTACAGTATATTTCTTCTCTTCATACATAATGCGCATTCTGTACTGATTGAAAAACGTTTCAAGTATTACTGAATGCATGAAAGGGCAACTCTACTTCAGGCAACAGAGGTTCAAGAAGAAACTAGTATCTGAGAGTTGCTAGCAGCAAATCAGAGAATAAGGATTATGAAGGGAAGAATTTGATATTTTTGTACACTGCAGGCATCTTCCCTACCATCTTTTTATTCTCAGTTGTTGCTGAAAACGAATGAGTGGAGGTGACATGCTCAGACCTAAAACTCAACAGCTTTTGTTTGCATCGAAGCTTCTTTCTTTCCCATGTAAATCAGTGCAAATTGAAAAGCAACTCCTTGAGCAACTCAAAATCAAAGGCACAAGTCAAAGCAACTCAGAAGCCCCTGAAAAGCATACATAAACCCAAAAGATGGCATCTAATGGATCCTTCTAATGTCCAAAACTGTGAAAATTGAATAACTCTTCTGGAAATATTGGTGGAGTGAGACAAATTTTGTAAAACGAGCTATTGTGAGCATTATTTTCCAACCAATCAGAATTTTACTTTTAATAACGTCTTTGGAATTTTACATTCTCAAGGGTTTATTTATACCATGGCAGATTGTGGGGCATTTGCAAGGTGGCTCTGACTCCTGCCATATGCCCTAAAGTTGGCTAGCATAGTTCACATATCATAGTTTGGGTTTGGGATTTTGGAATTAGATTATTATGTGCTAAAAACTCAGCTTTTTCTACAGTGTACAAAAATTTGCCCCCTTGGGTAAAGCCATTTTAGTTCTCCAATTTATGGATGGACTTTTTTCACGTTCCACTATTCACTTTCGTAGCATGTTGCTAATGTTATTGTCCCTAGAAAAATTTCCATACCAGCTTCTCTGAAAGCACCAGTTTGTACTGGTGCTTTCATCAAAGCATCAGTGCAAACCGAATACTGTATAATGTAAAATAATATGGCTTGCACAGTCTATTTTTACACTCATATGGCATACTGTAGCTGTCATTCAACAACTAAGAGTAATTTAATCTTTTTTGGAACTGCTGTTTCATTTAATATATTGTCTTTTTTTCCCTTGTCCTTGGTAATACGTGGGACTGCTATGTTGAACATGATGTGGTGGGAACCATTCTTGACAGGCTACAGATCATTGTGGCAGAATGTGCACATGTCTAGTAAAAAATGCCATAAAAAAAAGAAGATATTCGACTTACTGAGACAGAAGTATGAACTTTAAATATTTCAAACTGGGTTTCACTTGAGATAGATTTCACCCTTCAGGATATATCAGCTGGTCTAAGGCAGCTAACGCATTTTATAGCAAGTTACTGAACCTGTGAAACATGAATCTACATTGTTCTCATTATTGGTCAGATGTAACTTAATACCAGCCTTTAGGTGGTGTTATCAAAAGGATTTTTTTTCTCAGGCTACAACATGGAATTTATAATCACGTGATGCGACAATTATTTATTTTTTTTGAGTAAAAGGATTGTAGAGTTCTTTACAGTTCCTGTTTGTCTTCATATACAAAGCACGCGTAAATCATTTACTTGGGTAATCGGTTTCATTATAACAGGTAGTTTAAGCCAGAGACTGGATAGATGGATATTTATAGAAAGATATCAAAGTGATCTGATTATGATCTCAATAAGTCTAGCTAGATTTTCTGTAGTACCTAACTGACATGTATGTGATCCTAATTTGCAAACTCTTGTTAATCAGGAGTAATGCCTATTTTGATCAAAGTGATGCCATTTTGCACCAATCAGTCCAAAAGCTGAACTCCTGGCAAACAGCTAAATATACAGATAAAATACACATAAGGGAGCTGTTTTACCTGAAAAACATTTTGCAACACAGCATGTTCCTATCTGGTAGGTTAGAAGAACAGGTTCTTCTCTGCTGCAGTTCTAGAACCCTTACAGGTCTCTTACCCACTGCCAGCCTGTGACTGAACAGTGAAAGGAGAAGTAGCACACTCATGAGCTCACCTCTCTGTCACCATATTCACCTATCAGTTTGCTTCTTACATTGCATGCACCCCCGCCCCCCAGTCTGAGCTTTACTGTACATGGATTGCAAGAGACTGACCCCAGGTCAAATTCAGGTACACTGCCTGTGTTCTGTCGATTTCTGCAGATCATTGGATAATGCCGATCAGCTGGCATGACGTTAACACTGCACATGCACAGATCGTTTGAGGTGTTATCCGATGATCAGCAAAATGCAGTGTTCTGTCGATTACTGCAGATCATCAGATAATGTCTCCGATGGCAGCTAGCGTGATGTCAACACTGCACATGCGCAGCTCGTCGGGGGCATTATCTTACAATCAGCAAAGCTTAAAGGCAGAATCTGATCATCAGATTCTAGCTCACTCTCTCTGCACATGCGTGTTCTGTTGATTACTGCAGATCATTGGATAATGCCTCCAACGATGTGCACATGCCCAGTGTTGACGTCACACCAGCTGATCAGCAGATCAGCTAGAGTGATGTCACTACTGGGCATGTGCAGATCGTCAGAGGCCTTATCCGAAGATCTGTAGTAATCGACAGAACACTTGCATTTAAAAAATACACAATGTATTCATAATTACACATCTGCATTAAGTTGAGTCATTCATATCTGCCTGGAATTCATCTTTTTAGCATATTACTTCTTCTGTTCGTGTTTTTAGTAAATTTCTGGCTTTGTATATTAAGAAATTGAGGATGAAATTCAGGTAAACAATAAAAGTCAAGCAACAAGAAAAGCCGGGACACGAATGCTTTGTTTTGATGCAATTTATTCCAGCATGACAACAGTATACAACATGGTAAAAACAATAAAAGTCACCCTGTCATCACAGGACAGTTACAAAATAACTTGTAAAAGAAGCCCATGCTTTAAAAAAAAAATCAGCATGTATACTTTCCTTTCCGGAGGACCATGTTCTAAAACCCCACTACTTTGCTGCTGAAGGCATTGGACATTTTACGTGTGTGAATACCTGCTTCACCCTTTGCATGCTGCGGTTCCTCTTGCCAATTCAAATCTCACTACAGGAATTTGACTGACAGATTGAGAAGACATAGGTTGCTGGAAATGGAAGTATATATGCTCTTCTTTAACAGCATGGGCTTTGCTCACAAGCAACCTTGTGGTAGCATGGTCATTTTTACATACATGGTTGCAATACATACTGTAAATGCTTATTGCGTATTTGCCAAAGAATGTTATTCTGTTTAGCTAGTCTAATTATTCACACATACCTGTACCACATAGCCAACAAGAGCCCTCTGCTACTTTTTCTGGTTCAGTTTTACTTCTTTCTGTCACCATGCTGTTAATTAGGAATTTACAGGTGGGGATTAGGAGGAACCATTGTTTTGTAGGCAGGCTAATGGAGGACAGGTGATATAGGAAGATCAGTTTCAAGCCAGAAAAGAAGTGTATGACCTGCCTGGCTGTACAGTATGATAAAGGTAATTCAATAACAACATGGCTAACAGAGTTGGAAGTCTTTTGGCAGTCATAATATATATATTTTAACAGTGTGCCTAGAGCAGGGGTCTACAAACTTTCTAAACAAAGGACTAGTTTACTGTCCTTCAGACTTTGGGGCCGGACTGTGACCATTGGGGGTAGAAATTGTCCTTGCGTTAGTGGGAGTAAGCAATACATCTTTGGTATTAGGGGAAATACCTCATCAGTAGGAAGAATAGTACCCCATCATTGGTATCAGTGGAAGGAATAGTGCCCCATTGTTGTTGTCAGTGGGAGAAATAGTGCTCCCATTACTGGTGTCAGTGGGAGGAATAGTGACCCATTATTGGTATCAGTGGTGTCAGTTTGAGGAATAGTGCTTTATCTTTGTTCTCAATGAGAGAAATAGTGCCCTGTTGTCACCACTAGCAATTATTCACCACCCATTGTTGGTGCCAGTGGAAGGAAGTGTCTTGTATCAGTGGTGGGAAATGTACCACAAGGGCCGGATAAAGGCAAGCAAAGGACCACAGGTTGTAGAACACTGGCCTAGAATATTGATTTAATCTGAGGATGGAATGTCTGTCTACTGGAAAATGTATTTTCTACAGTTATGGGTATAGCTACAAAAGGTTAGTGTAGAAGTTAGGAGGAGGTATAAGATTTAGCTTCAAATGGAGAATTTTCAGAAGATTCAGTCCACTCAGCAGAATGCATTTCAGGGCTTGTGATCATCCAAAAGTCAAAGTAACAAGGTTTTATGTTGATGTAGGAGTTGTTTAGCATACATATGAACAAATATATTGTTGCACAGCTCTGTCTATTCCTCCCTAGGATTCAGTTGCCCCAGTTTTAGCTCTTATTCACCAGACTGGACCTCTTGTCTGCACAGAAACACAGTGCTACTTGCCTAACTTGGACACACTGGTCTGTTTGCATGGGGGCTACCTCTGTCCCTTCACAGTCTCAAACTGTCAGATGTCAGTCTGGATCAACATCCTGCCTGTGGAAGCAGACAGGCCTGGACATGTGCTCCAAAAATTGCTGAATGGTCATCTCATATCTATGTGTGCCTTGACTTTAAAAATAAAACAAAATGTGAGGTAGCATTCACTCACAGATGTTGTTAGCCTTTGCCTTTCAGCAAAACTGTACCAAAATTTGGCAGCAGTAAGCATGTATCAATTTTCCTGCTATATTGTGACTTTAGGCATTACAAGAAAATTCTAAGTTTCTTAATCTGACAATTATGTTGACAATCATACTGTCAGTGGAGATTTTTTTCTCCTTTAAAAAAAGCGATAAACTCATCTCCTGTCAACATGCAGATGTTTTAGAGTAATGGTAATCAGTCCTGTTCATGTCATAGAATACTTTGCAACTTTCTGAAAGCTGTAAAGACCTCCTTCATCATAGATATATGTCAAGATGTGTATCTGTTATTATAGAATGATTTCACTCAAAATGTGTTTTTTAGTGTTTGGTAGATACTGAAGAGATAACCTGATGGTTTCTTATATAGCATCTCTATATGTGAAATCTCTCAAGAGTACTTGAATCCTTGGGTCTCCCCATCTGCTATGGCCATTATGAGGGGTTCCCAATTTTACTGTTGAAATTTCTTGATTATTTATTATTGAGAATGCAACAGCAGGTCCTCAGACATTCAAGAGTCGGTGGGAACACCCAAAACTTCCAAGTGAACTTGAACAGAGATGGGATTAATGGCAGGGCCATCTCACTTCTGGAGTATCCAAGGCATCAAAAAGAAGCCAGTGGCTGACTCGGCTCCACCTATAAATAAAATATTAATATTGAATAGACGTCCCTTCACACCAAAATTGGATATTCTATCATTCAGATGAAAAGATGTGAAAAAGTAAAAATTAAAAAATGTGCACCTGAAATTTAAATGGAAAAAAGAAAGGAATTAAAAATAAAATAAAAATATTCACCCAAATATTATCTATTTTCCACATTTTTGTATGCACTGATTACTGTTTGTGTTGTTTCATTTTGAACAAACCACATAACGGTGCGCTTAGAAAATATGTAATTTTATGGAGTGATATGGCATATTTATAGCCTTATATTGGAAAACATTTTTAGAAATGTAATATACTTATATTTTTTGTCACATGTATATTCCTAACAATAGTCACTATTTCTGAAGCTGGAAAGAAAAGAGTGATGGTCACTCAGGTAGTTGCGCCCAGGATCTGCCTTAGATCACTGATAATATATTGAAATAGTGGGGAAATTTTTATAAATAAATAAATATATCAGTGTTAGTGTTTCTGAGCTGCTAGTCCGAACAACAAATAGATGGAGAAATTTGCAAAAAACAATGGAAGACAGCGCTCACAAAATAGTGTAAAAATATTACCCCATAAAATATGATTATATATGATGTATGAAATAATTTCTCTACAAACCAAGAGTGCTAAAATAGCATAAAATAATACGTATGATTACTAAATAAATTTGACACCAATTCTGCTCATAAATAGTATAAATAATACGTATAAAGGTGACTGTGCACAATGTGAATGGAACTTTAAATACTTTGTGCAAATAACAATAGTCCTTTGTGCAAACAACAATATTCAGTAGCAAGTCTATAAAGTGAATCGTGCTTTCAAAGTGTCAATAATTCTGAAATAATCCAAAAGGTGCTTTTGTGCTTATTAAACAAGTGTAGGCTCCAGTGGGAATTTGATATGTGAATATCCTCCACCGTATATGCAGCCCATTTACCAGATGACCCCTTGGGGTCTAGCATAGGTAATTAGTCCCAGTAGGCAACTTTCAGAGGTCCCTCTATATGGCACGGTACATCAAGGGGTCTTGCTCTGGACTGGGGGGGTTTTCCTATGGGAGGCTCCGTTCAGTATTATGATTTAATCGCAGTATAGCACTAACTCCTGGTAATGGTGAGCTGTCCAGCAGATGGTCCCCGGATATCAGTAGTTCTCATGGTAGGTGGCCGAGTCCCCTCTAGGAATGAGTGAGGAATTCCTAGAGGGGACTCGGCCACCTACCATGAGAACTACTGATATCCGGGGACCATCTGCTGGACAGCTCACCATTACCAGGAGTTAGTGCTATACTGCGATTAAATCATAATACTGAACGGAGCCTCCAATAGGAAAACCCCCCCAGTCCAGAGCAAGACCCCTTGATGTACCGTGCCATATAGAGGGACCTCTGAAAGTTGCCTACTGGGACTAATTACCTATGCTAGACCCCAAGGGGTCATCTGGTAAATGGGCTGCATATACGGTGGAGGATATTCACATATCAAATTCCCACTGGAGCCTACACTTGTTTAATAAGCACAAAAGCACCTTTTGGATTATTTCAGAATTATTGACACTTTGAAAGCACGATTCACTTTATAGACTTGCTACTGAATATTGTTGTTTGCACAAAGGACTATTGTTATCTGCACAAAGTATTTAATGTTCCATTCACGTTGTGCACAGTCACCTTTATACATATTATTTATACTATTTATGAGCACAATTGGTGTCAAATTTATTTAGTAATCATTCACATTATTTTATGATATTTTAGCACTCTTGGTTTGTAGTGAACTAATTATTTCATACATCATATATAATCATATTTTATGTGGTAACATTTTTACACTATTTTGTGAGCGCTGTCTTCCATTTCTGAAGCTGGAAAGACTCATTGAGTGAAAATTGTCTAACCACCTAAAGTTTTAAACCATTAGCTCCTTTAGGATCACTGGTAATCAGTGTGAGCCATAATGTATCTGTCCATCATTGGATGTCATGCTATTATTGGTCTAAGTGTTTAAGACAAAAAAAATAGTTTTATATATATATAATTAATTTATTTATTTTTTTAAAGATTGTTTTTTTTTTTCAGGATTTGCATTGCTTTGTTATATGGCAAATTGAAATCCAAATAATGCTTAGAGGAGTTCCACCTTAATTTTGCATACACTATCTTTTCAAGATAATATGTAACACAGACTTAACCGCTTGCCGACTGCGCACAGTATATTTACTGCGGCAGTCGGCCCCGGCCAGGCAGAGTGACGTAGGTCTACGTCGCTCGCCTGTCACTCCTTCCAGAGCCAATAGCGGGCGGGCGCGCGCCCGCCGAGGCGCGCGCCCGCCTCGGCTCGTTCACGGAGGAGTGCGGGAGTGTGACTGGCGGACCCGATGTCCGCCGGTCACACTACGATCGCCGCTACAGCGGGAGAAAGACAGAGCGGCTTGTGTAAACAAGCCACCTGTCAGTTCTCCCTGTGTAAAAGTGAAGATCAAACAGTTCTACTATGTAGAACTGTTGATCTTTGTTTTTACACTAGTAGCCATGTCCCTACACAGTTAGAATCACGCCCCTAGGACACACTTAACCCCTCCCTGTCCAATACTGTTAACCCCTTCCCTGCCAGTGTCATTTTTGCAGTAACAGTGCATATATATAGCACTGATTACTGCAGTAATGTCACTGGTACCCCCAAAAGTGTCAAAAATGTCAGTCAAGGGTCCGATCTGTCCGCCGCAATGTCGCAGTACCGCAAAAAAAATCGCAGATCGCCGCCATTACTCGTTAAAAAAAAAAACACCAAAAATGACAAAAATCTTTCCCTTTGTTAGTAAACGCGATAACTTTTGCGCAAACCAATCAAAATACGCTTTTTGCGATTTTTTTTACCAAACATAGGTAGCGTAAAACAAATTGGCCGAAAATTTTAAAAAATTTTGATTTTTACATTTTTTTTTGGGGGAATTTCATATAAAAAAAAGTGAAAAATATTGTTGTTTTTGCAAAAATTACGCTCTTTTTTTGTTTATAGCGCGTGATCAAAAAATCGCACAGGTGATCAAATACCACCAAAAGAAAGCTCTGTTTGTGGGAAAAAAAGGACGTGAAATTCGTTTAGGTACAGCGTCGCACGACCGCGCGATTGTCCGTTAAAGTCACGCAGTAAAAAATCGCAAAATAACCCCTGGTCTTTTAGCAGGAAAATCCTCCGGTGGTAAAGTGGTTAAGCTGTATGCATTTACTGGACCATACAGAAATGAACTCATGAATAATATCTTTCTTAATCTGTGTCTTTGTACAGAGCTTTATGTGTTTCCAGACAGATTAGTGGTTTGTGCAAGTCAGCTTGAACCTTGTCCCAATACAATAGATGCTGAGGCTCTAAAACCTTCCAACAAGGTGAGTGAATATTATGTGTTCCATTTCTGTATAAGCATACCTGTATTAATTTAAAGGAAATGTAAGCCCTAATAATGAACTTATCTTTTTTGCTTCCTTTTCGTCTGTTAAATATACCACTTATATATATTTGAATACTGTTCATATCTCAATAAGTACAAAAAAAGTAATTCAGAATTTTCAGCAAAAGAAATTCAGAACTATTGAGTGTCTTTTGCACACTGCCGGTGTCCTCTCAAGGAGTCTAATTAGCCCACCTAGTTGTTATCTTGGGACTATAGAATGATTAATCATTAGAGATGGGAGAATAGGTTGAAGTTGTTTAGGGCTGACACCAATAAACCAGTGAAAATGCTGTGTGTTGTCAGCCTACAACAGGATTTAGGAACGAAGTGCATTTCTAGGAGATTAACAGGTATGTTTAGTATTTGCAAGGTCTTCAATGGGATCAAAAAAATGGGAAATGTGCATGTATTGCAGAGATATATTGCATATTATTTATTTTGCTCTGACATACACTTTAGTTATAGTACATCTCAAACATACGAAGCAAGGTTGTAGTAGCAGGTGTTGTGTATGAACATTTTACACTCTAACTAGGGTATTGTAATACATAACTGTAGTGCTATGATGAAACTTTCAACATTTGCTTTTAAACCTGATTTTAGCATTTGAACTGGGAAAGAACTGGGTCATTAGCTGTATTAGTTATATCTTTATCATATCAACAGTTACCAAGGTGCCTGAGAATCCTAAAACCCAAGGCACTCTGATATGCAAATATTGGCTTCAGTTTCTAAAATCACACAGTGCCATGCCCACTCACACCTTCTGTGCTTGTTTAATGGGTAGAGAAGCCGTTCATCACAGCGATGGATCAATAGTGAAGCATAGGAGGGCTTGATCCTGATTTTAGAAGATGAAGGTGGAGTTTAAATATTAAAAAGCCAGAGGTGTTAGTACTTCAGAAGTTACAGTTAAAGTATAGCTAAAGTCAAAACATTCGTTTTTCATTTTGAATAGAGTAAAGGGGTTAAAGCCCTCTATCAATTTTTTGGGGGGTTTTTTGTGTCTCAGTGTGATGACTTTCTTTCACTTCCTGTATTGTTGACTCAACCAGAAGTGAGAGAATACTTTTCCTAGGTTAGGAAAAATTTCCACTTAAGGACTTGTCATAGGACCATGTGTGTGTCACCAATTAAAGATTTTCTCTCTATTCCTGTTCTGGTGTCAACTAAAAGTCTTGAATTGACCATCACTGTCAGAGTATATCTCTCTATTGTGTACACAGCAGCAACATAAAGCTCTAACTCTTAACCAGTTTCTCCAAATCTAGAAGTGGCTATTGTCACTTTAAAGCAGTGTTAAACCCAAAACATAAAATGTAATATATTGCAGCTTACTAATCTTTAGATGTGGTGGCTGCATTCGTTTTCACTTGGTGATCTGGCCAGTAACACACTTGCTGTTTAGAGGTTGCCTACACTATGGATGAAGGAGCTTCAGAGACACCTTTGGACAGCAGCATTGTTAATCTGGGGGCAGGATAGCATGAAATTGACTAGCAGATTTAGATACACTAACAAATTGAAGCCAAACTCAAGCTCACAATTTTTAAGCAATTACAGCAACAGTTATTTTTTGTCTTTTGGTATAAGGGGTTTACATACATGAATAAAAGCTGACAATTGTAGTCACCCCTGTCAGTGTTAAATGGTTTGTCTCAAACCTCTAAGTACTACATCTGCAGGATAGCTTGTGCTGTAGACTCACTGCCGAATCACCAGCTGAAAATAAAAGAAAAAAGACTAAAAACAGAAATAATGCAGTCATCACATTTAAGAATTGGTAAGCTTTAATATAATGAAGGTTTGCTTTTGGATTTCATACCACTTTAAAGTGATGAGTTGTTAAAATCACTAAATGTGATCAATCAAAAAGTTTATCTAATTTCCTTGTATTGGTAGAATGAATAATATATATAAGACCAAGGCCTGACTCCAACACATATTTTCTTCTTTCACTTCTTTGTACAAACAGTAGCACTGTTAAAAAAGCTAATTTGATGCTTGTTTAGACTGGGTCACCTCAATAAAGTAGAAGTGGTCACATGCAGGAGCTAAAATATAAAGAGATACTTACCCACTGTTTAATTTACATTGTCCCTTTTATTTCTGTATGTGGATAATGGCACTGTAGCTATTTTCAATAAAAAAAAAACATCTAAGTACCTTTTTCCTATCCATATTTATATACAGCTGTCACATTACCCAGCTCTTTCCCAGCCTGTCTGCAAAGAAACATAAGCAGGAGGAGCTTCTAGTCCTTTTCTGCTGGGCACATGTTCAAAATAAAAAAACATCCTTTGGAATACAGAGTAAAAAATAAATAGTTAATATCAATGAACTGTATTAAATTGTCATGTAAATATATATTTTTATTGGTAATTATTTTTTGGCAATAACATGGTGTGGGTGGATTTCTGTCAGTCACAGGCTGTGTCAAGCCCCTCCAGGCTGTGTCTTAGAATAAGAGGGAGGTGAAGCCGCCATTAATCTACATGTAATATCCCACCCCCATTGTGTTTAGCTGGTTGGTGAGCATGGAGGAGGAGGGAGGAAGTAGGCTGTCATTTACCACTGGTATATGCCCACGTGTGGGACTCTATAGTGACAAGGGCTGCTCAGATGCAATAGGGAGGAAATGCTCAGCCCAGACACTTACTGAAAACTGAGCATGTGCAGAGTTACTCTAGCTTAATTGGGTACATTAACAGAAGGTGGCGATAGAGAACAGCAGGATCAATCAGGTTTTTTGCAGAATACAGCAAACGAAAATTTCATAGTGACTAAGTGAGCATTAACAGCATTAAATACAGCATTTATTGATAGTTTTTTATAATGTGGGTTTGTCTTGCTTGCTTCTATCTAGTAAGGTTACTTTGTGGTATAAGCAAGAAAGCTCAGACCTCTGCAGTGTATAAATGTGCTTTTACTATACAAAAATGCTTTACATACAAATCTATTGCAATATATTGGAATACAAGACTGACAGATATGCTTATAACAAGCGAGATAATATCTACTTCCTACCAAATAAGCAGCCTATGGTCTGTACACAATAGAAATAGGCTAAAAGTTACTAAACTTACGTTACAGTGGGTTGATGCTCTCTGTTGACAACGAGGATCCCAGGCTTAATAGCAGCTGCTGGAGATCAAGCCAAAGTGTCTTTCGGTATAGCTTCTTCTGGCTGGCACAGACCTTCCTTGGTTAAGGCATTATGGAGTTCTGACTATCAGTCTTTGTTGTTGGCTTTTAATTGGGAAGTTTCAGGTCGTCAAGCTATTGTTGACCACGGCTACAAAACAATAGACTGATCCAACTGTAAATGCAACAATGGTATCTAAGTTCCCATTGTTGGAGGACAGCCTGTGTAATTGTTACCAAGGCATTTGTTTGAGAAATATCCACTCAAACACTACAAGAAAAAATGTCTGTCTCCAAGACAAGCTCCTAAACAGATTCTTTCATATACATTGAGTCTGATTAAAAATCATAAAACCTATACATTTATTTATATCAAAAACAACACATTCCACCCTTTTCATTCAGACTCTACACAGAAAATCACTTAATTACTAATAACTCATACTAAACATTAATTTGCCTTAAACACAACCTCCTCCCATATTTCTGCATCTAAGAAGGTTCTTTAGAAAGTCCATTAGGAACAGGTCCAGGCTTGTAACACATCAAATGCCTTGCTCTCCACAGCTCTTGTGGTCTTCCATCATGAAGCGACTTTTCTCTGGTCTTCCTATGAATCAAATCGGAGACAGCCTGTGGAGTGGAAAACAAAGCGGATTATGTGTTCTTTCTAATAATATTTAAATATTAGACCCTGGCCTGTCAGCTACAATCTCTCAATCGCAATCTAACTGGCTTCTTGCCTGGATCTCTGACCAAAACTTTGCCAGCTATCTGTATCCACTTCTGACCCTCCCAAAGAACATCGATAGGGAGGAGAGGAAATATTTTCCCAGAAGATCACTGCTGTTTATTTTGGAAGGTTTGATGTTATAGAGCCTCACTTTCCACTCTTGCTGAGAAGGATCCACTAACCAGTCAGAGTCCCAGCCACTGTCCTGAAGCTCATCTGCCAATGCAATTATAACTTTAAACCTTCCTGCCAGATTCCCTCTCGTTCCTAGGTAGGCTTCATGTCACTCTTGGTTTTTATGTCATGGGAAGCAGTAACTTGGTACATGTTAAGTCCTTTTCTTTCAGGAACCTTACATAAATACTGAACTTTGCACTTCAGCTGTGGATTCTGTGCCCCAGCTCCCACCATCCACTCATGTGGTGTACTTTTGGCTATTGGCCTAGCATTTGATGGACTGTGTGATGACCCGATCCCACCCCCTTAGAGTATATGTGGTCCTTCAGTAGCCCTTTACCTTTTCAATCAAACAAGCTGCCTGTGGATGGTATGGGATGTGGCACAATCAGTACACTCCAGAATCTTTGGCCCACTTTTGTACTGTTGATCCAGTGAAGTGTGAGCCATTATCCCTTTGAACTTGTTTGGGACAACCATAAGCAGTGACAATTTTCTGAGAAGCAGTTAAAGTGTTGCAATTTGATCTGCACATTTGCAAGACAGAAGCAAAAGTCCTGCATAGGTGTCCGCTGCAGTGCAACAAGACCTCAGTCCATTGTTTTGCCGAGGCAGGGGATCATTGAAGTCAATCTGCCAAGTCTCTGCAGGCCTCTCGCCCCTCTTAATTAACCCAGTGGAGTACTTTTACAATGGCCATTGTCGCACTTATCCACACACTGTACAGTTCCCTATGACTCTCTTTATCATGTCCATGGATATAGGGAATCCTCTCTGCTGTGCCCATTCATATGTTGCTTTCTACCCCAAATGTCCAGATTTCTTGAGGGCCCAGTTGGCCATGTTCATCAAGACAGGATCAAATGGCACAACTGCTTTCAGCTTGGCAATTTCATCTGCCACTCTGTCATAGTTCTCAAAGTCTGGGACCAGGGGCACATGTACGTCAACATGCCCCACTTTAATGGTGCAGGAGTGAGCTTCCTTCCAGATGCAGTCTCAGACTTCCTTGCCTCCCCACACCACCTTTCCATGAATCATCCATTCATTGGACTTCCGTGTGGGCATCCAAGTTGTCAGTTCTGGACCAGGCCTATTTCTGACATTTGTTGTTTACAAGTTAAAATCATTATTTTTTGTTAGAAAATTACTTAGAACCCCCAGAGACCCTGGAGAATAAAATGGAGATCGTTGCAATACTTTGTCACACCGTATTTGCACAGCTGTCTTACAAACGCATTTTTGTAGTCCTCCTTCAATACTCCTTAATTATTGGGCAATGGGATGCTTGTACGTAGTGTAAATTAAATGGCAGAGAAAAGTTCCACATAGCGTAATTCCGTTTAATTTTAAAATCAAATAATTTTAAACATATCCACTCACATGGTATAGGAAAAAGAAGCATAAACCGAAATCAGAAGTCCACAACGACCTGCATCTCACAGGCTGAAAAAATTATGTCATCACCCTCCCACAGGGCGTTGTATGGAAGGGGCGAAATGTGTCAGATGACCGTGGGTGGTGACGTCATTTTCGGCCAGTTAGATACAGGTTGTTGTGGTTGGTACATAATTCCTGACATAATCATACCGCCAGGGAGGTTAAGCCTAGTACACACTATTACTTTTTTTTCAGGTTGATTGAAAAAAAACTGACAGCTTCGGTCGGAGCCCATGTACTAACAATCCGATGTTAGTACAACGATCTCCCCCGCTGAGCTAATCCCCTCCCCCCCGCCAGAACACTCCAGTCAGCGCTCTCAGTCAATCAGAAGCCGGTCGTCCACTGGTTTTCCAGCAAGCATGTGAGACAGAAGCCACCCGATTGGCTGGCTTCTGTCGGACCGCCTGCCATATGCACGGGCCTATGTCGCCCGACATTCGGCCTCTGTGTACTAGGCTTACGTAGTTGGCACTTCCGCCTAGCAGTATTAGGGTCCTCAGTTTAAATCCCAACCATAGTATGTGGGTTTCCTCTGGGTACTTTGGTTTCCTCCCACACTCCAAAGACTTTCTGGTGTAGGTTAACTGGCTCCTGTCTAAACTGGCCCAAGTATGAATGAATGTGAGTTAGGGATCTTAGATTGTAAGTTTAGTTGAGGGCAGTGACTGATGTGAATGTATAATAAATATGTAAAGCACTGCATAAATAATGATGCTATATAAGTACCTGAAAATATACATAAAAAAATAAATAAAAAGGAACACAAACTCCACTTGCTGACTGAAAAGAAAACAAATAATATTAATAAACACAATTTCCTGTTTACCAAAATAAATAAATACCATAATAAAGAAAAAAAATATATACACCCTTAGTTTTGGACAAAGTGGGGAATGGTTAAAACATCTGTCATTTTTTTTGGTCTCATTTTATTTCACTTGCTGTACTGTAGACCCAAAAGAAAGTGGGGGAAATCTCTCCTAAGTAATAATAAACTCACATTAACCAATTTATATCTATCATCCTAATTTTTATGGTTATCAGTGTGGTTACCAAGTATAAAAATGTAACAAATAACTCTTTGTTGGTCTCTTATACTGTGGTCATGTTATTTTCTATGCTTGCCCTTGGCTGCACTGAATGATTTGGAAGAGGAGGAAGCCCCTACAGCTTTATGAAAAGTTGGTGGGTTAGCTAAATGAATCATTCCTGCTAGAGTCACCCTGCAAGATGATGAGGTAATCACCTGGGTGGAGAGAAGGAGGGCTTGACAATTGATGATGTTGAGTCCCCCTAAAGGTGATGAAAACAGTCATGTGGGGTGACAAAAAGAGAACAAATAGAAAGCGAATGGCTTCCTCAGTATACACTTGCAGTAAAGGTGGCAACGCAATAGCCAGAGGATAGATTGTTATTGCGTTGCCCAGAAAACAAGGAAGTGAAACTTCACAGCAGACTCAGCCAGGTACTTAATACTTTATACAGCTTAAGTATTTACCAGCTTTAGCTAAAAGGTAAAGAATAAAATGTTAGAGAAAAACACACAAATATTTGGGTTTAACAGCTTTTTAAGAGAGGTGAATTCCTTCTTAGAGAGATGTAATCCGAACAGTTTCCCTATTGTAAGATTTTCTTTCTATTCCTTTTGAAAATGACAACTCAAACTTTAGGTTTTTCTTTTATTTTTATTCCTAGTGACAGTGATCATCAGGACAAATAGAGAAAATCTCCCCACTGGGACAGCAATAAAAAGCTGACAGCCATTCCAATCCCTCCCACAGTATCCAAAACAAAAAAAAAAAGTTTTGGCTTTCGATACCCTTGAAGAAGGCAATTGATTTATTGCCTGACGTGCAGCCATCTATAAAATGTCTTCCATGATGGCCTCTGTTCTAACTTTTTTCCTCCTATGTAAAAAGTCAGTTAAAGAAATATTTTCTTAAATCGACCATCTGAATTTTATATTGTTTATGTCATCACCTTTATTTATAGTTAGCACAGTGTGTTTTCCATGAATAAAACTGGCCTCCATCCATGGATTTATTTCCTCCTGGAACACTCACGCTTGCGTTTCTTGAAGATATGTAACCATATCAGCCCTTATGGGATGCTATGATCATTGAAAAACATAGCAGTGGCCTCCTGCCACAGAGAACTTCAAGACAAGCCGTGCGGAATTACAGCAGGAATCCTTGGCCGTGGGTGGATGTGCACCTTGGGGAGGCCTATCATTTTTCTCTGCTCTGCTGTGCTCTGCTTCTGCGCTGCAGCCAGGCCAGGCCTGAAACCACACTCATCCTCCCAGTCCTACAGGGAATTTGCAGTACGCCTGGAAAAGAGGGAGGATGAATAGAGAGTGTGACCACCCAACAGCCGACTGTGGGCTTGACAGCAGAGATGCTCACAGCAGCCCCAGTGGTCTCATCCATCTTCCAATAAGAAGATGAATAGGAAGTACAAGGAAAGTCTATTGAGAGACACACAGCAGATACATATGATCTTGTTTAATAACACATAATAAAAAGCAATGATGTACAGACCAATATGCCATTTGGAAATCATCTGTCATGGCATACTATGGTCAGTTTAAAGAAAGATGATTTCTGATTGGTTGTGATGGAAACAGCTGTGCACCGTCACTTCTGTGTTATTAAATAAGACCAGCAGTGTAACTAGTCTACTAGTACAGAGGGCATATGGCCAGCACTGTAGGTAGTTAGAGCTCAACATTTGACTACTGTATAACACATTTACAGTATATAAAACTTCAAGTATACCCAAAGTCAAAAGTTTTTTCTTAGTTTTGGATAGAGTGGAGAAGGATTAGAACACCTGTCAGATCTTTGTAAGGGGGACACACACAGCGTCCACTCCTCTCTAGTCCTGGTCAGGATTGCCCTTGCAAGGATCACTCCATAGGGCTCTGCAATGGAAACTAAAAGCTGGGCTAGACACTGAGAGGACCAGCTGAATCAGGGGGAAAGGACAAGCTGAATGGCTGGAGAAGCAGCATAAACAGTACATCTATACTGTATATCAGCAGTGGAAATTTCTTCAAAATAAGGCTTTACTGGGAAAGCGGTATTAAATCCAAAACCAAAAATTTAATATATTGCAGCTCCAACCAATCATAAGATGTGGTGGCTGCATTAGTTAACTTTTCTTTGGCTTTTTTCCTTTCTGTTTTCACCTAGTGTTCTGCCCAGCATCACACCTTAGTGAGACACAACTCTGGGGTTAATGAGCACAGGAGACACAGCAGACATACACCAAACAAATTGAAGCCAAACTCCAGCTCACTCCAGCTATAATAGGTTACAGCATAAAGGTTTTGCATGAATAAATAAAAGCTGATCATTTTAATCACCCCTGCCAGTGTTAGGTGGTTTATCTCATCCATGTAAACTGATACATTCTGCTGGAGAGCTTGTGCTTCTAAAAAAACAACAGACTCACTGGCTGAATCACCAGATGAAAATAGGAAAATTAAAGCCTAAAAAGAAAATCAATGCAGCCATTACAACTAAGAATTGGTAATCTGCCACTAAGCTTCTGTTAGAAGTGGGGTGTGCCACATTAACAGAGCAGATAGATCTGTTTCAGGTCTATTTGTGCCACCTCAACTAGTTTGTATTTTAAATGGAAAAAATAAAGGTCTGCTCCTAGTCAACAAAAAATGCAGCAGTTTTCTATATAGAAAAATGCCACAGATTCCCCCAAATACCAGGTGTGGCCCCTCTCTGCCCATGCAGTCATTACAGTACACAAGCAGAGCCTGTGCAGGGGTGGGGCATGGGGGTGAGGAAGGTTTTCTGTTCCCAGTGCTGTATCTGTCACAGCCACAGAACAGAGAATTGATCGCTCCTAATTAACAAAGGGGCTTGCACCTCTTTGTTAATTAGGAGCAGCATCTGCTCCATTTTTTTTTATGTTTTGAAGAGTGGTGCAAACATGGCGCTTGTCTTAAGCCCTGTACAGACAGGTCGAATGCCGGGCGACATTTTTGGTCATGCATATGGCAGCCGGCCATTTGGCAGCTTCTGTCGGACGAGCATGCCAGAAAACCAGCAGCTGACTGGCTCCCAATTCAGCCAATGGCTGAGAGCGCTGATCTGAGTGTTTTGGTGGGGAGGCCGTCCCCTGTCAGCACACAACAGCTCAGTGGGGGAGATCGCTGTATTAACGTCGGATCGTTAGCACAGCGGCTCCGACCGTTTTTTGTTCAACCCAAAAATTCATAGTGTGTACCCGGTTTTAGAGTGTATGTAAACTCTTAACACTTAAACTCTCTTATTTGCTTCCTTGAGCCCTGTTTAATATATTATTGTTTTTTGTATCTGTTTGATAAGTGCAAAAAAACTTTTGATCTTTTCAGATATTCACTACTGTCCTGTGTTCTCTGCACAATTCCTGTTATAAGCCTGGCACACACTGAGTTTTTTTTCCATCGGAGCTGCTGTACTAATGATCCGATGTTAGCACAGCAATCTCCCCCGCTAAACTGGACGCCCCCCCCCCGCCTGAACCCTCCAGGGCTTAACTTTCACTACCTTAATATTGGACACCTTCATTGTCTTCCTGCCCAGGCCATTTTTAAGTTTTTAGCTCTGTCACACTTTCAATAACATTTACTCAGTCCTGCAACACTGTTCTCAAATTAAATTTTTTTCATTTTTTTTAGACAGATAAAGCTTTCTTTTGGTGGTATTTAATTACCGCTTTTTTATGTTTTTGCTATTTAAACAAAAAAAAAAACTTTTTTAAAAAAAAAAAAAAAGGGTTGTCTTTGTTTCGGTCATAACATTTTGCAAATAAATAATCTTTCTTCATGCATTTAGGTCAAAATGTATTCTATATTTCTTTGGTAAAAATAACCCAGATCAGTTTATAATATTTATCTATGTGAAAGTTATAGTCTACAAACTATGGAATATATATATATATATATATATATATATATATATATATATATATATATACAGTGCCTTGCGAAAATATTCGGCCCCCTTGAACTTTGCGACCTTTTGCCACATTTCAGGCTTCAAACATAAAGATATAAAACTGTAATTTTTTGTGAAGAATCAACAACAAGTGGGACACAATCATGAAGTGGAACGAAATTTATTGGATATTTCAAACTTTGTTAACAAATAAAAAACTGAAAAAATTGGGCGTGCAAAATTATTCAGCCCCTTTACTTTCGGTGCAGCAAACTCTCTCCAGAAGTTCAGTGAGGATCTCTGAATGATCCAATGTTGACCTAAATGACTAATGATGATAAATAGAATCCACCTGTGTGTTATCAAGTCTCCGTATAAATGCACCTGCACTGTGATAGTCTCAGAGGTCCGTTTAAAGCGCAGAGAACATCATGAAGAACAAGGAACACACCAGGCAGGTCCGAGATACTGTTGTGGAGAAGTTTAAAGCCGGATTTGGATACCAAAAGATTTCCCAAGCTTTAAACATCCCAAGGAGCACTGTGCAAGGGATAATATTGAAATGGAAGGAGTATCAGACCACTGCAAATCTACGAAGACCTGGCCGTCCCTCTAAACTTTCAGGTCATACAAGGAGAAGACTGATCAGAGATGCAGCCAAGAGGCCCATGATCACTCTGGATGAACTGCAGAGATCTACAGCTGAGGTGGGAGACTCTGTCCATAGGACAACAATCAGTTGTATACTGCACAAATCTGGCCTTTATGGAAGAGTGGCAAGAAGAAAGCCATTTCTTAAAGATATCCATTAAAAGTTTCATTTAAAGTTTGCCAAGTCCAGACCTGAATCCAATCGAGAATCTGTGGAAAGAACTGAAAACTGTTGTTCACAAACGCTCTCCATCCAACCTCACTGAGCTCGAGCTGTTTTACAAGGAGGAATTTTCAGTCTCTCGATGTGCAAAACTGATAGAGACATACCCCAAGCGACTTACAGCTGTAATCGCAGCAAAAGATGGCGCTACAAAGTATTAACTTAAGGAGGCTGAATAATTTTGCACGCCCAACTTTTCAGTTTTTTATTTGTTAAAAAAGTTTGAAATATCCAATAAATTTCGTTCCACTTCATAATTGTGTCCCACTTGTTGTTGATTCTTCACAAAAAATTACGGTTTTATATCTTTATGTTTGAAGCCTGAAATGTGGCAAAAGGTCGCAAAGTTCAAGGGGGCCGAATACTTTCGCAAAGCACTGTATGTATATATATAATATATATTTGAAAATTGATTGATCCTGATGTACTTATGGCCTATCCCATTTCTTGAGGCCCCAAAAGTGCCAGGACAGTACAAGTACCCCAATATTACCCCTTTTTGAAAACTAGACAGTCAAATGTATTTACCAGGAGGCATGGTGAGTTTTTTGAAGTTGTAATTATTTTACTTACAATTTTTTGGAAAATGAGGAAACTAAGTTTTTTCTTTTCACAAAGTTGTCATTTTAGGAAGTTATGTCTCACACACAGCATAGGCATACTTACACCCCAAAACACATTCTCCCATGCCTCCAGAGTATGGGGATACCATATGTGTGAGCCACATAGACGGGCCCAAAACCCAAGGAGCACTTTTGGGCTTTCAAAGAGCATAAAGTGCATGTAAATTATACATCTAATTTCCTGACTATCGAATATCATATGTGAGACTCCCTTCAACTTCTTCCCCCCCCCCCCCCATTAGCTGCAGAGGCATCGGTTCTGACTGCAATGCTTACCTTTGCAATTATGGCACAAATTATACCCCCTGTATGGCTGACGATCGTGACCCAAGTGATTGGGGTTGCTTGCGCTGGATCCAAGGGCCTAAAGCAGGCGGTGAGGAGGCAATACACTTCCTCCTCACTGCTTGTCAAATGCTGTCCGAACAGTGAAATGAACATGGATGGCACTTCAGAGAGCATCACACAAGTCCTTATAGTGATGCAATGACTGCTGTGGTGATGATCAGGGACACTGTAACTGGGGTGGCAGTGATTAGGGACAATGTGACTGGTGTGGTGGTGATCTTGGACACTATACCTGGTGTGGCTGTGATCAGGGACACTGTAAGGGGGTAGCAGTGATAAGGGATACTAACTGGTGACCGTATGTGAAAAAAAAAATACTGTGTTCTTGCCTCTTTCCAAAGCTCTGAGGGTGGTTTCTCTCTGCTGCCTTCTTCCTCTGTTATCAGCATCAGTCAATTCTGACAGGTTTTATGGACACCAAGATATGAAAAGGTGACAGGGGAGGAGATATCCAGCTCCAGCTAGGGATTTATATCCTTAGCTCTGCATGTTCTCGGTGTACTGTGTGAAGGGGGTGTGTCCCTTCCCCCCAATCAGGGCTCGGAGCTCCCTTCCTTGGGATCTGCACTATGAGACTTTCGATCCCTTACCCCAGCTGCTAGAGTGTAGAAAAAAATAATTTGATCTGTGTGTTTTTAGAATGCTCTACCGAAGAGATGGCTGCAGATAAACAAGTAAAAATGATGGAGGATTTCTTTCATCTCTGTGTATCATCTGAGGCTAGTCAGTTCACTGGGTATATGTGAGGGTTTTCAAACACCTTAAAGGTGACCTTCACCCTCCCCACCCAAGTTCTTTTTTTTTTTCCCTTCCTACCCCCCTCCTCTCACATAATCTGATGATTTTCCTTTAATACTTTTTTTGAGGAACACATCTCTGTCTGAATTGCATGTTTGTTCCTGGCAGCCTCCGGCAAAACCTATGACAGGCATTCCAGGTGGCAACAGGCTGTGCATGTACTGTGCCACATCGTCAGGGAGGCCTTTTACAGGCTAATCATGTTCATACATGTATTTTATCTGTGTATTTAGCTGCTTGTATAGAGTTTAGCTTGAAAGGATATCTAAACCTAAAAACAAAAATTAAAAATATTTTAGCTTACCACTCCTTAGATGTGGTGGCTGCATTTGTTTCCTTTTTCAAGTTTTTGTTTCCCAACTTTTTTTCTGCCAGCAACACACTTCTTGGCCTAAGGTGACAATGCTCACTCGCTGCACTATATCTATGAAATCGGACTGGTAAACTGCAATATATTTGATTTGTCTTGGATTTAAATACACTTTTAGGGAAAAGTACCAGGGGAATTACAGTTAACTACCTTATGAAGATGCTAGTTGCCTCTTGGCTCTCTGATGTGAATATTTTCTGAGATAACAAACCAGCGCAACCGTATGGCAAATTAAGTCAGGACTTTAAATCTGCATATGGTACTTTTTCTGAGCCAGTGACATTTTTGAAGCCACTGGATCAACATGACAGTCAGGCAGCTAGAATTTTTGAAAGGAGGAATACGCAAACATGGTTACATGGTTCCCTCTGTATTTAGTTTTTTTTACAAAATTGTACTACTTTTACCAGCTAAAGAAATTGAAGTTATATTCAGCCTAATTTATACACATCCACCACACTGCATATCCAGGACGAAGACTCAATCATATTAAACAATGCAGTGAATCAGCACTATTACCTATATCCAGTTAGCAGGAAGATGATCCAAGAAGCCATAATGTGCTGAAATAGAATGTTCCGAGTATGGCAGTTTTATACATAGTTACATTGGTTTAGTTTGGACCAATGTAACGCAGACAGAGCATATTGCACACATAATTAACGGAGGGGAGGATGGTTACAGAGGACACAGAGAAGGCAACCGTGCTAAATGCTTTCTTCTCCTCATTCTTTACACAGGAAAAGGAGGGGTATACTGACCATGACTGTATGGTTAGCAGTACTTCACTGGACTTGTCGCTATGGCTAACAGATGGTGAAATCAGGGAAAGGCTGGATAAAATTAACACAAGTAAATCACCAGGCCCGGATGGCGTATATCCGAGAGTACTTAAAGAACTCAGTAAGGTTATATCTAGACCACTGTTCCTGATCTTTGCTGATAGTATTTTGACAGGAACTGTACCTGGTGATTGGAGGAAAGCTAATATGATACCAATATTCAAAAAAGGACAGAGGCATATCGCGGGAAATTATAGGCCGGTAAGCCTGACTTCAATAGTATGTAAACCTCTGGAAGGGATGATAAGGGACCATATCCAAGAGTTGGCTAAAGAGAACAACATCATCAGCAGTAATCAGCACAGGTTTACTAAAGGGCGTTCTTGTCAAACCAATCTGTTAACATTCTATGAGGAGGTGAGCTGTGAGCTAGATGGGGGGAGACCTGTGGATGTGGTGTACCTGGATTTTTCTAAGGCGTTTGATACAGTTCCCCACAAATTCTTAATATATAAAATAAGGTCTGCAGGCATCGACCAAAAGGTCTGCTCTTGGATATGGAACTGGTTAAAGGGGCGTGTCCAAAGGGTGGCAATAAATAACGCATTCTCAGACTGGTCTGGGTGGAAAGTGGGGTCCCCCAAGGCTCAGTCCTGGGACCAATCTTGTTCAATTTATTCATAAATAGCATTGAGGACGGGATCAGTAGCTAAATTTCAGTTTTTGCAGATGACACAAAATTAAGCAGGGCAATGCCTTCACATAGTGAGGCAGGAATCTTACAGAATGACCTGAACAAAATCGCAGAGTGGGCAACTACATGGCAAATGAGGTTTAACGTGGAGAAGTGTAAGGTATTGCATTTGGGGACAAAAAAACATAAAAGCACAATACACTTTACGGGGGAAACCTCTGGGGAAATCAAAAATAGAGAAAGATCTGGGGGTCTTAGTAGAAGATAGACTTAGCAATAGCATGCAATGTCAAGTTAAAGCTGCCAAAGCTGGCAGAATATTAGCCTGCATAAAGAAGGGGATGTTTTCCTATATAATACATATATACTATATTTCCTGTAATCCTACCACTTTATAAAACACTGGTCCGACCGCATCTGGAGTATTCTGTCCAGTTCTGGTCGCCAGTCCTCAGAAGGGATGTGTTGGAGCTGGAAAGAGTCCAGAGAAGGGCAACTAAACTGATTAGGAGATTGGAGGACCTTAATTATGAAGAGCGCTTACAAGCGCTTAATTTATTCTCCCTGAGAGGGTACATGATAGCAATTTATAAATACCTCAACGGTGATATCAACATAGAAAAAAAAATGATTCAGTCGCAAGTAATGCATGAGGACACGAGGCCATACAATGCGATTAAAGGAGAAGCGTTTTAACCTCAGGCTATGCAGTGGGTTCTTTACAGTAAGGGTTACTAGACTGTGGAATTCTCTACCACAAATGGTAGTAACTGCGGGGAGTGTGGCTATTTTTAAAGACTCTTGGATGTACACTTCAAGGATCAAAACATTCAGGGGTATGGGAGGTGATTATGGCCACATACACCTACACAGGTTGAACTGGATGGACTATTGTCTTTATTCAACCTCTCACCTACTATGTAACTCTGTATATACCATACCTGACTGATGCCTTTGAAAGCTGGAAATCACTGAAGTAGAATTAGATATTGCTACTCCAGTCATCTCTACTTGTCATTGCCCTGCCTACATCACTGCCCTGCCTTTCCACCTTGTTCAGTCAGAGAACGCTTTGCAGTCATTCAGAAAATTCAAAGCATTCTCTGAATGGTCAAAAAAAGGGCAAAAGTTTATCGGCGTTAGAATCCTAAATTAGCAGCTAATTACTATAACCTTGATACCAGGTATAATAACAATGGATAAAACAAGGTGCGGCACTAAAAATAATGACTTGTATAAATCAATTGATGACAAAATAAATTAATATAAACAAATGATAATAAATGTGAAAATTATAAAGTGTTCATAAAGAAAAGTCCCATAGAAGAATCCATGCTGAGTAAGGAAATATCCAAGGACAGCAAATGTGACACCCAAGGAAAGATCACACTGGAGGCTTACCAGAAGACCAGCAATCCACCTTACTCAGGGAGGTCAATGAGCTCTCAATCGGACTTCAAATCCACTGTTAAAGGCTCGGGTATCCTTTCGGGTATCCCCAGGTGGCAAGTGCAAGGATAGAAGATAGGCAAGTAATCCAGGAAGCTGTACAAGCAAATCCTCACTTGTGCTCAATGAACGGAGTATTCGCAAAATACAAATCTCCATATAGTGCAGTACTGCAGGGCCCAAAATTTAAAGTCCTGAGCTACTAGCCAGGCCTTAAGGGTTACTCGCCACCAGTTGCCCCACCCAACTCCTACCCTGCCCCTCCCCTAATTTCGCCCCTAAACACGCCCTCATAAATTATCTCATACAATTACACTGTTAAATGTTTTTGCATTAATGCAGAAGTTACTAAATTAAATATTAATAACAACGTTTTCAGTGCCCATCAGTGCAGCCTCATCAGTGCCCATCAAGGGTCTGGAGGGCGGGGGGCTGAAGAGCACTAAGGGGCTGGAGGGGGGGGACTGAAGAGCACTGGGGGGCTGGAGGGGGGGCTGAAGAGTACTGGGGGCTGGAGGGGGTGGCTGAAGAGCACTGGGGGGCTGGAGGGGAGGCTGAAGAGCACTGGGGGCTGAAAGGGGGCTTAAGAGCACTGGGGGATGGAGAAAGGGGCTAGAGAGCATTAGGTGGGCTGGAGGGGGGCAGAAGTGCACTGGGGGGCTATAGAGGGGGGGCTGAAGAGCATTAGGTGGGCTGGAGGGGGGGCTGAAGAGCACTGGGAAGGCTGAAGAGCACTAAGGGGCTGGAGAGGGGGGGGGCTGTACAGCACTGGGGGGTCAGCAAAAGAAATAAAGAAGTTGGATAGGAGGAGCGATGGGGCGGCTGGATGTAGAGGAATGGATCTTTCCATATTCCTCCTGCAGAGAGGAGAATCAGGCATCCAACAGCTGCAGCAGTAATATGGAAAGATCAATTCCTCTATATGCAGCCTCCCCACCGCTCCTCCTATCCAGTCACACAGGGAGGCTGCTAAATCCTTGGACACTCACCTACTTCCAGCCCCTGCGAGCAGCTCAGCACAGACTGAGGGAGCAGCTGCCTTAACGTGAGATGATCGGCACAAGTACCAGCTTGACCCCCTCCATCGGTATGCCACTGCTGGCCGGATAATGTCAGAGGGGCGGATCATCCCACTGTAACAGCTTTAATTGTAATTGCCGGGCGCTCGCTGACACACACAGTCCCGCCTCCTAGCCCTGCTTCATTGATAGACGTCACATGTCCTAGTTGGCCAGGTGTTCTGTCTATCAAAGAAGCCGGGCTAGGAGGCGAGCGCCCGGCAATTACAATTAAAGCTGTTACAGTGTGATGATCCGCCCCTCTGATATTATCCAATCCTTCGGCTGGCCGGCTTTCCTCTCCTCTCTTCCCCTGAGCGGCTCCCAGAGCTCGCCCTACATAATTTTCCACTCGCAAAATGCGAGCAGGCGAGTGGAAAATTTGAGGGCTGAGTACTGTACAAAACATATTTATTTTAAAAAGTAGTGCACTTACATTTTAAACTACGTTAAATGGCATGAATAATTTTACAAGCTGTAAACAGATCAGTTTCCCAAGACCAAAATGGCTGAACATAGGTCACGCATGCGCAGTAGCGTGTGCGCGTAGCTCCACCCGACGAGTTTTGTCAAGGGTGACGTCATGAGGTGATGACCTCACCTCTGACCAAACTGGTCAGGTAGAGCTATGCACACATGCTACTGCGCTACGCCTCTAGTAAGGCCGGCCATACATTGGACGAATTTCAAAAAAGATTTCTTTCGAAAATCATATCTAAGAATTTTCATTTGAATTTCACGCCATTAGTGGGCTGCAGCAATGACCGATTTTTGTGTGGCCATCAAATTTGAGTGATCGGGCAAGTTGGAAATTTTTTGAAAAATGTATGATTTTCTAATCAATGATGGGAGAATCATATAAGAAATATATTTAAAAAATGCTCATGAGCACAAGAAAAGAAAATTCCCGGAAAGAAAAGAAGATTCCCGGCCACGAAAATTATTTTCTGTAGCAACATGAGGTGAAATTGAAGGCTTGGTTGGTCATATTTCTAAATCAATAGTGGCACCATCGGATCAAGTGCAAGAAATTTCTGATTTTTTAAGGAAAATTTGTTTGGAATTCGAACCATGTATGACCCGGAAGCAAGTGGAGATCACAGGAGTAGCAATGTAAACTTCTACCATTAAGGGGCATCAGCCAGGTATGGTTTATGCGTAGATTCATTGGTCCAAGCTGGACCAATGTAACTATGTTTAAAATATCCACACCTGGAATTCATCTTTGCATTGGTAATGTTTTTCTTCTTCAGGGACTAAGGCATAATAATAATATACATTGTTTTTAATAAACTGCATTTTTTATGTTAACACACAGGGAAATACAGTACATGTGACATATGCTAATGTTGGCCATAGATGTGAGTCCGTTAGTGATACAATGTGCTGCCTCCCTAAGATGATGCTGGCATAGGTTAATTTATTTATTTATTCATTTATTATAGGTACCTACGTATCTAGTGCTGTCAATTTATGCAGAGATTGTTATGTATATATTGTACATTCACATTGGCCCATGCCCTCAAGGAGTTTACAGTCTAAGGTTACCAACCCAAGGTTCAGGCCTACATGACTTTCCCTCAAGTCTCCGCTTTATTACATATTTCAGGTTTTGTGCAACTGGGGACTATCTGTATAGCTATTTTTTTAGCTACTTGTTTTCTGTTGGTCGCAACAGTCATTACTGGTGTTCTTTTTATTTCTGTTAATACAAATCTAGCCAATCCTGTACAGATGTTAGTCTACATAAGCCAGCTGAATTGTATAGTCTAAAAAACAACGTTACTCTTGTTTTCCACAGGCATATTCTTGGCCAACAAAAAGGTCTTAATACTACAATCAGAAATAGAATAATTTTTTTTTTTAAAGTCTAATAGACATTTACCACACTCAGTAAGAAGATGATTTTTAAAAGGCTAACAAACTTCTACCCCACTTTAGAAGAGCCTTGTTATCAGTGAGACCTCCTTTTGTCTTAATCTCTTTTCCCTGAAGGATGTCAGGGCCGTAACCCTGCCCAAGAGCACATGTGTGTCAGTCAGAAGTTTGCAATAACCCCTAGGAGTCAGTCCAGTTGATATCTAATAGAAGCTGACAGTCCATGGGCTGGAAAAGGTTGGTAATGTGCAGTGCCCACCCAGTCTTTACGTAAGTGTAAATACGCCAGGAAATGTGCTTTCAATTTATGAAAAGGGGCGGAGGAGATGACTTTTGTTAGCTGCAAAGTATTTGTTCCCTTAGTGTTGATACAAGGCATCAGCAGCCATAGTTTCCCAGCCATGGCAGAATAAAAATGAACATACACATCTGCAATACGTATCCAGCAAGGATCCTTGAAACACAAGATAAACAAGAGTATGGCGGGACGCTAATATGACTGGATGCAGCTCTCAGTCTTTTCTTTTTCTTTCCTTCTTTTTATTTATGTCTGTTTCTGAATTCTCTGTCAGGCTTTGGAAGCCTTAGGGAGTTTACATCACTGCACATAGCTGAGACTCTGGTTCCCACAGAGCTGTTCAAAGACTGACTCACGGTCTGTGTTAATTGTTCTCAAAATTCAGCACTTTAAGGGTGTGGCTACAGAGGAAAGTCTACTGTATTTATAGGGCATGTTCAGAAATGTTTCACACATAAATCATGTTTTGTCCCACTTACAAAACACAACTTAAAGCAGAAGTGCCACCTTCTACCGACTCCCTCCTCACATACTGGATGTTAGCGCTTGTCAGTCTCTGGAGACAAGCCAGCCGTGCTGTGATGTGTTAAGGATACACTGCGTCTCTGTTGTTAGGGTTGAATTGATGTGCTCCCATAGGTATACACAGCCGAGCTGAACTCCTAGTCATAACCTTTTATTAGGCAAATAGTACTTGTAATTCTTACACGGTCCTGCATAGGGACATAATGATGTACCAGTTTGGAAACAGATTTTGATGCCTTGCACATGAAAAATCAAAGTATTCACCTTTTCCCCATGTGTCACAATATTATGATTTATAGTTCCACGTTTACTGTGTGTGTTGGGCAAGGTATGTCTTTTTTTCTTATGATACATAGGTGTGCAATAGGGTTTATATCCTTGGAGGTGTCTGCAATAAAGCATGATTTGGCATTGCTGGAAGATTAGTCAAAGCAGTGGAAAATGAACTTAAAATAAAGCACCTAGTGAAAAAGAATCACATGTACAATATTGGGGGTACAGCATTGGTCAGGACTACAGAGGAAAACGTTTTAGGGCTACCTATTTCAAATGATTGCAAAAATAAGCAGTGTGGCCAGGCAGTGGAAAAAGCAAATATAATTCTAAGATGTATCACTAGAGGGGCCATCAGCAGGAGGAAGGGGGTCCTGATTGTCCTATATATATCAGGTATCCCTATGTGAATATATATATATACTCTTATCAGCCTAACTTTATGACCACCCACAGATTGAGTGGGTCCCCCTTTTGTCACAAAAACAACCCTGACCCATGGAGGCATGGAAAACACTAGACATCTGAAAGTATGCTGGGGTATTTGGCACCAAACCATCTCTAGCAGATCCTTTAAAGTTGTTGCAAAGGCTAAAGGTATTTTTTTTATGTTAATGCATTCTTTGCATTAAGGTAAAAAAGCTTCCAAGATTAGCTCCTTTCCAGCCCCCATAAATACTAACCTTAGCCCAAACTTGATCCAGTGTTGTGCCCAAGAGCAGCATCGCTGCTCTCTCTCCTCACTGGACATGGAGGCAGCAGTAAGAGCCATTGGCCTCTGCTGTTGTCAGTCAAATCCAGTGAGGAGGGAGGGGGAAGGGGGCTAAGCTGTGTTATGTGTTTTTATAGACCCACAGAGCCCAGCTCAGGAGCAGTCCTGCACATCTTCCCCCATAGCAAGCTGTTTGCTAGGGGGGGCAGTCTCTGAAAAGGAGGAGCAGGCAGTGCCATTTGGGGGACCTGAGGAGAAGAGGTTTGGGGCCACTCTGTGCAATACCACTACACAGAGCATATGAGGTATAAAATGTTTGTTATTTTAATAAAACAATTGCTTTTAGTAACGCTTTAAGTTGCAAGGTGGGGCCTCCATGGATGGATTTGTCTTTCTAGCACATCCAGCTTGATGGGATTGAGATCTGGAGAATTTGGAGGCCAAATCAACACCTCATACTCGTTGTGTCCCTTAAACCATTCTTGAAGCATTTTTTACATTGTTTCAGGGCATGTTATCCTGCTAAAAGAAGCCACTACCATCAGAAAATGTTTCCATGAAAGGGTTTACTTGGTCAACAGTAATGTTTAGTTAGATGGTATGTGTCAAGTAACATCCATGTGAATGGTATGACCAAAGGTTTTCCAGCAGAACATTCCAGCTCAATGCATCACACTGCTTCAGCCGGCTCTTCTTCTTCCCATAGTGCATCCTGGTGCCATCTCTTCCCCAGGTAGGTGGCACACATGTATCTGGCTTTCCACCTGATATAAAAGAAAACATGCTTCATTAGACCATGCCACCTTCTTCCATGTTTCCTCTGTCCAGTTTTGATGCTCACATGCCGATTGTAGGCACTTTTGGTTGTGGACATGTTTCAGCATGACCATCCTGACTGTTCTGTGGCTACACAACCCCATACACCAGGGGTGTCCAAACTTTTTTCAAAGAGGGCCAGACTTGATGAAGTGAACATGTGTGAGAGCCGACCATTTTGCCTGACTTTAGAGCAGACCAGGGTCCCCCAGGCCAGGCCAGGTTGACTTCAAGACAGTTCTCTTCTTACTTCGCCTACCTTAGGCTGTTGTCTCGAGTCGTCCAGTCCAGCCTCTTTCTCCAGTCTCCAAGAATTTATTCCTCCAGAGTCCAAATCCTCCCTCCATCCAGTTCTCCTCCCGCCCTTTGGCGGCGGTGCTGCAGTGCACAGTCGACTAGTGAGTCCATTCCTCAGTCTCAGTCCCTCCCCCAGCCAGGGCCCCGAGATCACTCCGCACTCCGCAGGTGCACAGTCGCGTGTCTTTCGCCGCCACCACTTCACTTGTGAGCGGCATTGGCCAGATAGAGCCGAGCAGGGGGCGGAGCCGGACTCGGCGGGACTCGGGAGTGGCCAAGCCAAGCTGCCAAGGTAGGCCAGAGGCGGCGAGGCCCAGCCCCCGAGCCATCACATTGGCATCGGGGCGGGGATGTGACAAGTTTTAGAAAGACATTGAGAAAAGCCAGCGGTGTCCCTGTGGCCATATTAAACTAAAGCACGGGCCACAACTGGCCCGCAGGCCGGACTTTGGACATGACTGCCATACATTGTCATCAAAATCAATCATTGGGCAAGGAAAGTCATTTCAGACTTACTTTGGCCATGTAATGGTCGCTTCTGATAATTGGATGTTAAAGGACTGGTTGGAAGATGTGCTCATATGAGAGATGTGTGCATATAGTTCTTATACAAAGCTTTGATTCAACACAACGTGCTGGATGCTCTGCTCACATCTTTAGAAATAATCTGGAGTAATGAGAATTGTACCACTTTCCCACCTGAAGAGCCACATTTCCTTAGTTTGGAGATTTATATGACCTTTAGTATAAACATTGTCAGAATTGTGTCTATGTTTTCTATAGCAATTATACAGGTTTCAGTGGTACCTTTTATAATCAAGAAAGCAAAATGTTGTTATGGGAAAGCTGACATATCCCCTTCATAACATGTTTGTACATAAGGTTTATAGTTAGTGACTGTATAAGAGACTTTCCTAAATCAATGAAAATTGTGTGGTTGTTTTCAGGATTACTTTTAATGACTGGGTGATGATTGGGCTATGAAGCATTTCATTGATAGCCATAAGGAGTGCTTAAGGTGAAAGTTTACTCTAGAATTGCCCTATGGGCATTAAAAAGGCATCTAATACTTGTGCCTTAATAAAGCATAGCACCATGTTTGACAACAGCCCACACTCCGGTTGTCCAGCAATCAGCATTAGAAACAACTGGCCATTTACGACTGCCCTAACGAAACTCATAGTGTCCCTCAACCCCCTTTGTACTATCTGCGTCTTTGGCAGCATCAGGGTAGAAATGAAACATTTTCCTGCCAGGCTTTGCAATTACAGGACAGCGGGGCAGGGTTGAGCAGCACCATGGAGTTGATTTACTAAAACTGGAGAGTGAAAACATTTGCTGCAGCTGTGGTTAAAAACCAATCTACTTCCAGCTTTTTTTTGCCAAAGCTTATATAAACAAGCCGAAGTTAGAAGCTGATTGGCTACCATGCACAGCTGCACCAGATTTTGCACTCTCCAGTGAATCATGAGGGTAAATCTACCCTCATGAATTCTATTGTGTTGCTCATAAATGGCTGATTTTTGGATAACCAAAAGGAGGACAGGTATCAAACATCTGATATTCATTTATCAAAGTACAAGTGTTATATGGATTTATTATTCATAGAGTGTCATATTTATCCATTAGCTGAGTTAGAGAAAAGATTTGTGGCAGGTCCCAGGATCGTGATGATATGAAGAAGGTTCAGATGATTCATGACAGATCATTCTAGATGAGACATCTGCACTTATATTTTCAGGACACTGAAAGTATAGATTATACACTTTTTTTATAAGTTAAATTATTTTATATATTCCATGATACCATTCCCAATGAAGAAAACCCGGCATTTCAAACGTTTACCAGTCATCTCTGTTCTTTGATACTAGTGTTAATTCCTCAATAACATTAATAGAATCCCTTTTCCAAAACACTGGCAAAAGCTAAGAGAAGGACAAATGGATGGGAAATTTTTGACATGCTGGCCATATAATCTTAAGTAACAGTGCCTTACCAATAGGCTATATCAACCATTAAAATTCCAGGTGAGTGAAACCACACCAGCTTAAGGTGGAAATAAATGGAGAAATGTTTTCAAGCAATGCTCCCGAGTTTGGTTATGATGATTGGACTTTTTATTACTTCCATAGAAGATGATAGTGGAAACCAAATAATGCAAAAATTCTAGATGCAGGACAGGCAGATATCTACCTTCATTTGTTTTTCAAAGATATGCTTCATCTTTATACCTAAAGCCATCCTAGAAGAAGTTTGTTTACTCTGCATTACAACTCATGCTTGCCCCGCCTCGCTTGAAAAAGTCAACAGTGCTGTGAAATGGTGGTCCCATTCATTATCAACCACTTAACAGTTTTTACTCCTGAAAACACAAAAAGTGATGTGAATAAACTGAGGGGCCTTGTCATAAAGTCTTACTGTTGGCATACTGCTGGTTTAAAAACATCAGCTGTTTGTAAAGCAGCACAGTGTTTTGCAATATTATTGTACTTAGTGCTTGGCTTGCTTTGGGGAAAAAAAAAGCAAGGGCCTTGTTCATTGTGGACTCTTTTGTGCAGCTGTATGCAAAGAACGCTCCAATTAACATTGGCCTGCATGGAATGAATGTCACGTAAAATGCAAAGCCCAATGTGTTATAAACACAGCGGTGTAAGTAGGAGAGCAGATAACCGATATCCACTCTCTGTTAAAAATAGCCCCCGTGAGTGACATAGTTTTACTTCATTGTCCAACAACATTGGGGTTGATTTACTAAAACTGGAAAGTGCAAAATCTGGTGCAGCCGTACATAGTAGCCAATCAGCTTCTAACGACTTCAGCTTGTTCAAATAAACTTTGATTAAAAAAAAACTGGAAGCTGATTGGTTTCTATGCAGAGCTACACCAGATTTTGTACTCTCCCGTTTTATTAAATCAATCCCACTGTGTTTCATTGATGACCAATTTTCTTGGTAGATAAGTTAGTTGCAGGCTATTTAGACAGCTGAAAACTGTTAACCCAGCTGGAACCCAACACTGGAAGGATATGATGGTGATGGTTGTTAGTTCCTTTGGTCATTTTTTAGGCTACCAAAGCCCCTGATTTATAAACGTCTGCTATACTACTGCAGGAGCTTCTTTTTGGCGTTGTATGTGATAATATATAAATAATTTGTTAAAAGAAGCAATACTGTACTTTAATTTTGGAAGGGCTTTTTGGTTCCTTCTGGTCTACCGAACCATAGGTTGACTTTTTTTCTTGGTTCTCCCCTAACGTTACTTCTGAGAAGTTATGTTTTCCACATGTGCATCTGGTATTGACAATGCTTAAACAGCTGTGAACAAAGTGGAATAAATGGCTCCATAATTTTGTGCTGTGAACAAGGGGCCCCTACGTGAACCGTTGCCCATACAGTCATATATGAATGATTTTCTTCCTTCCAATCAAAAAGAGAAATAGACCCCTCCCTTTTTTGTATTCATGATAGTGACATGAAATGTGAAAACCTTCTGTTTTAAGAATAAATTGCTGTATAGTGTTTTCATGGAACACTTTGTTTTCTTTCAGCACATCAAACCATAAAATGAAATAATAGAGCTTGGCCTCTAAGGCTGCCATACATTATACAATTTTCTTGATTGTATAATGTATAGCCAGCTTACGACAGTATGAATGTGGTAGGAGGAGCATGGTGTGTATATATGTCAAAACAGTAATAAAAATGTACACCTTAATGTTGGCCTTTTGCATGATTGACTGATCCTTTGGCAATCTTGGAGCCAACTCAATTCATATAGAAAATTGTCATCCACATTCAAGACTTGTATTTAAATAAAACAGCTTTTATTATAAATCATTCAATAGGAAGTACAAAAAACAGTAATATTCATAGCTCCATATCAGCAACATTTGTAGCCTCTCTGGGTTCTTAAAGAGTATGTTACCCCAAAACTGAAGCTCATGTATTTGTGTTGGCTTATACCTATAGTTCATGAAAAAAATATAGCCTGTAAAAATGTTATTGAATCATTGGGTGCTATATACTGGACCTGGGGATCCTGCCAGTTCCCCTTGGCTCCTTTGTTAAACTGACCTCACCAAGAATGGAAGCAAATTTGCACTGGTGTGGTCAGTTTGCGTCCTTTAGATTACTGGTAGGAGATACAGGCTTACCGTGCTACCACATGTTGTGCCTGTAGCTCTTGTAGTCAGTTTTGTGGCCTACATTCCCTGCCCAGTTCTCCTGTGTTGCAGCTGGCATGAGTGTGGATCTGCTTTCTGGGATGCATGTGCATCGATGGTAAGCTTGCTGCAGATACGCTCCCTGGTATGAGGAGGATGGACACAATAGTGGAGGTTTTAAGGTCCTGTAACCTTAGGATATAAATTAAAAAAAAGTATCAACAATGTTTTGGGGGATTACAGTCAAAGCAATATGAGCAAGTGATTTTTATGTGCCGTCATGCTCCTAGGTTTTAAACTCTGGCTTCACAAATACTTTAGGCTAGAAACAACTTTTGTGTAAGCTATGAAGATTGTGTATGGCCACAGAATATGTTTTTATGGTTGTAGTTACTTGTAGGTTACTTGGTCTAATGCAGTCAAATGCAACAATCATCCATATCTCTGGAAATCATTGGTGATTTTGTAAATATTTCTTGAGTGCACGAGCATTGTTGACTGGAACACTGTGCAAGGGGAGCGTCGGATGACCCGAACCTCTGCACTCTATATGAGACCAGTGATCTGGCTGTCCAGTGGAACGAAATGCTCTCTCTTTAACTTACCCATTGTTTTCTGGAACACTTGCGTCATATATAAAGGTGTTTATTTGTTAACAAAAAAAAAGGATTTAGTATAAAACATCTATTTAAAAATATATATTTGTTACAAGATAAACTGAAATTTAAAAGCATTAGTTTCCTTTTAACAGAATAAAGTATGGATTTTTTAAATTAAAATATAATACGTAAGCATATAAAACTTGTATTTTATTTTAGCATACAGATTGTACTAAGTACAAAAAAAAGTTTAAAAAAGTGATGTGCCCTTTAGGTGACACAATAAAAACCGCTGCTTTTTCTATTCTACTTTAGCCATTCCTGCTAAAACCACAAGCCAGAGTCAAAGTCGTGTTATCCCACAACTCAAAATACCTGTACATGTACCAAACCCAAGTTATCTGTTCTGTCTTTTTTAGATCTCCCCTTCCTTTATTGTATGTAATCCAGGTGTTAGCAATACAGAGATACTGGCAAAGAATGTAAGTAGAGACATTTATTTGAGGTATTGTCATATGGACGTAATAGAGGATTTGTTTTGAAAAAGCATTGGGAACATAAAAGCTTTATTTTCTTATCTTTTACGTAAATGGTGACGTGGCACGAACTAATATATCAATTGCAATATTAAATATGCACAACTATAGAGGGTCTGGCTTTTGGAGATTGAAACTGGACTCTTCATGCATCGAAGGCTTTTTTTTCTTTTTCAGTTTATATTGTACAAGCACTCTCCAGTAATGCTCTTTCCTAGCATGGACAGAGAAATCTCCTGTGGTATAGAGAAAGAGTGTAGCCAACAACCACAAACCATGATCTTCCAAATGTTAGCCTTGTCTTTTAACTCCAGAGTCTCCAATGTCAAGTGAACAATTGAGCTGAGTGTGCTGTTAACTGTTCATTAAAACTGAATTCCAGGCAGATAAAATAGATTTAAAAAAAATAAAAAATTAGAGGCTAAGCTCAGCTTTAAGAAAAACATAATACATGTATATATATTTGTAGGAAAACAAATGTGCATTTATTTTATTTTTTACACAGGAGCTTGGAAAAAATTACACCCAAGATCAATGGGGTGCAGGTGCAATGTTAAACTTCTACAAATGCTCTGCCAGGCTCTGTATGGGCTTTCAGTTAACTTTGTCTATGAGTGCACTAATTACCGCTCTCATGGTTTAATAACTACCAGTTTGTGTGCCGAGGTGGCAGACAGGACTTGCAGTTTATTCATTCCTAGATCTCTGTGAATAAATGATGCGGATGTGTGTGTTAAAGGTGGAGTTAGCTTTTAATGCAACTCTATATTTAATAATATATCAATTATTGTATTTTTTAGATGCATGCAGTGTAAGTGCCTGAATATGGCTTGGTGTCAGCAGCTTGTGGTCCCCTTTTAGCAGAACTCAGGCTGGGAGAAGCAGCATGAGGAGCCAATCAGCTGTGCTGCAGTGCTCATGTGCTAACAAGGGACATGATAGTAGAACAAGTGAGCGGAGTGACAGAGAATTAAACTCATAGGTCTGGCAGAGGGAGAAGCTGGTCAGGGAGCAAATTAGTTGTGCTGCATTGCTCATGTGCCAGCAAGAAACATTTTGATAGGAGTGAAAATCCGGGTGACTGAAAGATAAGCCCATCAGTCTGTTGCTTCCCTTTTCATTGTCCAGTCACAGGTTAGGGGAGGGAGAAGACCTGTAAGTGTCAGTTTACTGCAGCAGAGAAAGAGCAGGTCTGTTCTGTGAAGTCTTGCCAACCTACCAATTGAAATTCACTAACACAACACCCAAAATTTACTGGCACGGCCAATTTTCTACTGGCATTTCCAAAAGTTACAAAATTACAGTTTTAAGTGCAAATTTCCATATTTGGGCTACAAACAAGTATAATATGCAATTATGTGATTTAAAGTAGATATTAAAGCGGAGTTCCGGCCTCTGAAACTATTTTTCAATAAAAATACCCCCGGGACAATCAGGGCTTGTACATTTCATAATAGATAGCCTCTGAACTGTCCCAGGTTGCACTTGTTTTTTTAGAAAAATATTTATCTTGAAAATGTCTTGTTCAGCGCTGCCATCTCAGGTGTGGGCAGCTCAAGCCAGCGCGTCCTCTTTTCCGTTTCCTCTTCAGTCCCAGAATGCCCTGCACCGGCCCCGTTAGTTCCGGGGCAGGCGCGGCAGGCCCAGAAGCTGTTTAGCAGGGAACGAGGCGCCTGCACCAGAACTGACGAGCGGGGCCGGTGCAGGTGCATTGATTCCTGGGAGCGATGACGTTCAGCTCCCAGGAATCAATGCAAGCAGGAAGTGACGGTGCAAGCCGCGGCCGCAGAGGGAGGAAGTGGAAGAAAGGTAAGTATATTTTCTTCAGTATCAAGGTAAGTAATTGAAAAAAAAATAGGGACTATCAATTTCTTTTTTAGGTGACACTGAGCAAGCGGATGGCCCAAAGCTGATTTTGAGGCCGGAACTCCGCTTTAAAGCAAAAAACATATTTCTTATTTTATTTTTAATATAGTAAGTAGCTCAGGGTTGGAAGGGGCAGGTTCACACACATGAAACTGACTCTCACAGTGACACTGACAGCATTGTGCAGCAGCACAGATGATGATGACACCTCACCGACACGTCCCCTCCTGAGTCACAGTGACAGTCTATCTCCACGCCAGGTGGTCCCTTCAATCCACTCCAGTCCCAACAGCACTGACAGTCCTGCTCCCAACTTGCCTTGCTCCCGTCCCGCAGACCCGCACACGAAGCTTCGACTGCTCCACCCAGCTCTGTTGCACCCTGACATCACACAACATGCTCAGGCACCGCCTCTACCAGACCCCCTCTCGCCGGCACCATCTGAAGACACTGTAGCAGGCACTCGGATGGTCTTGTCCGACTCCAGACTGAAAGCCAAATGTCACAGCCATATTTTTACTGGCAACCTTTTGCTGTCACTGGCAGGAGAAAAGTTCCTGTTTTTTACTGGCTGCCAGTAAAAATACAGATGGTTGGCAACACTGGTGCTGTGTGGTGTAACTGGATATGTAGAAATACAAATCCTTTGGAATGTAAAATGGCTACCATATACAAATTATATGTATTTAATTTGTGTTTTGAGCTGTGTTTCTGGAGTTCAGCTTTAAAGAGGAGCTCCTATATTACTATTAGCAGGGTATTGATTCAAAATGAGGAGATATAATTTGAAGTAGAATTTCAGGCTACCTTCCAATTAATCTTAGACTTGCTTCCTCCCTCTCCCTCTTATGCTGACCTACCTGTGTAAGAAAGATGCAAAACAAAACCAAAGACATTCCCGGCTCAAGGAAGGAAGCACATAGAAGGAAAGAAATTCCTTCCATGTGCTTCTTGCTGCAAATGCCAGTTATAGGTGAGGGTAGTGGCCATTTGTTTATACTGTTGAAATATTGGTGAGCTGCCATTGTGCTATATGCTGAGTGTCCAGTGTGCCCCTGTGTCTTTAAGGAGGGGTGGGCTCCATCCAGGCTCACCTATCCTCTGCCTTGTCCATTATAATTCATGTGCTGCCATTGTGGAGGCTCTCACAATTTAGAGTAAGCACTACAGATACTGGAGTGCCTTGACATTGCAAATATGCACAAACTAAACATCTGTTTTTAACACATAATGTTAGACAGGACAATTCGGTTAGTTAGTAGGCTGGTCAGTAAGTTTAACCCAGAATTTCTTTGGTTTTGTTTTGCATGTGTTGCCCTTCCATGTGCTCCTTGCTGCAAAGACCAGATATAGGTGAGGGCAGTGGCCATTTGTTTTTACTGTGTAAGAAAGATGTATATGCTTACCTTTTTTTCAGCCTGCTCCAGTCTGGTTATGTGATCCTCTGTGTCAGCCAGCAGTGGCTGCAGAAGAGAGGAGAAAACACTTGACAACGACTGACAATGCCTGGGAGAGATGACTCCATCCATAAGCTTCCAATGGCCCATTTATTGTTGTTGCTCCATCCTCTCCCCTGAATCTGCTGCTGGCTTACATTCTACTTTAATACAGCCAGCTAAAATATTTACTTACTTTTCCTGCAATGCAAGAGATGCTAATTTGCTCATGAAGAACTGCAGGAAAAAGGAATACATCTTTGCAATATGTATATGTTTTTTTTTTTAGCCTCCCAAAGGAATGGGTATTCGGTTCGGGCAGCAATTTTTCACGCTGCTTAGTACTTCCTGTTTCAGCTTTGCAACTTCCTTTGTCATCTGCCTGCTTATTGGACAATCAACATTGTGATGCTGCAAAGTTATAACAGAAAATAGAAGTTATCTATACACTGGAACCCAACACCCTGCCCAATATCATGTTTTTGATTTTCTCCATTGTTCACGGCATACTCAGGGCATAAATGAGAGCTGTAACTCAGAGTTGAGACAGAGGTGGCCAGGTGTTGTTGTGACTTGTACAGGAACTGAGCAGAGAAAACTTCCACCGCATAAAGAGGGATCATTTTTTTTTTCTTTATTAACCATTGGGGAACACAGCACTGTATAGACGACATTCAGCTTAGTGCTGTGTCCCTTAAAGTGGTTGTTACCTCAATAATGGAATTCACCGCCAGCCCCCCCCCCCCCTAAAATTTCTAGGCATACCACACTGTATAAGTGTTTTTAATAAAACTAAGCTTGTAAATATCTTTCTATAGCTATCTTCAAGCCAGTCACGTGACTCCCGACTGGTCTATTACTCCGATTCCCGGGCTACAGCGCGAGGGTCCGGAAATCTCCCTCTGATGTCAGCTGGGGAGGTCATGTGGCCACTCAGCCCCTCTTGCTGTAGCTCTGGATCCGAGTAGGAGACTGGTTGGGAGTCACGTGACCAGCCTGAAGATAGCTGTAAAAAGGTATTTACAAGTTTCCTTTTATTAAAACACCTATACAGTGTGGTATGTCTAGATATTATAGAGGGGCTGGTAGTGACAATTTGTAATATTTTATCTTCTACTAATAGCAGCAGAAAGGGGGGGGCGGAGACAGAGACACAGACACAAGCTGAGGTGCAGGGAGGGGATGAGGGGGGCAGAGTATACTTGACAGACCACGGAGGCAGGCAGGCGGACCACAGTGATCAGGGCTCAGCAGCCATGATTATCATGGTCAGGACACAGAGGGGGACACAGGAAGTGGCAGGTTCAGCCAGGTTTTTTACAGCTTAGAGAGGGGCATATTGGACAACACAAGCACTGTGCTGTTTAATCTGCTATAAGGGAACAAACACTTTAATGCATATTAAAGAGAAGAGGATTACGGCAAGTACATAAAATAAATTTATATTTTCTTTTTTTTTTTTTAGGAAGCAATAAAAAACAGACAGCTACAGTTTACCACTATGTGTAACAGTCAGTGGTAGTGGACTAGTAAATTGCATAACCCAAGATGTGCTCATCTTGTGATGTGGCTAGAACAAACATGCTTTGTATCCAGTACAGGTTAAACAGTTATCACGTGATGAGACTGTTGGAATCAAACATGGATTCAATTAGATTTATTAACAGACATTAAAGAATAGTGCATAAAAATGAGGTGTTGATATGTTTTAAGGCTATCCTGCTCTTTTCTTGAGGCTTGCCCTAAGGAAGAAACAGCAACACCTTTTTATTTCTTGAACATGTGGTAAGAAAAGTGATGTTCAGTTGCTTTTGGTTACCGTAGAATGCGAGTATTCTACAAGGCCATGTATTTTACTTTTAAACCGCAAGCTCCATTTACATATAGGTTAACTCAAACATGCTGTCATTGTTTGGCCACAAGCAGAGAGTTTAGAAATGTTAAAGGACGCTTTCATTTATTAGTAATACTAACATAGCCAACACCTGGAATGAAAAACTCTGTGCATGAGATCACATAAAACACAATGGAATTAGGAATCCTTTTTTCAGTTAAACCATTTTATATCACATTATTATTTTTTATGCTCTCTGGAGCCACTGCAGATTGCCAACATGCATATGCCACAAAGAAAAACTGTTTGGTAATAGAATATATATGTGTAAAGGTTAAATGCAGCTCTTTCTTTCTGCTACAGTAAGTGTGATACTGTACACAGGTTATGGAAATAGTACTTATGACTTGTGTTTCCTGAAGTCTACTAGGGGATGTTCTGGGCTTACAAATTGGGAATATACAGCAAGCATTTTTATGGAATGCATGCTTAGTATATTTCTGAATTACCCCAGGGAAGCCCTAAATACAGGGTGCTCTTCTTTGCAAACTGCAAAAAAGGGTATAGTCATACTGTGGCCCTCTCCCTGTGCCTCCCCTTTGGGTGGCCATTGTGCTTAGTGGCCAAAAGGAAGGACGGCAGGCATGCTTGCTGATTGGCTAACACAGCATCCCAGATTTAAAGAGGTTGTAAACCTCCTAAAAAAACATGTAAGACAAAGGCATAATGAGCTAGTATGCATCACATACTAGCTCATTATGGAATACTCAACTTATAACGAAGCCCTTCCAGCAGCACCTGCTCACCGCTGAGACGGCCGACATGTTCATCCATCTTGCTTCCGGGTTTGCGTCCTCCAGCCGTCTGGCCAGAGCCGCTATGACGTCACTCCCAGCGAATGTGCGCTGGAGACGCCGTTCACAGCACAGGGCTCTGAAGGAATGGCACAGGCGGCATTTCCTTCAGAGCGCATGTGCCAGTGTAAAGTAGTGAGTGTACAGCTTGAATAACCATGTACATTTTATGTCCCTTCAAAATAACTCAACACACAGCCATTAATGTCCAAACTGCTGGCAACAAAAGTGAGTACACCCCTAAGTGACAATGTCCAAATTGGGCCCAAAGTGTCAATATTTTGTGTGGCCACCATTATTTTCCAGCACTGTCTTTACCCTCTTAGGCATGGAGTTCCCCAGAGCTTCACAGGTTGCCACTGGAGTCCTCCTCCACCCCTCGATGATGACATCACGGAGATGGTGGATGTTAGAGACCTTGCGCTCCCCCACCTTCCATTTGAGGATGCCCCACAGATGCTCAATAGGATTTAGGTCTGTAGACATGCTTAAAAATCAAAAAACGTGCTGCGCCAGAAGTGCACAAAAATAATAAGTGATTAATGAATCAACAAGTGTTATCAACAAAATATAGTGTCCATCATATGTGCTCTGATGAAACATAAATGTTCATATAAAGTGCTCCAAAGTAATGATTAGTATATCCAGGTGATGACAGGACAGCCTCAATCCCTTGTGAATCAAGCAGGAACCACCAGTGTGTGAACTCCCTCCACCAGTAAGATTGGCCTCTCACCTTGATACCAGACCCAAACGGGCCAGCATGAGCATATCAGGGGATAAACAGACTATCACAGGTAACCTCTCCAGCCTTCACCTCCGGGGGTCGCCAGGACATAAAATAAAGATAAAGCAAAGATCTAGTGCTCTCTGAATGTAAATAATGAGCTTTTATTGAGCATAAAGGGGTAACTCACATTTGTTGGGCACTCAGCCGTGCCTGCTGTTATGGCATTCAGTGTTAGAGAGTAGCACCCGAGCGATCGGCGTCAGGCACGCAGGCTCCGCCTCCCTATACGCGTTACGCCTGGAGCGTGGGCTCCGTTTGGCTTCTTCGGTAGGACCCCTACCGAAGAAGCCAAACGGAGCCCACGCTCCAGGCGTAACGCGTATAGGGAGGCGGAGCCTGCGTGCCTGACGCCGATCGCTCGGGTGCTACTCTCTAACACTGAATGCCATAACAGCAGGCACGGCTGAGTGCCCAACAAATGTGAGTTACCCCTTTATGCTCAATAAAAGCTCATTATTTACATTCAGAGAGCACTAGATCTTTGCTTTATCTTTATTTTATGTCCTGGCGACCCCCGGAGGTGAAGGCTGGAGAGGTTACCTGTGATAGTCTGTTTATCCCCTGATATGCTCATGCTGGCCCGTTTGGGTCTGGTATCAAGGTGAGAGGCCAATCTTACTGGTGGAGGGAGTTCACACACTGGTGGTTCCTGCTTGATTCACAAGGGATTGAGGCTGTCCTGTCATCACCTGGATATACTAATCATTACTTTGGAGCACTTTATATGAACATTTATGTTTCATCAGAGCACATATGATGGACACTATATTTTGTTGATAACACTTGTTGATTCATTAATCACTTATTATTTTTGTGCACTTCTGGCGCAGCACGTTTTTTGATTTTTATGTTTTTGTTGTGAGGTGTGGACACAATTTATGTATGCAGCCGGATTTATATATTGATTTATTCTAGCACATTTATACACATTTGAATTTCACTTAGTCTTGCGCTGATAGTTTTTTCACTATATTCTGTAGACATGCTTGACCAGTCCATCACCTTTACCCTCAGCTTCTTTAGCAAGGCAGTGGTCATCTTGGAGGTGTGTTTGGGGTCATTATCATCTTGGAATACTGCTCAGTCTCCGAAGGGGGGGATCATGCTCTGCTTCAATAGGTCATAGTACATGTTGGCATTCATGGTTCCCTCAATGAACTGTAGCTCCCCAGTGCTGACCGCATTCATGCAGCCCCAGACCATGACACTCCCACCACCATGCTTGCTATAGACAAGACACACTTGTCTTTGCACTCCTCACCTGGTTGCTGCCACACACGCTTGACACCATTTTAACCAAACAGGTTTATCTTGGTCTCATCAGACCACAGGACATGGCTCCAGTAAATCATGTCCTTAGTTTGCATGTCTTCAGCAAACTGTTTTTGGGCTTTCTTGTGCATCATCTTTAGAAGAGGCTTTCTTCTGGGAGGACAGCCATGCAGACCAATTTGATGCAGTGTGAGGTGTATGGTCTGAGCACTGACAGGCTGACCTCCCACCCCTTCAACCTCTGCAGCAAACTGGCAGCACTCATACGTCTATTTCCCAAAGACAACCTCTGGAATAGGGTGCTGAGCACATGCACTCAACTTCTTTGATCGACCATGACGAGACCTGTTCTGAGTGGAAGTTGTCCTGTTAAACTGCTGTATGGTCTTGGCCACCGTGCTGCACCTCAGTTTCAGGGTCTTGGCACTCTTCATATAGCCTAAGCCATCTTTATGTAAAGCAGCAATTCTTTTTTTCAGATCCTCAGAGAGTTGTTTGCCATGAGGTGCCATGTTGAATTTCCAGTGACCAGTATGAGAGAGTGAGAGCGATAACACCAAATTTAACACACCTGCTCCTCATTCACACCTGAGACCTTGTAACCCTAATGAGTCACATGACACCAGGGAGGAAAAATGGCTAATTGGGCCCAATTTGGACATTGTCATTTGGGGGGACTCACTTTTGTTGCCAGAGGTTTAGACATTAATGGCTGTGTGTTGAGTTATTTTGAAGGGACAGCAAATTTACAATGTTATACAAGCTGTACACTCACTACTTTACATTGTAGCAAAGTGTCATTTCATCAGTGTTGTCACATCAAAAGATATAATAAAATATCTACAAAAATGTGAGGGGGTGTACTCACTTTTGTGAGATACTGTGTATATGTATATATATATATATATATATATATATATATATATATATAAATACATACTCATCGACCACTTTATTAGGTACACCTTGCTAGTATCGGGTTGGACCCCCTTTTGCCTTCAGAACTGCCTTAATTCTTCATGGCATAGATTCAACAAGGTGTTCCTCTGAGACTTTAGTCCATATTGACATGATAGCATCATGCAGTTGCTGCAGATTTGGTGGCTGCACATTTATGATGCAAATCTCCTGTTCCACCACATCCCAAAGGTGCTCTATTGGATTGAGATCTGGTGATTGTGGAGGCCATTGGAGTACAGTGACCTCATTGTCATGTTCAAGAAATCAGATGACTTGAGCTTTATGACATGGTGCATTATCCTGCTGGAAGGAGCCATCAGAAGATGGGTACACTGTAGTCATAAAGGGATGGACATGGTCAGCAACAATACTCAGGTAGGCTGTGGCATTTAAATGATGCTCAATTGGTAATAAGGGCCCAAAGTGTGTTAAGAAAATATCCCCCACACCATTACACCACCAGCCTGAACCGTTAATACAAGGCACAATGGATTCATGCTTTTAGGTTGTTTACACCAAATTCTGACTCTTCTATCTGAATTTCGGTACAGAAAAAGGAGACTCCTCAGACCAGGCAACCTTTTTCCAATCTTCTATTGTTCAATTTTGGTGAGCCTGTGCGAATTGCTGCCTCAGTTTCCATTCTTAGCTGACAGGAGTGACACCCGGTGTAGTCTTCTCCTTCTGTAGCCCATCTGCTTAAAGGTTCAACAAGTTGTGCGTTCAGAGACGATATTCTGCATACCTTGGTTGTAACAAGTGGTTGTTTGAGTTACTGTTGCCTCTCTATCAAAACGAACCAGTCTGCCCATTCTCCTCTGACATCAACAAGGCATTTTTGTCCGCTCAAATGCCGCTCACTGGATATTTTTTATTTTTTGGATCATTCGATGTAAACCCTAGAGAAGGTTGTGCGTGAAAATTCCAGTAGATCAGCAGTTTTTTAAATTCTCAGACCAGCCCTGTTCAAAGTCCCTTAAATCCCCTTTCTTCCCCATGGTGATGCTCAGTTTGAACTTCAGCAAGTCATCTTCACCATGTCTAGATGTCTAAATGCATTGAGTTGCTACCGTGTGTTTGGCTGAGTAGCAATTTGCCTGTGGCTGGCTGGTACAGAGCATGTGGGTGGCTGGCTCTCTTGCACCCTGTCTGTGGATGGCTGGCTGTCTGGCACCCTGTGGTGGGTGGCTGGCTTGCACCCTGTGGTGGGTGGGTGGCTGGCTTGCACCCTGTGGTGGGTGGGTGGCTGGCAAAGGGGCTGTGGGTGGCTGGCTCGCTGGTACAGTGCCTGTGGCTGGATGGTACAGGGCCTGTGGATGTGGGTGGCTGGCTGGCACCAGGCTGCTGTGGGTGGGTGTATGGCTGTGATACACTCTTGCGAGACTAGTCCCGACTCCAGATGAGGCTATCCAAGGCGAGGGAGGCGGCCTGAGAAGGCAGAATGATGTCACAAAAATATCGGCAATATCGGCCAGTTCCGGGGCCGATACCAATATATCGGGGAAAGTGCATATCGGCCCCTCGATAATCGGTCTATCCCTAGTTTTTATCTAGATATATATATATCTATACACATATATAGTACTTTGCAAAAGGTTTAGGCAGGTGTTAAGAAATGCTGTAAAGTAAAAATGCTTTCAAAAATATACAGCAGGTAAAATAAGTATTGAACACGTCACCGTTTTTCTAGTCAAATATAATTCTAAAGGTGCTATTGACATGAAATTTTCACCACATGTCGGTAACAATCCATGCAATAAACACATACAATGAGAACAATAAACACATACAAATAAGTTCAGAAATTAAGTTATGTGTAATAAAATTGAATGACACAGGGAAAAGGTATTGAACACATGAAGAAGGAGAGGTGCAAGAAAGCATGAACAGCCAAGACACCAGCGGAAATCTATCAGTAATTAGAAAGCAATCCTGCCCCCGTGTCAGTGCAAATTAATATCAGCTGGTTCTGTCTGATGGTTTATAAAAAGGTGTCTCAATACTAAGGTGTCACACAAGAAACATCTCATGATGGGTAAAAGCAAAGCGTTCTCTCAAGACCTTTGCAACCTTTTTGTTGCAAAACATACTGATGGCGTTGGTTACAGAAGGATTCCTAAACTTCTGAATGTTCCAGTGAGCACAATTGGGGCCGTAATCTGGAAGTAGAAAGAACATAATTTCATTATAAACCAAACACAACCAGGTGCTTCTCACAAGATTTCTGACAGAACGGCCCAGCCAATCACCTGACTTGAATCCAATAGAAAATCTATGGAAAGAACTAAAGATCAGAGTTCATAGAAGAGGCCGACGGAACCTTCAGGATTTGAAGAATGTGTGGAAGAATGGGCCAAAATCACACCTGAGCAATGCAAGCGACTAGTTTCTCCATACAGGAGGCGTCTTGAAGCTGTCATTACCAACAAAGGATTTTGTACGAAGTATTAAATAGATTTTAGTTAGCATGTCCAATACTTTTTCCCTGTCTCATTCTATTTTACTACACATAAACTTAATTTCTGAACTTATTAGTTTTGGTTGCTTTGTATGTATGGATTGCATGGGTTGTTACTGACATGTAGTGAAAATTTCATGTCAATAGCACCTTTAGAAATATATTTACCTAGAAAAATGGTGACGTGTTCAATACTTATTTTACCCACTGTATATTGTAATTGTTTATTTTATTAAATAACAAAATGCAACATGAGTGAGCAGAAGATAACTGTAAATGAAATCAATATTTGGTTTGACTACCCTTTGGCTTCAAACCAGCATCAATTCTTACTCTTGCACACTTTGTATACTTGCACAAAGTCAGGGATTTTGTAGGATTAGAGTCAGGTGTATGATTAACCATTTATACCTAGCAGGTGATAATGATCATCAATTTCATATAACGTTTGAAACACAGCCATGGTATGAAACCCAAACAGCTATGCAGGAGGCTTAAAACTGAGGAACAGTCAGGCTCTGCAACTAAGGTGAGGTTGTGGAAGACAGTTTCATGTCACAGGTTATACACTATGGCAAGACTGAGCACAGCAACAAGACACAAGGTAGTTATACTGCACCAGCATTGCAGGCAAAAATGTCAAAACAGACTGGGGTTTTAAGATATGTTTAAGCTCTTTTGAAGAAGCACAAAGAAATGGGCAATGTTAAGGACCGTAGATGTAGTGGTTGGCCAAGGAAACCTAATGCAGCAGATGAAAGACACTTTATGCTTACTTCCCTTTCTTTGACATCAGAAGATGTTCAGCAGTCCCACCAGCACAAAACCTGTCAGAAACCAGTGGGACCCAGGTACACTCATCTACTGTCCAGATAAATCTGGCCAGAAGTGGTCTTCATGGAAGAATTGCAGCCAAAAAGCCATACCTTCAATGTGGAAACAAAACTAAGCAACACAAGTATGCATGAAAAAATAGGAACTGTGTTGCAGAAAAATGGCAGCAGGTGCTCTGGACTGATAAGTCAAAATTTGAAATATTTGGCTGTAGCAGGTGACAGTTTGTTCACCGAAGGGCTGGAGAGCGATACAATAATGAGTGTCAGCAAGTAACAGTGAAGCATGGCGGAGGTTCCTTGCAAGTTTGGGCCTGCATTTCTGCAAATGGAGTTGGATATTTCGTCAGGATCAATGGTGTCCTCAATGCTGAGCAATACAGGCAGATACTTATCCATCATGCCATACCATCAGGGAGGTGTAAGAATTTATTCTGCAGCAGGGTGACAACCCCAAATATGCAGCTAATATCATTAATAAATATCTTCAGTGTAAAGAAGAATAAGGAGTCCTGGGAATGATGGCTTGGCCCGCCAAAGAGCCCTGTTCTCAACATCATCTAATCTGTTTGGAATTACACAAAGAGACAGATATATAATAAGGCAGCCTACATCTGCAGAAGATCTGTGGTTAGTTTTCCTTGAAGGCAAAGGGTGGTCATACCAAATATTGATTTGATTTGGAATTCTCTTCTGTTCATTTTGTTAATTGATAAAAAATGAACAAATTAACACATCTATTTCTGAAAGCATTCCTAATACACAGCATGATTTTCACACCTACCTAAAGGTTTGCACAGTACTATTTATTTATATATATATAATATATATTAATGGTGATAGCCACATATTATTCCTGTTTAATTTAGTAGCAACTGCTGATTTCAATACAGCACCAGTTATTTTAATCTGGCAAAAACTACCATAAACAAAAGAATTTACAAACCACATGAACCTGTTTGTGTATAGTCTCTGTCAAATGAGAATACAGGTTACCTCACATGTTGATAACATTTTATCAGGGGGACTGTTCTACAATGATTAGTTTAGTACATACAAAGGTAAAATGTTAGTTTATAGTGGTGCTTGAGAGCAGAGCGCGAAATTCTTCTTTTCTATCCTCTTCTTCTGGTTTATAGCAATGAACTTTTCCTGTATGCTTTACAGAGTACATAAAACTATTTACACAAGTCCCTAGCCCCTAGGTGAGCTTACAGTCTAATGAATCATGGGAAGTCCTATAGAAAAAACAAACTCAGCAAGGCCAGTTTGGATAGAGGCCTTTTGGACTGGGATAGGAATCCAGAGCACCTGGTGAAAATTCCAAAAACACAAAAGGAACATACAAACCCCATGCAGATAGTGTCCCTGGTGGTAACTGACCCAACCTTTGCTAGGCCATAGTGCTTTTTTGTAGTCCTGACAGTTTAAACAGTAAAGGAAATCCTTGTTAAAGTCCAGTATCATTTTAATCTTCAGTCTGGCACATTTAACATTTCACCCCTTATTAAACTTGGCATTGTACAGCCAAAGCCCCTCAGGGCCATTCCCTTTACCTCACCAGCACTACAACTGGTCTGAAAAATGTCCGTCCCTTGCTGATTTGAACAATGCAGCGAGCAACAGCTGTAAGTCTTGGACGCAGCTCGATGAACTTTCATCTTGTAATATAGAGTTTCCTGGGTCGCTTTCCAAAGCAATGTCTAACTTTATTACCGTTTTGTTGTCTCTGCTTTTCCATAGAAAGAGTCTTCCAGCAGTACATCCGAATATTTTGCTGAACGTGGAGAAAGTGGATTAAGCAACATATTAGCCACCACAGTGAAGGAGCAGGCCGTGCTGAGAAACATGTAAGTTTCTTTCTAAGGTGACGATATCATGAGGTGATAGTGATGTCTGAATCTGGAACTTGCAGTCTGAGGCGCTGTGGAAATGCTTGCCAGATAATTCTGTATGGAATTGCTCCTAAAAGCTGCATTGTGTCAGAAGGAAACAAATCGGGGACAGCTGCTCTTAGGTGATGTCATGTTTTCCCCATCACATTTATTTGACGCAGCTCATTTGCATACCTCCGACGTTCAGGACGTTTGAACGTTTGGCATGTGACAAACGCGTTTGCTAAACTAGATTGATGATATGCTGTTTTAGGCCTCTAGCGATTCAGGCCTCCGTTTACATGTACGCTGTAAAAATCATGGCACTGGCGAAACAGTGTATTGAGTAATACCATTAAGTGCCTTGGGATGCATTCCTTAAAAAGCCCTATTTGTGCTATAATATTTTATTCAGCCTCTACTGAAATACGATCCGAGTATGCAATATTGACCTTAACATCTGTAACAAATTTAGCGAGTACAATGTGAACTTCTCCATGGCAGAGTGAGTAAATATGTACGTATGTATATCCCCGCATGTCGAGGGAAAACCAAGATAATAAAGCATGATACGATCCCCCTGCAAACAATGTTGCTTGTCATGGTGATGTATGTATGGCAGTTTTGTTACGCTACACAGGAAGAACGTTTAGCGAGCCTATTTAAGTTTAACTAATGAATTACATAAGTAGTAAGAACAAACTTTTTTTTTTTTAACTTTCACTGTAGAGTAAAGAAGACGAAAGCTGTGAAGGATGCTGACTGTGGATTCGGCAGCGATTTAAAAGTTTGTCCTCCCCTTGGGCTAGGCAGCCCTGACAAAGGAAAGCAGACTACCCCCCTATCTGAACTAGCGTGTAGGAGTGGGGAACAAGCTAAGCATTGCATAAATACACCCCATAACAGCTTGGAGCTTCCTGATCCTGAAGTGGAAAATGAGGTTAATCGCAGACAGCCTTGTGGAAGTAGCAGCCAGCAAAAATCCCAATCTGCAGAGTGGTTACAGGCACAAGACCTGACCAAGACTCTTTCCTGGATCTGTGAGTCAGCACTGCCAGAAGATAAACAAACTCTCCGAACAAGTATTATGCAACACAAGAGGAGAAGACACAGCTCGGAAGAAAAAAACAAAGTGGCTTCTAAGAAAGCAGATTCAAGGGACAATATTGTTTTAAGCCAGGCTGATACAGATCCAGAGGCCACAGAAAACATGCCTTTGGCTTTAAGGATTCTAAACTATAAAAAGCCATTAACAGCCACAGGTAGCCCAGAGGCTCCCATGGAAGAACAATGTAAACCTGGTGGAAAGCCTGAAAATTTGCCATCCAACAAGTTAAAACGTCAAAGGATTAAAAAGTAAATTGGTTTATTGCAAATATAACATTAGCCCGCATTTAAAGCCAAACTCCAGCTTTTGATGCACTTTATAAGCTGGTCCAAACAAACTATGTCCCTCACTATTATGTGAGGCCACTGGAATGTTCTGTGTACATTGTATGTAGCTGAGGCTACATACAGCATACCGCTCTGTGTTCTGGGTTCAAGCCGAGACCTTCCTGTCCCATACTCCGAACACAATAGAGTGTATCTGAACAGCACTCAGCCATTCAGAGAAAGCAATGTATTCTAGCAATGAATACAAAGCTTCCTCTGATTGGCTAAGTCACAGAGGAGGGCTGATGATGTCACAACCTCTGACCCAGCCAATCAGATTCTGGGTATGAGACAGGAAGGTCTCGGCTCGAACACGTAACACAGTGATGTATGCTGTATGTAGCCTCAATTACATTGAATTTATACCACACATCCCGCTGCCTCACATGTTAGCAAGAGACAGTTTTTTGGGCCAACTTGGCCCAAACAAACTTTGTAAAGTGTATCAAAAGCTGGAGTTCAGCTTTAAAACAAAATTCTTTGTTAAATCTAGAAAAAAATCAGCTTTTTCATTACAAAATTTACAGTAATAAAAGGGTAGTTGGGATTGGATTGGCTGCTCTGGTGCAACACAGACAGTTCTTTTTTTCAGAAATGCAGAAGATCCCCTATGAGAGGAAGACCAACAATAATCTTTGGTTTTTCCGTTCTGAAAAGGTATTGGTAGATTGAATCCACTGCCAATATGTTATATATTAAAGACGTCAGTAGTTTGTGCCTTTGACTTTTCTACAAGTAGTTGTTACTCTGTGGACCACCAAATTTATATTTTAGAGAATTGATGAATATAATATTGCCATCTAAATTTGTATTGGCCATGACAACTGTGAAAACTTAGGAACTGTGGTGAAGCGAGCGCACTATTCAACTGTCAAAAAAACCTGAAGGCAACTTATGGTTTAGCTTGCCAAAAGCCTCTCTTGATGGAGGCAGTCTTTAAAACTATGATTACATACAAACAGTTTTCTGATAACTGAACAGTTCTTACTAGTATTAAAATATGGTGAGCCCTCTTTCCACATGAGTTCTTTTCACAAACAACACACAAGCACATTTCTTACTGTATAGAGCGTTGTGCTTAAATGTAGACACTCATATGTTTGGCTTTTGGTTGGCTCTCCCACGCAGCTATCATAGCACATTGATCATATGAAATATGGACTGGGAACTGATCCCTACAACATAAGCGATTAAGAGGAACAAGCTGTTTTTAGTGGCTTGCGTGGAAACAAACCATGCACCAGAAATCCATGCTGAATCCAAACCAAGCCATAAATATTTCTCAGCATTCCTTAATGCATGTATTACTCTTCTCAAAAATGTAGGCAACCCGTTATACATTTTTTTCTTTAATTTGCATGCCACTAGGACTTTAGTATTCCAGTGATGATATGCAAATAATGTGCATGCCCCCCCCCAGGTATGTTTCACAGACAAAAGTTAAAATAATTCAGCTTGCATGTTTATCCATTAAAGGGGAATAACAAGAGAACTAAAAATCCTATATGTGTTGAACCCCTTCATATGGTATTAAAAACCCACCCTTCTGATTCCCAGTTCTTTGGTGCTAGATCTACAGCAAGGTGCCCTTCACACCCGGCTGTCCCTTTTGGTATGAGAGATCTGCCAATGCACATCAGTGGACCAATTAGAGTGCATGCACTTTATTATTATCCAACACACTGCAGCTTACCATTATGTGCTGTGTGTAATGTGGTTTCCTGTTGTGCATTGTACAATAGCAGCTATTTTAGTTTCATTCATTCAACAGATGAAACCACACCTCACATAGAGCTGTGTATTAATGTATATTTCGGTAACCCAAGCAATAGTAATAGTCTAAATAGACCCTTAGAGACTTTATTTGCAGCATCACTTACTAATCTTGTAATAATTTCATTGAATGATGGCTCTTTGCAGTCCCCATAGAGATCCACTGCACATTAGGATGTTTGTCTGATGGGACTGCTGTATTTCCCTGAACTAGCTTTAATCCACCAGGAAATGTAGACAATACTGGGACAGAGATCTTTCTGATAGTTTTGGGGGTGTTGGAGATGGAGACCACTTTGTTATCAAACAATGATTTATATTTTTCTTGAAAACCATAATGGAAAGGCTTTAGGTCTACATTGAGTTCCTTCAAAAGTCACAGATTTTCCTGTCTTCTAGCTAACTTGTATCTTTAAACTGGTGCAAGTTATCTCTTATTATTAATGTATATTGACCAGTTCAGACCAGTTAGGAACTTGTTCATGTAAATGTGACTTCCTTTTTTTCAGTGATGAGTAGGTTGATCCTCAGCCGATTTGGATACTCATGGGAATTTTTACAAACAATTCTGGTTTATATAATCTACATTCTCAGGAAGCTCTATGTGTTTCTCAATGTTTGTTCTTTTTGTATTTTTAATAAAGTTCTGTTTTTATGGCTTTTTGTAATCTCTGGCACATATGCTTACACGCACTAAACAAAAGTAGTCATCCCTTTGTTTGCTTTGTGTTTTAACCACTTTAAGACTGCCCCATAGCAGTTTTACGGCTACAGGGCTGTGCAGAATCACGTATATACTGTATGCGATTCTGTACTTCCGCCTGCAGGAGACATGCCCACTGCCGTCGGGCCTCTTCTTTTGTGATTATTCACAGCAGAAGCTGATCTGCGGGTGCCAGGCACTGGATGTCCTCCGGCACCTGTTGAATGTCGGTAATACACACAGAACTGATATATGCCTATGTAAACAAGGCAGATCCCAGTTCTGGCAGGGGGGGAAGGAATGGATTTTGCATTCTTGCAATGCAGGGAACAAAATTGATCTCTTCCCCTAGTAAAAGCACTTAACATAGTACACAAAAAACACTGGCTATGCACACATGTAATCCTTTGATCGCCCCTGATGTTTAACCCCTTCCCAGCCAGTGTCATTAGTACAGTGACCGTGTATATTTTTAGCACTGATCACTGTTTTAGTGTCACTGGTTCCTGCAAAGTCTAAAAAGTGCCAGTTAGTGTCCGATTGTCTGCCACAATATCGCAATCCTGCTATAGGTCGCTGATTACTAGTATAAAAAATAAATAAATAAAAACTCCCTAAATATATCCTATAGTTTATAGGCACTATAACATTCACGTATACCAATCAATATACGCTTATCGGGATTTTATTTACCAAAAAACATGTAGCAGAATACATATTGGTCTAAATTTATAAAGAAGTTATATGTTTTACTTTTTTTTTTTTTTTATTGGATATGTTTTACACTAGAAAGTAAAAAATATTCTTTTTTGTTTTTTTTTTTTCTAAATTGTCGGTCTTTTTCTGTTCATAGTGCAAAAAATAAAAATGCAGTGGTGATCAAATTCCACCAAAAGAAAGCTCTATTTAAGGGGAAAAAAATGACATCAACCTTATCACTTTATTTGGGTACAGCTTTGCATGACCGTGCAATTGTCAGTTAAAGTAACGAAGTGCTGTATCGCAAAAAATTGCCTGGTCTTGAAGGAGGGTAAGTCTTCCGGGGGTCGAGTGGTTAAAAGCAGCTGAAAAGAATATATTTTATGGTGGAACTACACTGCATCTGAGTACCACAAACAAAAAAAGCTATTTATTCATGTTTAACATTCAAAGCAAATTCACCCATCCATCCTTGTCTCCGTACCTTATTTTGCTGTTGAGATCACTTTAAAAAATACAACCCCCTTAGACCCATTTCACTGCTCCCATTCACTTCTAAACTTCTAGAACGCTTAGTCTACAACCGTCTCAGCTCCTACCTCAGTGAAAATAACCTTCTTGATCCCTTACAGTCTGGCTTTCGCTCGCAGCACTCCACAGAAACTGCCTTACTAAAACTCACCAACGATTTACTAACTGCTAAAACAAATGGCCACTACTCCATACTCCTGCTACTTGACCTCTCTGCTGCCTTTGATACTGTTGACCACCCACTCCTTCTTAATAAACTAATTTCCTTTGGCCTCCCAAGATTCTGCTCTATCTGGGTTCTCCTCCTACCTATCACAGCGCTCCTTCAGTGTTACCCACAACTCTACCTCCCCATTGCCCCTTTCTGTGGGGGTTTCCCAAGGCTCTGTTCTTGGACCCCTCCTCTTCTCTATCTACACTGCCTCCCTTGGCCTCTTAATAACCACCCACGGCTTCCAATACCATCTATACGCTGATGACACTCAAATCTATCTGTCTACTCCTCACCTCACTCCTTCAGTCTCCTCTCGCATTGCTAACTTACTTACTGACATAACATGGGTGTCACACCACTTCCTCAAACTAAACCTCTCTAAAACTAAGCTGGTAATATTCCCCCCTACCTATGCCCCCCTCCACGACTTTTCCATCAAAATTAGTTATGCAACCATCAATCCCTCCCCTCAAGCCAGGATACTAGGTGTAATCCTAGACTCTGATCTGTCCTTTCAGCCCCCAATCCAATCATTGTCAAAAACTTGTAGACTTGACCTCCGTAACATCTCTAAAATTCGCCCCTTTTTAACAACTGAAACCACCAAGCTACTCATTCACTCCCTTGTTATTTCTCGCCTCGACTATTGCAACTCCCTTCTCATAGGCCTACCACTCCATAGGCTATCCCCTCTTCAGTCCATCATGAATTCTGCTGCCAGACTTGTTCATCTTACCAAGTGTCTGCCTCCCCTCTCTGCCAATCCCTACACTGGCTCCCGATTGCCCAGTGATTGAAATTCAAAATACTAACCACAACATACAAAGCCATTCACAACTCTGCCCCGAGCTACATTACCAATCTTGTCTCCAAATATCACCCAAACCGTCCTCTCTGCTCCTCTCAATACCTCCTACTCTCAAGCTCCCTTGTCTCCTCCTCCCATGCTCGTCTCCAGGATTTCTCCAGGGCCTCTCCCATCCTCTGGAACGCTCTACCTCAACCTGTATGGCTATCTTCTACTCTAGCTGCTTTCAGGCGATCCCTGAAAACTCATCTCTTCAGGGAAGCCTATCACTAATCTTCCATCAGCTCATTCCCCACTGTTACAACCTCTTGTAACACCTGCCCCACCCCATTAGATTGTAAGCTCTTCTGAGTAGGGCCCTCTTAATCCTCTCGTATTTTATTGTATTGTAACTGTATGTACTGTCTCCCTTTTATATTGTAAAGCGCTGTGTAAACTGCTGGCGCTATATAAATCCTGAATAATAATAATAGTATTTATGGCTGTGGCCATCTTGGGTAAGGGTAGATGATTCATGTAGCATTTACTTCCTGGAATCCATCCGCCCTTAGCTCATGTATGTAGGCAGGAGAGTATGCTTAGCTGAGAAAACTTTTCTTGGAGACTCTTGGGATGTATGACATCATTTGCCTATTCCTGGAAACCAGGAAGTAACTGAAAAAAAAAAAAGTTTAAAACAAGTAAATATGATATACTTTCCTATTTATTTACTAATGCTTGCATTAGGATTAAAAATAGTCAATGTTGACTGAGAGTTTAAGTTTTGAATATCTTCATTGATTGTTCTGCACAAAGACTATAAAATGTCATTCAAGGACAGATATTGAAGTTGTCCTGTTAATTGCTGTCTGACTGCTGGCAGACTGTGTGGTTTGCCTAATGGCAGCGAACGCCACAAACTTACCTCAAATCAAGGAAAGTTGCTACATCCGTATAAATATGCATGGGTGATAAATATGCATGGGTACAAACATTTCTAAGGCACGCTGACATAATTAGACAATTACAATTTCAAGCAGGATGTGACATTTTGAAATATATCAGTTTATATTCCTTTTGGTTTTTTTTCTCTTTTTGTAATGCTTGTTTTCTGTTTTCTTATGTAAATAATGCAATCACAACATTTAAGTAAAAAATATAATTATAGCTTATGTGTACCTAAAGGCATTTTCTTGGTTTTACCTTGGTTATACTGATTACTGGTATTGGTGTGTATACAATTTTGGGAAAATTAAACAGCTAAAGTGAAAATGGCAACCACTTATTTCAGTTTATACCTGGAAAAAAAATGCAGTTGCATTTGGGAAGGACTGTCCAAGGAATAATACAATACGAAAAGTTTTACAGCATATTTACCAGCTAGTTGTTACATAAACATTTGCATTAAAAAAAAAAGAAAAAAAAAACATTTTTGTAGCATACATCTGCAAAAGTTTGTGAAGCCATACTGATGCACCAACCACTTTTTCTTTGCTTGTTGTGTTGTGAGCAGATACACAATGGAGGTCTTCAGCAGCTATGGAAGGGGACTGGGCTTCAAATGTGTCTCTAAGCCTTTATAGGGGAGCTAAAATTACAGAAATGAAGATTGTCTATGTTATAGAGAATATAAAGAGTCCGTTCTGCTCAGCGGGGGATCGATCCGCCGACCCCCCTCTGAGCAGGTGGATGACAGCTCTGTCTCCGCTCTGTGTGCAGAGAGACGGAGCTGTCAGATCCCCGCTGTCCTCTATGGGGAGATCGAATCAGAATGGGACCACCTGTCTGTTCTCATCGGAATCCCATCGGATCCGATCCTCCAGACGGATGGAAAATAGGATTTCCATCCATCTGGATTTCACAGACAGGATCGGATAGCAGTGGGTGTCAGCGGAGATGTCTCCGCTGACACCCGCTGCCCCATAGGGATGCATGGAGCATCCGATCAGGTCCTCCTAAAAAACTGACAGGCGGATCGGATCGCCCGTGTGAAAGGGGCCTTTTTAAATTTCTCCTGAAAATAACAGTGCACTCCTGTGCCTTGAACTTTATAGCTGTATGTCTTTAATGTGAGATCATCTAAGGCAGGGGTGTCAAACTCAATTTCATTCCAGGCCGCATCAACATTATGGTTGCCATCAAAAGGCCAGCTGTTCTGTAAGACTACTACTACAGAGCGAGACCCCACCCTCCTTTACATCACAGTGACCCCCCCCTTACCATGTGCTGCTGCCAGGGGTGGAGCTGGGAAGCAGAAAGTATAGGGTCTGGAAGAGGACCAGAGGAGGAAAGAAGTCAGCTACTGGAGTCAGCTAATTGCTGAGACCAGGGGAGGCAGAGGTGAGGTGGTGCTGCGGCTGCAGAGAGAGGCGCATAATCTGTAGGAAGAGTCCTATCCTCCACTCTCTTCTGCTGACTGCTGAGACAAGGTGACAAGGAAGGTGCTATAGCCGCAGGAGAGGTGTGATGGCCATATGAAATGGCCTGGAGGGCCAGATTTGGCCCACGGGCCTTGTGTTTGACACGTGTGATCTAAGGTACTGTGACTTCTATTCTTTTGAAATTTGGTGATGTCACCACTGTTCCCTCACTGTTTTACATGCTGGCGAGAAAGGTTTGTCTGAGGAACACCCTCCTTCTGCTTCATTTATTCTGTGGACCTGAGCTTTCATCATCTCCTATACTGCTTCTTGTATATTATACCACCAGTCTTTGGATCACCGGTCACCTGGAGGTTCACTTTGAAATGAAGAAGTAAAGCCCTACCTTTATCAAAATGGCTGTCTCCACACAGAGACACAATGAAGAACACGGCATGGTAAGTCAGTAATGGTGAAAACAAAATCAGCTACAGGGAGACCACAGGTCATCGTTTTTAGGTGGGGTGTTCGTGAGTCTTGATTGAGGACACTTGTACTGATAATTCTTTCACCAATTTACTAGACGATACTTACCACCAGCTTTGAAGCTACAAATAAACAATGTTCACCTAACATAAGTATACAACCGGCCAAATACAGGGTGAGTAATGGCAGGTAAAGGCGCAAGCAGCAAACCACCTTAACAGTAGGTGAGGGGACCTCTTTCAGCTGGAACCCATTCTGATGACAACTGTTGCTCGCCTCCAGTTATGTCTTTATTTCCAATTGCCATATTTTATGAACTGAATAATAGTAATGGAACCTTAAAAAAGTGGTGTCCAAAGGTGGCTAAAGAGTGAATGCAAATGGCAAACTCTGTTATCTAACAAGGACTCATAAATAGTTAAAAATGCAAAAATCAGCTATCTATTTTATAAATTGAATTTATTGACTTTTTAAGACACTAATGAATAATGATATTTTGTGGTACAAGGTCCAGCCCCTTATATTATATACTTGGCTTGGTAAAAACTAATGAAAGAAGGCTTTTAGATGCACTATGCAGTCAGCTTTATACTGTATGTAAAACTATTTTCCAACAAAAAATAAAAGCGATAAGGTTTTATGTTTCCTGAACGTCAAAGAGTCTTGTGAGTCTTCTAAGCATTTTCTGCATCCCTTCCCTCTATAGTTCCATTGGTAGATGTTGCCAAAAATATCCAGAAGTGGCCAGAAGAGGGAAACCAAAAAAGGAAAGTTATATTTTGCAAATTATAGGTCTTGGTGCTGCCCCCTTACACCTGCCTTCCAACAGCTCTGACCTACATATGCCGATATGGTAAATACAGCCTTGAATAGGCTTCCAGGGATGGCTTTTATTACTTTATTGCAGATATAAGCCAGGTGATGCTGAGGTTGCAAAAGGTATTTTTTCCAGAATAAAAATACTCATTTATCGTTTCAGCACACACAAATGGAGACCTCCATGAAGATTTAAAATAAATGCATTTATTCTCTTGGTTTCATTCTGAACTCAGTTCTGTTGTATGCTGATTGAAGACTGAATCATTGCCATTAAACTACTTCACAGTCTGGGATTCATAATACATTTGGAAAGGTCTTCTCTCAATCCCATAGCCTTACATCGTTATGATTACACTAAAATACCCATTTCTGTGTTGCCTTCAAGTGTCTTGTGTTGGAAAACACAGATGAGTCCCAGGAAATTCTGCCCGCAGTCTTTGTTATATTTATGGAACCCAGGCAAGATTTAAAAAGTTGTCAAATTTCCTAGCGTGACGCTACATGGCGGCAGAAATTTGACAGCAAATAGAATCCAGCTGGTCTGTGTTGTCTGCCCGTGCATGCAGTTAGTTTTATTTTAAATGCTCTATTCACCCATAAGTCCTCTGGCCTTATTTACTAATATGTCTAAAGGAGCAATTTTTAAAAACAGACTGTGCTGGCACAACTTTTCCACCCACTGCCAGTCAAGTATTTGAGAAAAGCTCTAAGGTAAAACTGGGCTAGTTGGCTTTTTGCTATTGTTCCTGAGCCACCTACCTCAGAGGACAAAAACACACTGGCATAGCACAGTATTATATATACAGGTCCTTCTAAAAACATTAGCATATTGTGATAAAGTTCATTATTTTCTGTAATGTGCTGATAAACATTAGACTTTCATATATTTTAGATTCATTACACACAACTGAAGTAGTGCAAGCCTTTTATTGTTTTAATATTGATTATTTTGGCATATAGCTCATGAAAAACCAAAATTCATATCTCAAAAAATTAGCATATCATGAAAAGGTTCTCTAAACGAGCTATTAACCTAATCATCTGAATCAACTAATTAACTCTAAACACCTGCAAAAGATTCCTGAGGCTTTTAAAAACTCCCAGCCTGGTTCATTACTCAAAACCGCAATCATGGGTAAGACTGCCGACCTGACTGCTGTCCAGAAGGCCATCATTGACACCCTCAAGCAAGAGGGTAAGACACAGAAATAAATTTTAGAACGAATAGGCTGTTCCCAGAGTGCTGTATCAAGGCACCTCAGTGGGAAGTCTGTGGGAAGGAAAAAGTGTGGCAGAAAACGCTGCACAACGAGAAGAGGTGACCGGACCCTGAGGAAGATTGTGGAGAAGGACCGATTCCAGACCTTGGGGGACCTGCGGAAGCAGTGGACTGAGTCTGGAGTAGAAACATCTAGAGCCACCGTGTACAGGCGTGTGCAGGAAATGGGCTACAGGTGCCGCATTCCCCAGGTCAAGCCACTTTTGAACCAGAAACAGCGGCAGAAGCGCCTGACCTGGGCTACAGAGAAGCAGCACTGGACTGTTGCTCAGTGGTCCAAAGTACTTTTTTCAGATGAAAGCAAATTTTGCATGTCATTCGGAAATCAAGGTGCCAGAGTCTGGAGGAAGACTGAGGAGAGGGAAATGCCAAAATGCCTGAAGTCCAGTGTCAAGTACCCACAGTCAGTGATGGTCTGGGGTGCCATGTCAGCTGCTGGTGTTGGTCCACTGTGTTTTATCAAGGGCAGGGTCAATGCAGCTAGCTATCAGGAGATTTTGGAGCACTTCATGCTTTCATCTGCTGAAAAGCTTTATGGAGATGAAGATTTCATTTTTCAGCACGACCTGGCACCTGTTCACAGTGCCAAAACCACTGGTAAATGGTTTACTGACCATGGTATTACTGTGCTCAATTGGCCTGCCAACTCTCCTGACCTGAACCCCATAGAGAACCTGTGGGATGTTGTGAAGAGAAAGTTGAGAGACGCAAGACCCAACACTCTGGATGAGCTCAAAGCCGCTATCGAAGCATCCTGGGCCTCCATAACACCTCAGCAGTGCCACAGGCTGATTGCCTCCATGCCACGCCGCATTGAAGCAGTCATTTCTGCAAAAGGATTCCCGACCAAGTATTGAGTGCATAACTGAACATAATTATTTGAAGGTTGACTTTTTTTGTATTAAAAACACTTTTTTTTTATTGGTCAGATGAAATATGCTAATTTTTTGAGATAGGAATTTTGGTTTTTCATGAGCTGTATGCCAAAATAATCAATATTAAAACAATAAAAAGGCTTGCACTACTTCAGTTGTGTGTAATGAATCTAAAATATATGAAAGTCTAATGTTTATCAGTACATTACAGAAAATAATGAACTTTATCACAGTATGCTAATTTTTTGAGAAGGACCTGTATATATATATATGTATATATTGTGACAGGAAGTCAGGTAAATCTGTGGATGTTGTCACAGACAGGAGATACATCTCTGCTTGGCTTAGACAGTTCACCAATTACTATAGGGTGTCGGCTGAAAAGGTAGCCAGGACGGCTTAAGGAAGTTGAAAGGCCTTCAGCTGTTCGGAATGAGGAAGTTAAGGCCTCTATAATTTGTCCAAAGGAAGTCCTATTGATTGCTGCCTCCTGACGCTGTGTGAGCTGGGGAGAGGAGGACAGTCAGATGTGTGCCTCCCGACGCTGTGTTAAGCCTGGGAGAAGGATTGCTGCCTCCTGACGCTGTGTGAGCTGGGGAGAGGAGGACAGTCTGATGTGTGCCCCCTGAAGCTGTGTGAGCATGGGGAAGACCTCCTGGAGCGATGTGCGCTGAGGAGGGTAAAAAGTGTGAAGACTACTCAAGGTGAGGTCTGGACTATTTCTATGTGAAAAGAAATAAATGAACTGTTTGCTATGTGAAGAGACAAGCAAAGGAATGTGTTCTATGTGAAGAGAAAAGCAAAGGGACATGTTCAATGTGAAGAGGAAAAGGGACATGTTCAATGGACATTTGTTGTATGAAGAAAAAACATGGACTATTGAGTGTCTGCTGTAGGATCAGCAAAGTTTGCCCAACAGTAGGTTGGAAACAGACTTCCGTAGGTAGGTTCCTGTATGTGAGAAGGTAGCCGCCCACAGTGGCAAGGATTTATTTTGTGTTTTATTTTATTTTGGATGTTTTTGAGGCTTGCACTTGTGTGAAGTAAATTGCAAGAATAAACCAAACTGTTGTTTGCAACCACTTCTCGGCTATCTCCCTGTGTAAACGCACCCCCCCAAGGGGTCATCCATACCCGCCACCGAGCTAATCTCCCACAATATATATATATATATACACAGTAAATATTTTATTATATATTTTCACTGTTTTCATAACAGTGTAAATTTGCTGTCCCCTCAGAACAACTCAACACACAGCCATTAATGTCTAAATCGCTTTTTTTTTTTTATCGTACAAGACATATGATTTTTAGTTTTAACCATGGGTTTTTTGCTACTATTCTTGGGTGATTAAATACTGGCAAAAAAAATTGCAGGGAAGTCACCTATATACCCATCCCCCACCCCACCACCACCACCACCACTCCCGCAAAGTCTTCTTTCTACAAGAAAGAGCTTACCTCTCTTTTGATAGCTGCTCCATAACCACTAAGGCTCCCTTTCTCCCTTTGGTGTCATGCTTATTCAGGACAGCAAAGTCCCCATTGTGCTGGTTCCCTGGAGGCTTATAGCAAAGCATGGGCTGTGTCACTTTTAAAAAAGTGTCACAGTCATGGAGCAAGAGTGCCAGTATTTTATATTTGGCACCCTTTCCGGCCTCTTTCTGTTGCATGGGCCCGCCATTGTGCCTACACACCCTCGATCTCTCCAGTTCTAATTTTCCACTTGGCACACTCTCCAGTCTGCAACACTGCTCCCAGCTACCACTGTACAGCAAAGTGATCCTGGATCCTTCCTCAGTTCCAGTGGCCTTCCGTGCCTGTCTTTGAATGCTTCATCCTTCGCTTTCTGCAGCATTGCACATGGCACATCATAAATGCAGAGACAAGTTGTCAGGGGGCCTGGCTGGCTTAAACTCCGCTAATGGCTCAGGATAGTTTATAGTCTTTCTCTGAAGGGCTCTGCCCTGTGCTGGTTAAAAGTCTCTCTCTGAAGGACCCTGCCTCTGACCTCTGGCCCTAATCTGATAATTTTCCTTCCTCTGGAAACTCTGATGCTCCCTTGGGCATAAACCCCTTCTCCTACCTATTTAGAAAGGAGTATGCAGTCACCATGCCTGACTTTATGGGCAGGATTAGAGGCCTGGGTCCAGGACAAGTGGGTCACAAGCAAGCCCCTACAGTCTCTCCTTCTGAGTTGGTCTCTGGCTTTACTCTTGCTTCTAAGCTGCTTGATGAGGTACATAAGCAAGGAAGATCCCCCCACCCACCCTCCACCTCTGAGGAATCCAATCACTATGAGATGTCTTCTGCTGAGATCTCACCAAATCTTAAGGTACCATTTCCACTATTACTGAGGTGGTGCCCAAATCCCTGGCATTAGAGCAGCCTGAGTTTGCTCACCTCAAAGTCTCCTGATTTGGTTTCTTAAAAATGACCAAATAAAGTCTTTCCCAGTTCACTTCCTCTGTTCTCATAGGTGAACTAGTATAAGATGAACTTATTTTTTCTAGATCTTCTAGGTCAGTTATTGCCTCCCTTCCAGACCTTCTGGCCTCCGTGGACATCAGGTTTGCTTACTGTTCTGTACTGTGTACTGTTAAGCCCTTCTTTAGACTTTTATTTCATGGATTTGTTAGCATTTGTTTGTTGTGTTGCCCACCCTTCTTATGGACTACTTTTGGATACCTGATGGTTAAGACTAAGGATCCTGTGTCCTATATAGTGTATGGTAAATAAAATAGGATTTTTGACTTACCTGTAAAATCCTTTTTTTAGAGTACAATACAGGACACAGGTATCTACTGTCTGTTCTTTTCTGATCTCCCTATTGCTTGTTACAAAATGGTGGTTTAGTGGGAATAGAGGGGTTATATAAGGGATGTTCCTGCAGATTTTTTTCGTCAGTGTTCAACCAACTGAAGGTTGCTTCTTATAACCCATGGTTATGACTAAGACCTCATGCACACTGCAGCTAAAAATACTTGTTTTACTGGCGTTTGCCTTTTTTCTTTCTGCCTCTAAACGCCCCTCCATGTTGACCTATGTATCCATGCACACATAGGCATTTACAGGCCTTTAGAGGCAGAAAAAAAACCCATCACTTGCACGTTCAGAGAGGAGTGTTTGGGCAAAAAAAACAAAGCAAACACACATAAATGTGTGTAAACGCCCATTTATCCATGTCCGAGCGTTAATGCATTCTAACAGCCAGTATAAATGAATATCCTGGCCAATGCAGTGGAATGCATTAATGCCAAACATGTTAACGTTCATAAATGCTTGTGAAAAATGTGGCTTTTACCAAGTTTTTTTTAAGCTGCTTTTCTCTAAAGGAGCACAGTGTGCATTAAAGATTCTGTGTCTTGGACTCCAAGAAAAGGATTTTACAGGTAAGTCAAAATTCCTTTTTTTAATTAAAACTTAGCTTTAGACAGATATAAAAGACACACATTAATACAGCCCTCTAACCAATAATGACATCAATAAATGTATTTTTTTAATGCAAGCTGTGTAAGTACCTGAATTTGACCTGATATTAGCCTTTTGCAGTCCCTGTAGAGCAAAGCTGGAGTGTGGGAGAAAGAAGCAGAACTACTAGCCAATCAGTTCACGTGCTGACAAGAAGCATGCTGATAGGAAGAGAAAGAAGAGAGACAAAAAAGGTGATCATTTCTGTGCAGCCTCTCCTTTTATTGTCCAGGCACAGGCTGGGTGGGTGCAGGACAACCTTAACATAGAGGCAGTGGGTTGAATGATGCTGGTCCTCAGACCAAGGATAGCTAGGGGCATAAAAAGTACTGAGGGGGAAATTTCTGGATTGGAGGGGTCTATTGCAGCAATAGCAGTTTTTTTTTTTTCAATTTTATCTTTTAATGGGCTATCAATTATTATCTGTGGCTAGAGTTAACATTCAAGTAAACAACAACATGCATTTACAAAAATTAAGGTATGCAAGCTTAACTAAACCCATTTACCAATCTCAGACAGCAATGTGGCCAACAAATTCAGTGAAATTTGCATTATATTTTATATCATAATTTGTAGTCGTTGGAAACCGAATGCTTTTTTTCCTGCCTGTAATGCTCCTTCAAACCGATCATAACATGAGGTATGCATGGGTCTGATAAAAGTGGGAAAATAAAAGAACCTATGGAAACATAGCAAGGTATAGAAAAAAAATCTATCAGGTGACAGATGACACTTTAATTCATTTAGGATGAATGTGTAAATTTCATTATATAGTATCTCACAAAAGTGAGTACACCCCTCACATTTTCGTAAATATTTTATTATACCTTTTCATGTGACAACACTGAAGAAATTACACTTTGCTACAATGTAAAGTAGCGAGTGTACAGCTTGTATAACAGTGTAAATTTGCTGTCCCCTCAAAATAACTCAACATACAGCCATTAATGTCCAAACCACTGGCAACAAAAGTGGGTACACCCCCCAAAAGTGAAAATGTCCAAATTGGGCCCAATTATCCATTTTCCCTCCCCGGTGTCATGTGACTTGTTAGTGTTACAAGGTCTCAGAAGTGAATGGGGAGCAGTGGTGTTATCACTCTCACTTGGCTCCTCATGGCAAAGAACTCTCTGAGGATCTGAAAAAAAAGAATTGAGCTGCAGCACGCTGGCCAAGACCATACAGCAGTTTAAGAGGACAGGTTCCACTCAGAGCAGGCCTCGCCATGGTCGACCAAAGAAGTTGAGTGCACATGCTCAGCATCATATCCAGAGGTTGTTTTTGGGAGACATGAGTGCTGCCAGCATTGCTGCAGAGGTTGAAGGGGTGGGGGGGTCAGCCTGTCAGTGCTCAGTTCATACGCCACACACTGCATCAAATTGGTCTGCATGGCTGTCATCCAAGAAGGAAGCCTCTTCTAAAGATGATGCACAAGAAAGCCCGCAAACAGTTTGCTGAAGACAAGAAGACTAAGGACATGCATTACTGGAACCATGTCCTGTGGTCTGATGAGACCAAGAATAACTTATTTGGTTCAGATGGTGTTAAGCATGTGTGGCGGCAACCATGTGAGGAGTACAAAGACAAGTGTGTCTGGATCTGGGTCTGGATGCATGATGCACTCTGGATGCACTCTGCATGAGTGCTGCCGGCACTGGGGAGCTACAGTTCATTGAGAAAACCATGAATGCCATCATGTACTGTGACATACTGAAACAGAGCATGATCCCCTCCCATCTGAGATATATTCCAATGTAACCCCAAACACACCTCCTCCAAGACGACCACTGCCTTGCTAAAGAAGCTCAGGATAAAGGTGATGGACTGGCCAAGCATGTCTTCAAACCTAAACCCTATTGAGCATCTGTGGGGCATCCTCAAATGGAAGGTGGAGGAGCGCAAGGTCTCTAACATCCACCAGCTCTGTGATGTCGTTATGGAGGATGGAAAGAGGACTCCAGTGGCAACCTGTGAAGCTCTGGGGAACTCCATGCCCAAAAGGGTTAGGGCAGTGCTGGAAAATAATGGTGGCCACAAAAGAAATTGACACTTTGGGCCCAATTTGGACATTTTGACTTAGGGGTGTACTCACTTTTGTTGCTAGCAGTTTAGACATTATTGGCCGTGTGTTGAGTTATTTTGAGGGGACAGCAAATGTACACTGTTATACAAGCTGTAACCCACTACTTTACATTGTAGCAAAGTGTAATTTCTTCAGTGTTGTCACATGAAAAGATATAAAATATTTATGTGAGGGGTGTACTCACTTTTGTGAGATACTGTATATATTGTTTTCACAATTTCATATGTGATGAGTTAATCAGGCAGCATTAATATTAAGCCATATCTCACAGCACAAGGTGTTGCAGGTGTGTGCCAGTAATTGAAGTATTTGACCCCTTCTTACTGTAAGTATAACCACAGAAGATCCGTAGCAGGTGGGACGACTCCCAGAAACCAAATATAGACAATGTCAGCTTTAAAGAAAATGTCTTACCTGCTTGCATCACATCTGTGGTTCTATTTTTCTTATTGTTTTAGGCATTAACAATGCATATGATAGTATTTAGGGGTGTCATGCTACATAAGATGCTACAAATAATGACAAAAGTTGGACTTTGGACAAGTCCTGGTATTTGCTCCATAATTTTCAGACTTAAATTGACAGGTATAAAACTAAAACTGTCATTTTACATATATTTGCAGAATAGATCATTTGGATCTGTTTTAAAATATTATTAATAATTTTCGTAACGGTCCAGCAGAAATTATTTAACTTTAAATGGTCAGATAACACATCTCCATTTATTTCCATGTTAAAAAAAGCTCCATCGCACAGCTATAGGTGTTGCAGGTGTGTGCCAGTAATTGACCCCTTCTTACTGTAAATATAACCACAGAAGATCCGTAGCAGGTGGGTTTATTCCCAGAAACCAAATACAATGTCAGCTTTCAAGAAATTGGCTTACCTGCTTATATTGCATCTGTGGTTTTACTTTTCTTCTTTTTGTTTTTTAAGCATAAACCATGCATCGGGTAATATTTAGGGGTTTTGTACTACAGAAAAATTCACATGACAAAGTTTAGATTTGGGTTTCAGCATTAACTTAACCCACCCAAAAAAAGATTAAATTGCCAGGTAAAATGCACTCATAACTGGAATTTTACAGTACGCATACTTGCAAAATAAATCAGCAGGGTCTGTTAATAATTTTATGCAACCAATCACACCAATTTGTGTAAAAGTCGAGCAGAAATCATTTCATTTCAAAAGGTCAGAAAAAAGTCCTCCATTTTTATACACACAAAACAACTTGTTGAGCAAAAAGACATATGTGATGGACATTTATAAATATACATTTTTGTGTGGCCTCACCTCCTGTACTGCATGTGGTAAGTTAGTGGTTTGGAACCAAAAAAAGGCTTGGTTCCCATGATGCATTGGATCATGGATGGATGCTTGTATGCTCAGCTTGTGCGATAAGCTATGCTGTCAATCATTAGAATGGCTGGTGAGTGTGGCACGTAGTTTGTGAAGGTAAACTATGGATGTTTTACAAATTTTTGTACTACCAACTTTTTTAGCTTTGCTTTTTATAAATATCACTAAATTATGCATATCAGTCCTGGCACTCAGAGTAGCGTCAGTGTCAAAGAAACAAAACAGTAACTCTCAAAATAAGTGGTCCCTAGGTTCTGCCGGGTTTTTTATTTTTTATTTACGTATAGATCTATGTTTGTCCAAAGCATATTTCTTTTTTTTTTTTTTTATTATTTCTTTTTATTGATTTTATACAAAATTGTAAAAATTTTACTAAGAATGCAGTAAAGTACAAATCAATACAGAACATCAGCAGTGTGCTTAACAGAGAAAATAGACAAGTTCTGCACCCCACAAGGCTTGAGTATATAGTAAGTGCATTAACAGGTGGGTGTAATAAAACAGGGGTAAATGGGAAAGGGGAAAGTTATACGGAGTGACTGTAAGAGACGCTCAGTGCGCATGCCCAGGCACACGGGAAGGAATGTGTGAATGCGCATGCGCGAACGCGCGTACGCAACGTGCGCACGCAATTGGCGCCAAACGGCCTATTTATACCAAGCAGTGACAGGAGCACATTGCTGAGTGGTCTTTCAGCTTGTGTTCCTGTTTACCTGTGCCCTGACCTGCTTGTGGATTTCCCGTTATACTGACCCGGCTTGCCTTTGACTCTCCTTGGATTCCTGCCTGCCTACCTGTGACCTCAGCTTGTGTTTGACCCTGCCTTGCCTTATGCCTTTGTACCTTGCTGCCAGACTGTGTACTGACTTCGGCTTGTATCCTGACTCCGCTTATGTCTCACATTCCTGTACCCGTGCTGTCCGGCTGTTGACAACTCCTTGGCTTGTGTTCCGACTTCACTCCTGCCTTCTCATCCAGCATCACCGAGTTCCAGTTCCAGGTGTTCATCCGGTGATCCACAGCCATCAGTCTTCTGCCAAGACATCACCCGCTATACCGGCCCTCGTGCCACTCTGTGTCCTACACCGCCTGTCATCTCTATCAGGGGTGTTGGACAGGAGGTGCAAGAGAAGCTCCCTCTACAGCTTGGTCTCCACCAGGTACGTGATAGTACCACTCAGCAAGATGTCGGAGACCAAGAGAGGGGCTTCACCTCTAGAGACATTATGCCAGCAACTTGCTTCGCTTACCCAAGCAGTCAAATCCTTGCAAGAGGGCTACTTCCAATTAGAGGGTCGCATCCAATCCATGGCTTCTATCCCGGCAACCCCAGCACCTGGGTCCTCCGTGCCCAAACGGGCTCCATCTACACCTGCAGTGGTTTTGCCACCACCAGAACCTCGGGTACCTGCTCCAGAACGATTTTCGGGTGACCGACACAAATTCCGGGCTTTCAGGAATTCTTGTGAGCTATACTTTGCCCTGCAGCCACGGACTTTCTCACTTGAATCCACCAAGGTGGGGTTCGTAATCTCTCTACTTCTCGGAGAGCCGCAATCCTGGGCCCACCATCTGCTGGAACAAAATAGTATAGCCCTGAACACCATCTCATCATTCTTCGAAGCGATGGCGCAGCTTTATGACGACCCCCAGTGATCTGTTACAGCCGAAGCAACCTTAAATACATTACAACAAGGCCGCCGCCCTGCTGAGGACTATGTCGCCGAATTCCGCAGATGGGCTTCCGATACAGGCTGGAATGATGCAGCCTTACGGCATCAATTCCGTCTCGGCCTATCAGAGGACCTTAAGGATGAACTTGCCAGAGTTCTCTTGATGACCTTATTAGTCTTACTATCCAGCTTGACCGCAGGCTCAGGGAACAGAGAGTGAAAAGAGCTGGAAGTTCCAGACCTACCTGGATGTTGCCTCAAGTGCCGTCACCCCCGGCTTTTCGCCCACCTGTCTCTTTCCCCACAACCTCCAGTGTGGAGCCCATGCAACTCGGACTTTTACGCTCTCCACTAAACACTGAGGAGAGATTGCGAAGACGCCGGAACAACTTATGCCTCTATTGTGGGGAAGCCGGACATTACCTTCAGACCTGCCCGGTGCGGCCTAGTAAGTCTCAGTTTGCTTTTCCTTCTTACCTTGCAAACAGTTCCAGGAGAGATCTGTCCACTCACATTACTCTACCTCTCTCGCTACAGATTCTCGGAAAGACCATCCAAGTCCCAGTCATTATTGACTCCGGCGCTTGCAGCTGCTTCATGGACAGTGACTTTGCTCAGCGTCATCAAATCCCTCTGCAAGCAAAAACCCCCAGCTATCTATCCATCTAGCTGACGGATCCCATCTCAAGTCCGGGCCTATAACCCAAGAAACCTGCCCATTACTGGCTATCTCTAATAAAGGCCACCGAGAATACTTGTGTTTGGACATTATCCCATCTCCTCTGTTCCCTACCATTCTCGGTATTCCATGGCTACAAGCACACAATCCTCAGATAAACTGGAAGTCAGGAGAAGTGGCATTTCCATCCACCTATTGTCAACAAAACTGCTTCCAGCCCAGTCCTGGGAAACCTGCATCACTTTTGGGCCTGCAACCTGATCGCTCTGCATCCCAACTTGTGCCTGTAGCTTACCATGAGTTCTTGGAAGTCTTTGATAAACAGAAAGCAGACATCCTACCACCTCACCAGCCGTATGACTGCCCAATTGAACTTTTACCAGGTGCTGAGATACCGTTTGGGCGTATCTTCCCCCTCTCTGAACTGGAACTCGAGGCATTACGCCTTTACATTGATGAAAACCTGAAAAAAGGCTTCATCCGGCCCTCTACGTCCCCCGCGGGGGCTGGTATTTTCTTCGTTGAAAAGAAGGATCATTCTCTACGCCCCTGTGTTGATTATCGGGAGTTGAACAAGGTTACTGTCAAAAACAGATACCCCCTGCCCTTAGTTCCTGAACTTTTCCAACGTTTCAGGGCAGCCACGGTATTCACAAAACTTGACCTACGAGGAGCATACAACCTAGTACGGATCCGTGAGGGCGACGAGTGGAAGACCGCCTTTCGCACAAGATTCGGCCACTTCGAGTACCTCGTCATGCCCTTTGGATTGTGCAATGCTCCAGCTACTTTTCAGCATTTTGTAAACAATATTTTCAGACACTTCCTTGATTTGTTTATGATTGTCTACCTTGATGACATTCTTATCTTTTCAGATTCCATTCAATTACACCGTGAACATGTCAAGAAGGTTCTCGACCGCCTAAGAGACCATGGATTATACGCAAAAGCTGAGAAATGCGAGTTCGAAAAGGAATCAATCCAATTCTTGGGACTCGTCATTTCCACTTCTGGGATCTCCATGGACCCCCAAAAGGTCAAATTGATCCTCGAATGGCCCACTCCCACAGACAGGAAGAGCACACAAAGGTTCATTGGCTTCGCTAATTTTTACCGCAAGTTCATCAGGAACTTCTCCGCCATTATCCTTCCAGTCACCCAGCTAACAAGGCAAGGCACCCGTTTCCAATGGACACCAGCAGCACAAGCTGCGTTTGATCAGTTGAAGATCCTATTCACTACTGCACCTATTTTACGACACCCAAATCCCGCTTTGCCCTATGTTCTCGAGGTGGATGCTTCAGAAAATTCCGTAGGTGCTATCCTGTCACAGCGTTCAGGTATGAGATCTCTTCTTCACCCTGTTGCCTTCTTTTCCAGGAAACTCAGCCCAGCAGAAAGAAACTACGATGTTGGAGACCGGGAATTACTGGCCATCAAGGCGGCCTTGGAAGAATGGCGCTACCTATTAGAAGGAGCATCTCACCCTATCCTGATCTTTACCGATCACAAAAATCTGGAGTACCTCCGAACAGCTAAGAGACTGAAACCACGTCAAGCCAGGTGGGCACTGTTCTTTTCTCGTTTTACCTTCCATATCACCTACAGGCCAGGCTCCAAGAATGGCAAACCTGATGCGCTATCCCGCATGTACCCAGAGGACGAAGAGTGTAACCAAGTAGACACAATCCTGCCATCCCAAAGTTTTCTACTTTTACAAACGGATCTGTTAACACAGCTGAAGCAGGCGTCCACAAGGGATGTTCTACCATCAGGTATGTGCCTTCAGGAACAAGAAGGTCTTTTCTTCTATAACCAAAAAGTGTTTGTACCTCCAGGTCTACGTGCCAAGGTCCTCGGCCTGTGCCATGATCATCCCTTGGCAGGGCACTTTGGGATATCTAAAACGGTTGACCTGGTACAACGGTCCTTTTGGTGGCCTGGTCTGAGGTCCGACTGCCGTAATTATGTTAGCACCTGTGGAATCTGCATCCGGAACAAGAATGACAAGGCCAAAGCCTGGGGTCTACTAAGGCCCTTGCCCATTCCCAAAAGGCCTTGGGAAATTATAAACATGGACTTTATCGTTGAGCTCCCTCCTCCGGGGGGTGCAATTTACTTCGAGATTCTGGAGAGACCTCTGCAAAACATTGAAAATTGACACATACTTTTCCTCAGCCTATCATCCGCAAACAAACGGGCAAACGGATCGTACAAACCAGACCCTGGAGCAGTACCTCCGGTGTTTTTCATCATTCTCACAAGACGACTGGGCATCACTTTTACCCCTAGCAGAGTTTGCATATAATGACGCAGTGCATTCAGCCACGGGTCAAGCCCCGTTTTTTGCAAACTATGGGTACTTCCCAGCCTTTATGCCTGATGTGATGCCTGATTCCTTGGTTCCTGCAGTCCAGGAAAAAGCCACATTTTTGCAAACCAACAACAAGCTATTGCAAGACACCATTGTCAAAGCACAGCAAGACAACAAAACATTTTTTGATAGGAAGAGAAGGGGAGATCTAAACCTCAGACCGGGAGACAAGGTTTGGTTATCCACTATCAATCTAAAACTGTCATGTCCGTCTAAGAAACTAGGGCCTAGATATATCGGTCCATTCTCTAATAAGAGACAAATCAATCCTGCTGCCTATGAACTTTCACTCCCGGAAACATACAAAATTCACCCTGTCTTCCATGTATCCTTACTGAAGCCTACCAGACCCAATCCATTTCCTGACCGAGAGTCGGATCCACCTCCACCTGAAATTATTGATGGCAACGAAGAATACGAGGTTGAGGCAATATTAGACTGTAGGAAAAGAGGAGGTACTGTCCAGTACCTAATTAAATGGAAGGGCTATGGCCCGGAAGAAAATTCATGGGAACCAGAAGTCAACCTCCATGCTACGGATCTAATGCAAACCTTTTTTCAGTTTCATCCTGAGAAGATGTTGCAGATGGGCATCCGGAGGCCGCCCACTGGGGGGGCAATGTAAGAGACGCTCAGTGCGCATGCCCAGGCACACGGGAAGGAATGTGCGAATGCGCATGCGCGCGAACGTGCGTACGCAATTGGCGCCAAACGGCCTATTTATACCAAGCGGTGACAGGAGCACATTGCTGAGTGGTCTTTCAGCTTGTGTTCCTGTTTACCTGTGCCCTGACCTGCTTGTGGATTTCCCGTTATACTGACCCGGCTTGCCTTTGACTCTCCTTGAATTCCTGCCTGCCTACCTGTGACCTCAGCTTGTGTTTGACCCTGCCTTGCCTTATGCCTTTGTACCTTGCTGCCAGACTGTGTACCGACTTCGGCTTGTATCCTGACTCCACTTTTGTCTCACGTTCCTGTACCCGTGCTGTCCGGCTGTTGACAACTCCTTGGCTTGTGTTCCGACTTCGCTCCTGCCTTCTCATCCAGAATCACCGAGTTCCAGTTCCAGGTGTTCATCCGGTGATCCACAGCCATCAGTCTTCTGCCAAGACATCACCCGCTATACCGGCCCTCGTGCCACTCTGTGTCCTACACCGCCTGTCATCTCTATCAGGGGTGTTGGACAGGAGGTGCAAGAGAAGTCCCCTCTACAGCTTGTTCTCCACCAGGTATGTGATAGTGACCCATCACCTTAGCATGCTTAAATTCACTTACTATTGATTGGCTCTCTACCTTTGCTGGAAATCTGTTTCAAGCATCAATTACTCATTCGGTCAAACAATACAGAACCCACTGTTGGCAATGTTTCAGATCCCAATATTTTAATATGCTCCACTGGACAAACCTTTAATGGTAACTATCCTAAATTATCTATATTTTGATTTAACAAAGATTCACAATCCGACAACGAACATATTATTTAGCAAAATAAATTACGATTCTTTTTAGATCTCAAGCATGATAAACACTATATTACCAAAAGTATTGGGATGCCTGCTTTTACACACACATGAACTTTAATGGCATCCCAGTCTTAGTCCGTAGGGTTCAGTATTGAGTTGGCCAATCCTTTGCAGCTTTAACAGCTTCAACTCTTCTGAGAAGGCTGCCCACAAGGTTTAGTAGTGTCTATGGGAATGTTTGACCATTCTTCCAGAAGCGCATTTGTGTGGTCAGGCACTGATGTTGGACAAGAAGTCCTGGCTCACAGTCTCCGCTCTAATTCCTCCCGAAGGTGTTCTATCTGGTTGAGGTCAGAATTCTATGTAGGCCAGTCAAGTTCCTTCACTCAAACTCATTAATCCATCTATTTATGGACCTTGCTTTGTGCACTGGTGCACAGTCATGTTGGAACAGAAAGGGGCCACAAAGTTGGGAGCATGAAATTGTCCAAAATGTCTTGGTATGCTGACGCCTTAAGTGTTTCTTAGGACTCTTCAGGTGTTTCCTAAATCTGGTGGTTGATTACTCTTGCCTTCTGTTGGAATATTTTCAAGCAGTAGAATGGGAGTGCCAACCACTGGAGTAATAAATGTTTATCTGACCCAACCAATTTCTGGGAGGCCGACCGAAAAGTTGTGGCTGGGGAAAAGATAAATACCTGGGAGGGTCAGAGTCTTCCCTGGAGCTCCTTCTCAGAGAAGGCATGTGTGTTTCAGAAAAGCCACTACTTGGCCTTAGAGGTTCTATGTGCTGGGGGCTTGAGGAAAATTACCTACTGAAGCTGGGCTTAAGAGGGAAACCTTCACTGAAGAGTGTTGCAGGAGAACTGGGGAGCAGCTGCCCCTGAACATTATGAATAAGACTTTTTCACCTGTCGCATTCCAGTACTCACTGAGGCTCAGATGCCATGAGGTGTTATTCAAAGAACTCAGTAGCCTAGGCTAAAATGTACATAAAGATCTGAAGGACTCATGGCAAAGGCAAACCGTTTCTTATATGCTATCTCTTTGGCTTATCTATAGTGTCATGTTTGTTAAGGGTTTATTGCTAAAACAAATATTGTAAATATAGCTAAAAGCTGATAACAAATATAATTTAAAATCTATGAACATTACTTTTCAAGTACCTACAGTCAGGTCCGGACTGGGACAAAAAATAGGCCCGGGCATTTTAGGCTGAGCAGCCCATTTTTTTTTTTTTTAAACAAAATGACCAATGATTAACAACTACCAGTTTCTCTATGTTTTTAGTTATATTTAGCCTGCGCACCCATGCGATCCGATTCTGCAAATCGCGCTGCGTTTTGAAAACCGATTGCGGGGTGTCATTAACCTAACATACACTCCGCAATCTGTTTGCATTAACGGGTTGCTATTTAGATGCAGTCCGCATTTGGTGTGAACCCAGGCTAAGAGATAACAGGTAATTTTAGGGTACATTAAAAATATATTACCCGATTTTTGTGTAAAATATAAAAGATGAGTTTGTGTCAAGTAAATAAATACCCAACACGTCAAACCTTAAGACTATGCATGCCCGAAAATAGCAACACATTTCAGTACCCTATATTTTCCATAGGCACAGCTTTTAAAGATCATAGAGGTCATCAGTTCAGAGTTAACCATGAATAATGATCCTATAATTATTGCTCTCATTCCAGTGTGCAGGGTGATATATTACACGTGTAGTAAAATCAAGGTTTTTGTTCACAGGCGCCCCCAAAATTTGTATGTAGTTTCGAATGGTGGTGGTGGGATAGGGGTGACATCGGTGGCAGTGGAGGTGGGAATATGAATGACATCAGTGGCAGTAGAGGTGGGGATAGGGGTGACATCATTGGCAGTGGTGGTGGGGATAGGGGTGACATCAGTGGCAGTGGTGGTGGGGATAGGGTTGACATCAGTGGCAGTGGTGGTGGGGATAGGGGTGACATCAGTGGTGGTGGGGATAGGGGTGACATCAGTGGCAGTGGTGGTGGGGATAGGGGTGACATCAGTGGCAGTGGTGGTGGGGATAGGTGTTACATCAGTGGTGGTGGGGATAGGGGTGACAGTGGCAGTGGTGGTGGGGATAGGGGTGACATCAGTGGCAGTGGTGGTGGGGATAGGGGTGACATCAGTGGCAGTGGTGGTGGGGATAGGGGTGATATCAGTGGTGGGGGGATAGGGGTGACATCAGTGGCAGTGGTGGTGGGGATGGGGGTGGCAGTGGTGGTGGTGATAGGGGTTACATCAGTGGCAGTGGGAATTGGAATGACATCAGTGGCAGTGGCAGTGGCAGTGGGGATTGGGATGACATCAGTGGCAGTGGTGGGGATAGGGATGACATCAGTGGCGGTGGTGGTGGGCATAGCGTTGACATCAGTGGTGGTTGGGATAGGGATAACATCAGTGATGGTGTTGAGGATAGGGATGACATCAGTGGGAATGATGAGGATAGGCGTGACATCAGTGGGAGTAGTGGTAAGGATAGGGATAACATCAGTGGCAGTGGTGGTGGGGATAAGGATGACATCAGTGGCAGTGGTGGTGGGGATAGGAATGACAATGTTTACTGCCACTGATGTCATCCCTATCCTCACTACCATTGCCACTGATGTCATCCCTATCCCCACCTCCCCACCACCACCGCTACTGATGTCATCCCTATCCCCCCCATCACCACTGCCTCATGGGAGGGATGGGATCAGGCGGAGTGATGGCAGTGGGAGGGATGTATGGGATCAGGGCAAGGCAGAGTGATGGCAGTGGGAGGGATGGATGAGATCAGGCAGAGTGATGGCAGTGGGAGGGATGGATGGGATCAGGCAGAGTGATGGCAGTGGGAGGGATGGATAGGATCAGGCAGAGTGATGGCAGTGGGAGGGGTGGATGGGATCAGGCAGAGGGATGGCAGTGGGAGGGATGGATGGGATCAGGCAGAGTGATGGCAGTGGGAGGGATGGATGGGATCAGGCAGAGTGATGGCAGTGGGAGGGATGATGGGATCAGGCAGAGTGATGGCAGTGGGAGGGATGGATGGGATCAGGCAGAGTGATGGCAGTGGGAGGGATGGATGGGATCAGGCAGAGTGATGGCAGTGGGAGCTGGCATTCAAAAATTGCTTACGGTAAATAAATAAATAAATGTTGCCAATATCACAAAAAGTGGTGTAATGCTCCTGAGTCAAACCAATTCCCCATTGGTTTGTGCGTTGTAAGAATGACATTCACACTTCCCAGCCTGGGAGACGGTCACGGACGGTGCCCTCAGGCTGCAAGCATTTGGAAAGCTGTATCCAGTTACGAGGCAGTAAACTTCAGAATCACGTTACAGAGCGGCAGCATCCTGAGCCGCCCCATCTCCCTCCTATATTCAGCAGTCAGCACACACGGTCGACCGGTGTTGTGCCGATATCGGTTTCCCCACAACACCGGGGCAGCACAGCACTGTCTGCACTCACTTACCTTCTCCCGCCGCCGCCGCCGTGAGCAGCCCGGGCCCCGGACTGAATAAGCTGCCACATCTGAGTCTGACTGCAGCTGCTTGAGAGATACGGGCTGGGCTGGCCGCGCCGAGCATGACACTGGCGGGAAGGAACAAGAGTAAGTGTTGACTACTTCCTTGTCCGGCTTCGCGGCCAATTATCCTTCTGCTCAGGGGGGTTTGACTCACACAACCCCCCCCCCCGAGCAGAAGGCTGATTGGCCGTGAAGCCGGCCGGCAGCCGCAGTGACTGTGACGGAACTTTTTGTGATGTCTGCGGACCGCGGCCCACCGGGAAAATGCCCGGTCTGCCCTATGGCCAGTCCGGGCCTGCCTACAGTCATTAAAGAACAGATCCAGCCACTTATAGGCTTTCATTGATTTCTCCTGGCCAATTCTGCGTGAGGAGCACTCAGTCGTCTTTGATGGATTTTTTTAGCCAATCTCTACTGATTTTCCCCAAGGATAGGTCAGCGCCTGCAGCACTCCCCACTAGTGTTGAGCGAACACGGACTGTATTATTCGTGTTCGTACCGAATAATTGGATTTTTGTTACACGGACCCGAAAACCCGAAAACTTTACTGTATGTTCGGGTTAAAAATTCGGTCATTTTATTTCCTGTTTTGTATGTAATGGCGCGCTTTTAATGGCGGGCTTTCAACAGCCAATCAACAAGCGTTTAACTGGTGTGCCTTAAGCCATCCCAGCCATGCCTACTAATGTATTAGTAGCTGTGATTGGCCATCTGAAGCATGTGACCCAGGTCTTATAAGCTGGACACAGCGCGCTGCACGTCATTCTGCTGTAGTGTAGGGACAGAGCACACATCATATGTGCTGGCTGCTGATTAGGGACAGACAGTGATTCTGTGAAAAATTGTGTCCGAAATGAATGCAGGGACAGGTCGGAGTGCAGGCAGGGAGAGTTTTTAGAGCATTTTAGGGCGAGGCTGGAGATTAGGCAGGGTCAGTCTTCTACATCGATTTTGCTGTGTGGGGGGTGGTGCAGTGATTGAACGATCTTATCGAGCATATTAGGGCCAGGCAGTGACAGTATACATCGATTTTGCTGTGTGGGGGGTGGTGCAGTGAACAATCTTTTTGCCCTCACTTGAGCCCACTGAGGAGGAGAAGGAGGGAGAAAAAAATTTATTTTTATCAGTCAGTTGTGTGCAGCGTTCATCTTAGATCTATTTTACTACAAGTTAAAAGAGTTTTTTTTTTTTCCCCCTTCATAGCCTTTTTGCTCCAGTGCTGACTGTGACAAGACACTTCTGTGTTCACATGTGCTATTGAGTGATTTTCAATTTTATACATATTTTTTCTATTCCGCTATTCAATATACACCCTTTTGGGTTAAAAAAAATTTAATTGTGGCATAGTCTGTACTAATCTATTTAAAAATTACAAACTTAAAGGGGAATTTTCTTTTTTTTCCCCTTCATAGCCTGGTGCAGAGCTAACTGACATAATACACTGCTGTGTTCACATGTGCTATTGAAAAATCACCAATTATATATCATATTTTCTATTCCGCTATTCAATCTACACCCTTTGGGGTAAAAAGAATTAAATTGCGGCATAGTCAGTATCGGTACGTGTGAGATACACCTTTCCAATTTTTTGGGCGCATCTTACACCGCCGAGGATTGCAGGGTGCTTCAGTTTGCCTCCTGCCTGTTCCGAACTCCTCCTACTCCTCATCCTGCCTTTAGGGTACAAAAAATAGTAATCAGGGCCTAGTCTGGGTCTGTACGTGTGAGATAGATACACCTTTTGATATCATATTTTCTATTCCGCTATTCAATCTACACCCTTGGGGTAAAAAGAATTAAATTGCGGCATAGTCTGTATCGGTACGTGTGAGATACACCTTTCCAATTTTTGGGGCTCATCTTACACCGCCGAGGATTGCAGGGTGTTTCAGTTTGCCTCCTTTCTCTTCCGAACTCCTCCTACTCCTCATCCTGCCTTTGGGGTACAAAAAATAGTAGTCGGGGCCTAGTCTGGGTCTGTACGTGTGAGATAGATACACCTTTTGATATCATATTTTCTATTCCGCTATTCAATCTACACCCTTGGGGTAAAAAGAATTAAATTGCGGCATAGTCTGTATCGGTACGTGTGAGATACACCTTTCCAATTTTTGGGGCGCATCTTACACCGCCGAGGATTGCAGGGTGTTTCAGTTTGCCTCCTGCCTGTTCCGAACTCCTCCTACTCCTCATCCTCATCCTGCCTTTAGGGTACAAAAAATTGTAATTGGGGCCTAGTCTGTGTTTGTACGTGTGAGATACACCGTTTTATAAAAAATTTTCTATTCCCCTATTCAATCTACACCCTTTGGGGTAAAAAGAATAAAATTGCGGCATAGTCTGTATCGGTACGTGTGAGATACACCTTCCAATCTTTTGGGGCGCATCTTCCACCGCCGAGGATTGCAGGGTGCTTCAGTTTGCCTCCTGTTCCAAACTCCTCCTACTCCTCATCCTCATCCTGCCTTTAGGGTACAAAAAATTGTAATCGGGGCCTAGTCTGTGTTTGTACGTGTGAGATACACCGTTTTATACATTTTTTTCTATTCCGCTATTTAATCTACACCCTTTGGGGTAAAAAGAATTAAATTGCGGCATAGTCTGTATCGGTACGTGTGAGATACACCTTCCAATCTTTTGGGGCGCATCTTCCACCGCCGAGGATTGCAGGGTGCTTCAGTTTGCCTCCTGTTCCAAACTCCTCCTACTCCTCATCCTGCCTTTAGGGTACAAAAAATTGTAATCGGGGCCTAGTCTATGTTTGTACGTGTGAGATACACCGTTTTATAAAAAAATTTCTATTCCGCTATTCAATATACACCCTTTTTGAGTGTAAAAAATTAAATTACGGCATAGTCTGTATCGGTACATGTGAGATACACCTTTTTAAATTTGTTTGGCACATCTCCTTCCACCGCCGAGGATTGCAGGGCGCTTCAGTTTGCCTCCTGTTCCGAACTCCTCCTACTCATCATCCTCATCCTGCCTTTAGGGTACAAAAAATTGTAATCGGGGCATAGTCTGTGTTTGTACATGTGAGATACACCTTTTTAAATTTGTTTGGCACATCTCCTTCCACCGCCGAGGATTGCAGGGCGCTTCAGTTTGCCTCCTGTTCCGAACTCCTCCTACTCCTCATCCTGCCTTTAGGGTACAAAAAATAGTAATCAGGGCCTAGTCTGGGTCTGTACGTGTGAGATAGATACACCTTTTGATATCATATTTTCTATTCCGCTATTCAATCTACACCCTTGGGGTAAAAAGAATTAAATTGCGGCATAGTCTGTATCGGTACGTGTGAGATACACCTTTCCAATTTTTGGGGCTCATCTTACACCGCCGAGGATTGCAGGGTGTTTCAGTTTGCCTCCTTTCTCTTCCGAACTCCTCCTACTCCTCATCCTGCCTTTGGGGTACAAAAAATAGTAGTCGGGGCCTAGTCTGGGTCTGTACGTGTGAGATAGATACACCTTTTGATATCATATTTTCTATTCCGCTATTCAATCTACACCCTTGGGGTAAAAATAATTAAATTGCGGCATAGTCTGTATCGGTACGTGTGAGATACACCTTTCCAATTTTTGGGGCGCATCTTACACCGCCGAGGATTGCAGGGTGTTTCAGTTTGCCTCCTGCCTGTTCCGAACTCCTCCTACTCCTCATCCTCATCCTGCCTTTAGGGTACAAAAAATTGTAATTGGGGCCTAGTCTGTGTTTGTACGTGTGTGAGATACACCGTTTTATAAAAAATTTTCTATTCCCCTATTCAATCTACACCCTTTGGGGTAAAAAGAATTAAATTGCGGCATAGTCTGTATCGGTACGTGTGAGATACACCTTCCAATCTTTTGGGGCGCATCTTCCACCGCCGAGGATTGCAGGGTGCTTCAGTTTGCCTCCTGTTCCAAACTCCTCCTGCTCCTCATCCTCATCCTGCCTTTAGGGTACAAAAAATTGTAATCGGGGCCTAGTCTATGTTTGTACATGTGAGATACACCTTTTATAAATTTTGTTCTATTCCGCTATTCAATATACACCCTGTTTGAGTGTAAAAAAATAAATTACGGCATAGTCTGTATCGGTACATGTGAGATACACCTTTTTAAATTTGTTTGGCGCATCTCCTTCCACCGCCGAGGATTGCAGGGCGCTTCAGTTTGCCTCCTGTTCCGAACTCCTCCTACTCATCATCCTCATCCTGCCTTTAGGGTACAAAAAATTGTAATCGGGGCATAGTCTGTGTTTGTACATGTGAGATACACCTTTTATCAATTTTGTTCTATTCCGCTATTCAATATACACCCTGTTTGAGTGTAAAAAAATAAATTACGGCATAGTCTGTATCGGTACATGTGAGATACACCTTTTTAAATTTGTTTGGCATATCTCCTTCCACCGCCGAGGATTGCAGGGCGCTTCAGTTTGCTTCCTGTTCCGAACTCCTCCTACTCCTCTTCCTCATCCTCCCTTTAGGGTACAAAAAATTGTAATCGGGGCCTAGTCTGTGTTTGTACGTGTGAGATACACCGTTTTGTATCCTTTTTTCTATTCCGCTATTCAATATACACCCTTTTGGGGTGAAAAAAATTAAATTTGTGGCATACTTTGCATATTTGACTGTGAGATACACCCGTTGTATTTGTATACTGTTTTTCTATTCCGCTATTTAATAAACACCCTTTTGGGGTAAAAAAATTAAATTGCGGCATAGTTTGCATATTTCACTGTGAGATACACCTGTGCGATACTGTTGTTGTTTTGTTCCGCTATTCAATAAACACCTATCTAGGGCAAGATCATAAATTACAGAAATATGAGGAGACCGTCAAATAGGGGCCGTGGCCTGGGTCGTGGTGCTGCTGGTAGAGCTCCTGTTGCAAGGAGAGGACATGGTCGATCTGTGCCAGCTACACGCACAAGTGAAACACCTTCCTCAAGTGTGAGTAGGCGACAGAACCTGCAGCAGTATTTGGTAGGGCATCATGCGCCTCTAGAAGTGATGAGGCCAGAAGAAGTACAGGCAATAGTAGATTGGGTTGCTGACAGTGCCTCCAGTTCCTTCACATTGTCTCCCACCCAGTCTACTGCAGAAAGGTCAGAGTTGGCGCCTGCAGCCGATGTCCAACCGTCTTTCACCTCACCCCCTTCCAAATCAGGCAAGCAGTCTGAGCCCCAAGTCATGCAGCAGTCTCTTCTTCTTTTTGATGACTCTGTCAGCAGGGTTTCCCAGGGCCATCCACCTAGCCCTGTCCCAGAAGTGGAAGAGATTGAGTGCAGCGATGCCCAACCACTTATTTCTCAAGATGATTACATGGAAGGACCATCGCAGCACGTCTCCGATGATGACGAAACGCAGGTGCCAACTGCTGCGGCACTCAGAATTGTGGAGACCGACAAGGAGGGCAGGGGTGAAGACTGGGTGGAAGATGATGTGGAGGACGATGAGGTCCTTGACCCCACATGAAATGAAGGTCATGCAGGTGACCTGAGTAGTTTGGAGGAAGAGGCGGTGGTCGCACAGAGCCACTAGCACAGCAGAAGAGGGAGCAGGGTGCAGAAGCGGAGCGGCCGTGCCCTAGACACTACGCCTGCTACAGCCCAATGCAGCAAGGGACCGAGCGCACCAAAGCCATCTCAAAGGAGTTCTCTAGCGTGGAAGTTCTTCAGAAAATGTGCTGATGACAGGACACGAGTGGTTTGCACCCTGTGCAATCAGAGCCTGAAGCGAGGCATAAACCTTCTTCAACCTGAGCACAACCTGCATGATCAGGCATCTAAGTGCAAAGCATGAGCTGCAGTGGAGTAGACACCTTCAAAACCAAGAAAGGTCTCTGGCTCCTCCTGCTTCCTCTTCTGCTGCAGTCTCGGCCTCTTCATCCACCTCTGTAGTGATACAGGCACTTGCCACCCCGCAAACAGACGATCTGTCAGCAACATCACCACCTGGGTCACCAACCATCTCCACAATGTCCCGTGGAAGCGTTCAGCTTTCCATCTCCCAAACACTTCAGAGGAAGAGGAAGTACCCCCCTACCCACCCACGATCCCTGGCCCTGAATGCCAGCATTTCAAAATTCTTGGCCTTTGAAATGCTGTCATTCCGTCTGGTGGAGACGCACAGTTTTAAAAGCCTTATGGCGGTGGCTGTCCCACAGTACGTCGTGCCCAGCCGCCACTACTTTTCCAGGCAAGCCATCCCTTCCCTGCACAACCAAGTGGGGGAAAAAATCAGGTGTACACTGCGCAACGCCATCTGTGCCAAGGTCCACCTAACTACCGATACGTGGACCAGTAAGCACGGTCAGGGGCGTTATATCTCCCTAACGGCACACTGGGTAAATGCAGTGGCGGATGGGCCTGAGGCGGATAGCAATTTGGCGCATGTCCTTCCACCAAGCAGGGCGCTTCATTTTGCCTCCTGTTCCTAACTCCTCCTACTCCGCTTCCTCATCCTCTACCGCCTCCTCATCCGGTCAGCGTAACACCTTCACCACCAACTTCAGCACAGCCAGGGGTAAACGACAGCAGGCAGTTTTAAAACTTGCGTTTGGGGGAAAAACCACACCCCGCGCAGGAGTTGTGGAGGAGCATGGAACAGCAGACAAATGAGTGGTTGCTGCCAGTGAGCCTCAAGCCCGGCCTGGTGGTGTACGATAACGGGCGAAATCTCATAGCAGCTCTGGGCCTAGCCGGTTTGACGCACATCCCTTGCCTGGCGCATGTGCTGAATTTGGTGGTGCAGAGGTTCCTTAAAAATTACCCCGATATGTCAGAGTTGCTGCAGAAAGGGCGGGCCGTCTGTGCGCACTTTCGGCGTTCTCACCCTGCTGCTGCTTGCCTGTCAGCGCTGCAGCGTAACTTCGGCCTTCCCACTCACCGCCTCATATGTGACGTGCCCACAAGGTGGAACTCCACCTTGCACATGCTGGAAAGACTGTGCGAGCAGCAGCAGGCCATAATGAAGTGTCAGCTGCAGCATGCGCACGTGAGTCGCTCTGCAGAACAGCACCACTTCACCACCAATAACTGGGCCTCCATGCGAGACCTGTGTGCCTTGTTGCGCTGTTTTGAGTACTCCACCAACATGGCCAGTGCCGCCGTTGTCCGCTTAACTATCCCACTTCTATGCCTCCTTCAAAAAACGATTCGGGCGATGATGGAAGAGGATGTGGCTGAGGAGGAGGAGGAGGAGGAGGAGGATGAAGAGGTAACATTTCCAAGGCTTTCAGGGCAGTCATTCGCAAGTGGCTGCGAGGGTGGGTTCCTGCACCCACAAACGCCAGGGACACAATTGTCCAGCAGGGGCACAGTTCTGGAGGATGAGGAGGAGGAGATGGAACCATGTTCACAGCAGGGTGGCACCCAGGCCAGCTCATGGCCATCACTGGTGCGTGGCTGGGGGGATACAAAGGACACAGACGATACACCTCCCACAGAGGACAGCCTTTCGTTGCCTCTGGGCAGCCTGGCACACATGAGCGATTACATGCTGCAGTGTCTCCACAACGACCGCCGAGTTGCCCACATTCTAACTTGTGCTGATTACTGGGTGGCCACGCTGCTGGATCCCCGTTACAAGGACAATGTACCGTCCTTAATTCACTCACTGGAGCGCGATCGCAAGATGCGCGAGTGCAAGCACACGCTGGTAGACGCGATGCTGCTGGCATTCCCACCTGACAGCGGGGCCACAGTGGAAGCACAAGGCAGAGGAGGAGGAGGAAGAGGTCGCCAACACAATCAGGGCACCGCCAGCACCTCAGAAGGCAGGGTTAGCATGGCCGAAATGTGGAAAAGCTTTGTCAGCACGCCACAACAAACAGCAGCACCAGCAGCTCATATGGAACGTCTTAGCAGGAGGCAGCATTTCACCAACATGGTGGAGCAGTATGTGTGCACACTCCTACATGTAGTGAATGACGGGTCTGCCCCCTTCAACTTCTGGGTCTCCAAATTGGGCACATGGCCTGAGCTTGCCCTTTACGCCTTGGAGGTGCTGGCGTGCCCTGCAGCCAGTGTATTATCTGAACGTGTATTGAGCACGGCTGGGGGCGTTATCACGGACAAGCGCAGCCGCCTGTCCAGAGACAATGTGAACAAGCTCACGTTCATTAAAATGAACCAGGCATGGATCCCACAGGACTTTTCCGTACATTGTGCAGAATAGAGATGGATACCGACCTTACCCAGCCATTGTTCTATTTTTGATCTTTCTCACTCTTTTGGGGTGTACCCTCATTTAAAATGACTGAAAAAAAGCAGTGTTGACTACCTCGTCCTCCTCCACCACCGCTTCCACCTACACCGCCACATCCACCGCCACCTCAACCTCAACCTCCCTCCTACTCCATATGGGCCTCGTCCTTCACAGATGAAGAAAATTGTTTTATTTTTCTGTTTTTTTTTGTTGTTTTAAGTTATTTCCCTATCCACATTTGTTTGCAGAGCACTTGCCATGCTCTTAACACTGTTTTGCTGCCATTTGCAGCACTCTAGCCCTTTCCATTGGTGTTTTAGAGCCATTTTAGTGCCTGAAAGTTCGGGTCCCCATTGACTTCAATGGGGTTCGGTGTCCGGTTAAAGTTCGGAAAAAGTCTGGGACCCGGACTGTTTTTTCAAGTTCGGCCGAACCTGCCGATCACAGACATCCAGGTGTCCGCTCAACTCTACTCCCCACCACACATGTAGGCCTGATGTAAACTTGTAAGTCTGTAGAGCATTTGTTCTTTAGAACATTAGTTCAGCATATGGAATGTGTAGGCATGGCCAGTGTCTGCTGAATGTCTGCAGGCACCAATTCTCAGAATTGTACAAAGTAGGAGCAGATGTATTCGAAAAGCACCGACAGATTAATCTGTCATTAGTCTGTGTGTTAAGGCTAACAGGTTTTACTGTTACATAATGAAACATGTTCAGAGCTAGCCTTCGGTTATATGGCACCTTGTGCAACATTTCAGTATGGTGCCCTACAAATGAATACCAAATCTTGATCTTTTCCTTGTAATTATACCCACTAAAATTGACTTTGATATAAGTAGCCTTTTCTTTGAAACTCCTCTCTGACCCGTTAATATCCTCAAAACAGTATTAATCTATTTTAATATTGCATCTACATCTTTAGAAATACAAATTTAGCTTATGTTATATACATTTTATGATAATGACATTTTTCTACACCTTGCCCCCTCTTTCCCTGTTACTTCTCCTATATGCCCCTTTCACACTTGTGTGGACTAAAAGTTGCACGACTTTGCCATGATTTTGACTGGCCTTGAAGCAATGCCTGTTTATTGTTGAGGTCTATGGACCTCAAAATGTATCAAAGTCGGAACAAAGAAGTGCAGAGACTACTTTGAAGTCGCACAGATATGAACGGTTCTCATTGGAAATCATGGAGTATGACTTGTCCTGTGACTTTGCAGTCCCAAGTCGCGCAAGTGTGAAAGGGGCCTAATGTGATGACTGTAACTGTCAATCAAATGGAAGGGGAGGATAAAGGGCAAAACAGGATTGTGCCATAATGGGTACAATGCCTTGTGGAGATGTCAATACTTCTGATGTATCATGGGGAAGACTATGACTGCTAGATGGGCAGTACAGACCCTACCAACAATCATATAGATTTTTGGGAAGGATGCTGAGCCAGGATGTAGAGAGACAGAGAGACTCAGCAAGATGGAAAGGGCTGCAGGCAAACAACAACAAGAAACAAATGCTGAGAAAGACACATGGGAAAACATTGAGAACAAAGACAAGATGAAACAATACACAGAATATGGAATATTCAGAAGGCGGTGGACACCACAGGAACAGAGGGGTCCGGCTTCTACGTGAAGACACTTTGCACGAATACTAACACACAGGTACAAAGGCTTAATAATACCTAGGTTCAGGGTGAATACAGAGGAACCTGAGCAACTCGGACAGGAGACAGCCCTGAGTGTGGAACTGTGACAGTTATGTGTTTGGCACCTTCAGTAGCAGCCGGTTCCCCCACTGGACCAGATCCATGGCACAGAGTACCTAGGAGCTCAGCATGGAGTCACCAGAGAGAGAGATGCAGAGGGGCCCCAGGGAAAATAAATCAAGCACGGAGAATGGAGAAAGTGCATTTCCTGTATCCAGTAGGAACAGTGAATTAGTCACTGGGAGTGAAGTGATGGAATTACTGAATTGGTGGAGACTGGTGCATGCTCCGCGGCAATGGCTCAGAAATGCTGCACACGAGAGAGAGAAGTATTCTCTAATAGAAGTGTGTCTGAAGTTCTCAGGTGTCAACAGTGTGGAGAAGATCAGCTGCGGATTACAAGAGGTAACTGTGCAAATGCTGCCCGCTTCTGTGTTGGAGTACCGCCTTAATGTTGATTTTCATATGAAAGCGGCTCCTTGCCTGTGATTGATTCAAACATTATCAAGGGCAGTTCCACAGTGTCCCCAATAAAGGACCTTAAGCTTTACCCACATCTTAACACTAATTGCACTACATGCAAACTGTAAAGAAATCCTAAAGCTGTCATGATGGTTGGCATTAGGCTTTATTGTTTACCCAAAATTGAATTATGTTCCGCCATACATGTAGCATTTCCCACCATTTCCTCCTGTTTCTACCTTTTCACCTGGTAAAGTTACAGCGTCCCCATCTGGTCAGTGTTGGGTGCATATTCTAAGGAACTTGCATTGTGTATTGATGTTGGCAATGAAGTGGTCCAATGTCTCCTAGCGCGAGTTATCATATGTGGTGGTAAACTTCTGTTGCCATTGGGCAGTCATAGGATGAGAAGATTTCCATTGTAAATGGTAACCCTACATGGGAAGTCAGACAGCTATTTCAATAACATTTTCAGACGTCAAAGAAATACAACGAGACATAACTTTGGATAATTAAATGGTCACAGCCTTTATTTATTGGTTTCAATAAAATTTATTATCAATAATATCTCAAAATTCATCATATATATTTCCAAACAACAAACATATTCAACTAAAGAACCAAACCCAGCTTTTGAAGCTCGGGTTATCTTAAACATTTATATATTTTCCATAAAAACTTGTCCCCCTTTTTGCAAAGGTGACCCACCACATAAATAAGGCTGCGACAAAACATAGGGAGGGAGGGAGGGTCGCTCCGCCATTGCTGACCCTCTGAGACCACTGGCAAAAGCCCGGGCTCATAGAACCCCTTTTAATAGAGGGTCTCTGACTTCTAGAAGCTTCCCATTCATGTGACTTAACAGTTTCAAGGGTACCCTTCCTTACCCGTTCCAAGGCTCCCCTTGTTCTAAAATTTTGTCGGACCCATGAAAATTCTGAACCTCATCACTTCCGGCTGGTGTGAGCCCTGGTGCGCATGCGCACAAGACATTTTCAAGGTCCGTGGAAATTCTAAGACTTAGCGAACAGCTGATTGAGAGGAGGAGGGGCTGAGGTGAAATGCACACACTGCTGCGGGAAAATTGCTGTCACGGGCGAACCAAAAGTGCTGGAGACCCCAAAATTGTATGGCAGGTAGCCAAAATGCTCCCCTACAGCTGATCAAATTTTGGGGTCTCGAGGATGAAAGGGCGCGGAGCAGTGACCCCGAGAACCGGGCCTCGGGGTCACTGCTCCGCGCCCTTTCATCCCCGAGACCCCAAATTTTTATCAGCTGTAGGGGAGAATCTTGGCTACCTACCATACAATTTTGGGGTCTCCAGCACCTTTGGTTCGCCCGTGACAGCAGTTTTCCCGCGGCGGTGTGTGCGTCCCACCTCAGCGCCTCCTCCTCTCAATCAGCTGTTTGCTAAGTCTTAGAATTTCCTCGGACCTTGAAAATGTCTTGTGCGCATGCGCACCGGGGCTCGCACCAGCCGGAAGTGACGAGGTCCGGAATTTTCATGGGTCCGACAAAATTTTAGAACACCCCTCACCTTTCCTGACAGACTGTGGGGAACCTTGAAACTGTCTACAGCTGCCACCTTCCCATGAGGAAAAAAGGGGATAAGGGGGGCCTTGAAATCCCTCCCCCCTTTTTTCCCTTATATTCTTGAGATCCTTCCACACCTCACATAAATTAACACCCCCTCCTTCAGCAAGTGTGGATATTGGATAGTGTATATAGAGATTTCTATATGATTGTGTTTTATTTTATTGTACTTGTCTTTTTTTTACCATATTAACTACGTACCAACAGTATGTAACTATATAGCTTGGTTTTGCCCTAATAGCTGTAGTTACAGATGTCACATTTGGCTTGTCATGCTGGCAAAATCGGTGACATTGCTGTATTTGAGACGTTGATGGTTGTGTGCCTAGCACTGTATCCAGCTGTAGGGTGAGTCTGCTGCAGCTGTTTATAAAAGCACATTGGAAAATAGGGACATCAATACAGGGCTGGAAGAAGGGGTGGGCAGGAGGGGTGGTGGTATTATGTGAGGTGGGGTGCCACAAGTCGAGATTGGGGGAGGGGATTTGTGTTGGGAGGGGGAATTTGGTGTGGGGGGGGTATCAGGGCATAAGAATTGTTCTAGGAGGGGAAATTTAGGGTGGATGTCTTGGGAGTTTGGGGGGGGGGGATTTGTGCCAGTAGAACTGAATGGGGGTATTTGTGCTAGAACAGGAAATTTATTGAGGGGGGGGTGGGGTTTGTACTAGGAGGGGGATATGGGGGAGATTTGCGCAGGGAGTGAGGATTTAGAGTGAGGGGGGGGGGATTGTGTACTCAGAGAGATCATTTGAGGGATTTGAAAGGTACAGGATCTGTGCTAGTAGGGGCGATTTATGTGGGGGCATTTGTGCTGGGGGATTTCAGCAAGGGAAGTGGATTTGTACTGGGAGGAGGGGACATTTATGCTTAGAGGGAAAGCATGCAGAGTAGTGCTATTTTCTTTTTCTTGGGGGGGCTGTTGCTGACATATCATGCTTATAATGGGGGGGGGGCATGTTTTCCTGGGCTCTAGATGACCTTGGCCTGGCACTGCATCAATGTAATACACAGAAAACCCAATATAGGCAGGAAAATCTTATTATAACTGAAAAAATCCATTAGGTTGAGAAACATTTTGCAGTATATGTGAATTTCTGGTGAAACTGCAGAGATTGAATGTTCCTGCCCATCATTAGCCTATATGAAATCTCTGATAGAGTGAGGAATGTGTGCCCCCCCCCTTTTTCAGGTATATACAGTATCTGTTCAGAGATGCACAAAACTAAAACAAACCTGACTGACTGGATAGAAAGCCGACAGACAACACTCTCAATGTGGCTGTCATGATGATCTGTCACTCAAAGTGGGTGGTGCCGTGCTATATACAGCGGGATCAAACCATATGTTACATATTAACTGAAACCTTTCCTTTTTATTTGTTTATTTTTAGGTGTGTTATGACAAAGGCATGAAACAAATGTTACTCTTGCCCAAGACGGCATGAGCGGACTAGTCCGATGTTGTTTGCATTCCTCCTCGCTTTGGAACATTTAGCCATGCTTATTTAGGCTACACCTCCTGCTCTACAGGTCACACCCCTTTTCTAAAACCCCACCCCTTGGTGGAAATTGAATCATCCGTTGTAAGAAGTGATTGTTGCCAGCAGGGAACTGTAGATTTAGCTATAATATCACATATCACATCACATATCACATATTTTATCTGTTTATTTTAGGTATGTGATGAAATCCTGAGAGTGTAGCTTAAAGATTTTTGCATTATTCGTTAACACCCCTGTTTGTCACCTTCATTATATCTACTCTATAAGGTAAATTCCGAATATATAAACACCCCCTGGGAGGTCTGGAATGCATCAGCGACAATTAATATCGAGCATTGTATTTATGGTTGTTTTATATTGTTTTGGCAGTATACTATTATTATAGTGAAAATATCCCCTGGTACCATTTAGCTCCAACTTTGGGAGGAACCGACCCAGTTGTCCAGCATTTGCTATCAATGCGTTACACGTGGACACCCAAAAATCTTCTTTGCTCCAATATATTACCTCTATTACTCTTTTCATAGATAAGGGACCCTGTGTGCCCCCCCCCCCCTATGGGGTGGGGTTCCTGCATTCGCCAGGACAGACTTGTGTCCCCCCGGTCCCCTGCGGGTGACCTCACCTTGAATAAGAGCATGCATGGGTTGTCACCACATTTTGACTATAGCTTTATAATCTGTTCAGAATTTGAGCTAATTATTGTTATCATTTTATATTACAGCATTTGATGTGATTATTGCTCTATACCAGCATTCCCCAATTGGTGTTCCGTTGGAACCCTAGGGTTCAGCGAGACAAAATTGGGGCTGCGTGGTGTTGTGCCACATCCAAGATGGCCGCCACTAGCTGCTGTTTCCGGAAGGTCGGAAACAGCAGAGATCACGCAACCGCGATCTCATAAGAGATTGTGGGAGCATGATCTTAACCCGCCCTGACGTCAGCCGTCCCGCCTTGCCTCTGAGCCCGCCCTGCCACCAGCAGCCTGCCCTAAGCGCCCGCCCTACAACTAGCTCTGCCATCAGTCAGCTAGCCAGCCACTTGTCCATGTGAGAGCCAGCCCGTCCAACCCGCCCAGCCATCAGCCATTTTCGATCACTCGTGGCAGAGGAGTGATAGAGAGTGGAGGTCATTTGTACAGCTCCATTTTATTCAGATAGAAAGCTCTGGTGGTTGAAATTCTCTGAACTTCTCTGTTAGGGACATTGCAGTTCTCTGTTAAGGACATAGAAGTTCTCTGTTAGGGACATTGAAAGGCTATTTGGGGGGCATTGAACTTCTCTGTTAGGGACATGGAAAGTCTCTATTAGGGACATTGAAATTCTCTGTTAGGGACATTGAAGTTCTCTGTTGGGGACATTCAAAGACTCTTTGGGGGGCATTGAACTTCTCTGTTAGGGACATTCAAAGACTTTTTGGGGGGCATTGAACTTCTCTGTTAGGGACATTGAACTTCTCTGTTAGGGACTTTGAAATTCTCTGTTAGGGGCATTGACATTCTCTGTTAGGGACATTGAAAGACTCTTTGGGGGGCATTGAACTTCTCTATTAGGGACATTGAACTTCTCTGTTAGGGACGTTGAAAGACTCTTTGGGGGGCATTGAACTTCTCTGTTAGGGACATTGAACTTCTCTGTTAGAGACATTGAAGTTCTCTGTTAGAGAAGTTCAATGCTCCCCAAAGAGTCTTTGAATGTCCCTGTTAGGGACATTGAACTTCTCTGTCAGGGACATGGAAATTCTCTGTTAGGGGAATTCAAAGTCTCTTTGGGGGCCATTGAACTTCTCTGTTAGGGACATTGAAATTCTATGTTAGGGACATTGAAGTTCTCTGTTAGTGACATTCAAAGACTCTTTGGGGGCCATTGAAAATCTCTGTTAGGGACATTGAAATTCTCTGTTAGGGATATTGAACTTCTCTGTTAGGGACATTGAACTTCTCTGTTAGGGACATTTAAATTCTCTGTTAGGGACATTGAACTTCTCTGTCAAGGGCATTGACATTCTCTGTTAGAGACATTGAAATACTCTTTGGGGGGCATTGAACTTCTCTGTTAGGGACATTGAAAGACTCTTTGAGGGGGGGGGGGGGGCATTGAACTTCTCTGTTAGGGACTTTGAAACTCTCTGTTAGGAACATTGAACGTCTCTGATAGGGACATTGAAATTCTCTGTTAGGGGCCTTGAAATTCTTTGTTAGGAACATTGAAGTTTTCTGTTAGGGATTTTGAAAGGCTCTGCCAGTGACATTGAAATTCTCTGTGAGGGACATTGAAACCCTCTGTTAGGGACATTGAACTTCTCTGATAGGGACATTGAAATTCTCTGTTAGGGACATTGAGCTTCTCTGTTAGGGACATTGAAAGGCTCTGTCAGGGACATATAAATTCTCTGTTAGGGACATTTAAAGGCTCTGACAGGGACATTGAAATTCTCTGTTAGGGACATTGAACTTCTCTGTTAGGGACATTCAAAGACTCTTTGGGGGACATTGAACTTCTCTATTAGGGACATTGAAATTCTCTGTTAGGGACATTGAACTTCTCTGTCAAGGGCATTGACATTCTCTGTTAGAGACATTGAAATACTCTTTGGGGGGCATTGAACTTCTCTGTTAGGGACATTGAAAGACTCGTTGTGGGGCATTGAACTTCTCTGATAGGGACATTGGAATTCTCTGTTTGGGACATTGAAGTTCTCTGTTAGAGAAGTTCAATGCCCCCCAAAGAGTCTTTGAATGTCCCTGTTAGGGACATTGAACTTCTCTGTCAGGGACATTGAAATTCTCTGTTAGGGACATTCAAAGACTCTTTGGGTGCCATTGAACTTCTCTGTTCGGGACATTGAAATTCTCTGTTAGGGACATTGAAGTTCTCTGTTAGGGACATTGAAGTTCTCTGTTAGGGACATTCAAAGACTCTTTGGGGGGCACTGAACTTCTCTGTTAGGGACTTTGAAATTCTCTGTTAGGGACATTGAAGTTCTCTGTTAGGGACATTCAAAGACTCTTTGGGGGGGCACTGAACTTCTCTGTTAGGGACTTTGAAATTCTCTGTTAGGGACATTGAACTTTTCTGTTAGGGACATTGAACTTCTCTGTCAGGGACATTGAAAGACTCTTTGAGGGGCATTGAACTTCTCTGTTAGGGACATTGAAATTCTCTGTTAGGAACCTTGAAATTCTCTGTTAGGAACATTGAAGTTTTCTGTTAGGGGCTTTGAAAGGCTCTGTAAGGGGCATTGAACTTTTCTGTTAGGGACATTGAACTTCTCTGTCAGGGACATTGAAAGACTCTTTGAGGGGCATTGAACTTCTCTGTTAGGGACATTGAAATTCTCTGTTAGGAACCTTGAAATTCTCTGTTAGGAACATTGAAGTTTTCTGTTAGGGGCTTTGAAAGGCTCTGTAAGGGGCATTGAACTTTTCTGTTAGGGACATTGAACTTCTCTGTCAGGGACATTGAAAGACTCTTTGAGGGGCATTTAACTTCTCTGTTAGGGACATTGAAATTCTCTGTTAGAAACCTTGAAATTCTCTGTTAGGAACATTGAAGTTTTCTGTTAGGGGCTTTGAAAGGCTCTGTAAGGGGCATTGAGCTTCTCTGTTAGGGACATTGAAAGGCTCTGTCAGGGACATATAAATTCTCTGTTAGGGACATTTAAAGGCTCTGACAGGGACATTGAAATTCTCTGTTAGGGACATTGAACTTCTCTGTTAGGGACATTCAAAGACTCTTTGGGGGACATTGAACTTCTCTATTAGGGACATTGAAATTCTCTGTTAGGGACATTGAACTTCTCTGTCAAGGGCATTGACATTCTCTGTTAGAGACATTGAAATACTCTTTGGGGGGCATTGAACTTCTCTGTTAGGGACATTGAACTTCTCTGTTAGGGACATTGAAAGACTCGTTGTGGGGCATTGAACTTCTCTGATAGGGACATTGGAATTCTCTGTTTGGGACATTGAAGTTCTCTGTTAGAGAAGTTCAATGCCCCCCAAAGAGTCTTTGAATGTCCCTGTTAGGGACATTGAACTTCTCTGTCAGGGACATTGAAATTCTCTGTTAGGGACATTCAAAGACTCTTTGGGTGCCATTGAACTTCTCTGTTCGGGACATTGAAATTCTCTGTTAGGGACATTGAGCTTCTCTGTTATGGACATTTAAAGGCTCTGTCAGGGACATTGAAATTTTTTGTTAGGGACATTTATATTCTCTGTTAGGGACATTAAAAGGCTCTGTCAGGGGACATTGAAAGACTCTGTTAGGGAAATTTATATTCTCTGTTATGGACATTGAAAGGGTCTGTCAGTGACATTGAAATTCTCTGTCGGGGACATTGAAACCCTCTGTTAGGGACATTGAACTTCTCTGATAGGGACATTGAAATTCTCTGTTAGGGACCTTGAAATTCTCTGTTAGGGACATTGAGCTTCTCTGTTAGGGACATTGGAAGGCTCTGTCAGTGACATTAACATTCTCTGTCAGGGACAATTCTCTGTTAGGGACATTGAACTTCTCTGTTAGGGACATTGAAATTCTCTGGTAGGGACATTGAAGTTCTCTGTCAGGGACATTGAAAGGCTCTGTAAGGGGCATTGACATTCTCTGTTATGGACATTTAAAGGCTCTGTCAGGGACATTGAAATTCTCTGTTAGGGACATTAAAAGGCTCTGTCAGGGGACATTGAAAGACTCTGTTAGGGAAATTTATATTCTCTGTTATGGACATTGAAAGGGTCTGTTAGGGACATTGAAAGGCTCTGTCAGGGACATTGAAATTCTCTGTTAGGGACATTTAAAGGCTCTGACAGGGACATTGAAATTCTCTGTTAGGGACTTTTATATTCTCTGTCAGGGGCATTGAAAGACTCTGTCAGGGGCATTGAAAAATTCTCTGCTAGGGACATTAAAAGGCTCTGTCAGGGGCATTGCAATTCTCTCTATTAGGGACATTAAAAGGCTCTGTAAGGGACATTAAAAGGCTCTGGGCATTGAAAGGAAAGACTATGTCAGGGGCATTAAATGACTCCATAAGGGGGAAAAAAAAGGGGAACTGTATTTTTCAAAGTGTTCAAATCTTTTTGCTTCACGTCTAACTCTAAAATCCTGCTTAAGTTCAGTTCTTTCTAAGAGTGTTATAAAAATCAGCATCCTTATCAGTCAGGTTGTGAGATCTGTATTTTTCAAAGTGTTTTATTTTGTATTTTTTAACAATAATCAACCATGAATTTGGAAAGCTGGTTAAAGCAGGGAACTCTTCAGAGAAAAATTATTACTACTTCTACCTGTTCGGCACTTATAGAACCTGAGAAAGAAGATACAACGAAAAATCAAGAAAACATGCCTGAAAGTTGTATCTACTGTTCCTCGAATAGCAGTGACAAGTCCAAAAAAAAAAGAAAAGCACACAATGCTAGCCAATCTTCTTCTCAAACAAAGAAAATAAAATATGATGATAGCTACTTGTCGTTAGTATTCACAAGTATCAGAATTGAAGATTGTCCTGAAGCACAAAGCGTACTTTGCAATAAAATATTGCCAAACAGTTCATTAACACTTGCTAAAATATGTCGTCATTTTGAGCAAAACCACGCAGAGTACAAAGATAAAGACATTAACTTTTTTAAGCAAAATCTAAATGAGTATCAGAAGAGTAAAAAAATTATGAGCAAAAAATTTCAAAATGCTAATGAAAAAGCCACAGAGGCTTCTTGCAGAGTGAGTTACCGCATAGCACTTGCAGAAGAAGCACACACAATTGGGGAATCACTAATAAAACCATGTGCAAAAGAAATAGTGTCATGTATTTTAAGTGAGAAGTTGAGTAAAAAAAAAATGAAGCTGTGCCACTTTCCAACAACACAGTTTTGCGCCATATTTATGATCTTGCTGATGACATCCATACTGAACTAATTCCTCGACTGCATCAATGTGATGGGTACTCACTGCAATTAGACGAGTCCACAGATGTTGCAGGGCTTTCAGTTTTGTTGGTTTTTGTTAGATATAATTTTGACAAACAGATTGAAGAAGACTTGTTTCTGTGTGAAGCTTTGAAAAAAATACCACTGGTGAGAACATATTTAACCTTCCTAGGGGTATTCCTGAGTGTGGCTCGGGGTTAAATTTCAGTGCCAAAAGCGGTAACCCCGAGCCACACTCGGGGTACCGCTAGGAAGATTGCTGGATCCTGGAAGAGAGGGTACTCACCTTGTCCCCGGGATCCAGCGATGTATCCCGGCGGTGTGGGGCGGCGGATCTTCCTTCCGATGCTCTGTGCCCCGGCTTCCATCTCCTGCGACGTGATGCTCGCAGGGGGGTGGAACCGGCGGCAAATTCCAATAGTAAGACACACAAACACACGGATACATTACAAAATAAAATAAATTCACATCAGTTTGCCCCCCCAGTGCCCTTTCCTGAAGTTTTACTGTACTATATATATATATATATATAGAACAGATGTCCACAATAGGCTGTGTGGAATTCCCCCAGCCAAATTGTAATTAAAAAGTAACACTTAAATCTCACAATCCATATCCAAGTCATAACTGTTTACCCGAACCTGACACATTGACAAAAAGTAGATATTTGGATGCCAGATAAAATACAGATCAAATTAAGATCAAACTTGAGAAATGCCACCACCCCAAACAGGATATTGCTCTAAACCGGGAGGTAAAACAGGGGAACCAGAACCTTCGCCAAGTGCAATAGTGGGTTTGATAATAAAGTTATTAGTGCCTCCACCCAGGACAGGGTCTCTGTGAAATTAACGATCTTAAAATTAAACATCTAAACAAAATAATTGAGAACAGAACTACTGCAACCACCATATAACATTAATCATAGGTATATGGATGCACACCAGTATAGAGTTCTGGTATTCAAGGTTGTTATAAGAAGCGATTATTAACAGTACATACATCCAATTTGCAAACTAGGATTATCAGCAAAGAACCTGATAGGAATCCTGGTGGAATTGTGCAAGTATACCTGGTTATATATATATGGTGATTAACAGAGATACCTCCAGATAAATATTGCTGGTTGCAGGGTCCCCTAATGCCTCATATACACGATCAGATAATCAGACGACTTATCGTTCTAATTTTGTTGCTTGATACTAGTATAGAATTCAACAATGCGTACTAAACGTATGATTTTTTTCGTACAATTCTGGAGAAGCTTCCTGGTTGCGTAGCTAGTTACGTATCGGATAGTGCAAAACAAAAACAATGTCAGCCAGGCTTTTTCAGGGTTATTTTAGTGTTTCTGATCATGCGTGATCTTTGTCTATCGATTTTTAGCGGACGCATACTGTACTGATTAAACAATTGTCATTTACTAGGCTAACGTACGACAAAAGTTTTCGTGTTTGTCCCTTCGGATTTTGTTGGACGAAACGTCGTGATCGGCTGTCAAAAGCTGTGTACTAACGATCAGTTTATTGTGCGACTAATTCGAAAGCGATTTTTTCTCATACGTTTATCTGATCGTATGTACGAGGCATAAGGATGATGTGATGTCTGTCTTTCTGTTGAAAACTTGAAGATGAATTCAGCAGTCACGCGGGGAACTGTTGTCTGACCAACCTGGAATAGAACTTCAGATTGCCAGGAACTGTGGTATGGCACTGGAACTCAGAGTCTGCCTATCTACTCTGCACTTTAGTACATCCCTATTAGTGTCTAAAAAAAAAAAAAAAAGATTGGTATCTAAACTCTATTGCACTAAAAAGCTAGCTAGCTATCCGGCACTGTGCATGTGAAATAATAGACATTGCAGAGATACTCTGTCACGAAGATTTCGTTTTAAACTCAACAGCTGCAGTTAAACTATTAGATCATTAAAACACTTACATAATAGTCTCTTCTGACTTGGAACATGTGCAGGACATGTTGCTGGGACATTCTCTCTCTCTCTCTCTCTCTCCACTTCCTCCTTCCAGGGTTTTAAAGCCAACAACTCAGAGTCAGGAAGTGCATACATAAATTATTTACAGACATTTACATTGTACAAATTCAGACAGTAGAGGGCAGCAGTTCCCTACAATTGGGATTTTGTTGAACCCCAAAAAACTGAACTGTACTGGCTTTTCTTCTACTGTAACATCTAATTCTTTCACTATAAAGCCCTTCATTACATGCACTACAACATATGTAGTATATGTGTTACAATGTCCTTGTGGGCTACAATATGTGGGCAGAACCATTTGAGCATTAAATGTGCAGCTTAATGAACATATTTACAACATTAGGAAGGGTTTTAAACCATAGCGTTTTGCGATATTATGATTTAGTACACAATAGGGACCCTTCTGGAACAATCTTCACGGGTATAGATAAATTTGTTTCTCATTGGAGGGGAAGTGTGAAAAAAAGAGAAATATCTATAATAGAGAACAAATAGATCTACCTTTTAAAATCTTACACTACCCATGGGCTTAACGTTGATTGGGATGTTATTGCCTTTATAGATAACACCTGATCATGGTTTTCTCTTTCTTTTTAAACATGATTTTAAATGTGAGTTACTGATCTGGTTTTAGAGGGTGGACCACTTTAGGAGGCATAGTAAATGAAAGTGTATTCAACAGAGTACCAGGTTATGCTATTTATCATGTAAAATGTTTGTATTTATATATTTGTGTAACCTGTTGCCTTGCTTCCACTTTATTGTTTGATGGTGTAATTTTTAATTTTACCTTTATTATTTAATTTTTGGCATCTCTATTTGTAACGTGTGACCGCCTCTTCACTGTGACCTTTGCTCCCTGTAAGCCGGGACTTTTGATGGGATACATTCTTGGGTTCCTGTCTTTGTTTGATTTTGATTAGAGCGAGGCTTGGACCTTCCTCATCTTTATCTAAAATAAGGTTTGGATTTTAGGTTACCATTGAAGAAATGCAGATGGGTACGAGGCTTGGTTATGTGTAAATGGTATTTAACCTCCCTGGCGGTATGATTATGTCAGGAATTCTGTACCAAAAGCGGTACAATTTTTTGCATGGAAATTTGGCGTTATGTATTATAGGCCTACAATTCTTAGTAATTACTGACTTAAACCTGACCAAAACAAGACTCTAGTAGACATCCCAGATGTGATAAATTTGAAACACAAACGCATGAATTATAATCTAATCAATAATATAATTTTATTATATAATATATATATATATATATATATTATATAATTATATTATTGATTAGATTACAATTCATGCGTTATATTATATATATATATATATATATATATATATATATATATATATATATATATATATATATATATGTGTATATATCTGTGTGTGTATATGTGTATATATATATATATATATATATATATATACACACGTGTGTGTGTATATACAGTGGGTACGGAAAGTATTCAGACCCCCTTAAATTTTTCACTCTTTGTTATATTGCAGCCATTTGCTAAAATCATTTAGGTTCATTCTTCTTCCTCATGAATGTACACATAGCACCCCATCCTGACAGAAAAACACAGAATTGTTGACATTGTTGCAGATTTATTAAAAAAGAAAAACTGAAATATCACATGGTCCTAAGTATTCAGACCCTTTGCTCAGTATTTAGTAGAAGCCCCCTTTTGATCTAATACAGCCAGGAGTCTTTTTGGGAAAGATGCAACAAGTCTTTCACACCTGGATTTGGGGATCCTCTGCCATTCCTCCTTGCAAATCCTCTCCAGTTCTGTCAGGTTGGATGGTAAACGTTGGTGGACGGCCATTTTTAGGTCTCTCCAGAGATGCTCAATTGGGTTTAAGTCAGGGCTCTGGCTGGGCCATTCAAGAACAGTCACGGAGTTGTTGTGAAGCCACTCCTTCGTTATTTTAGCTGTGTGCTTAGGGTCATTGTCTTGTTGGAAGGTAAACCTTCGGCCCAGTCTGAGGTCCAGAGCACTCTGGAGAAGGTTTTTGTCCAGGATATCCCTGTACTTGGCCGCATTCATCTTTCCCTCGATTGCAACCAGTCGTCCTGTCCCTGCAGCTGAAAAACACCCCCACAGCATGATGCTGCCACCACCATGCTTCAATGTTGGGACTGTATTGGACAGGTGATGAGCAGTGCCTGGTTTTCTCCACACATACCACTTAGAATTAAGGCCAAACAGTTCTATTTTGGTCTCATCAGACCAGAGAATCTTATTTCTCACCATCTTGGAGTCCTTCAGGTGTTTTTTTAGCAAACTCCATGCGGGCTTTCATGTGTCTTACACTGAGGAGAGGCTTCCGTCGGGCCACTCTGCCATAAAGCCCCGACTGGTGGAGGGCTGCAGTGATGGTTGACCTTCTACAACTTTCTCCCATCTCCTGACTGCATCTCTGGAGCTCAGCCACAGTGATCTTTGGGTTCTTCTTTACCTCTCTCACCAAGGCTCTTCTCCCCCGATAGCTCAGTTTGGCCAGACGGCCAGCTCTAGGAAGGGTTCTGGTTGTCCCAAACGTCTTCCATTTGAAGACTATGGAGGCCACTGTGCTCTTAGGAACCTTAAGTGCAGCAGAAATCTTTTTGTACCCTTGGCCAGATCTGTGCCTTGCCACAATTCTGTCTCTGAGCTCTTCAGGCAGTTCCTTTGACCTCATGATTCTCATTTGCTCTGACATGCATTGTGATCTGGAAGGTCTTATATAGACAGGTGTGTGGCTTTCCTAATCAAGTCAAATCAGTATAATCAAACACAGCTGGACTCAAATGAAGGTGTAGAACCATCTCAAGGATGATCAGAAGAAATGGAAAGCACCTGAGTTAAATATATGAGTGTCACAGCAAAGGGTCTGAATACTTAGGACCATGTGATATTTCAGTTTTTCTTTTTTAATAAATCTGCAACAATGGCAACAATTCTGTGTTTTTCTGTCAGTATGGGGTTTTCACAAGAAGATAGCCGAGAAGTGCTTGCAAACAACAGTTTGGTTTATTAATGCATTTTCTTCACCAGACTGCAAGCGTCAAAACCAGCAAAATAAAATAAAAGACAAAATAAATCCTTGCCTCTGTGGGCGGCTACCTTCTCACACTGGAACCTACCTAAGAGTCTGTCCCCAACCTACTGTTGGGCAGACTTTCTTTTTTTTTGAAAATTTGTTTTTATTGAATTTTTGCACAAAAAAACAGACAAGACAATGCCACGCAGGGCAACAACCATAACAGTGACAACAGGTCAAACCCCTCCCACACCACCCCCCACCGACCCCCCCCCCACCCCCCCCCCCACCCCAGGCTCCATCCAGCGCGTCCAGTGGAAAAACAAAGCATCCATCAGTAATAGAGATACCCCTCAAGACTGCTCCAATTATCCAGTAGCAAGGTCATAGAACATTCTAGATTAGTCCAGCACAGAGCCCATTAGCAGCAACCCCATGGCTTAGTCAATAAAAAAAAAAAAAAAAAAAAAAAAGAAAAAACTAGAGAGACTTCTATACATGCAGTAAGAGCACAATAAACAGGAATATATCACCGACCGGCATGGCCATCCCCCCCCCCCCAGACAGTCCCGAACAGTAGCATATAGAACACTAAAGCTGATCTACGGAGGTCGAGGCCGGAGAGTCTATCCATGTTTTCCATACTTTATCAAACTTGCGGGGGCATCCCCTACTGAGATACGTGGCCTTATAGAGCGGAGTCACTTTATTAACCAAGCCTTTCCAAAAAAGGATCGTGGGAGCCAAGGGACTCTTCCAGTGTAAGAGCAAAGCCTTGCGCGCATAGAAAAGCAGCAAGCTGACCAGAGTACGAACGGCCCTCGCAGGGGCCAAGCCATCCACCAACCCCAAGAGGCAAACCTCCACGGAGCTGGGGACCGGAATCTTAACCACCTCCACAATACAAGCTAAGACGGATGCCCAATAGTCCTTGACCACCGGGCACCCCCAGAAGATGTGACCGAAGTCCGCCGGTGAATGGGAACAACGCCAGCACTCCGCCGAGGCCTTCTGATAAATACGTGCCAGCCTCGCCGGCGTGTAATAAATCCGATGCAGAAATTTAAAGTGAATCAGACGGTCCCTCGCAGAGACCAGGTAGGCGAAGGGTGAACTCCACATATCATCCCAGTCATCACCATCCAGGTCAGGCACCTCCTCCACCCAGCGTTCCCGACATCTACGTACAGCAGGCGGAGTGACAGCGAACAATTCCCTGTACAATTCCGAAAGAGGCTTCCGCATACCCGCCGCTTGTATCGCTGTTTCAAGAGCCGAAGTTTTAATCACAACCCGAGAGGAACCGAATTGTGCCACAAACGCATGGCGAAGTTGGAGATAGTGAAAAAAATACCCATTTGGAAGATCAAAACGTGCCTTCAGGGCATCAAAGGAGCACAGCTCCCCACCAGAGACAATATCCCCCAGCAACTTCACCCCCTTAACGGCCCAGATGGTAGGATCAGGGATCGAGGCAAAATGCGGAAACTTGGGGTTCCACCACAATGGGGAGGCCGGGGAAACACCAGTGGCTCCTGGCTCCACCAGCACCTGCATCTGTTCCCAGGCTTTGATGGTAGAACGCATCTTTCCTGTCAGCTGAAATGTAGCCCTGGACCCTCGATGCAGTAAAAGGTGGAGACTCTCGTAGGAGCCCAAAACAGCCGCCTCCACCATCGTCCCCTGCAAGCTCCACCACTCCCTGCCCAGCCAGGAAATATTTATAAAGATCAGGTAAAGCCAATCCCCCCTGACCCCAGGGCTCCTGCAACACCTGCAGACCAATTCTAGGAGGAGAGGTACCCCAAATAAAGGAACCTATCAGGCCATGAACGCGGCGGAAGAAAGAACGCGGGACCCACACCGGGGAATTTCTAAGGAAGTATAGAAAGACAGGGAGAAGTTTCATTTTCACCAAGTTAATGCGCCCCAGAACCGACAAAGGTAAGTCGCGCCACACCTCCGCCCTGCGTTTAAAGACCTCCAGCAGTGGGTTAAGATTCAGAGTAAGATAATCCGCCACCCTCGCCGACACCCTGACTCCCAGGTAGGTGAACTCCGTCACCCATTTCAATGGTAGCGCCCCATCAGCTGCAGCAATGGCACCAGGATCAATAGGGAGCATAGTGGATTTATCCCAATTCACCCTTAGGCCGGAAAACTGTGCAAAAGTGTCTAGGATATTGAACACCGCCCGCAGAGAAGCATTGGGATCCTTCAAAAATAAAAGCATATCATCCGCATAAAGTGCCAGGCACTCCTTAATGGAGCCCACTTCCAGAGCCCCAACCTCCGGAGACGCACGCAACGCAATAGCCAAGGGTTCAATCATCAGAGAGAACAAAAAGGGCGAAAGAGGGCAGCCCTGCCTAGTCCCCCTACCCACTGCAAAAAATGGGGACAGGGAAGATCCAATCTTCAACGCCATACGCGGGGAGGAATACAAAAGGGAAATCCACTTGCAAAATTTAGGACCAAACCCCATGCGCCTCAGCACCACCCCCATGTACCCCCAATCCACCGTGTCGAAGGCCTTGGCAATGTCCAAGGACACCACCACCCTAGTGCCAATGGAGGCATGGGACACCTGCAAATGAGTAAACAGACGTCGAAGGTTGGTGTCCGTGGACTTGCCTGGCATAAACCCGGTCTGATCAATGTCCACCAGGGAAGGCAAGACCACCGCCAGCCTAGTAGCCAAGACCTTCGTGAGTATCTTGAGATCCACATTGAGTAAGGCAATGGGGCGGTAGGAGGAACACAGGGTGTGATCCTTTCCCGGCTTAGGCAGGAGAACAACATACGCTTCGAGCATGGAACCCGGCAGGGCCCCCTGATCGAAACACGCAGCATACAATGCCTGGAGCCTGGGAGCCAGGGAGTCTGAGTACTGCCGATACCATTCCACCGGGAACCCATCAGGGCCCGGCGATTTATTGGAGGGAAAGGATGAGATGGCTCTCTCTATTTCCTTCAACGTGATGTCATTGTCCAGCCACGCACTGTCCTCACCCTCCAAAACCGGAACCGGCAAGCCAAATAAAAGGCGCTCCAACTCCTCCAGGTCATATGCAGGTAGGGGGGAATAGGTGTCAGAGTAGTAATCCATAAAGACCCGGGAGATCTCCCCCGGGTCCCTAACCAGTTCCCCTGAACTAGACTGGATGCATGGAACACTTACCGAAGCCCTCTGATCTGCCACCAAAAAAGCCAAAAGCTTACCATTCTTGTCCCCCTTCTCAAAAAGTGACTCTATGTTTAAGGTTGGCATGCGCAAAATCAGTATCCAACAAAGCCAAACGCCTCCTGGCCTCCTCCAGGGCCGCATAGGCCGCCGGTCCCGGAGTGGCCGAGTATTCAGCTTCCAACCTACGGACCTCCAGCAGAACAGCCTCCCTGTCAGCATTAGCCTCCCTACGAGATGCCTTAATCGCAGAGATGTAATGACCCCGCATAACCGCTTTGAAAGCATCCCACAGGACCACCCCTGCCGTGGACGAGGCATTAGCTCCCCAATATGTAGGCATCTGGGGCTCCACCTGCTGCATTACCTTGTCAGTTTGTAGCCAACCCGGCGAAAGGCGCCATGCACCCCTAGTTCTACCCGTTCCCACCCGCAGAGTCAATAGCAGTGGGTTGTGATCAGAGAGGCCACCCGCCAAATATGTAGCATCCTGGACCAAAGCAAGACAAGGCCCATTAGCAAAAGCCAGATCTATCCTGGACGCCGTTCTGTGCACCCCAGACCAACAGGAGTAGCCACGTACCCCAGGGTTTTTCCAGCGCCACAGCTCCGTAAGCTGAGCCGCGGAAGACCAGGACACCAGTTCAGGAGACGACAGTCTACCCGGGTTAGAGGAGTCCAGCCCGCCGTCCAGAACAGCATTGAAATCCCCCGCCATAATTAGAGGAAGATGCATATAAGGGGCCAAGGTCACCAGGAGATCCACCAGAATCTGAGAGTGGAACGGGGGAGGTAAGTAGACACTCACCAGGACCACCTGCCGGTGAAAAATCTCCAGTAGAACAATAACATACCGTCCGCCAGGATCCGTAATTACCTTTTGAATCGAGCAGGGTGCATTTCTACCCAGCAAAATAGACACCCCACGGGCATACGTGGAGTAGGTAGCATTGAAGATCCTCTGAATCCAAGGCCTCTTCAAGGCAAGCACCCTGCTCCCATCCAAATGCGTCTCCTGGAGGAGGATAACATGCGGTTGAACAGATTTAATATACCTAAAAATGGCCGTGCGTTTCACCTTGTCATTGAGACCCCGCACATTCCATGACATGATTTTAAGTAGCTCAGCCATAGAACAGCAGAGGGACATATAGCAGGAGGGAGCCGGAGGACCAAGCACAGCCCGAGGACCAACCCGTTCCCCCAACTCCATCCAGACATTCAGCAATACAGACATATAAGTAAAAAAGGACAGTGACCACCGGATGGAGCCTGGAGCCAAAAACAAAAAAACATCCCTGCTGTGATACCCAAACCTGGAACAAAAAAAAGTGCAACAGGGTACCCAGCCTAATCCCAAAACCCAGCAAAAATTTTAAAGGCATGGCTGCGACATAAAAACCGCAGCCGGCGTTACTCTTGTCCACCAACGGCAGCCCCAAAAAAAAAGGGGGGGCCGCTAGATAGTCATTCCTCAGAAAAAAGGAAAAAAACCTAAGGGGAGGAAAAATAGAGTCAAAACAAAAAAAGAGAAAAATGTCAGTTCAACAACGTGTAGCACACAGAGCTCCAATGACCTGTAGACCAGTCCACAGCCCCAGGAATAGAAGCATGGATCCAGCCCAGGGCAACCCAGGAAACTTCAGGGCAGGATCAACAACACAGGAACCGTAGATGTCCCCCCAGCAGCAATAGAGGAGGCAGACCGTGCGTAGACAGGAGCTGCAAATAGGGAGTACAGTGTAGCAGGGCCCCAAGAGCCCCATATCATCCAAGATAGCAGGTGCAGCAGAGGAAATTAAATGGAGTCCAACCAGTCAGCAGCCTCCCCCGCCGAATTGAAGAAAAGGACAGATCCCTTGTAATCCACACGCAAGCGGCTCGGGTACATCATGCCATATTTCAGGCCCTTGGTTCGCAGGAGTTTGCGCACTTCAGTAAATGATCTGCGTTTCTTCTGCGTTTCCACAGAGAAGTCAGGAAATAACATTATCTTGCTGTTCTCAAACTGCAATTCCTCCTGCTTCCTGGCCTCAGAGAGGATACGATCCCTGTCACGGAAGTTCAAAAAGCGGACCAGAATTGGGCGCGGGGGGGGCCCCGGGTGGCCGAGGTCCTGTGGGAACCCTATGGGCCCTCTCCACCACATATGTCGGGGGAGGGGGAGGCAATTTGAGTAGATCACAAAAGAACTTCTCAGCAAACAATGTAGAATTAGATCCCTCAGCCTTCTCTGGCAAGCCGACCACCCTGATATTGTTGCGACGCTGTCGGTTCTCAGCATCCTCCATCTTGTCCGCCAAAGCATTCACCTGGGCCTGCATGGCAATGATTTGTGCCGAATGGGAAGCGGTAACATCCTCCACCTCAGACACCCTGCCCTCAGTCTCAGTCAGGCGCCCCCTGATTTTATCCAGATCATGGCGGATTAGGGTACATTCAGAGGCCAGGTGGTCAATCCGGAGCATCAGGGCAGTTTTTGAGGCGTCTATAGCAGCCAGTATGGGAGCAGTAATATCCCCCCCTCCATGCGACCCCCCATTCTGACCAGCGGTCCCCGGCAGAGACCCCCCGGTACCTGAGTCCATAGGCTGCGCCATAGGAGGGTCCCCGGCCCCCGCGGACATCTTTCCCGACTTCAAGAAGGCCTGGGCGCCTGTGGCTGCAGAGGAAGAAGATGAGGCCTGGACCTGCAAGATGGCGGCGGCCGCTTTCGCGCCTCGCGGCGGGACCGCTCGTTTAGGCCGCGGGGTCGGTGCTGAAACCCGGGATTTTCTCCCCGGCATCCGTGCCCCACCTGTGCCCGATGCGGAGGAGGGCAAAACCGCCGCGATCCGAGGCACAGGGGCCGTGGATGGAGCCGGATAAGATCAGGATGGTGAAGAGCTCTGCCAACACACGTCCGGCGCCGTCTACATCCCGGCCACGCCCCCCTTGGGCAGACTTTCTTATCCTACAGCGGATACTCAACAGTCCATGTTTTATCTCTTCACACAGCACATGTTCATTTAACAGGTCCCTTTACTCTTCACAATGAGAATGTCCCCTTGCTTGTCTATTCACATGGCAAACATTCCTTTATTTCTTCCACATAGAAATAGTTTGTTTTCTCACCTTTGAGAAGTCTTCACAACTGGTTAATTTCCCCTTCACACAGGAAATGTCCATTGGTTTCTTTTCACCTAGAAACGATCCAAGACCTCACTTCAAGTAGTCTTCACACTTGTTACCCTGCTCCGCTTCACATCACTTTAGGAGGTCTTCCCCATGCTCACACAGCTTTCAGGGGGCCCACGTCTGTCTGTCCTCCTCTCCCAGCCCACACGGCGACAGGAGGCAGCAATCAATAGGACTTCCTTTGGACAAATTATAGAGGCCTTCATTTCCTCATTCTGAACAGCTGAAGTCTGTTCAACTTCCTGCTGGCTAGCTCTGTAGCCAACACCCTATAGTAATTGATGAACTTTCTAAATCAGGTGGAAATGTATCTCCTGCCTGTGACTACATTCCCAGATTTACCTGACTTCCTGTCACAATATATATATATATACATACGTGTATATATATATATGTTATGTGTTTGTGTTTTGTGCAACGTTCAATGTTTGAATTTCCCTCCCTAGTTCCGCTCCCATGCAGCATTGCTGCTGCAGGGAACGGAACTAGGAAGTCATCATACCGACGGAGGACGGACGAGCGGCAGGGATCTCAGATGGCTGGCGATCACAGCAATAGGAGATCATCGCTGGATCGCCAGGAGAAGGTAAGAGACACCGCTGCGCGCTCTGCACATCCACCCCGAGCGTGACTCGGGGATACCGATAACAGCATGGAAAATCCACCCCGAGTCACGCTCAGGGATACCGCTAGGCAGGTTAAGGAATGACATGACATGGCGCCCATGCTCCAGGAGAGGTCCTTTTGTTACGTTGGGCAGAGCAGTGTGTCCACGCCATTGTGCGTACCAGAAGTGACAGCAGATGCCAGTGTTACCTGCCGGTTTGCTTGGTGATATGCGCATTTCCATTTTACTTACAGTATCTCACAAAAGTGAGTACACCCCTCACTTTTTTGTAAATATTTTATTGTATATTTTTGTGACAACACTGAAGAAATTACACTTTAAAGTAGTAAAGTAGTGTAAAGTAGTGAGTGTACAGCTTGTATACCAGTGTAAATTTGCTGTCCCCTCAGAATAACTCAACACACAACCATAAATGTCTAAACCGCTGGCAACAAAGGAGTACACTCCTAAGTCAAAATGTTCAAATTGGGCCCAATTAGCCATTTTCCCTCCCCGGTGTCATGTGACTTGTTAGTGTTACAAGGTCTCAGGTGTGAATGGGGAGCAGATGTGTTAAATTTGGTGGTATCGCTCTCACTCTCTCATACTGGTCACTGGAAGTTCAACATGGCACCTCATGGCAAAGAACTCTCTGAGGATCTGAAAAAAAGAATTGTTGCTCTACATAAAGATGGCCTAGGCTATAAGAAGATTGCCAAGACCCTGAAACTGAGCTTCAGCTCAGTGGCCAAGACCATACAGCAGTCTTAACAGTACAGGTTCCACTCAAAACAGGCCTCGCCATGGTTGACCAAAGCAGTTGAGTGCACGTGCTCAGCTTCATATTCAGAGGTTGTCTTTGGGAAATAGACATATGAGTGCTGCCAGCATTGCTGCACAAGTTGAAGGGGTGGGGGGGGGGGTGGGGGTCAGCCTGTCAGTTCTCAGACCAGACGCCGCACACTGAAATTAACTTCTAAAGGTGATGCGCAAGAAAGACTGTAAACAGTTTATTGAAGACAAGCAAACTAAGGACATGGATTACTGGAACCATGTCCTGTGGTCTGATGAGACCTAGATAAACTTATTTAGTTCAGATGATGTCACGCGCGTGTAGCGGGAACCAGGCGAGGAGTACAAAGACAAGTGTGTCTTGCCTACAGTCAAGCATGGTGGTGGGAGTGTCATGGTGTGGGGCTGCATGAGTGCTGCTGGCACTGGGGAGCTACATTTCATTGAGGGAACCATGAATGCCAACATTTACTGTGACATACTGAAGCAGAGCATGATCCCCTCCCTTCGGTGATGGGGCCGCAGGGCAGTATTCCAACATGATAATGACCCCAAACACACCTCCACAATAACCACTGCCTTGCTAAAGAAGCTAAGGGTAAAGATGATGGACTGGCCAAGCATGTCTCCAAACCTAAAACCTATTGAGTGTCTGTGGGGCATACTCAAATGGAAAGTGGAGGAGCTCAAGGTCTCTAACATCCACCAGCTCCGTGATGTCATCATGGAGGAGTGGAAGAGGACTCCAGTTGCAACCTGTAAAGCTCTGGTGAACTTCACGCCCAAGTGGGTTAAGGTAGTGCTGGAAAATAATGGTGGTCACACAAAATATTGACACTTTGGGCCCAATTTGGACATTGTCACTTAGGGGTCTACTCACTTTTGTTGCCCGTGGTTTAGATATTAATGGCTGTGTGTTGAGTTTTTTTGAGGGGACAGTAAATGTACACTGTTATACAAGCTGTACACTCCCTACTTTACAATTTTAGCAAAGTGTATTTTCTTCAGTGTTGTCACATGAAAAGCTATAATAAAATATTTACAAAAATGTGAGGGGTGTACTCACTTTGTGAGATACTGTATGTGAATGTTATTTTAGCTTAATAAACAGCAGTTTTATAATGTTTTACAGGTAGGCAGATGGGGGAAAAAAGTTGGCGCAATCAGACAGTGTGGGTAGCTGCCGCAGTGTCACCTGTGGGCAGAAAATGGGGGGCAATCCGATGGCTGTGCACTGGGATGGCTGCAGGCTTGTAAAGGGTGAAGTAACCCTGTAAGATACCAAGAAGAGAGAGAGAGAGAGAGCCCAGCGCCGATCTGAGTGTAGCACAGCAGTACTTTAATGACACACAAATTACAATGCTACTCACAAGAGGTAGATAAAAGCAGGCATCTAAAATCAATGGGGGGAAGTCTCTGTAGTCACATCCACGGTGGAAGGTCCGGTCAGGCGGGAGCGCTGTGATGAGGGAGGGCAGCCGATGTCCTCATGTGGGAGGCGGGGGACGTGCCGATCCTCTTTGATGTTGATGCAGCGTGGGACCGCCGGTCGGATGGGTGCGACGTCACTCAGGAGACACCAGGGGATCAAACGGCGACGCGTTGCGGAGCTCAGCTCCTTCTTCAGGCTGTGCGGGGGCCATGTTGGTTGTGGTATTTATGCCAGTAGTCCGGGGTAGATAGTATGGTGGCTCGGGAGGGACAAAAATGGGGAAAAAGCAAACCAGCAATGGGATAATATGTTGAACGAAGGGGGGAGGAGGCTAGGGGGCGGAGGAGGGGAGGTGTGAATGTGTGGGAAAGGGGGAGGGGGGGGGGGAACAGGGAAATGGATGTTATTGAATTAGAGGCAATGAAGGCAATGTAGGTGTGGCCATACAGAATGAAGCTGTATGGAGAGGAGAATGATGTACATGAAGGGGCCAAATTTTCTTTTGGGTGCACTCGGGTGCGTGTATAGAGCGACCCGAGGGATGGGAGCGCACTTATCTAGGTGTCTGTGAATAAGGATGTTGTTATGATGTGAATGAGTATGTATAGGGTATCAGGGAATGTTGGGAGTTTTTAACATGATAAGATAGATGGAATCCAAGTGATGTTAGTGAGGTATATGGACCTACGCTTGGAGGCATACACGGGGGGGGGGGGGGGGGGAAAGGGGGAAGGATGGAAAATGTGTGTGCGTGCTAGCATGCATAACTGTGCACGCATGTTGACAGGTTCTAGTTCATGGTCGGAAGTTACGGATGTCAGCCCACAGGCTTGCATGTATGTGTATATAGAAACGCACACTCACAAACATGTACGTGGCGCATTGTGCATACAGATACCGAATTGAAGGTCCAACCACACACGCACAAGCACATACATGGGAATCGTTGTGCCAGTGCGCGGGCGGTTATCGAGCGGGGCATGTCAAAAGAGAGTCGTGCTGGAACTGGGATGTTGGTAAAGAAACTGTATGAAGGGGTTAACCTATATACGGTACTTACTTTGGAGTAGGCTTGGTGTAGGGAAGCATATGTAGGAGGGTTCACAAAGATCTCTGTAAGGCGGAGGGAAGAACCTGGGCAAAAAATGGTCATGTTAGTAGAAGGGTTAATGCTTGGGGAGATGGGCTACAGCAGCACATTGATTTCAATTTCTTCGTTCAGGCCTCCAGGCGAGAGCGTTTCAAGGGAGTAGATCCAGAAGGTTTCCCTCTGGCACAACCGCTTGAAACGCTCTGTCCTGGGCAAGGTGTTCGGAATTGATTCGATTACCCACACCTTGAGTCCAGAGGGAGATTTGTTGTGGGACTCTGCAAAGTGTCTGGGGACACTGTGTTTGTCCTTCCCTTTTTCGACCAGCCTGCGATGCTCGCCGAAACGTTTTCTGAGGGGCCTGATGGTGCGGCCTACATAGAATAGTCCACATGGGCAGGTTAGGCAGTAGATTACATATTCTGTGGAGCAGTTGTAAATGTATGCCTCCAAGCGTAGGTCCATATACCTCACTAACATCACTTGGATTCCATCTATCTTATCATGTTAAAAACTCCCAACATTCCCTGATACCCTATACATACTCATTCACATCATAACAACATCCTTATTCACAGACACCTAGATAAGTGCGCTCCCATCCCTCGGGTCGCTCTATACACGCACCCGAGTGCACCCAAAAGAAAATTTGGCCCCTTCATGTACATCATTCTCCTCTCCATACAGCTTCATTCTGTATGGCCACACCTACATTGCCTTCATTGCCTCTAATTCAATAACATCCATTTCCCTGTTCCCCCCCCCCCTCCCCCTTTCCCACACATTCACACCTCCCCTCCTCCGCCCCCTAGCCTCCTCCCCCCTTCGTTCAACATATTATCCCATTGCTGGTTTGCTTTTTCCCCATTTTTGTCCCTCCCGAGCCACCATACTATCTACCCCGGACTACTGGCATAAATACCACAACCAACATGGCCCCCGCACGGCCTGAAGAAGGAGCTGAGCTCCGCAACGCGTCGCCGTTTGATCCCCTGGTGTCTCCTGAGTGACGTCGCACCCATCCGACCGGCGGTCCCACGCTGCATCAACATCAAAGAGGATCGGCACGTCCCCCGCCTCCCACATGAGGACATCGGCTGCCCTCCCTCATCACAGCGCTCCCGCCTGACCGGACCTTCCACCGTGGATGTGACTACAGAGACTTCCCCCCATTGATTTTAGATGCCTGCTTTTATCTACCTCTTGTGAGTAGCATTGTAATTTGTGTGTCATTAAAGTACTGCTGTGCTACACTCAGATCGGCGCTGGGCTCTCTCTCTCTCTCTCTTCTTATAATGTTTTACACTATCCAGTGCTTTCTTATCTGTACATGTCCTTTGCGGGAGTATCAAATGTCTACCCCAAGGCTGCTTGACTGAATACTGATTTAAATAGGGATTTAACCAAAAGCCTGTTAGACCCCCTAGTTAAAGACTAGGGGGTTCTGCCCACATGGTAAGCATACACCTGACTCCTTTGGTGGTGGTTGGCTTTTCGAGGTGAAGGGTCTTTCAGTTTTGTCTCACCCTCCAATTTGTGTTAAGAAGAATCTTCATCAATATTTTTCACTTGGGACTTGGGAAAGTCACCATATCAATTTTTCACTTGGAATTTTTTTACTCACATTTTGAATTGGATTTGAGAACTTTATTTATAATATTTATTATTCAGCGCAGCATGTTGATTATAACATAAGATATGTATATTGTAGCAAGGCAGGTCAACACAATGCATAAACCAATAGGTAGGCAACTGGATACATTTAAAGATGCTGAACTAAGTAGGGTGAACACTGGCCTATGATATGACAAATAACTATACTGTGACAAGGCTAATTAAATTTTAATTGGTATAATTGATGGAAAATATAACAGCAGTAACTATCCCCAAAAAGGTGTCCTCAAGTGCACTCTGCACATACAACCCTTTAGGGTGTGGGTGTATTCATTTCTAACAAGGGGTATCCCTGGAGGTGGCTACAATGTACCTGGCGCCTATTTGTATTAGCTGGCTATCATTGGGGTCCTTCTGTAAGGTGGTGTACATGAAGATGTCCATTTAGGACACTCCAATGGATGGCTGATGAGCTGCTAAGCAGGGAGAAGTCTTTATAGGCATTATCTGTGGTCAGTGAGGGATTAAGCTAGGCAGTTTCGCTCTCTGGTATGTAATGGATCCAGTCCCACATGCTTGGTGGTCAGTTGTCCCAGAAGTCTCGGCCCTCCAGTTCAGGTCCTCACTGATGAAGAATACATATCACAGAGTCTCCCTAGCTATGGTCCCAGGACACACTGACACACTACAGTGGCTCAGTTCTCTGGATCTCTGGGTGATCACAAGGGCTCCGTCTCTCACTGGTCTAGGTGCACATGGATCCAATGTCTGCACAGCTCCAGTACAAGCACACAGGCACTAACTGTGACTCAGGCCAAGGCTTGGTATACAATTTATGTGACTGTCTTGCAAGGAGTGGGCTTTGTAAGGTGCATAGAGCGTGCTCTAGATAGAAATATTGTCACACAAGCTATTGTGGTTATCTCTGTTTATGACATCTTGATGAACAATAAAAATAACATCTTGTGTGGTGTGGTATTTTGTATTATGCTTTTTGTATTTTTACACTTTTTATTCTAAATGTCTGTTTTTCTTGTGTCACTGTAATCCTTATCTCATTTTTTTAAATTTATATTTGCTTGCTGATAGTGTGTACCAAACTTAGAAATTACTTAATTATAATCAATATCTTACAGTTTACAATAGTTTAATGCTTTATTGTAGTCTGATATGTCTATACCACACTTGATTTGTCAGCAATATGTACATAATTTGAAAAATAAATAGTCACAGTTGCCCACCTTTCTGCCCACCTGTGCCGTTTAAGGTGCCCTCCTTCATTTTCTTTCTCAAAATGTTGATTTAGCGGCATTGGTGAACTAAAAAAAAAATTTTTTCTTAAAATCTCCTTTATATTTTTTTTTTGCATGAACCAGAATGTGTAATCATCCCAAAAAAACAGCGGTCATCATCAGCCTAAATTGAAGGAAGCATCTTCCAGACAAGGTCCCTAATGTCTGGAACAAACAGATAATGTACCACATCCTTTGCCTTTGAGCAACGCCAACATTTAATTTAATTCAGGCTGGTAAACGAAGACATGCAATGTACTCTAATACATTAATACAGGAAATTAACGGAAAAGGCAAAAATAATGAACTGATTTCTTTCACAAAATTCTATAAAAAGTTAGCATTTTGTGATGCCATCTGATTCTAAGTAATAAAAGCCACTATATCTCAGTCTGTATTACAGTATAGTGAACAGGAAGAACCTGTAATCTCTATATTTTACAGTTGAATGGTAGATGTTCATCACACAAAGAGGACCTGTAATGGTTACAGGCATTAGGGCCTGTCTACATTGGAAGGAAAGCGGGTCTGATTGCTAAGTAAGTAACTTTTATTGCATTTATTGTGATAGTTTTCTCATTAAAATGTCCATTTTACAAACTTAAATATTGAATAGGTGTGAAATAATTATCAATAATATATATATAATTATATTAAAATATATACTTATCACATGACATGGCTATTTGAATCAAATTCCAACTCTTGCACACCCCCCACCCCACCCAACACTGCAGTGGGTAAATGCTCATTTTCTCTAGGAGTGATGAGTAATGTGAGACACCTACCTTATTAAACATTCGCACAGGCTTTCTCCTCTCTCTAAAACTGGTCCCCTGCCCTGAAGCTGCTGCTCTACACTCTACACCAGTCACAGCTTTCCTAGGTCATCATGCACAATGCAAGTCCATTGCAGGATGCTAAGGGCCTGCCTACATCCTGGGAAGATGAGTGCCAGCTGCTGGAGGAGCGAGAAATAGGATATTACTGTTTTTTAAATTCTCCCTAGAAAAAAATAGCATTTAACCCATGCAGTCTGGTGTATGTGTGTGGGGGGGGGGGGGCTGGGGAGGGGGAACTATAACCAGCTAACATCTTTATTTACATCTTGGGGGTTCTAATGGTGGAATCTCTGCAATTTGAGTTCCTGCATCTGTACACCTACTGCGAAGATATAAAAGTCATATGAAAGGCTCAAAGTGGAACTAAAGTCTTGGAAAAAAAAAAATTGGAAAACTGCAAGCAGGCAGACTGTTTATTACAGTTACATGCAATGTCGCTTCTGCAATAAATAAAATTACCTGCCTGTAGTCAGGTAAACGTAGGTACAGGTCCCCTTAATGGTTGCTCCTTGTGTCCCTATATAAGGTGGGTGGAGCTTGGGCTCAGGGCTTGTCTAGCTGGAAGACAGAGAAGGAAGGTCTGCTGAGGGTGTTCGTACTTTCCCCTTCAGGAAAGGGGCTGACGAGGTTTCCCCTCTATGTAGCTTCTAATGGTAGAATGAGAAAAATGGACATAAAGAAAAAGAGGCTAGGGCAGCGTCTGTAAGAAATGGAGAAAGAGGTTGTGTCCCTTTTTTCTCCCATTTGGAAGAACTGGTCAGCTGCAGGAGCTTGCACCCAAGGGAATGAGAGAGAGAGACTGATTTACATCTGTTGAAAGCCACAAATGATCCAATACCTAAACACATAGATCTTAAGTCAATATTTGGAAAATACTACTGCCACTATTTGGACTGTTCTGTTCTATTTGCTGATTTAGGCAAGGTAGAAGATTCATTGCAACTACAACCCTCCGTGTGATTGCCTATTACAGCCAAAACCTGTGGAATAGGGTGAGTTTTGGGTTTTACTAGTGCAAGCTTAGTCAGCCCTGAAGTTTGTGTAGGGGGAAAAGGAGTCCTCTGCCTGACAGTGAGGGAAGGTGGGAAAAGAGACAAAAGAAAAAGGGGCGCACCGACCTAGTGCATCACCACTGGAAGCATAAAATATTAAAAAGTATACAGTATACTCACAAGACAGGTGTGATAATACACACATCAATATGAGCCCAGCCATAGCAGCCCCATGTGACACACTGCATGCCATTCAGCTTTGCGTGGGACTTTGGCTACCTTGGAGAGATTTTATGTGCAATATTGATGTGTGTATTATCACACCTGTCTTGTGAGTATACTGTATACTTTTTAATATTTTAATAAATGCTTCCAGTGGTGATGCACTAGGTCGGTGCGCCCCTTTTTCTTTTGTCTCTTTTCCCAGTTTTTTCTGGATACCCTTGATCCTGAGGGGGCAACAAGACCACAGGCTTCTTCCTATTTGTGTCTGAAGTATCCCTTTTTCCTCTGTCATACTCAACTCGAGAGCAGGAGATTTGCTTTATTAGTGAGGGAAGGTGGCCTGGGCCCCCATGTCTTATTGGCCTAGGTGGTCAGCTGGATTTCTGGAACCTTCCTCTGAACCATGTGTCAAACATGGTCTCATGTGTGAGGCCATCATCCGTGTACAATGCAGTGTGGGGTTTGGGCTGAGCAACATGGGCTGCCATGTATGTTGATGCAATGACCCAGGCCGCATGTGATGGCCATGTGGAAACAAGCCGAATACTGCCCACATGGCCCTTTGCAGTTATCTGTAGGATGTACACTGAGCTGGGCATGCTTAACTCAGTTTATTTTCCAACGCAGTACTTTTGTGTTGGGATGCTTGTACCCCAGCACTTGCATAGGAGTGACATTATCCCGCACCAGCCATTCGAAAAACCTGAAGACCAGAAGAAGCCAAATAGAAGATGCTGGCTGGCTTTTATTTCTTAAAAAACGTAACAAAAATGTATTATTCCAAAGATACAATTAATGTACACAGACCTTCAAATGTTACACCTCACATATTGCGTAGTATGAAAAGTACAAATCCATAAATCCATACAAAATGCATAAAGCAACCAATTATTTATAAGTACCCCATATAGCTTGCCGGTGTTTCTTAAACAGATCATGCCCACATTACAATGCGTTTCAAGACTTGCTCTTATTCAGGGGAAATCCAATGGACCTTTATGATGAAAATGAAATAATGTCAAACCTAGACAAATATGCAGCCTAATGCACATATGTAAACTCATATCCTGATATGAGAGGATGTTAATTATTATGATTTGTTTTGTTTTTTTTAATTTTCCTCAGCGCCTTTGGGATCTCAGAGTTTGCCTGCTGGCCTTCCCTTCTCTCTGCTTGGCTCATACCGGATTAAGCAGACGTGGAGGGTGATTTTTTTAAAATTATGATCACAGGCCATTTCCTTGCATATTTTTTGTGTCATTTGCTTATCATCCTACTTTATAAAATAGTTATATTTTGTCACATCAGGATATGGTTTGTTAGCTGCAACATAACATATTTTTGCTTTTGGGCTTAGATATACTTTAAGGCCACACTGGTGACACCCAGAGGTGGGGGACTTGAGTCGCATTACTTGACTTAAGTCACCAGTTTGAGGACTTGAGACTTGCTTGACTAAAATTAATAAAAGACTCGACTTGACTTTGACTTGGTATTCATGACTTGAGACTTGACTTTGACTTGAGACATATGACTCGAAATTACTTTACTTTTTTTTAAGTTATTAAATATTTGCATTTTCTCAAGATGTGTTAAAGCAAAATGAATGTGCCTGTTATGTTTCTGACACCACAGTCACTTAAAACACCTCAGTGTGTTCTGATTTTTAGGACATTGGCTGTTTAACAATGGAAATGCTTAACATGTTTTTAGTGACTTTGGTGTTGAAACATGACCGGACGAAGGATTTTGAGCTGTTTGGGCAATCAAAGTGTTTCTTTAATATGCCAAGAAAAAAGCACTAAGCAGTTTTGTTAATGTTGAAAATAAAACAAAACCTTTCCTGACCACTGACTTTTAACTGATTTAGAGGTGAAAATTGGGGTAGATCAGTATTTTGACTTGATTTGTGATTTAGCCATAATAAATGACTTGACTTGACTTGCTTGACTTCTAGCAGGGACTCGACTTGACTTGCTTGCTTTTCGCCACAGTAACTTGGGACTTGCTTGAGACTTGAAGGTTAAGACTTGAGACTTGCTTGTGACTTGCACATGTGTGACTTACTCCAATGTCTGGTGACACCTCTATACCCCTAGCCTGTGATTGAACAACAAAGGAGCAGAAGTCGGATTAAGTCATCTCTTTGCTTACTTTGCCCTCTCATTGGTAATTCATTCTGGAATGTACTGCTCAACAGCTCAATACAGCCAAAAAACACCAATTCAATTGAATTGCAGTTTTGACAGTGAGTCAGCAGCATGATAATGCTGATTCATGGAAGAGAGATGATACATGGAGCTGGACCGGTAAATCAGGCCATTTCCTGTCTGGCTGTACAGTGTGGCAGAGGTAAATGAAACAGCTCATTTATATATATTTATAAATATATATTATACTCTGAATTCAGCGCTTTGGAGTTCCTCATTAGCAGAGGGAAATTTGAAACAGGAAGCATGAAAGGAAGTTATAAAATTACCAAAAATAGAATAAACTCAGCAAAAATATGTTTCTTTTTTAAAAAGCGTCTTCCGTTAAATATTACGTAGGCTTAAGTCGAAAACTGTTTTTTTTTTCTGCAATCACAAGTCCCATTTTATGAACATGGTTCCTTTTTATCTCCAGTAGCTTTCCTATTCCTATGGATCATTACTTCTGTATTCTGTGTAACGCTGCCTACGCACTCGCTGCTGTACATGACAGCGCACGCTCTAACACTTAGTGACTCTCAATGCGCCTGTAGCCTAGTGGTATTTAACAGAGAGGAAAGTAAATAATGAAAATGGTCTCTTCACTATTGCATTGATCTTTGTAATTGTCTCATATTTCACAGGTCTGGGGATTAACCTGCAATTTATAAATCTGGGTTTCCAGAAATAGACGAATCTCCCCTAACTACTCCACAACAAACACAGAGACAGCCTGGCTGCAGCTAACATCTTTGGTTTGTCTGCATGTAGATTAACAATTTTCTATGTATTGAAAAGGGGCATTCCTCATGGTAACTGTAACCAGGGGGATTAAGTATGTACATACTATTATTATTATTACTACTATAGCACATCTTTTGTATGAAGGATTGGTGAAACTTTCTCTATATTACATAATGTTAACATCAGAACATGCTGTTCATACTGGCTGAAGAATGTTTTTTTGGTTGACTTGTGATTGGACCGATGTTTGCGCCAAGTTAAGCCAATCCCAACCCAATTCTTCGTGGATAAAGAACCCACATGCCTGCCTATGAATGCACCATTTTGGAGATGTTTCCCCTGACCAGAGGCCCGTTCACACATTGCCAACCTTAAGCCTAACATTTGAAATAAAGGAATGCCCAACACAGATGAATTTTCAGCACTTTACTGCAACTTTGTGTTTCTTCCCATAAAACATATTACCAGAACCTTTGGTTGTAATGCAATGAGCAGGAATAGACATTCTGTAGCAGTCGCATTAGTGCAGAGCACAGTTCACATATTTTAGCCATCATCCCTTGTTCTCTGCTAGGAAGCACCACTTTCTCCCATATACTAAATCCTCAGGCTTATGCTATCTTCCACTGAGTCACAGGATCCCCCAATTAGTATACCAGTCTCTTTCCAGTGTCCCTACTATAGATTTTTACAGCTGGACATGTTCCATAATGACATTTTATTCTCATTCTACAGCTACTTCTCACATAAGAGGACTCTGTCAAGGCCCCCTAGGGCCTGTTACAGGACCTGCAGAAAAAGGTCAGGGGTAGATGGGCGATAGTTCTCACATGACCTGTATACCTCGCCTAGGAATTTAATCCTGTAAAGGGCCCTTTAGATAAGCTCTGTGTAGGTTTACATCTTGGCAGCTGTGGGGTGTGCTGCTTTCATACCCCGACTCTCTTGGCTCCAGCCTCACCTGGCAGTTATATGGGCTCTAGCCCTATCAGACATTGCAACTACAAGGAGAGAGATGGGACAAAGTACTATATGTGCTTTTTCTGATGGGGAACTCACTAATGTACAACCATAGAGAACATTTTTAGACAAAACCATAAAATGCCAAAATAAAGACTCCGAAGGATATCCTTTTCCAAAAGAGCCTACTCAGGGTTGGGTGAATCGATCCACGCACAGAACACTTCCTGGTAGTAGCACATTGGTATAAGCAAATTTTGGGATAGATTTTTGGTTACAAATTAGCTGACATCTCTGTGGATGCTCTTTGATGAGGAAGGAAATTATTTTGTTTTTACACTGTCTAGCACAGCAGATAAATGGAAAGTGAAGAGCATATCAGCTGTAGGCTTGTACTAAAGATTGTAAAGCTGTGTGTTTACAAGGAGGAAATATCACAATACTGTAATCTAATAAATGGATCTCACACTTGCAGCTCTAAACTTCATCCTAAACTCAGGAATGAGCAAAGAGAACTACCATTCCATCAGTTTTACATAAACTGCCCTGTTGTAAAAAAGGCAAAACAAACACAGCACAAGGAATCTGGTAGGCTGCTTAATTTTAGCCACCAGGAATAGAATGAGAATAATTATAAGGTTATACACAGCTGACAGTAATCTTCAATTTTGAGACAGTTCCATATTTTGAAGATTTCTCTTTGTAAATACTTGCACCTGGAAATGTATAGATTTTAGTACTGACCATGTAAACAATGAAATATGTCTATCTTTATCTGCTGAGGGACACAAGGATATAGTAAATCCTAGATGTTTGGGTTATATGCAGTTTCTCTAAGAAGATAGAAACTGTCAGAAAGAAAAAACGTTTAAAGCTAGCCCATGTGACGGAACAGGACACCTGGACTGGGTATCTCCACCAAGAAGCTGCTTCCTAAGCAATCTGGAACATGGGATCCGTAAATCCGGCTATAGTTACCCCAAGAACTTGACAGTACAAGTGTTGGAGTGAAACCAGAATGAACTGTTTATTGAAACACAAAGCAGAAGGAGATATACACTCTGACAACCCCTCCCCCTTAGCCAATCCACACAAACATACACATCCCATAATAAGCTTACTCAAGGCAGACATGAACAATAGAACAATGGAATGCAGGTATTCAACAATAACAAACCCCCACCCCACTAGCAAGAAATATTACAGTCCCAAGTGAAAGAGCACCTCACTCCCCCAACACAAACCACACATTTAGAACCCAGGATAACCCGGGTAACACAAAAGGCTGAGTCTAGTGTGGTTGTACCACAAGTCTGATTAGTGAAGACCCAACTCTCTCTAAAATTCTGAGTAAAGTTAAGTTATTCCTGTGGCAGGCGCAGCACTATGAAGTGCCTTATGCGCTGTGGCATTAGAAGAACTTGATTTCTCTGACTTCGGTCTAACCAGACTGTCTTTTACTTTATAAATTCCTCTAATACCGTTCTATGGAAAGCAGTAGGTTTAAAGAGCACACCATATATAACACTGACACTTTTGCAGGAGACAGTCCATGTACAAACACTTGTTGAATAAAGTATAACAAAATGGCAGTTCAACTGTTCAATCTTGTTATTCCACATAACATGGTGGATATAGTTCTCTCTTCAGTATCTGTACTTTCACTTTAAATTGTTTAAACACTTTATGATCTCTCTAAGAGGTATAGCTGAGGCTTAATCAATAGTTTTACTTGCTCTATATTCTGTTTGATATAATGTTTGAAGTTTGGTATAACTTTGCAGTTGCAGTTTACGTTTGGCTGTTTGTTTGATCTGGTTTGTTTGAGTTTGATTGTTTGGTGGAACTACAAGTGAACACATAACTAGTTCAGTACACAGTTCTAATCACATTACTAACAATAGGAACATATATAACTTTATTAATTACCTATTTTTGGCCACTTGCTTCCATAAAACTGAACTCTGTGGGTCTGTGACTGTTCAGCACTCTTCTCTCTGGTGTAAAGAATTCTGGCTAGTGTGCTTGGAACTTGCCCAGACAAAAATGAGTGTAAAGCCTCGTACACACGCAACGATTGTTGGTCGACCGATCGGCCGTCTTTTGTCCAGTGTTGTTGTGTTGGTTGTGCTCTAGACTGCACACAAATTTTTTCGGCCAACAACAACCAACTTCAGAAGTGATGTCATGTGCTGGTTTACTTTCCGTGTGTTTTTTCTTCTCTGAGCATGCCCAGTCTTGCTCATCTGATTTTTGTCGGCCGAAATCTGTACTGACTGAGGAACAATCGGCCGTTCTGTTGACGGCCAACAAAAATTTTATAGCATGCACACCAGATTTTTTTCGGCCGAAAAGTCACAGTCGGTTGTCGGAAGCATCATACTAACAAGCCAACAATCGGCCGATCGGACGTTGGCTGAAAATTCACGGCCAACAATCGTTGTGTGTGTACGAGGCTTAAGGCTGGCTGTAATTGGCCAAGACTCTTGCTGAGTGTGAGATTGGCTGTGATTGGCCACAAACTCCTGATGGGTAATAAAAGCTTAACTCTATGCTTTCTGGTTTCTATTCTGCTGTGTAGGAGCTTACCTTACAGGCATACAATGAATCTTACAGGCATATGTTTTCCCTTTGCTTCTGTGAACACAATATACAACTGTTATATGACATCCATACATAAAATCACAGTAAATAACTGCTTTTGTCTCTCACATATAAACATATGCACTGTAATAAAGTTATTAGCAGGTCTAGCTGTATGTATATGTAAGTCATATTAGCAACCTAGGACAGGTTTTAGCTGGCCAGCTACAATTCCAGATATTTTTAAGAACAGCATACTTTGATTATAAAGTTGATTGGAGAGAAGAAAACATATAAAGCAGTGCAGAAACTGATAGGTTGCTCAGCTAAAAGAATCTCAAATGGTTTACAATGGCAACCAAAACTAGACAGACTTGGAAGAAAACAGAAAACTATCATTCAAATGGATCCAACAATAGCCAAAATGGCATAGACTCAGCCAATGATCATCTCCAGGGTGATCAAAGAAGGTATAAAGTTACCTGTAAGTACTGTAACAATTAGAAGACGCCTATGTGAAGCCAAGCTATCGGCAAGAAGCAAAAAAAGCAATTGTTAAAAAAATGACATGTGCTGAAGAGGTTACAATCTGCCAAAGAGCACATTGACTGGCCTAAAGAGAAATGGTGCAAAATTTTGTGGACTGATGGAAGCAAGATTTTTCTTTTTGGGTCTAGGGGTCGCACACAGTTTGTCAGACAACCCCCAAATACTGAATTCAAGCCACAGTACACTGTGAAGACAGTGAAGTATGGTGGTTCAAGCATCATGATATGAGGATGTTTCTCATACTATGGTGTTGTGTCTATCTATTGCATACCAGGGATCATGGATCAGGATAAATACATCAAAAAACCTAAAGAGGTCATGTTACCTTATACCAAACAGGAAATTACCATGAAATGGGTGTTTCAACAAGACAAGGACCCCCAAACACACCAGTAAGCAAGCAGCATCTTGGTTCCAGACCAACAAGATTAACGTTATGGAGTGGCCAGCCCAATCCCAGGACCTTAATCCAATAGAAATGTGTGGGGTGACATAAAAAAATGCTGTTTCCGAGGTAAAAAGAAGAAATGCAGAGGAATTGTGGAATGTAGTGCAATCATCCTGGGCTGGAATACCTGTTCACAGGTTCCAGAATTTGGTTGACTCCATGCAACAGATGTGAAGCAGTTCTCAGAAACAGTGGTTATACAACTAAATATTAGTTCAGTGATTCACAGGAAAGCGAAATCTTCAAGCATTTCTTCAGTTTATACAGTAACTGTTTGAGTTTGTAAATAAAAATGCAGACTATTTTTTGGAAAAGCCTAATATTTCTTTTTCTTCACTTTCTGTAAAGTAATAACAAATTTGAAACATTTTCTTCATGTTTTGATTTGGAATAGACTTTGCAGTTTATGAAAATAAAAGCTATTCTACGGATTTTGAGCTTTGCTCACTTTTTTAAACACACTGCTATTATTTTGAACACAACTGTACTTGTATGAATATGTATCTTGTTCTCTTTGTATTGATTCCTTTGTGTGCAATACCTCGTGATCCCGACAGTCCCTCTGCTTTCCTATTTCAAACTGACTGCGTCAGAGCATAGAAGTACATCCATTCCAGTGTGGTCAGTTTTCTTCTTTGAATTCTTCTTGAGAGCACAGCCTGCCTGTACTCCAAAGGTCAGACCTGTGCTGACACACCCTCTGCACAGCTATTTACTGGGAAGATCAGTGTATGCTGTTTCTCTGCCTTCTGCTGACATGCCCCATTGCAGCTGAGAATAGAGTTCATCTGGTCACATACTGTAATAAAAAGGAAAAAAAATAAAAGGTTTCCAGAATGTTTATATATATATATAAATAATACACACACTATATTACCAAAAGTATAGGGACGCCTGCCTTTACACACACATGAGCTTTAATGGCATCCCAGTCTTAGTCCAAAGGGTTCATAATGAGTTTGGCCCACCCTTTGCAACTAAAACAGCTTTAGCTCTTCTGGGAAGGCTGTCCACAAGGTTTAGGAGTGTGTCTATGGGAATGTTTGACCATTTTTCCAGAAGCGCATTTGTGAGGTCAGGCACTGACGTTGGAAAGAAGGCCTGGCTGGCAGTCCCTGCTCTAAATCATCCCAAAGATGTTCTATTAGGTTGAAGTCAGGACTCTGTGCAGGCCAATCAAGTTCCTCCACCCCAAACTCGCTCATCCATGTATTTTTTGACCTTGCTTTGTGCACGGGTCCAAATCACTTGGTGGAAGGGGATTATGATGAGGGGTTGTTTTTCAGGGGTTGGGCTTGGCCCCTTAGTTCCAGCGAAGGGAACTCTTAAGGCGTCCGCATACCAAGACATTTTGGACAATTTAATGCCCCCAACTTTGTGGGAACAGTTTGGGGTTGGCCCTACCTGTTTCAACATGACTGCGCACCACTGCACAAAGCAAGGTTCATAAAGACATGGAAGGGTGAGTTTGGGGTGGAGGAACTTGATTGGCCTGCACACAGGACTGACCTCAAACCCAAAGAATACCTTTGGGATGAATTAGAGAGAGACTGCAACCCAGGCCTTCTCATCCACATCAGTGCCCCCGAACTCACAAAGGTGCTTCTGGAAGAATTAATTGTGCGTTCTACTGCGAGTAAGGGCAGACGTCCCAATACTTTTGGTAATATTGTGTGTGTCTATCTATCTATCTATCTATCTATCTATCTATCTATCTATCTATCTATCTATCTATCTATCTATCTATCTATCTATCTATCTATCTATCTATCTATCTATCTATATATATATATATACACTTACACACATACACACACACAGAAATGTTTGCCTTGCATTTCTATTTTACAAGGTAAGGCTTCACATATACTTTAACCCCATAAGAGGTGTTTCGACTCATCAATGGATACCCATAAATTGGATGGACTTTGTTTTTCAAATCTTATTGTGATTGTTCACAATTATTTCTTATACCATCCTTAGCAAATGCAGCCAAACACAAATATCCTGGATTAACTGAAAAATGTAACATTTAGTTTGACTGCTGGCCATAACATTAAGTGGTGATCTGTTCCTGCAATATTTTAAATTGCTGCCAACTATGTAAATAATATGAATATGGCTGTTTTACCTAAAGTGAACCTGTCATCTGTATACAGAGTTTAAACTAACAAGATAATTAAAAATCTGGCATCCAAGTTTTAGCATGTACTGTATAAATCCCCCAAATAGTTTTGGTATCTTTGACTTTGGATGACCTTACCAAATTTTATAGGCTTCGAAATCTTGGAGTGAAGTCCCTATGTTCTTTGATCAATAATTCAGTAAAAGAGCCTCTGTTGACCAATACCAGTGCCTATATTGGCTACGATGTTGGGAAATCCTTTCTCCAGTTAATAAAAAAACAAAAACTAAAAATAGAGGCTTAATTAACAATTTGCATTTTTACAAATGAAATGTCAGAGTTGGATGCCTGGTGGATAGAACAGTGGGGTTGATTTACTAAAACTGGAGAGTGCACAATCTGGTGCACCTCTATATAGAAGCCAATCAGCTTCCAAGTTTTTTTTTGCCAAAACTTAACCTCCCTGGCGGTAATCCCGAGTGTAGCTCGGGGTTATTTAATTCAGTACCAAAAGCAGTAACCCAGAGCTACGCTTGGGGTTACAATGTAGTATCCCTGTAGTGTGTGTCACTTACCTTGTCCCTACGATCCCCTGATGTCCTCCAGCCGTGTCCTCCGATCGGAACCACGCGGGAAAATCAAAAAAGTAAACAAAACATGACATACACACAATACATTGTAATCTGATAGGATTAAGTCACTGTATCAAACCGTTTCACCTCAGTTTTGTCCCTAGTGCTTTGTCCAAGTGCCCTGCCCGTTCTTTCTGCCTGGAAACCTGAGAACGACCATGGCATTCAAAAAGCGTCCCTTTAGGTCAAAAGCGGTTTTACACCTGCTAGAAAACAGCAATACTGAGTTAGAGTCACTTGCAGAATTGAGCGATAGTGATTCATGGGGAAATTCGTCATTAGACACTGAAAGTGACGACAGCGACGATTCTGCGACTAAGCTCAGCGATGTGCGAACGTGGTGCTCTATTGACTGTGGTACGGATCAGGCAGCGCTCCCAAAATTCCCATTTACTGGAGCATCTGGTATGAAAGTAGATGTTTAACACAACAACCCCTTGGTATACTTACAATTATTTCTGACTGATGAGGTTGTTCAAAAAACAGGTACAAAGAGCAACAATTAGCTACTCCGCATTAGAAGTTTCCAAGAAGCAGAAAGTGGGAAGCAGTGTGACCAAAGATGACATTTGGAAATTTCTGGGCCTAATAATACTTCAGGGAGTGGTGAGGAAACCCTTGCAGAAGTGGTATTGAACAATAATACATTACTTGCCGCTCCATTCTTTGGCACGGTCATGTCAGAGTACAGATTTTCCCTGATCATGAAATATTTACACTTAGAAAATAATAAAGAATTTGATGAAACTACTCATCCTGCACAAAAGCTAAAGAAAATTCAGGAGGTATTTTAAATGATTCTAAAGAATTTTCAACTGAGCTATGTTCCAGAAAGAGATATCAGCATAGATGAAAGTCTAATGGCCTACAAGGGAAGGCTCAGCTGGGTACAATACATTGCATCAAAGAGAGCACGATTTGGCGTTAAATCCCACATGCTATGTGAATCATCAACTAGCTACATTTAGAATTCAGTCATATACACTGGAAAAGGAACAATATTAAATCCGAAGTACAGCAACTATGGAATGGCAAAATCTTCCGCCTTTTCACTCATTGAGCCATTGCTAAATCAGGGCTCTTGTGTGACAACCGACGTTTATATGTCTCCTGAACTTTATGAGTTTCTTCTGCAAAACAAAACAGATGCCTATGAAACCAGTAGGACTAACCAGCGCAACATGCCGCCAATGTTTGGCAATAAGAAGCTGAAGACTGGAGAAATGGTTGCCTGGCAGAAAGGAAAAATGATGGCACTGAGATGGCGTGACAAGAAATATGTGTGCCTAATGAGTACAGTTCATAATACCTCCACTGTTAAGGCACGCAAGAAAGGTGGCAAAGAAATCATGAAGCCATAAGTAGTGATAGACTACAAACACACCATAGGAGGTGTCGACAGAGCCGACCAAGCAATGACATTCTACCCAGAAATGAGGAAACAGCAAAAGAAGTACTACATGAAGATCTTCTTGAGCAATGCTTGTGGAATGCCTACATTTTGCTCAAAAAAAGCCTGACAAGCCTGTGATTCATTCTGACTTCATTTGGAAAGTTGCCGAACGTACCTTTGTGAACCACCAAACACCATCAATGGCTGTGAATAGAGCGGTATGTCGTGCTGTTGGCGTTGTCAACTCGGAACGCCTGACTGGTCGTCACTTCATGGATTACATCCCACCAACCGAGAAAAAGTCCGCACCTACAAGAATGTGCGTGGTTTGTTGTTCAAAGCGAGATGACAGTGGAAAGAAGATCAGAAAGGAAACTAGGTTTCATTGTCCTGATTGTGACGTTGGACTTTGTGCAGTTCCATGTTTCAAAATTTTTCATACCCGGGATGTTTACTAAACTAATATGCAGTGTCTAGTATTACAGTGACTAGTAATATTGCACCCTTGTTTGGACAAATTTCAGTGTTTTTGGTTTGATTACATTATTGAATTACATTTATTATTATTATATTAGAATTTATGATTTCGTGTTTCAAACCTTTTCATAACCCGGATGTCTCCTAGACTCTTGTTTGGACATATTTAAGTGAGTTATTCCCAAGAATTACAGGCTTACAATAAAAAAACAACAAATTTCCATGCAAAACAATGTACTGCTTCGACATTCAAAAATACTCACATAATCAGACTGCCAGAGAGATTATTCCAAGTAATTAAAACAAGCTGAAGTTAGGAGCTGATTGGCTACCATGCACAACTGCACTAGAGTTTGCACTCTCCAGTTTTAGTAAATCAACCCCAATGTGTCCAAAATATAAACACTTGTAGAGTAAGCATTTATATTTTGAATATTCTGCATCTATTCCTGTAAAATGTATGAAATGTATGTGGAATGACACTTTAAATAGGTTGTTTGTCAAGCTCAAGGATCAACTTAACCGCTTGCCGACCGCCGCACGACTATTTACTGCGGCGGTCAGCCCCGCAAAGCGACGTAGTACTACGTCGCTAGCCTGTGAGGCTCTAGGGAGCGCGCGCACGCCACTGGAGGCGCGCTCCCGCTCGCTCACTGACCCCCTCCGCGCGTGTGAGCGGCGGACCCGATGTCCGCCGGTCACTCGCGATCGTCGGTTACACCGGGAGAAAGGCAGGCGGCTAATGTAAACAAAGCCGTCTGTCTTTCTCCCCTGTGTAACAGCACAGATCATACGGTCCTGCTATGTAGGACCGTAGATCTCTGCTGTTACATCACAAACCACATCCAATCACAGTTAGAAACACGCCCCTAGGGACACACTTAACCCCTCCTTCTCAAATAAAGTTAACCCCTTCCCTGCCAGTGTAATTTTTACAGTAACAGTGCATATGTATAGCACTGATTACTGTAGTAATGTCACTGGTACCCCCAAAAGTGTCAAAAATGTCAGTCAAGGGTCCGATCGGTCCGCCGCAATGTCGCAGTCCCGCAAAAAAAAATTGCAGATTGCCGCCATTACTCGTTAAAAAAAAAACAACAAAAATTACAAAAAAATTTCCCTTAGTTAGTAAACGCAATAACTTTTGCGCAAACCAATCAAAATACGCTTTTTTCAATTTTTTTTTACCAAACATATGTACCAGAAAACAAATTGGCCTAAAATGTTAAAAAAATTTGATTTTTACATTTTTTGGGGGGGAATTTCATATAAAAAAAATTTGAAAAATATTGTTATTTTTGCAAAATTGTCTCATTTTTATGTTTATAGCGCATGATCAAAAAATCGCACAGGTGATCAAATACCAACAAAAGAAAGCTCTGTTTGTGGGAAAAAAAAAGACGTCAATTTAATTTGGGTACAGCATCGCATGACCGCGCAATTGTCCGTTAAATTCACGCAGTGCCGAATCGCAAAATAGGCCCTGGTCAGGAAGGGGGTAAAATCTTCCGGGGCTTAAGTGGTTAAATACAATGAAAAGTGCTAACTAATTTTATAACAGATCTGTAGCCCTGGGACGTCAACATCTTGGCACAAAATATTCTTGAATTTCTTCATAGATAAGGATGACATACGGTATGTGGGAGAACAAGGGGACAATCTAAAATAATGAGTGAGGGTTGTTTTGATCAGCTCAACAATCCCAGTCTTTCCATTCCTAGTGGCTTTGATTCACATGTACAATCACTGGTTAAATCCTCTGAATAGAGGAACCATGAAATTGTTCTTCAGGGTCGGAACCTAGAAATAGTTGCAAACTAATGCTACACACCTTTTCTAAAGTTAATAAATGACTCTCAATATGAGTTCACAAAATTATTTTTCCTGTGCAACCTACACCTTCTACTGTATGTACTGTATGTACTGTATGTTTGCATTGTAAGTGGACATTCTCTAGATCAGTGTTTCTCAATCTTCTTTCAGTCAAGGCACCCTTTAAAATTTGCACAATCTTGAGGCACCCTATTCTAAAATGTAAAAACCAAACATAATAGTTTTACATAGCATAGCAACATCCACACGCATAGGACATCCAACCTTAGAGGTGATTTATTTTTCTAAAGCAAGCACACCGGTACTGACTAGTATTCCAATGTTCCTCTTCACCCTCATTTTCTCTCCCTTACTCAGCTAATGTGACCTCAGTGCTGATGGGGAGGTGCAGTCGATGGGCAAACAAGGATATTGTGCCGGTACCCGACATCCTCCTTATCAACTGATGATGGCAATGGTTGTTAGGATGCCAGTGGCTAGAAGGTTTTAATGGTGCACAACGGAAACCTGTGACTTTGTGTAACTAAAAGGCAGCCTTGATCCACCAGTTGACTTCTGTACACTTTTTGGTAGTTTCTAGGGTGCCTGGGCATCCTGGTTGAAAAAGGCTGCCCTAGATTACTTCCTGAGAGAATGACTCCTCTCAAATGGCACAGCCATAGAGGGAGCCTCTGTTTTAAATTATGGACTCACCTTAACTTGATTGTAAAGTCTTGTTTTTTTTCAATAAAATTTATAAACATGTTATACTTACCTGCTCTGTAGTTGGTTTTGCACAGAGCAGCCTGGATCCTCCTCTTCTTGGGTCCTTCTTCAGCTCCCCTGGCCCCTCCCTCCTTTTTAGTGCCTGCACAGCAAGCAGCTTACTATGGAGGCACCCGAGCATCCCCCGAGTCACAGCTCCATGCCCCCTTTTAGACAAGGAGCAGTCATTCGGCCCCACCCCCTTTGATTGATTGATTGACAGCAACGGGAGCCAATGGTGCCGCTGCTGTGTCTTAGCCAACAAGAAGGAGAGTCCTGGATGGCTGGAACAGTCGTGGACATCACTGGATAAAGATGGGGCTCAGGTAAGCATGGGGGGGGGGGCTGCTGTGTTTTTAAAATAACCTTCTGGCTTTACAATCCTTTTAAAGTAGTTATGTTTGCAATTGGACCTTTCAAAATATGATTTTAAAAAAAGGTTATGTACAATTTTGCAAGCTTCAGCCATGGCCCCCCTCCACTTCCTAACTTTTCTAATTGCCCCACTTCCTGTGTGTTGTTTTCCTTTTTTTGTCGGGAGAGAGTTGATGTTTTGTTTAAGGTGTCACAAAAATCTTCCATGTTTGGAGGATTTATTTGTATAGTCTGTTAATATGTATATATTTCCTTTCACTAGAATTGCTTTATAATTCCCAGAAGATAGATAGGAAAACTGATAATATTTTTGGGGGTTTTGATGAACAGAAGGTTACAAGGATACTGGATTTCTGAAAGGAAGAACAGTATTTTATGTACTTGCAGAAAATGTACTTAGGCAAGCCATAGATTAATTGATTTTCTGTCTTTCCACAATGGTCAGGAAGCCTTCTCTGCTGGCAGGATGCAATGATTAGGGCTGATCAAACGGTTGGTTCGAAATTGGGTGTTCGAAATTCGGCCGAATTCCGAACTTTTTGCTGGAAAATTTCGGAATTCGGCAACCAGAACCGACCAAAATGCAATGGGACAGGAAATGGGCTTTAAAAGCCCGTGATTGGAACAGAACCATCAGTAAAAGCCAAATGAGGGGGCAGGAGAATGCTAGGAATGTGATTGGAGTGACTAGGGGGTCCAGAGGCCAATCATTGAATACGCCCCCAGTATATAAGATAGCCCCGCCACATTCCTAGCATTGTAATACAGAGCTGTGGAAGAGAGTGGAAGCAGTTCTGTTACTTCTGCTCTCAAAGTGTCATTTAGCAATTATTAGTGTGAGGAAAGGGATATCTAGTGTAGTTAGGGTGCTATTTTCCACTTTAGTTAGATTCAAAAATCTAGTTTCTGTAGGGAAAGTGTTAAGTGCCAGGGTGACCGTAGTGTAGTGTAGGGTTAGCTGACTCTGACTGCTATGGCAGGGTGACCGAACCCTTCCATGTCAGGGTGACCGCTATAGAGAAAAGATCGTTTCTCTTAGGTCACTTATAGAACAGTGATATGGCTTCTCGCCTGTCACCCTGCTTTTTGCTGCAGGCGTTTATAGGGCTTTTTTGGGGACATGTTTGGAGTCAGGCATGACATCTGAACTTCTGTATAGGGGTATATTTACACACACATGTATGTATATATACACATACACATATATAGGTGTGAAAGTAGCAGAACATTATGCTTGCGCTAATGAAATAATTAACAGGCATATGTCTCCGCTCCTATAACACCTATATGTGTGTATGTGTATAAACACATCTAAGTGTGTGTGTATATATACCCCTATACAGAAGTTCAGATGTTTTGCCTGCCTCCAAGGACCCCAAAAAAATGCCCAAAAAAACGCCTGCGCCAAAAAAAACACCCGCCCAGGTGTGTTATTGCAGGCGTTTTTTTTGGGCATTTTTTTGGGGTCTTTGGAGGCAGGCAAAACATCTGAACTTCTGTATAGGGGTATATATACACACACAGTTATATGTATTTATACACATACACACATATAGGTGAGATAGCAGAGAAGCCATATGGGTGTTAATTATTTCATTAGCGCAAGTATAGTGTTCTGCTACTTTCACACCTATATATGTGTATGTGTATATATATATATATATATACACATATAAGTGTGTGTGTATATATACCCCTACACAGAAGTTCTGATGTTATGCCTGCCTCCAATAACCCCCAAAAAATGCCCAAAAAAACGCTTGCTACAAAACCGGCAAGGTGTGAAAATAGCGGAGCCATATCCCTGTTCTATAAGTGTTCTAATACAAATGAACTTTTTTTTTCTGGTTCCGGACATGCTACAGAGCTGAAACTTCACAGGTACACTTTTTAGACCCAACCCCCCCCCCCCCCCGACACTAAATCCAAAGAAATCTCTTTTTTTTTTCAATAATTTTCTCAATAATTTGCTCTCTATCAAAAATGACAATTTTTAAGAACTTTTTTTTGTGTGATTAATAGTCCCTGGGGCATGACCCAGAACCCTAGGCACTTTTTAGGGGCATTTATTGGGTTTTAGGGCTTCAAAATTGTGTTTTTTGATTACCGAGGTTCGGGTCCCATTGATTTCAATGGGGGTTCTGAAAACCGGGCCGAACTTTCGGTAAGTTCGGGTGTTCTGGTCGAACCGAACTTTTGAAAAGTTTGATCATCCCTAGCAATGATTACTGCTAGCGGCTTTACCTGCAGGTAGTAATTGCATGCTAAAAATCCAACAGGCTGGCTGTACCCAAATCAATAGATGAAATTCTAAGAAAAATTATCTTTTTTTTCTGGCGGTCACCCTGGCATAGCAGAGTCAGTTCACCCTAAACTACATTACGGTCACCCTGGCATAGCAGAGTCAGTTCACCCTAAACTACATTACGGTCACCCTGGCATAGCAGAGTCAGTTCACCCTAAACTACACTACGGTCACCCTGACACCAAAACTTTCCCTACAGAAACTAGATTATTGAATCTAACTATAGTGGTATATAGTACCCTAACTACACTGCATACCCCTTTCCTCACACTAATAATTGCAAAATGACACTGGAGCAGCAGGAGTAACAGAAATGCTTCCACTCTATTGCACAGCCTCTCTATTACAGTGCTAGAGATTTGGCGGGGCTATGTTATATACTGGGGGGCGTATTCACTCCTGATTGGCCTCTGGACCCCCTAGTCATTCCAATCTGCTTTTACTGATGTTTCTGAGCCAATCACAGGCTTTTAAAGCCCAGTTCCTGTCCCATTGCATTTTGGGCGGTTCTGGTGGCCGAATTCCGAACTTTTACCGTGAAAAGTTTGGAATTCGGCCGAATTTCAAACAGCCGATGGTCGACCCGAACCGTTCGATCATCCCTAATCCTTAATGCACAGTGGATGCACAGCTTTAGTTATTTGAAACCCACACAGAATATTGCAGGAGCTGGCCAGGATAATGGCCATGACATAAACTAATTGCCAAATGGCTGGGTTAATAAATGGTCTTTTTCTACTCACAACAAAATGAATGTTGGGCAGACATGAAAATGTGAGCAAAAGCATCTGTCAACAATTTGCTTAGTGAGAAGGGATGTAAAAGAGAAAACACATCTCACCTCAGTGGCCTCTAATATTTTCTATAAAACATCAAGGATGCACAAAATTGAGGGTCATTGGTCTGGAAAAGGTTGAAGCAGTACCTGGGGGGAAGCTTCTCAAACCATTATAGCTTTACCATCTGAGGTCTTCGGTTCCCAGTGGCATTAAAGCCAAATTCATGTCTCACACTTTTTTTTATCTCTTTAAAGTCACACACCTCCCCATAATTTGTGACTGATATTAGTTTGAAAATGCTGTAAAATAAAAATTTCCAGTTACCGCATAGAGCATAGGACAGCACTGCATTTCTGGCAGGATCAACTGGTATTTTTTTTTGCACGTTAACAGATCTAACAAAACACTTTCAGTGTGGTATATTTATTAGACCAAAAAGAAGCAAATAGAAGTTTATACACTTTAAGGCAACATGAGGTGTTAGGCTACTTCATTGTAGCAGGCCCCTGTTGTTCCTATGCCTTGAAAACCTGGGTTTTATGATATATTCCCACATCATGTAATTGCCTTTATTAGATGTTCAAACAACATTCCCAGACTATCCCTTTACCACTATAAAGCTATATAAATATATATTTTAATAAATGCTTTTATTGCAGCTATTATTAAGCGAAACACTGATCCTTACTTATTTTAATGGGAAGCAAGTCTATTTCTGCTCAGGTCTGATGAATCATGCTTGGAGTAAAGAGTAAACACACAGCATCAGTGGGAGACTTCCCGAGTCCATTTCTAATGCTGACTGATATTCATCCAAGTCCTCATGACACTGTGAACTCTATGATTATCCTTAATCCAGGAGAGTAGAACCAATGCATACCACAGACTTCATTTCCTGGGCCAGGCTTGTGACTTTAGATTTGTAGGGTATGTTACTTAAGGAAAATATATGTATTCCATATATAGAATGCTTTTTAAACATCATTTAACAATTTTAAAGTTTTATCAATTTACTGATCACATTTCTTATAATTCCTATAAACTGTAGGCACATATGGACAGGGCTACATCTCCTATCTAATATTGTTAGTGCTGTTTATGACTATGCTAATTGTATGCACTTGCCACTGAAAACATTTTAGGCCTCTTTCACAAGGTCATTCCGATCAGGTCCACCTGTAACTTTTTGCAGGTGGACCTGATCGGAAGATCCTTTCATCCCTATGGGCAGTTGGGTGTAAACAGACTCGTGCCCTTTTACACCCGCCTACCTCCGGGTCTCATTGGGTCCGCTAAAAAAAAGGGGGAGTTGGGTTTAAGCAGACAGCGAAGTCCATTTATTTCTGGGTGTCCAACTAGGAATATTCTTTTTAAACCTATACTCTTTTTGTCTTATGCAAATTACTTTTTAACCTTTTTTGAATGTAATAAAAAGTTTATCTTTTATATTATTGTGATCATCCCTCCTTTTGTGGCCTCAAAAATCTGATCTCTTCTTTTTTGTTATTTACGCAATTGTGGATGATGGCCAATAGGTTAGAGTTACTTTTCTATACATCTACCTGCTCTGCTCTGCGAAATGATCCTCTGCTGATTGGAATAGAGTACATCCAGTGTGAACTGGGCCTTAAGCATTACCTGTACTGCCTTTTTTGCATGCTTGACATCAGTGTTGGGGGGTAACTAGTTACAAAGTAACTGATTACAGTAACTACATTACTTTTTTTTTGGTAACGAAGTAATGTAACTAGTTACAATACTAATAGGAGGTAACTACACTACTTTACTAGGCTATAGGAACGCGCTTTCCTGCGTTACCCAAGCCGTGCGATACAATCGTTATTTCGAAGAATAGAGAGGGATGAAGTTTATGACTTTTTGTTGCACTTTATGTTTTATTCTGTTTTTTCAGGTTTTGTTCTCATGTTTCCCAAAGCCTGTGTTTATACAATAAACTCTATGCAGAAAGAGTGTCGTGTATCTTCTTCTACACGGTCAATTAAGAAAGAGGAGAGTAAAGTAATAAGTAGTGGTTACTTTTCAAATGCAGTAACTAGTAATCTCGTTACAATTTACAGAAGTAACTAGTTAAATTTTTTGAGTAACTACCCCAACACTGCTTGACATACAAGTAACACTGAATGATCAATCAGTCACAAATGCTATTGTTTAGAAAGATGCTTCAATTGCTAAACAATTAGGTTGACCAAAGTAAGGATTATTTGGGCCAAATTCAGTTAGGGCCTGTGTGGATGGGCTTTGGGCTTTTGTTGGTGGCATCAGTTTGAGATCATTCAGAATCCATTGACGGGTGCATTTTACCTGCAGTTGACTTCCTTCTGACCAGCATTATTCCTGCTTCAAAAATTGTTTCAAGCGAACAAAAACCCCTAAAGTTTCCCCTTTGACCAATCAATCGTTTTTGATGAAAGAAAATCATTTATTGATCTATATTACTGCTATCGATACAATTCTCCAATTGGAAAACTCCCTATAACAGATAATCATATTGTATGGTGAACATTACCTTACACAATGCCAAAGTAAAAGGTGTTGCTAAATAAATAAATAATATTGATTCTAGCTGTATGTCAGGCGGTAAAGATTGCACCCACTGATTAGAATAAACCACTTGGACAAAATACCATTAGCATTTTTAATCATTTTCCCAAGTTCACGATGAAGCACAATCATGTGGAGAAAAACTTTACTCTTTTCCCAGTTTTGATAAATGAGGACTTTAGAGAAGTCTGAGCTGAAATAGTTTTGTTTGGTGACACATTCACTTTCAATTCAATTCTAATAATGAGGCATGGCCACTCTGCTGTGCGACTTAAAGGTTAACTCCATCTTTTACACCATGTTGCATCTATATTTAGGACCAGTTTACTCTTAGCTCAGTGGTGTCTATTGCTGAATATCCTGCTATGAATTCTACTGTAGTAATCCTGCAACATCCTGGCCCATCTGGTTTATCGGTGCTAAATTCTTTCCTTTCAGTGGTTCTCCCAATAATTGATGTAACTTCCTATGAAGGATGACGGTCAGTCAGTTTCCTATTGATTAATGCAACTTCCTGTCCAGGTTCTATTAACGGATGCAGCAACGTCCTGTTCTGGTTGGCTGTCAGTAGTCCCTCTAAATATGGATCTTACTTCCTCTCCTGGTAGGTTCAGTGGTTCTTCTATTAATGGATGCAGCTTCCTGTCCTGGCTGGCCCAATGGTTCTCCTAATAAGTGATGTAAGTTCTTGTCCAGGATGATGGTCAGTGGGTTTTCCTGAAGGTTGATGCAACTTGCTTTCCAGGTTTGCCGTCAGTGGCTCTCCTACAGATGGATATAATTTCGTCAATGCTGGCTGTCAGTGGCTCACCTAAAGATGGATGTTACTTCATATCCTGACTGTCAGTGGTTCTCCTACTGATGGATGCAACTTCCTTTCTGTGCTTACAACAGCTGACTGTCCTCTCTCAGCGGGGAGCGATTGCGGGTGCCCGGCGGCAATCGCGGCTGTCGGTTCCCTGGATTGGCATCCTCGCTGCCTAGTGACCGACGTACGGCTACGTTGTTTCATGCAGCCGAGCCAGCCTGCCGCAGTAAATGCTAATTTTGACTTAGCCTTCCTCATGCCCCAAGTAAACCCAAACAATGAACTTTTCTTATTTGGCCCTTCAGTCTTTGTTATGAAGAAGAGGAGAATGGTTCTGTAGTCCTGTCCTAGGTGACAACGCTACTCCTCCATAGATTCATTACAGTAGGCGTTGTCACCCTAGGACAGGTGGCAGGATCACTAGGTGGAAGTTATAGAGGAAAATATTTACCTGAATAAAAAGGAACTGAATTTAGCTACCACCTCTAAGGAATAGTAAGCTGCAATAAATTAAGGGCTCGCTTACATTTTTTGCAGTCTGTTACTTTATATTAGGTTAAAGCCGATCTCCAACTTTTTGTGAAGTTTAAATAGTTGAACGAGTTTCACTAACAGATGCAGTGGCTGGGAGCGCTGTATAAACTGCATGTAGGATCAGCTCCATACAGTATACAGCACTGTGTTATGGAAACGGGATAGGAACTTCCCATCCAATTCCAAAAACAAAATCGAGTCAGGCTGAGCACTGCTCAGCCATTCACAGGGAGCTCTGTATATTATGAATGAAAACAAAGCCTCTTCTTAACGGCTGGGGTGGATGGTCATGTCATCCGCCTGCCTCCAATCAGAGTAAGCTTTGTAATAATTTTTTTTTGTTCTGGGAGTGGGACAGGAAGTTCCGATCCGTCTGCCACAGCACAGCACTGTATAATGTATGCAGCTGAAGCTAAATAGTTTATACAGCAATCTCAGCCACTGCAACTGTTAGTGAAGGTCAAAGTGTTGTAGCCCCCCTCTTAATCCAGCTATGTCCACAACTGTCTCAGATTTCCAGGACTCCCCTTCTCATTGGCTAATACACAGCAGCCATTGGCTGCGGTCAAAGTCAGTTAAACCAATGAGGAGATGAGAGGCAGGGCCAAACCGCAGCTTCATGTCTGATTAGATACATGGAGCTGTGCCTCGGCTCCAGTGCTGCCATAGCAAGCTGCTTGCTGTGGGTGCACTCAAAAAGAGGGAGGGGCCAGGAGCACAGAAGGGGGACCCCCCAGAAGAGGAGGACCCAGGCTGCTATTTGCAAAGCTAAATTCACAGAGGAGGCAAGTATAACATGTTTGTTATTTTTATTGAAAAAAAAAAAACATGAAACTTTACAATCACTTTAACAGTTAGTTTGGACCACCTTGTTCCATTAGTCCAAACTGATTAAACTTCACTAAAAAGCTGGTGATCAGCTTTCAGCGATTCCAATTTTTTTTTCTTTGGTAATAAAATTATACAATTAAATAATAATGAATTCTCTTTTTTTTGCCCTGATTTCAGACCTGCCAGTTTGTCAGCATTCTCAAGAAAGACACTTCTAAGGCTGGCAATACATTATACAATTTTCTTATTCAATTTCCTTTAGATTTCCGTTTTAACTATGTAGTGCAAGGGCCTGCCCAATTGCATCATTGAAAGAGTTTAGGTTTGACCTCATATGATACGGGTTTTGGTAAAGCTAAAGGAAAATTGTTTAATGTATGGCCAGCTTAAGCAACCTTGTCCATAGCATGTTCTCAGACAATTGTCTGTCTTATCAACAAAATTGGGTGCCAGGCATCACCATCACTGAACCAATTGTGTGGTCTTGTACAGTCTTTTTCAACTAGAGGGCCCAGGCAACTTAAGGTCTCTTCAGGGGTACCTTGGCAAAATGCCCAAAAATTTATCATAAATTGTGTACAAGCCAGCAGGTGGATCAAGCCTGCCTTTTAGTTACACAAAGCCACGAGTTTTCATTATGCACCATTTCGACTTTCTAGACACTGGCATCCTAACAACTAATGAGGTCATCAGGTAATAAGTAGGATGTCTGTTGCCTCCACAGGATCCTTGTTTGACCCTACTGTTCCCCTTTCCCTCAGCACTGGGGTGACATTAGCTGACTGATGGAGAGAAATTGAGGGAGAAGAGAAACATTGGACTACTAGTTGGTACCAGTGTGCAAGAGTATTTTCTTTGGAAAAATATATCACCTTAACATTTGGTGTCCTACATGTGGCTGTTGTATTATGCAACGCTATTAAAATAGTTTTTTACATTTTAGAACTGGGTTTTTCAAAACGGTCCATAATTTTAAGGAGTGCCTTGAGATTGTCTATAATTTTAAAGGGTGTCTGGACTGAAAAAAGGCTGAGAAACACCAATATGGTAAAACACTTCAAATGAATGGCATGCTTTGCAAGACAAACATAAAATCCAAATTTCACAGGTTTTCATACAAAAAGAATTTAATAAATATTACTTTTCAAAATGTATTGCCTTGAACATCAGAAACTCATATTTAAAGTTTATAAAGCACGAATAACAAGACAGGGAATGATTAGATTCAGTGGCCATTGATGGGTTAATCTGGAAGATGACATTTTGGAATAATAGAAGCTGCTCCGGGATCAGTATTGCAATAAAGGACCCATCCCTGCTAATGCAGATCCCTTTGTAAGGAATGTTGCAGGTTTTCCCTACTACACACTTTTCATGAACTGCCTCTTTCGGCAGAACCATGCAAATCCACACACAGCATAAGGCTACACAGGTGATTTAATCTCACAATAGCACACATAAAATAGGTTATGAATAGCAACATTTACATCCTAAAACTTTGAGGGGTCATTTAGACTCATTGTGCCTGTTGTATTCTTTAATGTACATTGTGTTAAAGCAGCAGATTAGTTAGTTTTTTTCCCCCCATTGCAGTGCATTGGCAAAGACATGACCCTTTTTCCACTGCAGTATGGTGGCTGCTACTGTACAGTCCACTGGAGTGTCTTTTATATTAAGGCGATAAAGTCTTATTTTTAACTAAACAAAAAAAACGTTTTCCTTCCTCTGTACTGTGGTTTTGCACAGAGCAGCCTGGATCCTCCTCTTCTCGGGTCCCTCTTTCATGCTCCTTGCCCCTCCCTCCTATTAAGTGCCCCCAAAGCAAGCAGATTGCTATGGGGGCACCCAAGCTGAGCTGCAGCTCTGTGTCCATTTAGACACGGGGGCACAGCCCAGCCCCCTTTCTCCTAATTGGTTGACTTTACTGTCACAGCAGCAGGAGTCAATGGCGCCCGCATTGCTATCTCAGCCAAGGAGGGGAGTCCCAGGCGGCTGAGACACTCCTGCAACATTGCTGGATCTAGATGGACCTCAATTAAGTATTAGAGGGGCTTGGGGGGTGCTGTACACAGAAGGCTTTAACTTAATGCATAGAATGCATTAAGATAAAAAAACCTTCTGACTTTAAAACCACTGCAAACACACCATACACAGAGCCACAAGCACTTTACCCAATCCAAAAGTCTGATTGGGCCCTCATAACTAAGCTACACTGGCAATTTTTAATAGCTCAGTTATGCTATTGAGGTCAGTCACCTAAAGATCATGGATTGATCAAGGGTGAAACAATGGGCTCCTTATACTGTAAAGCCTAGTAAACACAGGCCGAATGTCAGGCGGCATTAGCTGATCCAACAGAAGCCGTCCGACATTCAGCCCACGTGTACTGCGGGCAGTCAGACAGAAGTCGGGAGTTCGGCTTCAGTCTATGAGGCATGACCAGAAAAGGTCTGCCAACCGGCTCCCGATTAGCGCTTTCAGCTAATGGTTGACCACGCAGACCGGAGTGTTCTGGCAGGTGGCCATCCCAGTCAGAACACAATAGCACAGCAGGCAAGATCGCTGCAACAACAATGCATGGTTAGTACAGTGGCTCCTCCGGAGCGGTCAGTGTTTTTTACTTTCGTTCAGCCCTGCTGGGTTAAACGGGAAAAAAAAGCAAAAAACACCAGTGTGTACAAAGCCTTAGCTTCACAGTGTCTTGTGAGAATTTTCACTATTGAGTACCTTACACCAAAGGCAGTCCTTTGTTTCACCATTTGCAGATCAATCATTGGCAAAATAGCAATTTGGCTAATTTTTCAGGTTACCCATGCCCTAAAGCAGCCTTTTTCAACCAAGGTGCCGTGGCACCCTGGTGTGCCTCCTGGGTTCTTCAGAGGTGCCTTGGCAAAATGCCAACAAATTGCCACAGGTTTTTACTTTGTAGAATTACAACTCTGGGAATTGTGCTGGTCAGCCCACTGGCACCCTGATAACCCTGGGCAAGTCAAGCCACTGGCACCCTGATAATCCTGGACATTGTGCGGATCAGCACCGGGGTCACATTAGCAAATAAAAGAGAAACTGAGTGAGAAGAGAAACCCTAGAATACTAGTCCATACCAGTTTGCAATAGCGGAGGGATAAATCACTTCTAATGTTGATGGCCCACATGTATGGATGTTGCTACGTTATGTAAAACTATTAGTTTAGGATTTTTTTTACATTTTAGAATGGGGTGCCTTGAGATTTTGCTGAATTGTTAAGGGTGCCACAACTGAAAAAAGGTTGAGAAACACTGCCCTAAAGTAATCCAGTCATGAGAAAAATAAATACTTAGGCTACTGATGCCGATATCCTAAAAAGAAGTTGATTGGCTGACTCTGCCTCATCTGTACTTGGTCAGTAAAGTACTGGAGCCTCAAGGTGGACATCCTTATCTGCATACTTGTTCAGGCCAGTGACTCAGAACTGAAGCAAGTGGGTCACCATGACTGCCAGGCATCTAGTACTTTCAGGAGGGGCCAGCAATGGCCTTCAATTTTCTCATGACGGGTTTCCTTAATTGAGATAATGCAACAGCTATGTGAGAACTTGGCAACTGCAACTGGTCCTTCACAATTGCAAAAATCTCATCACTGATAATGTCCTCTCATCTCTTCCACTGACCTAAATGGAAGAAGTTGTTACATCACAGTGGGTGATCATTTCTCCTCTTTTACTCATCAGGTAAACCACTATATAAACAAAAAAAAAAAAAAAAAAAAAAAAAAGACGACTTGTAAGGCTAACCTCAGCAATCACCTAAACCTTGTAGCAGTACAGATTGCTTTCAAGTTTTATTTATTTTTTTTTATTTGAGATTAGAAAATCTCTTGTGTAGCCCAAAGCATACCAAATGATAAACTCTTTTTCCTCAGTGGTTTGTAATTGCCTTCCAGGCACAATAGTTGAGACAGCCAAACACTTTGTGAGAAACATTTGCACACATTTTTGTCTGGTGGCAAAAAAAAAAAAAATCTGCTGCTTGGTGGTAAAACTCTCTAAAGTGCAGGCACATAGATATCTGTTGCAGTCACCTATACAACTGTTGTACTTGTTGATGCTTTGTTTTTTGTTGCAACTTGGAGTACCTTTTGTCAGATGAATACTGAGACACCTATATTATGGCAGTCCTCTGCAATGACTTAAAGGATTAGTCCACTTAGAAGCAGTAGGTAGAACCGGATCAAGTATTGGGGAGTCAGGAACTATAGTCCCTTTAATGTCCCATTGGAGTTGCAGTTTCCCCAACAAGTCTCTGGTTGAGTGTGAGATTTCCGAGAACTGACAGAGAAGGCAGAGGGCTTTCAGAAACGTGTGGCCCAGAAATTAAAACTGGGAAGATTGGTCTACTTGGTGGCACCGAGGCGAGTATCAATCTCATTCCATCAATGGGCTGTTAGTGGAATTGTCCCTTAAAGTTAAAAAAAAAAAGTTTTTGTTTTGATGCCTTGGTCTAAAGGCAGGCAGAGTGAAAATGAAGAAAAAAAAAAAAACAGCCAACAGTGGTCTCTGGACTTCTACTGTTCAAGTATTTAATAACTAGCTTAACCGTATACTTCCTAGTATCAGTAGATTAAAAAGAAAAAAAAAAAAAAAAAGAAAAAAAAAACAACATATCTACAAAGTGGTCCTTTACTACATTTCCAAGGTGAAGAAAGAAAAATAATATATTCTATAAAATAATCAGATTTTACAAAAACAAGATTGCGGAGTGAACTTCACACTAATTGACTTTTTTAATTTTTTTTTTTTTTACATGCACTCTCACAATTCTTGTACATGAAATAGCTCAACATGTTCCCTTGAACTGCCTTGTAGCAGAATACCTGCCAGTCACAGCGATATATATATTTTTTTTAATTTTTGATTTTTTTTATATCAAAGCCAAAGCAGCAAAGTTCTAAACTTGTTGTTCTAAACTCTACCTCTGAAAACGGTTTCAGGTTGAATTTACAAAAAGATTTTTTTTAAGTGATACTATATAAAGTTGTTTAACATTGTACAAAAAACAGCATCAAGGCAAGTGCGCCCCTCCTATTTTCTCTTTTTTTAAAAAATAAAACTATTCTTGAACACCGTAAATTTTGGCATACAGTTAACATGTAACAAGAAAAGAATTAAAAAAACAAAAAAAACAAAAAAAAAAAAAAAAAGAAATGAAGCCACAAGCTTACAAAGCTATCAAAAACCTTCAACTCTAAACAAATACATATAAATAAAAAGGAATGATATTTAAGGCTCTTGATTATTAAGTTAATAAATCAAATATACACAGTGATTAATAAAAAAAGGAATTATTTACAGGTCTATACAAAAAATGTCTACATGACAATTCTTCATTTTACCAGCAACAGCTGACAGTTTTGCCCGCCCCTCCCCCGTCCCAAACACAAAATACAATAAAAAAAAATAAATAATAAATTTTTATGATAGTTGCTGTGGTTCTGAGCTACAAAGGCACTTTCAAATACAGAACTAGTTGTAAATGGCTATAAAAACAAATATACAAAATAAAAAAATATACATAATAAATATAAATAAAAGGAATTATTCTAAAGACTGAATAATTGTGGTCACCTGTTGAAAATGGAGGAGAAAAAAAAAAAAAAAAATAACGAAGAGCTAGCAAACTGGAAAGGCAATGCAGTCATCTTCTGGAGGGTCTCCATTGAGGTTTTAACTGTGGCTGAATTTACATTAGGGCACTTTCGACTAGTTTTGCATAGATGTGAAATGCAGCACTTGGCATTCCAGCCAACCACAGCAACTATCTTTGCCAGTGTAAGCCAGCTTGTCAAAACTTAAATTAACATAGGGATTCTAAGTAAATAATAGCCTCAGACTCAAATATTACACAACAGTTTAAGAACTAGAGACTCCCGAGCCCTTAACAGCAAACACCAGCTCTGCATGGCAGCGCCTCCGTCCGCTATACAATGTACTCCATCCGGTTTAAACTCTGTGCTGTTTCTAAGTCTCTGTTGTCCTGTTTATTTGTCCAGTTTGGTTGTTTTGTGGGAGTGCTAATAGGTGGCTTTTCATCTCTGTCTACCAGCGTGTAGGCTGGCTGCTTGACATATCTGCTTTTCTGCTGGTGTTTGTCCATGTCGTCTTCCTCCACTTCTGAGTTGTGTGTCCTTATTTTTGCAATTTTGGAATTTTTGTTTTCGTAGTCTTTAATTGGGACGCTGTTTGCTGCATGTTTTTCAATAGGGTTTTTGATCTGGTTGAGCTGTTCCCGCACATTGTTTGTGGTGTTGTCCTCAGAGGCCGCGTGGCTTTGGCTGGTGTGCTTTCTCCGTTTCCTGATACACCAGTAAAAAGCTGTTACCAGACAACAAATCCAGGCCACAGTCAGAATGGAGCTCAGTAAGGGTACAAGAAAATCTGAAAAAGGCAGAGAAACCGTAATTAGGATTAATGGTCACATCAAGGCCAGCCCTACCATGGGTCCCGCTGGGTCCATTGGACCCAGGCAGAACTTTGAGAGGGGCAGCAAAATGACACCGAAGATTTATTTCTAGCAGTTGTGTGTGACAATTGCCCCCCCCCCCCCGGGCCACTCCACTGCCCTGTAAAAAGGACGCCCTGCTGCCCTCCCATACTCCGTTGCCGGGCACGAGGGTGCTCACACACAGTCTAAACACCCGAGCACACATAAGGATGCTCAGGTTTGTGTACCCCTGGGGCGGGTTACCCATGGAAGAGAGCAAAGATCCCTTTCCCACCGGCTCCGCCAACAGCTGATGTTCAGGCGCAGCATGCATTTCTATTGGGTGGAACTGGAGGAGTAGATGCTGCTGGCCTAGTGCCTGGCTCGCCTTCTCCTGCTCACGCCCTTTGATGGGTGTGATTTTTTTTTTTGGTGGGGGGGAGTGCAGCATTTCAATCTTGGACCCAGGCAGCACAATGTCTCAGGCTAGCCCTGGGTCATATATACCAAGTCAACAACCGATATGGCATCATAGATTGGTAGTTTGATACACCGTTCATCTCTCACTCCCCCACTACAGGGGATACCACTAACTGGGATACCTTCAGGACTTTACAGTATAGTTACAACAATAATGCTTTCCTTCACTTGCATGTAGCTTTATATAGTGCCAAACTTTGCAAATACTAATAACTTATCTATATTTGTATACCCTTGTGCTACAATTAAGTTACGTGCTACACTGATACTTAATGCGAAACTAAACCTTCCTATGCTTTTCAGCTAAGGAAGCTGCCATCTTGGCCTCTGTTTGATCTGCAACTTGCCATGCCAACTACAGCTTTTCCTCCACATCCGACCCATCTCTCTGACATACAGGTGTTTATTGTTTGTGTCTAAAGCCTATCACATCGCGTGTCATGTGTTATACCCACTCGCTCCAAAACAGAAAAATGTTATGCTTGTAAAGGCTACAAAGCTCACCTGTTCGGTTCTTGTTCTGTGTCTGTACTCTAACTTCTGCCACTGATGCGATGAAAGTGTTATTTCCATCTTGTTTGCTCACAAGGTCAATTATTTTTTCAATGATTTCTTGAACAGGATTCCGGCCATCTCTGTTTTCATCAGCAGACTGAAAGCAAAACAAAATTTGAATATAAACGCTTTACTATCCATTCTCTTATCTACCATTCCACTGTATCCATACCTACACCATTCAGATCATCCACACACTCCCAATACTGGCGCCATCTATCAGAACCCGTTGTACATGGATTTTGAATAACTGCACATTTTATCCTTAGGAAAGCGTCCCATGCAATCTTTTACAGCTTGAAATGTAAAATACCCTGCTGTCTATATAGACTATCACTTTACTAAATTTACTTAAAAACTACTTGGAAATAAAAAAAGCCTGTAAGACCCTCCTTTGAGTGCTACAGTATTAGAATTAGTTTGGTTGGATGAATCCCCCTCTATGTCCTGATTTTTATTCTGTACAGAGTTCAAAAAACAAAATCATGGAAGCAACTGTCCAGGAACCAATAAAAGGTTTATATTTCCAGCTTATGGTATGTACACACTTTTTCCCCACTGTGTGAACTGTACTTACTATGGTCACGTGGATCTCATTGTTTGCTAAAGGAGATGGCTCGCAGGTGATGTAGATGGAATATTCAGCTGAAGCATTCTTCAAGATGTTCAGATTCCTCAGTTCATTGCAAATGCTCTCTGTAGTGAGACCCTAATCACACAAAAAGGCAAATTAGGTTTTATTTTTCAAAACTCAGCCTCAAAACAATACTACCCTTGCATCAGAAATACCTGATATACATAGCGGATATACCTTTGGGCTTCATTTATTTAATGCAAAGAAAAGAGGCAAGCAATCAGAAGCTGTGCAGGCTTCATCCACCAACAAAAACTAATTCTGCACAAAACTGGCCACTGGCTTCTTGACCTATTTTTTTTTTAAATCCTGCTATGTGACATAGAAGCAAGTGGAGCTTAGAATTTGTCTTCATTTTCACAACGAAGAAGGATAAAAAAAAAAAAAAAAAACGTGAGTCGGCCCAAACATTGGTATTGAATTTACTGGGCTGTATTTGGTCTTTTGGGGGCTCCAGTGGTAAGCTCTGACCTGCCAACGTTTTAAGCTTTGTTTGCCTACCATGGAGTCTCACTCATGCTGCATGGACATATAAAAAAAAAAAATCAAATGTTTGGACTCTAAGGCAATGAATAGATGACCTATGGAAAGCTCGAGAAAAAAAAAAAAACTGTCACAAGATCCCATCACAATATCTCAATCAGAATCATCAAGTTTTTGGAGCACTCTGTAGCCTGCATGCTCAATTGACATTTCATGCATGCCTCATACAGGTCTGATCTCTATACAATATCTGACCAGGCCAACTTAAACTAAGGCAGGCATTATGAGATTTTCTTTCCTTCACCCAGGGGGGCAGGAGGTTTCCTAGCTGCCAGAATGCAATGATCACTGCCAGCAGCTATAGCCACTGGCAGTGATTGAATTTTAATACGCATGTCACTTGGTTCATAGCTGCACCAGCTTTAGAAATACATGTTCAGGGTTTGCTCCCCCAACTTTTTGCTTTATTATGTATTCGGTCTGACCAGACTTCTGAGGTTGAGCAATCCCCCCCCCCACACACCTGTACTCTATCAGTGTCCACTATCAAGTAGATATAGGAGGAGTCCCTTGTAGTGCATTAGCACATCTCTCCCAGCAAGGAGTGTGTCTCCAAGGGTTAAAGAGGCTGGATTCATCCTTTATGGATACTGTAGGAACCACTGACAATCTGGTACTTTGACGCAGTGGTGGGCTTGATTGTCTTCATATTGGATAGTCATTTCTTTTGCATGTGTGCGCTATTCTTTTTTAATATGAATGAAAAAAACCTGGCTGGTTATACGGAAGTTGATCAATAGACCGACTTCCATGCAATCAGCCTGCCCTTGCATGGATTGATATTCGCCCGGTTCAGCAGGAACCACCTGAATTTCGATCCGTGAATGGCTGGCTTAAGTATGAAGCTAAATACAAACTAGCTTATCTAACTAGATTAAAACAAACAGTACTACTTCAAAAGCATCAAGTCCATCTTCACTCACCGGTGACATCATCTCTTTGTTGAAGGTGAAAGTGATGTTTGCGCAACTGTTGTCTTGATAACTGGCGTTCGTGTTACATTTTGTCTTCAACGGGGGCTGATTGGATGGCCAGCATTCACCCGCTCCAGTGCAGGGAGGAACGAAGCAGTGGTCGTCTTTAATGGGAACACAAGACTGTCCAGGAGGGCATTCATTGCGACTTTTATGGTTTAAGTCACAGTGCTGCGGGCCACACCACACCTACAAATGAAACAAAGGTCTATAACTGAATGCCCACTATGCATCCTCATTCTTTTCTACTGTCAAGAGACAGTCCTAGACATTTAATTGTGTTCATAATATGCAATGCTATAATATAGGTTGGCTTCTATTTAAAAGTTGCTTATAAACACGAAAGTCTGTGCAAATGTCTGCTACAACTTGAGATATTTGGCAACGTATTTACAGTGGCTACAGCTGAGCGCCAACCTTTGTTCTGTGCTGTCATCAGCCAAGCTGAGGAGGGGCTACCTGTAACGCATTACTAGCAGGAAGTTCGCTGAGAGCAGGAAAATCTCTGCATTACAAAACTAAACTTTCTAAACCATAATAACTTCTTCTAAGCTCCTGCTATTGTTTCTTTCAAAATTTCCTTGTGCTGAAAGATACATTGTGGATGAAGATATTAAACTTGAGCTTGCATTTTCATTTCAAAATTGTAAACGTTCAAGCAACAACTGAAATAAAAATTTTTTTTTTACTTTTTACTGTTGAAATCTCTAAAAGAACATTGCCACGGGTAATGGCATTCAATTAGTCTAGTAAAAGCAATGACGAGTGCAGTAACCTTAAGCAGCCAGGTATGTCAAATCTGTGCATGGTGGATTGGTTGCTACAGATAGCTGCAGTTTGCTTTAGTAGGTGAGCCTGTAAATATACACAGCCCACTAGTGAATTCACATGGTGTTCTGTCACACAGTAAAATATTGGAACAGCTTGCATGGAAAGTCAGGTACAGCATAGGAGATGGCATACTGTTCCTGTACAATCAGAAGTGTGTACAGGGCAGGACGTGTGCTGCCTTATCATCCTGTACGCATCCTGTCCTTCAACGGTGATGACAGCCCTTTTCTGTACAGTGGCTGAATTTGAAAGCAAAACACTTAATCATTTTAGACTGTGCTCGAAACTCGTTAGGCTTTCAAGGATCTTGCTTTTCACGCTGTATGACAACATTAAAATAAGGAGCTTACCTTGGAGCAGGCAACCTTTCCATTGAGACATTGACAGGCATTGCAGTCATCATCCCATTTGGCTCCATCTGGCGTAGCATGCCCATTAATTAGACAAGCCTTTCCTGTAACTGCACAAACAGAAGTGTGAGATTAGACCTTCATATCAAGGACTAGCAGATATGTTCTGGGACAAGAAGTTTCAGTGTCACTCTCAGGTAAACCCTGCGGGTATAGGACAATGATTACAGAATAATGGTGCTTAAAGTGGTTGTAAACCTCAGACATGAAATATAAACAAAGCATATCCCTCTATAGTGTGTACTTGTCATAATCCAGATCACTAAGTGTCATTTCTCTCTTCTGCTTTGTTTCCCTGCTATCAGCATGAATCACTTCTGATAAGTTTTCCTGACAGAGAAAAATGGTGACAGGGGAGGGCACAGTTTGTGACTGACAGTCTCAGCTCTGCTGCTATGTGTTGTATGAAGGGGGATAGCCCTTCCCTCCAATCAGCTTTCAGAGCTCTCCTCACTGATGAAACGTCAGCTCTCCACCCCCTGCTTTTCAGAGCAGAGAGATCCTGTGTAAATTCTGCACTTTGAATGGATGTAGGGGAACGACTATCGAACAGGTATAAACTGGACGTAGGGTAACGATTATTGAACAAGTATAAACAGGAACACTTATGTAGGAATATTTATTTCATCTGAGGCCAGTCACTTTACTGGGTATATGTAAGGGTTTACAACCATGTTAAGAAAAAAAAAAAAAAAAAAAAAAAAAAAAAAAATTTAGCCATAAACCTTGGTGGACCAGGATTTGCCAATGTAATCCCAGGACAAAAAGGATAGACTAAAGCAGGGGGCTGATAAAACAGAAAACAGGCTTGAGCTTGTAAATGCTAGTCTAGTCTAAAGAGCAGGATGTACAAGGATTTGTAACACTTTTAGCCAGCTTTCCTGAAGTATTTTAAGTATGTAGAGCCAAACCGTTTAAAATTTATATGTGGTAGGGATGGGTTAGAAAAAAAAAAAAAAACAAAAACACCCTACCATGTTATTTTTGCTACGTGTACCACTGAAGAGATTTCCTTTAACTTCCTGCCTGGAGTCACAAAGAAATGAGGAAATCACTCTAAAGTGAACCAAGTTGCCCAAGTAGCTTGTCCAAGTTGACAGATTTATGTTCTAGTATTACTAAAAGGCAGAAAAATGTTATTTTTGGATAGAGTGGAGATGGATTAGAATTTCACCCGCTCTATTTGTCCTGTTTAGCATCATCATTGAAAGTAAAAGAAAATTCCAAATTTTGGGCTGTCCCCAGAAAAGTAATATAGGGGAAATCTTCCAATTGTGACAGTTGTGGTGACTTGGGGGATCCCAAGTGATTCCCTTAATTTGCAGGGATTTACTTTCACTTCCAATTTGGCTATGGGACAGGAAGTGAAGGGAAATCTCCAAAATGGGACACAGATAGCAAAAAAAAAAAATCTGACAGGGGTTATAACCCTCCCTTACGCTATACAAAATGGGGAAAAAAAAGGTTAAGCCTACAGTTCTACTTTAAAAAGGCACGAACAGCCATTTTTCAGGTCAAGCCAATATTTAGACTACCAGGTATCAACTATCTGAAGGTCAGAGTAAATGGTTCAACTGTTTCAGGACTATACATTCACTTTAGAATGAACACAGAATTTGAACAGCTGCTATAAACACTTTAATGACCGGTTGCAGCTGGCAGTACCTTCTTGACACTTTGGACCACTACGGCCAGGTGGACAGATGCAACGGTAGCTGTTAATTTCATCTACACACGTCGCTCCATAAGTGCACGGTGAGGACTGGCACTCATTAATATCTAAGTAAAAGAAGACAAAAACACAATGGTAAATGTAATGTCTAATCAAATTCAGAATTTCAAAACATTTTCCTTTCATGAGGCCATTAAACTTAGGGAAAAGCCAAACTCTATCCAGCTGCCACTGGCCATCAGCCACTTATTAGACAAGCATGCTGGAAAAGAAGCCTAGTTCAGTATCACATTGCCTTAATTTGTGTTCAATGTCATGTGGTCATGCTGTCATCTACAATAAGTAACCTTTGTAACAGGTAGAAGGCAATATGATAGAGAACACCAGGAACAGAATACACATTTGACATTTAGGACCTAAACCTATATAAAACACATTTAAACAAGGAAACGTTCTTGTTGTCCATAGCACTCAAGAGTCATCTTTTCAGTTTTAGCCGCAGACTACAGGAAGCTGACTGGTTGTATGGGCAATAAGAAACCTTTCCTATAGCTTATTTTTAATACACCAGTCACTAGACTAGGTTCAAATATTCCATGTTTCTTCAGAAGCTCACATTTAGGACAACACGAGAGCACTGCAATTCTCAAGTCAATCTCAAATGATTACTTATCTGGTTTCATTTTAGATGCACAGGTTTTTGAAGTGTCCAGCAAGCAGAGCTAAGATAGTACTTATTGCCATGGGGTAACATAATGCACATCTGTTTAACATTATCTGATGGAAGACTATAAATCAAATATCAACACACCATTTCACATTTCAGGGGCACAGTGCATACTTCAAAAGCCTTTGCAAATATAAAAAAAAAATAAAAAATCCATCTATTGTGTTGCCCTATAATCCTGATTATCTAGAAAATATCAATACACACATGTATAAAAGAACCATTTAGTAGTTTTTGCAGCAAAAATCCAACTTGTCCTATCAACAAGGCAGAGCTCCTGCCAAGCTGGTCACAAAGACTTAACCTTATTCAATAAAGGGTGTCAGTGCAGTATTTATAGTAGCCAACCCCGATTCAGCTTGTACTGATCTGACGTCTGGTGGCCATACACTCGATTTTTTTATCTGAATAATTAAAATGATCAAATATGCAAAAAATCGAATAGCCATAACTTCCTTCCTGATCGGCCTGAAATCAATTAGCCAGGACAGAACATTTTTGATCACTTTGCACCTAGTGGCATTATACAGATACTGTGCTCAGGAATACAAATCTATTTCAATTGATCAGGTCTTAAAACTACATGGTGGAGACAGATGCAATTGATAACTTATGATCGCATCTTCCCTGTCAATCGAAATCAACTTCCTTGTGTATGAAATATTTATCAACTCTAGAACGATTATTTCTACCAGAAAATATTGACAGGAAAAGAAATTATTTTTTGAAACCATTCTGCAGAGTGATTGATTGAGGTTACCTCGCTTCACTCCTCGCACTCCTTATGAAAAAAGCTATATGTGACCGCTGGTAAACATATGCAGAATGATATTTATTCAGACTGCCTTCACAAAATGAAAATTTTTCATTACAGCATGAAGAGAATGTGTTCATAGGCTGAAAAAAAGATTATTCCAAAAGCAATCAGTCTGATGTGTACGTAACCGTTTTGGAATGGTGGGGATTCCTTTTAAGATGGAGCTAAAAGGGGCCACAGGGTCCTGTAACTACAATACTTCTGTCATAACCAGTTACAGCGCATCATGGTTATAAGAGTTTTAACAATTAATTTTCATGGTTTGTACACAATATATACTGTAGCTACCATGTTCATGCATAGACCATACCATGTATAGATGCAAAAAGATACGAATCAATTTATTCTAGGGAAATTAACTTTACTCCGAGCGATGGCCCCCATCCTCAAACTTTCACCAACTTTCCCGTGGAAGCCCAATCTCGCTCTTAAACACAGAAAAACTTCCATTCTTGTAAGCAGTGAGCATGCAGCCCTCAGCCTTTCACATCTAAGCTGTGAGGAGGAGCGATGGAGACATCTATATGCCAGCTAGACCCCACTTGGATGCCAGCCAAATCCAAGCAGGCCTATTCATGAGTGTGTGTGTGAAAGGTTTCCAGCTGTATTATCACTAGTATGGCTTTCTACATGGAATCTGGTGTGAAATCTACATGGTTAAGATTTATGACAGAACACCATTTCCAAATGAAGGGACTGGGAGAATACTACTTTAGACGGAAATTACAGTTTAGATCTTCCCAAGGTATAATTACACAAAATCTATTGCCGTGATTTAATGACCTGGTTTTATATAGCAGACAGGAATAATTGTCATTTTTTTTTACCAAAACCCACAGAAGCAAACACTAAAATCAAAATGGATTATACAATATTTATGACACAGCACTTCATGTAGGAGTGAGCCTTGCTGAGAACTGTCTGTAGGGCTCAGCGCAACAAGTCAGCTTTTTTTTTTATTGTCTAACTCAGACGAGAAACCTCAAAAAGGAAAATAATTTCATAGGCTGCCATAGACGACAAAATCTTTTTCTTTTAACTTTCACACATTAGACCAACTGTCTTTAAAAATCAGAATCTAAGCGTCTCAAACGAATGCAGTCAAAAATGAGCCCATTGACACAGGCCCCAACAATATCTGACCCAGCAGAAGAAGCCTGGAAACATTTAGAGGTGTTGCCTATGGACACCTGGCTGGTAATGGTCAATTTAGATGTCACCTTATATAGATGGACGCCTAATCTTATTTTATGAGGAACTGTCTCCCCCTAACACAGTAGACGAATCAATTCCATGAACTAGAAATTCATACAACAGAGCCTTTCCCCTCCAGGTTCCAACAGCCCTGGTTCCCGGGAAGAGCTAATCAAGATGGTCTTCAACCTAAAAACCTAGTGAGACCAGTGCGTGTTAACACAATAATAGCTGGCAGCCTCCCATTAACCCAACATTTTCACCATCAGCAACAAACTTTTCTGATACGGAACAGTAATACTTACTAATTCTACAGTCTGGACCAGCAAATCCGGGTGCACATTCGCATCGATACCAGTTGTCCCCATCGACACATGTTCCACTGTTGTAGCTGGGGAAAAAACAAACCATTTAATATCTGTTAAACAATAAACATTTAAAAACCAAAACAGTTACATGATATTAAACTGCAACCTACATTTTTCCTTTTAGGCAGACACAAATATTGTGTTCGGAACGTGAAATAATTCAAGAATGTGACAAGATAATTGGCACTCTTTACAAAAATTGTTAGGCTGCCTGTATAGCAGTCCATGCTTGTCTGGCTATAAAATTACAGTTATTACACATCCACAAATTAAAATACTATAACTAATGCCAACAGCAAGAATGAAGGTTCTGCACAGAGCATTTGAATACATCTTTAAAGTGGAAGTAAACCCTCCTAGCATTTTCAGCCAAGGAAGGTGCCATCTTGGCCTCGGTTTAATCTTCAACTGACATGATGCTGCACATGTGATCAGTTATGACAGCAGCCACTTGTTAGTTTGACAGTTTGGTTAGGAGCACAACCAATGTGAGTTACATTCCCATAACGTGCCGCATATGTAACTTTTTTGAAACTTGATGGATTTACTTCTGCTTTAAAAAACGCACTGCAGCTCTTACATTAAAATCTGTACCATTTTCTTAAAAAAAAGAAAAAGAAAAGAAAAGAAAAGAAAAGAAAAAAAAAAAAACACACACAACCTTTAAATGAGTACTTAGTAAATTATACACGAGTCATCCCTAGTAACCTATAGCGAGTCATCCCTAGTAACCTATAGCAACAGAATCCCTTCTGTCCAACTAACTGCTGAAATCTGAAAATGCAGGGTTCTATTGTCAGGCGATTGTGTAAATGTATTAAAGTATTAGTCCATTCAAAACAGTTTTTACCCCATGGACATTGGAGGGTGGTTTCTTGGACATCACAATGGAAATTCTGTATCACAGGTTCTATCCCTCCTATCCTGCCACCATTACAAATCCAATCAATGGGACCCCAGTCCACTTGTTTGGGCACATCAAACTGGAATGAGGCCCTAGACTGTTCTAGAATTCCTTCCATTCCATTCAGGATTTTGAATTTCAATACTTAATGTGTCCTCTGGCCTCAGGGATAAAATATTTGAAGACACCCTATTAAGCCGATGCATCTCTACTCAATTTAGCCCCAGATTTTTTTTTTATTCCAAAGTGGTGGCTTTACTCTGTACAGAAAAAAAAAAAAAAAAAACACATACATACATGACTAAGCTGGGAAACCAAGTGCTGAGATTGTATGTCTGATGCTAGCACCTGCTTGCACCCACATAAATCCAAAATATCATTTTCGGCTGTACTTGGCCTTTAAAAGGGAACTTTTTAAAGCAAAGTATGGAAGGTAACCATGTGGACTTATTTTTTGAGTGTGCAAGCTCTACGGGTGTCACTAAGTTTATTTAAATTACTATGTACGTCACTGACCAGCCAATCAAGTGTTGGGATACTCTGTATGTACACAGTCTTAATCAGTGAAGGAAGGATGAAGACACAGTTGTAGGTCAGCATCTGAAGTGCTTATATTTCTGTCCTGACAAGTTCCTTTTAAGTAAAGACCTGCATAACCGAGACTCATCAACTTCAATTATCATGAAGATGCATAATGACATGGCAATATCTTAATGGTATTTGTGGTGGGGGGGGGGGGGGGGTTGTTTTACTTACCATGGATGTGGGTTGCAGTCGTTGGTATCTGCAAACACAAATCAGAAGCACAAATTAAAATGATATAGGGCCTGTGGATTGTAAGATCAAACTGCATACATAAAACTGCAAACGCAGGAAGACCCCTTGTATAAAAGGAAGGGGGCAGACTGGATAAAAGTGAGGGGAAGCAGGCGTGCTGTTGGCTGAGAATGCAGGAAAACATAGGGGCAACATCTGTCTCTGGTTATCTCATCCGAAACTTTCTCATGCCCAGGTTCAGTCTCTGTTACTTAATGTTATAGCAAAACATGATTCAGGTGATGCTGAAGTCCATATCAAATGCTTCCCACTTCTGCTTTCAATTTAAAAAAGGTACAGGGGGGTGGGCAGGATGAGCTAATTTTCTAGCTGTGGACTGCTCTCCCCCTTCCAGCAACAGCTCAGTACGCAGACTTACTCTGAAAGCATGTTGGACCTTCCCAGCCTTCTTTGCAGACGCAAGTGAAAGAGTCCCCGCGGACAACGCAAGTTCCACCGTTGAAGCAAGGACTTGGCAAACAGCTGCTGTTTCTTGCTACGAGGAAAACAGTATAAAGAAAGTGTAAGAACTGAGAAGGGAACAGGACAGACAGACAAAGAAAACAGCCCAGTTCTATTCTCTACATAGTACTGCTGTAATGAAGTGCATGCATTTAATATAATGTAACTCAAGGATGCACTTACATAACTTAGGGAACCACTATCAATATCTTAAGAAACAAAGTATATATATATATATATATATATATATATATATATATATATATATATATATATATATATATATATATATATAATGTATGAACGGCCACTGCTGCAGGAAAAAGGGTTTTAATCCAATTCAGTTTTGGGTGGGGAGGACTAGTGGAAATTTCCCAACTATAAGTCTTGCACAGGAAAATCTAAATTTACAAGGCCAAATTTTTTTTTTTTTTTTTGCTACTCACCTAGGAAGGATGGCTCTAAGTGCTCAATTACACTTGCAAATGAGGGGATGGCAAAACACAGGCTTTTTTTTGGCGAGGGGGGGGGGGGGGGGTAGTTAAAGCAGAACTTTAATCAACACTATTTTTAATCCTTAAGCTGCTAACATTAGTAAATAGATGGGAAGGTACAGATTTACTTTATTATTCTTTTTTTCGATTTCTTCAGTTACTTATTGGTTTCCATGCCTAGGCACGTTAAGTCCTACATCCCAGGAGTTCTTAGGTGAGGAGGAGGGGGTTTTCTCAGCTAAGCACCTGCTCCTGCCTATGTGCCTGAGAGAAGGACAGGTAGATTCCAGGAAGTAAATGCTACATGAATTATCTGCCCTTACGCAATATGGCCATAGCCAGAAATGCTAGGTGGTGTTTTTCAAGGCAATTTTAGTTCTCAGTGCTCAGATGCAGTGAAGTTCCACTTTATGCACTGCCGCTAGTGTAAGCCTAGCGTTTTACTTGCCCACCGTCTAATCCAGGGATTCATTCAGTCCCCCAAAATTTCGGTGTGAGCTTTGACTTTTAGAAAGTCAAAACTTGCACAAAGGTAAGCAACCTCCCCCATATGACAGCACTCATTCCTGGTCGCTGAGATGCCAAGTGCTGAAAGGTGGGATTATCATTATTTTTTTTAACAGTTACTTTAAGATATTTACTAGAAAAATCGGGGGTAATATGAATTAAAAAGTAACACCCAATTAAATGAAAAAAAAAAAAAAAATCTAATCTAATCAGGAAGCCCTAACTATAGACACTTACCAATATTACAAGTGGTGCCTTCCCATCCAGGAGAACACATGCACTTAAATGTATCCCCCTGGTCGTAGCAGGTGCCCCCATTGTTGCAGGTATTCTCATCGCACTGGCTGTCCTCTGCAAGAACCAGAATATGGTTATCAGGATGAGCACTAAACACACCAACGTTTTTATCTCCAGTTACAAACACACACACACTTACGGGAGTGGCAGGTCTTTCCTTTCCACCCATTCTTGCATTCACAGTAGAAATCATTAACCAAGTCCCGACAAGTACCTCCATTGTGGCAAGAATTTTTACTGCAGTTATTTATGTCTAAAACAACAGCAACAAAATAGGGCACATGGTGAGATACAAAACATGAAGACTGCAGACATCAGCATCACAGCAAGTAACGTTTGTTCTTCTTATTTATATAGTGATGACAAATTCTGCAGCCTTTTACAGAGAGCATCAGAACGTACACTTAAAAGAAAGATCCTTCCATAGTAAAGCTGGCCATGCATTGCTCAGATTCTGACCTGCTTAGCCGAAATTCAAGCAATGCATTGCTGAGATTCTGACCTGCTTAGCCGAAATTCAAGCAATCTATGGCTCTGCCAGGACTGCTCCTTTGTTTAACTGATTTTTGTTGAAAGAGCCTATTGGAAAATTGTCGGCTAAACAGCGTCTATATCCAACCAGAAGCAGGCACTGTTTGGGTATTCTGACAGTGGTGCCAGCTGTTAGAATATAATCGCCAGCAGCAGGATTCGGTTATGTGCACTGTTAGCATGGAAGGATGAATGTTAGATTTCTTTTGGTTTGTCCATAGACTGAACGAAAGAAATCTATACAATAATAATATTTATTTTGAGGAGGGGGAACACATTAACCTAAAACAATGGAGAATATACATATTCCATGTAATTTATGGCCCTGGTAGAAAAATAGTCTAGGCACTGCAAAAGAATTCAGGCTAAACATGGTGCTGCTATGCAAAGTGCAGGATGCCAACACAGACAGCCAATTTGTTCCCGATTGCAATATAAATTTTCTTTTTTTATTACAGGTACTTGTATAGCACCATCAATATGTGCAGCACTTTACATTAAATATTCTACACTCACATCATCATTCGTATAAATTGATTATTCTTGAAATATGACTTCTTACAAATGGCCTGTACAGTATTGTTCCTAAAGCATTTAACTACAGGACTGTTCTGAATGGTCAGATCAACTCCTAGTTATGCATTTTTCAGCCTATTCATTGTATTTAGCATAAATGGACTTTAACACTCATTGCATATTTTGGCAAAATTTTGTAATGCTGACTAATCAAAAGTTTACTGTGGATTCACAGTATAAAATCCCAATCCAGATAAGCAAATAAACTCACCTATTTCGCAGTAGGTTCCCTCCCATCCTTCACTACATATGCACTGGTAGGAGTTCACCCCATCTATACATGTTCCTCCATTCTTACATGGGCTGCTTTCACAGTCATTGATGTCTACAAGAACAAGTGCATCAATTAGGCACAACACAGAACACACACATTCACATGAACGGCTGCAGGCAACATAAACAATGGTAGTAACAATATAAAGAGGGGTATGTGAATAATAACAAAATAACAAATCTGAAATCATCATCAGTCCCTGCCCTGAATGAGCTTACAATCTAAGGTCCCTAACTCACATTCACATACTAGGGCCAGTTTAGACAGGAGCCAATTACCTACCAGCATGTCTTTGGAGTGTGGGAGGAAACAAGAGTACTCTAAGGGCCCTTTCATACTCAGAGTCCGTCAGGCGGACTCTGTTTTTCTCAGCGGGAGATCGATCCACCGATCCCCCACTGAGCAGGAGGAGGACAGCTGTGACTCTGTGCTGTGTGCGGAGACACAGCTGTCAGGTCCCCATGCATCTCTATGTGGGAATCGGATGGGAACGGACCGTCTGTCCGTTCTCATCCGATCCGCTGGACAGATGGAAAATAGGGTTTCCATCTGTCCAGATTTGACGGATCGGATCAGATGTCAGCAGACATCCGATGCCCCAGAGAGATTCATGGGGTGACCGTTCAGATCTACCAAAAAAACTGACAGGCGGATCCGAATGGTCCACCTGTGTAAAAGGGGCCTAAGGCACAAGGAAAACATGCAGGCAAACTCATTCCAGGCAGGTAGTTCCATAGTTAGGTTGAAAAAAAAAAAGTCCATCTGGTTCAACCAACAAAAAAAAAAAAAAACCACAGGTAGTGTCAAGGTTGGGATTCAAACCAACGACTTAGTACTGCCTGGCAGAAGTGCAAACCACTTAACCACTGAGCTGCCTACTAATAAAAAATAGGCGATACCAAGAGGCTGGCTAAAAGCATTGGGCATCTCCACCTGAATTTCCAGTTTGTCGGATTTTAGTAGGTTATGGTTTCCAATGAAAGGGTTACCTGGGTATGGGCTGGGACTTTGCCTAAGTAACTCAAAAAAAAGATGGTTCTTATACTCTGCAATCTCAAGGCTTTACTTTGAAATGAGGGATTGGGAAGGGTGGCCCCCACTTACTTTCATGACAGTATGTGCCAGTGAAGCCCTTGTTGCACTCGCAGGTGAATTTGCCTCCAGGTTGGCTCTTGCATTTGCCGTGTGGTCCACACACATTGGATGAAATGTACCTCACACCCTCTGGGGTATTGTTAGACGCCACTGCAACTGTACAGCTGTCAATCACTAAAAGTGGGGAGAAGACCAGAAAGAGAACCATGAATTATTTTTTGAACAAAAAAAAAAAAAAAAAAAGTGCATAATTTCCAAATTTGCAGCTTTACTTTTAAAGGTTGCCCACCCTTAAAGGATACGGCTCATTTTACTAGTCTCATAGAAAACTGCCTATGTTGTTGTTTAATACTCATATGTGACTAGAATGTTAATACAGACATTAAGTTTGCAGCTAAATCACATCAAGCTAAATTTTTTAAAGTATAACTAAAGGCAAAATGTTTTTTTACCTAGTTTTGGATAGGAGTGGAGAGGGATTAGAACCCCTGTCAGGTCTTTATTGCTGTCTGTGCCCTCCGTTGAGATTTCCCCTTTCCATTTGTCCTTTTTATCATTATTGAAAGTAAAAGAAAATCCCAAATTTTGGGTTGTCCCCAGAAAAGTAATAGAGGGGAAATCTTCCAATGTGAACACTAGACAAAAGTTCACAAAGTTCATCTCTAATGGGCCATACACACTATAAGATTTTCTGAAGACTTTTTCCTTTAGATTTACCAAAACCATATAATATGAGGTCAAACCTAAACACTTTCAATTTGTATGCAATCTGGCAGGCCCTTGTACTACATAGAAAAGGTAAATCTGAAGGAAAAAGTCTTCAGAAAATCTTATAGTGTGTGTGGCCCTTTAGGCATCATGCACTAACCCACAGCAACCAACATTCACCCATCACTGATTGGACCACAGTAATCTGACTGGTTGGTATTGATTTCTGCACACATTTCAATGCCTTGCTTAAAAAGCCCAGAAGAAGCTTTGCAAAAAAATCAACTAGTAAATGGTCAAACAATATGCAGACATGCATTGGAACTCTAGGTGTGAAAATGTAAAAGTGATTGAGTTTTAAGAAATTGTAGTTTTTCTACGTTTAGGCTACGTTCACATGTGGGGGTAGCGGATCGCGGGCAGAATCACCGGGATTCTGCCCGCGATCCGGAAATCATTGCAAACCGCGGGACGCCTGTGCAATGCCCGTGATTTGCAATGGCACCCCAAACGCTGTGCGATGTTGCCGCGATTTCCGCCTGCCGAATCGCGGTAACATCGCGCAAAAAGAATCGCGGGATGCATGACGCCCAAAAAAGGTACAAGAGCTTCGTTTGTGCATCCTGCGATTCGGTTTGCGCGATGTTACCATTCGGCAGGCGGAAATTGCGGCAACATCGCACAGCGTTTGGGGTGCCATTGCAATCACGGGCATCGCACAGGCGTCTCGCGATTTGCAATGATTTCCGGATCGCGGTGATTCTGCCCGTGATCCGCTATGCCCACATGTGAACGTAGCCTTATCTGCACTAAAAAAAAAAAAAAAAAAAAAAAAAAGAAATAAAAATACATGAGTTCTAGGTTTTTTTTTAAACGAAAGTTCAATGCTACTCATCAATGTCAAGCTGTGGAGGAGCGGCTACAATGGAAAATCCCTTAATGTATTATTGTTCGATCAAGCAGGGTTGTATAACCGAGTCAAATTTACAATAAAGGGGTATTTATTTTTTTTTAAGATTTTTTTAATCTTGCATCACATTTTTCCTTACTTAAGCCCAAAATAACCCGTAAAATGCAGCACACACTTAATTGTCGCTGCTCGCTTGACCTCAGCTTCTCCACCAAAACCTTGCAAACCTTACTGCACACTAATCACTTAACTAGCTGGGCACAGCTGGATTTTATTATCACCCTGTGTGGTTCACTAGCGCTTACACAGTCTCTGCACCCATGAGTGTTTGCTGAGAGCCCAGCGTGCGTCAAGCAGCGGCACACATACCTTCACAGGGAGTAGTGCGGCAGTGATCTTTTAATTGCGAGCAGTTCTTTCCCTCGTAGTCCTCGGAACAGTTACAGAAGTAATCGGTGGCGAGATTAAAGCACTGGGCTCCGTTCTGGCAAGGGTTGGGCTTGCAGTAATCTATGTCCAACTGTAAATGTTGGAGGGGAAAGCAGAAGCAAAAAACAAAGGTTTTATTATTACCCTATTCAATGCTAAAGAGAGCAGAGACTCAGGAATCTGACCTTTTCATCTAGCTGCCTCCATTAATTTTACTTAAAGCAGAATGTACAGCTCTGCACTCCCTAGATCTAAGCAGACACATCCAGGATATAAAACAGTCACCAAAGGCCAGCGAGGAACATAACAAAAAAACTTTAACACGAAAACATTTGTGATCTGTTTAACTTAATGGATTCGATTTCCCTGGCTCACCCCTCCACCCGCTTGCCCCCCCCCCCCCCCTTCTCCAGACCAACACTTTATTGGCAGACAGCTGTAAGGAGTATGACTATATAGCAAGCCTCACTGAACATAAGGTATTTAGTGTACAAATCATTAGAAAAAGAGGGAGGGGTATGGGGGGGGCTGTTGGTCATAGAACAATCCACGAAGGTTTGCATTTCACCAGTGCTCACCTGACAGAGGTTTCCAGAGAAACCAACGGGACAGAGACATTGAAATCCATTGATTTCATCCTGGCAGTGACCCCCATTCATACAAGGGTTGCTGGCACATTCATTGACGTCTTTCTCACAGCGCTCCCCTGCATAGCCGGGCGGACAGATACAGCGAAAGCCATTAACCAAGTCCTGCAGATGACAAAAGTTGAAACAAAAGAAACGCTGTTTACTTCGAATCAACAATGTTTTCGGAAGCAAAAATAAAAAAAAAAAAAAAAAAAAAAAAGGGGGCATAAACATCTCCAAAGCCACAAAATATAATCTAAAAACAGTGTTTTTTGCTGCAATACATTTAAACAAAAAAAAAAAAAAAAAAATGTAAATTCTATTTTATATACACTTTTTTTTTTTTTTTAAATAGGGGGTCCCATAGCAAATATAACAGCATACCTCAGTATAGTGAAACATTAAGGTGGTGGTATCTGGCGAGTTCCTTTTTAGCAGGATTCTTTTATTTTCATTAATTTCACTTCAAGTGGAGGCAAACCCTCACATATACCCAGTGAAGTGAACAGCCTCAGATGATACACAGACAATCCCCGTACATATTTTATTTGTATATCTGAATTTTTTCACACTGTTCCAGCAGTGGGTGTGGAGTTATGGCACACCCCCCCCCCCCCCTAAAATGCAGAGGTATGGAAGAAACATGCAGATCTTGGCAATGAATAGACCAGCTCTCTGGTAATCTCTCTATGCACATACCCCAACACAATTTCCAGCTGCTTATCTGTGTCGGAGAACTTGTCAAAATTTATTATGCTGATAACAGAGGAACAGAGCAGCAGAAAGACACAGGCCTTAGGGCTTTGGAGAGAGATAAGTAAACACTACAGATATATGTGCCCAGGTCAAAATTTCATAAATGGGGTGTACATACACTGATCGATCAATTTGTGTACAACCAGCCTGCCGGATTTTACACTAGATTAGATTAATCAGTAGCGGCTGGCATAGCCACTAGCTATAAGCCATTCCCGCACAGAGAATACAATGGCTCGGTGGAAGGGATTCCCCTGTCAACACTAGTGTTGATAGGGAAATCCAGTGAATTTCAATAATTTCACTCACTGTATGGCCTGCATTACAGCATTTTAAAGGAGAAGGCAAGATCAAGATTTAAATGACAGGTTTGGTTTACTGTAACAGGTGAAGAAAGACTCCCTTGCTATATTCCATGAAGGATGAGCTGAGGGGTGTAGCTGTGAACTCCAGCTGAGATATATCTTACTGGTGGATTCCCCCTGAGATATATCTTACTGCTGGATTCCCCAAGAGATAAAATAAGCCATTCAGGTAATTTAAATCACCGGTATCCACCAAAAAGGTTATTAGTCTTGAAGGAGCATTAGGAAAAAAAATAAAATATCTACATACCCTGCAAGTTCCTCCATGCTGGCACTGGTCAATGCAATCGTTGATATCTAGACGAGGGACAGATGAGAGCAGAAACTATATAAATACTACACAAAAGACACTTGAGATTGTGGATCATTTTAAACTATACGCACTTGAAATGATGCTGAAAAAAAAAAAGCGTAAACCTCTATAACCACAGTTAGATAGAGCTTTTGTTGAGTTTCCTGCATCCTTTCCTTTAGATAAGGTTATTTTAAAGGGTGGGGACCTTGAAGCAACTCTTCCAGGAGTTTGCTAAAAACTTCACATCATTGTTTTCGCTATGTTATCAGAACGTGACCATACTACAGACTATTAAGTTTGATAAAATTGTATATTTTCTTTCCAAGCAGACAACTCCCTTTTTCCTTAAATTATATCAACTGATTTAGATGTTCTAGTTTTTGAGAGGGAGGGGAATTAGTCTTAAAATAGGTCTAGGTTAAATATCGATGTTCCTGTTCTGTACAGAGGAAACCAATCTGCAATTGTAAGCAGTTATGTCGACTGGCACAGCCATCATGCAACCTCCTTGCTGAATGGTGGCCATGGTTGGAACTTTTCCTATCCTGGATCCAATTACCTTGATCAGAAAAGGCACTATGAAGTACCCATTTACAGGTTTAGGAGGTGAACTGCTAAATGGAAATGTCCTGGCTTATTTTAGAAGTGGTTCGCTTTCTCGGTGAACAAAGGTGTACAGATCATGTGGCAGTCATTAAAGCCAATTAGAGGTGGTTTACACAATTCTCAAGCAGCAGTTACGTCTAAGCAAACCATTGAAAAACACAGCACAAGCTGGCATGTAGACAAGTAGAGGTCATTAGGAAGCATTGGCTAGGGTGCCATTTTGTAGGACGACAGTTTAGGTGATGCCAGTAGAAGGGGATGTGTCACAGAAGATAGGGGAATGACTGTTCCCTATGATTACTGGATATATTACTGGATATACCAACGTGATTTTTCATTTTGTTTTTTGGCTAATTTGAGGATAGCAATCACCCTTTATTTGGTTAAGCCGTTGGAGACAGACCTCACTAATAGAAGATTGTGATATATTGTCTTATTGGTCCCTGGGCAGGCGGACTCCAACGGGATGATATTTATGTCTGCACATTTATTCAAGCAAGTGGATCCTGAAGAAGCAAGCTATATGCGTCGATCCACCATGTCGCTTTGGGAAAGATAAATACATAATCTATGTGCTATAGTAGACATGGTTTAATTGTTGGTGTTTAAATCAAATTTTAAATAAAGCTGTAACTTCTGTATATATCTGTGTTGTGGCACATTTAAAGTCCCCATTTCCCATCCCCCACCAAGTTTTGCTGTAGGGTGGTTAAAACAATATATTACGCCATTGGGAAACTATACTTACTGATGTCGCAATTTTGACCCGTCCAGCCAGGGATGCAGTCACAATAGTAGCTGCCAATGAGGTTTCTGCAAGAATTTGCATTCACGCAGGGTTTGACTTCACACTCGTTTGCATCTTACGAAAAAAAAAGGGAAAAGAAATTGGTTAGTTGTCTAAACCTCAAATACTAGAAGTAGCATTCTAGGCGTTGTAAAACCTAGCCACATTTTCCAGTGTAGTCTTATCAGATTTCTCCGCCCAATAAAATAACCTGCCGCTTCATATAGTCTGTGGGTCTGGTCTATAATTCACAGTCAATATCCAACCAAAGCATTGGAGAATTAAAATGGTTGTAAACCTGAAATATGAACAAAGCATAACCCTCTATAGTGTGTACTTGTATGGTGACAAGTTAGGGAGCTCCAGCTGCTTGACAGGGGTGGTCCCTTCCCTCCAATCAGCTCTCAGAGCTCTTCCCACTGAGCTCTGCTGTGTGTATCTTCAGCTCTCTGCCCCTTTTGTTCTGACAACTCAGGTAAGCTTTATAAATCCTGGACTTTGAGCAGATGTAAAGAGAAGACGGCAGATGAACAGGTACAATTTCTGCATGAATAATTGCTACATCTCCGTGTATCACTTTAAGATAGTCACTTCACTGGGTATATGTAAGGCTTTACAACCATTTTAATGTCATCTTTGTCCCCATGGGAAGATCCTACACTTCTTGTCCTGTAGACACAAGAGGAAGTTGGTCCTAAAATGAGGGTAAATCCCACCCAAGACACTGAAATATGTATGCCTAATGGACCAAGTCCCCTATAGATTTCCATTTTTCTTAAAAAAACAAAAAGAAGACACTGGTTACTAGCCTGGTACACAGGCTAAATGCAACAAAAAAATATATAAATTTGTCAGATGCTGGTTCTCCAGCATGCCCGTTCGACAATCAGACAGGCTGACGTACACATGGGCTGAATGTTGGCTGGTTTCTGTAGAACCAGTCGATATCGGCTAATATTTGGCCCATATGTACGAGCCTTAAGGCAGAAAGTGATTTTCTTGAATTTAGAAAGGAGGCAAGAAAGACCTGATAGAAAGAAAATGCAGACGTGATAAGGCACTGCAGTGCAAAGGGTACTTTTGCTAGACCCGTGTCCTTTCTATAAAAGAGGAAAGGTAAATTGGAAGCATTTTCTGCATCAATATTGAAATTTGTTTCTAGTAAAACTAAGGAATCTAGTTGCAGTGAGCAATGCCACCTCTATTTACATCAGGTTAGGTAAAAGCCCCAAGACGACAATGGTTGTTCATTCTCAGGTCAGCATCTTTGGTCAATGTAAGAATTTCAAGCTGCAATGTACTGTAATAACAGCTAAAGCATACAGTTCAATATATGTACACACATATGGTGGGGGTCTTCAACTTCTTCCCAAGTCCGTGAGAGGAAGAAAATAACCCAAAAAACAAATAAGCTTTGTGCGTTTATTTTCCCAGACCCATACATACATATAAGTCTCCAGTAATCCCAGGGCTTATTGTGTGCCTCCATCCTAATTTCCTATGAATATATGAAGAGTAACCTTTGAACCGGCTTCTTCCTAGCCTCAGCTACACAGAACAGAAACATGCTCACAATTGCCTGAAAGGTGAGACTTTTTGGCTGACTTAAAAACCAGCTCCTTTAATTCGCTGGTATTTGCCCGATTGCTCATTAAGAACAGTAAGAGGCAATTGAGCATTGCAGAGGGGAACTTCCTTCACTATTGTCAGCCAGATTAGAGTGTTTCATAAAGAATGCAGACAAGTCATTCTTCATGAGATCATCCACATTTTGGAACCCAGCTGTAAACTCCTTGGTCTGTGGGAGTTGACACGGCTGAAAAGATACAGCAACTTTCCCACAGGACCAAGCAGGGGAGAGCCTAGGCTCATGTTAAATGCTTTTCCAGAGTGCGCTACTTAGGTTAACATATACTCATTTATTTATGGTTAATGCTGGATCTCAACCTGCCACGGCTAGCAGCACTCTAACTAGAACCCCATCATTCCCATAGCATAAGGGTTAGTTTTATAGCCAATAAAAAATAAAACACATTCAAAGGGGAATACAATCGTCATACAGTAAAATAAAGCAACAGAACATAAACAAGACAAACATAGCTATGCCATCAAAATGTTGGGAGCATAAATCAGATTTGCAGGAGAAAAATTTAAAAACTAAAATGCATTAAAAAAAAAAAAAATCAATTAAAAACTAAAATTGGCTGACAAATAGCCAACCAAGCAATCCTACACAAAACTTAGTAAATCAAAGGGGAGATTTTTCTACATTGAACTAAAATCCAGTCTAATATGGAACAAAAAAAGGGAGTCGCCTCTCCTAACACTAAAACAGAGCTGAGAATTTCCACAAAATATTAGAAAAGGTTTACAATGGGCAAGACAAATATGGCTAAATCATACATCTCTTGAGGGTCACAGGAGTGCACTGACTAGCCACTCCAGGGTCTGGAAGGATCCCAATATGGTCAGGATCCACTCCGCTGCCTGGATTGACAGCTGGCTTTGCCTCTTCGCATGTGGCGCCCACCCCAACCCGTTTGACGCGCCAGTGAGTGCAGGAGGAGCAGAGCAGAGAGCGGTGACTGGCAGTTACTGCTCTCCACTCTGAGCAGACCGAGACCTGAGGGATTGGCAGTCGTAATCGTTCAGTTCACGGGTTTAGATCCAACATGGGACAACTAAAGCATAGAGGTCAGTATGAATGTTTGTTTTTTACACAAAGACCACACTTTCCTAAAAAGAGACCATTTAAGTTAGAAAATTAAATGATCACATGAATAAGACAGATAATTATATCTTTACCTATTTGGCATGTCTTGCCAGTCCACTGGGAAGGACAAATACATTTAAAGCCATCAACCAGATCCTGGCAGGTACCACCATGCCCACATGGGTTTGGAGAGCAGTCATCAATGTCTAAAGAGAAAGAAATATTTGTAGATCAGATCTCACACATACAGGCACACTTAAGGCAGTGCAATGCGGTATAATGATGAGAGGTAGCCTATACTGACCAAATCGATTTTAGTTTACGCAGGTCAGTTTAGTTAATAAATTTGAATGAGTTATGGGTAACCTCACCCATTTTCATAAATCAAGGGAGATTTGATGTTTTTTTTATTTCACCAATTCTCTTCTATAACTGGGTACATACTGCTGGTGCAGGTTGGTCCGGTCCATCCAGGAGCACAGCTGCATTCAAAGCCTCCCGTGGTCTCCATGCAACTTCCACCATTGTGGCAAGGATCAGACAGACAGGCGTGTTCAGCTGTATGGAAAAGATTAGATTGCATTAACGACCTACAAAAGTGACAGACTTAAAACTAGAATTATAAAAGTGATGCTGGGAAAACAAAAAAAAGTAAAAAAAGGTTTTGTCCAATGTGCAGACCACCTTGCTGCACAAGATGTGACCAGCGCTAATGCTCCTATATCTTATTCTCATTAACAGTGCTTGGTTTAACACAACTTCAAACAAGAAGGAAATAATCTTTCATGCTAAGCTGACCTGATCAATGTGCCATAGCTTAGATCAGCTTGAGTCTGAGCCAGGACTAACAGATTCCCATAGACTTAGGAGAAAGCACGGTCACACAAATCAGGGGAGAGGAGGGGGGGGGGGGGGGCACAGCAGCAGTTAAACTACGCCAGTAACAGGGGGACAAACACAAGACTTAACACTTGCCAAAGAAAATGGAAAGCGTGGGGTTAAAGGGATACCTTTTTATGAGATAAAGTGCAGCTTTTCAAGACTCTAGGTCTCAGAATCAGTCATGCCTTTTGCCCGTAATTACAGTATGTGAACTATGGAGGAAGCTAATCATTGCAGTCAGTCTCCTTTATCATGCCTGATAAAAGACTTGCAACTACATTAAATTCACAGTCTAGTCTCAGCAAGTGAAATAGCTCCTAAAGTTAGCACGTTAAATATAATAGAATATAAATATATACATACACACACTAATAAATTTATAATATATATATATACATACATTTTTTTTTATTTATTAGGACACACAGACTAGAGGCTACTTTTTTTTTTTTTTCTCTTCTTCTATATAGACATACAATGACAGACTGACACTGATACATTTTCCAAAACTGACCTATTTCACAGTTTTGCCCCGAGTAACCCTCCGGACAGGAACACTGAAATTTGTCAGGGCCGGTGTTGCTGCAGGTGCCTCCATTCAGACAAGGCTGATACGTTCCACAGGAGTTCAAATCTGCAGAAAAGGACAGGACACTCAGGAAAAGACGCATTTCGCTTTTACTCACACATCTCAACACCAGCGTTACGCTTTATACAAAAAAAGGGTTTCTTCTATTTTGGGGTCCTAGTACACAAGACTTTTAGACAGAACATAATAAAGCATTCCACAGTCCAAACATTACACAACTCCAGATGAATCTTCCCGCAAGACAGCGGAGATGAAGATTTGATGACTGCACACTGATGTACATAAAATCCAAAGATTTATATTAAAGTGCATAAAAATGGTCATACAACCAAAACCCGGGGCAAGGAAATATTGATGGGTTTCTTGCCAACGGACACTTAATCACAACCAGTATAATTAAGCGCCCATTGACGTGAAACGAGTCAACACTAACTCCAATTTCCAGCTCTGATAATAAAGCATACGGCCGTGTTTACCCGAATGGGGATGCACAGGTGTTCCATGCATCCCCATGCAGGCTGTCCTAATGATGTCAATTGAGACACAGCAGCTGCATGGACAGTTGCTGCTCCTAATTTGACATCCAGGCAAGTGCAGGTCCCTGAACTCACACTGCAACCGCATGTCAAACTGGGAGCAGTGAGTGTGTCAAAGCAGGTGCTGCATCCTAAATGACACCAGTGGGACTGCCTACACAGGGATGCATGGAACACCTGTGCATCCCAACACAGCCCTTACACAGGTGTATGCTGCAGTAGGCCCATGTGAATGAGGCCTAATAAAACCCAGTTGAAATCGTGAGTTAAGTAAACTCAAGCTGGCCAAACCTTGTACTGTGGCTGATCTTGAGTTAGAAATTCATGTATGTAACCCAACCAATGTAAGTTTTTGCTGTGATTTCAGCCTGTTACAGGTAACCAATAATGCAACCAACAAAATAGGACTGGTTGCTATAGGCAACACAGACACATTCCTTTCCTCCAGATCTTGCACATCAACCCAGTAAGTGATGGAATGTGATAAATAACACAACTTTACATAAGAAAAGGCTTTCCCTGAGTCGAGTCTGCTGTACGATTAGCATACCTTTGTCACAGAGCTGACCACCCCAATTCGTTTCACACAGACACTGCCATGGTTCAGTGCAAGTGCCATGGACACATCCCGGGTGAGGAATGCACTTGTCGCAGTACTGTCCCTGCCATCCATACTGGCATCTGTATTCGGGGAAGAAAAGAAAAGGTTTACACAAATCGCCTTCAGCGCAGAGGAATCCATCCCTCGTGAAGAAAAATGGCACACATTCCTTGAGGGTGTTATTGGGTGTATTCTTGTAAACAAACCTACCAGTAGTTTTGCCAAAGCACCAAGCCAATCTTTTCACAAAAGAATCACTGTTTTGAGAGACCCTGCATGGTGCCACTGAGCACAATAATACTCTATTCGACGATCATTCAAATGAGACAGGGAGGGTGGCTGTGCTCTACAAATCAATCTCTTGGCGATGTCAGACTGGACAATCAATTCCGCGTAAAAATAAAAAGTCCCACAGAACAATGAAAATGCTGCCTTCCTGTTGAAGCTTTCTTTTCCCCTCGCAGCCTCTAAAGCGGGAGACTTACTGCACGCTTGTATGTATACACATTTTTGGTGGGGGTCTCTTGTACAAGGACAGCATTAAAAAGGCCACTAAAACATACTTCTTTTATATAGTGCCTACATATTCATCAGCACACATTGAGTCATTCATGTCATGGCCTGGCTGAGTGAAGCTTACAGAACATCTCTTCCACCCTTACAGATGCTTGGCCAGTTTTGGTGTGGAAGAAGATTAAAGTGTATGTGGAGCCAAAACCTTTGTTTTTGTGAATTGTTAAATTAGGGGGGACCTTTTTCTGGTGACAAACATTCCCTAATCTATCCAAAACAAAAAACCCTTTTGGTTGTCTGATTTGACCCCCGTTTTCATATGCTGTATACTTGTTCTAGGTCAACGACTGCAAAAATATTCAACTAGAGATAGTCATGCACCCAGTATTTTCAGTAAGATATCAGCAATGGCAGCCTATATATATTTTTTTAATCAGTACAGGTTTTCATTGATATATAAAAGCTTCAAGAGAACATATTTAAAAATGTAAAACTGGTGAGGAAAAATATGGTCATACACAGCTCAATTATCTCCACCAATTCCAAAACTCAACCCAGGACCCTAGCACTGCAAGAACATAGTACTATAATGATACCCTGCTGCCATCAAAACAATACACCAATATATAGAAGTTTAGGGCATTTTTTTTCTGCTCCTAACAACCTTATAGGTTAGCCTATGGGGTTGATTTACTAAAGCTTGAGTATGCAAAATCTGGTGTAGCTCTGCATAGAAACAATTCCACTTTTCGTTTTGTCAAAGCTTAAGGCCCCTTTCACACAGGCGGACCCGTTCAGATCCGCCTGTCCGTTTTTTTGGTGGCTCTGAACGGTCCCCCCATGCAGCTCTATGGGGGATCGGATGTCAGCAGAGACATGTCCGCTGACACCCGATCCGTCAAATCTGGACGGATGGAAACCCTATTTTCCATCCGTCCAGCGGATTGGATGAGAATGGACTGACAGTCCGTTCCCATTCGATTTCCCCCATAGAGATGCATGGGGAACTGACAGCTGTGTCTCCGCACACAGCGCGGAGACACAGCTGTCATCCTCCTGCTCAGCGGGGGATCGGCGGCTCGATCCCCCGCTGAGAAAAACGGAATCCGTCCGACGGACGGATAGTGTGAAAGGGGCCTAACTGAACAAGCTGAACTTAGAAGCCGATTGGCTACCATGAAAAGCTGCCCCAGATTTTGCACTCTCCAGTTTTAGAAAATCAACCCCCTATGGGAGTGCAAAATCTGGTGCAGCTGTAAATGGTAGCCAATCAGCGTCTAAGTTCAGCTTGTTCAATGAAGCTTTGACCATAAAAAAACTAGAAGTGGATTCTTTTCTAAGCAGAGCTGCACCAGATTTTACACTCTTGTTAAGAAAATCACAGGCATTTACAGGCTGGGGTGTTTTAGGGGCAGAAATCTGAATGCACCAAAATCGCGCTAAGGAGGGGAGCATTTGGGCAGAAAAAAAAAAAAAGCCAAATTTTTCTAAGTGAGCTTAAACGCTAGGCACGTTTAGCACTTGAGCGTTCATTTCAATGACCAGAATACACTATTCTGGCCAAAGAAATTAATGAACGTCCAAGCGCTTGACACACCTGAATGAGTCTACAAAAAAAAAAAAAAAAAAAGGTTTAGGCGTGGTTTCAGCGCTGCTTTCCCGTCAGGGAAGGGGAGCCTAGTGTGCATGAGGCCTGAAATTAACATGGAAGGGATATTTTCCAACACGAAGCTGAATTATTTTCTAGTAGTCCCACAGAAATCTACTGTCAACTGTTTTCAGCCTTTAGCCTAAAAAAGGTCAGCCACCACTGTATATAGAAGATAAGGCAAAGCAACATCAAATACAATTTCCTGTAAATAAGGGTGCTTGTATATTTGTGAATGTTCTTGGAAAGTAACTCTGCTTTATGTTTAGTGATCCTTTTTAAAAAGTTCAGACTCAACTGTTTGTATGTAAAATTGATTATATCCGCAAGAACTGAGGGGGAGCCGTCAAAAAAATAAAAAAAAATCAGAACCACATGAAGTAAGCATTGGAGATAGGAAACAGATACACGACTCTTAAAGGCCAGATGGGGGCTTCAATATTGCAGTGTGGATTCTAAAGCTAAACACTCCAAAAATGCCCAAGACCAAACTTATCCCCCTGAAGCAGGCTTCAGAATTATAAAAATAAACCATTAGCTAGAGGTCATTCAGACTTCAAATAAAGATCTGCCGCCTCAAATCCCAATCATGGGAAAGCTAGTATGTTCTAAAGGAAGGAGGGGAAAGAAAAAAAAACGCAAGGCCATTTAACCCTCAGAGGCTTAGTTGCAGCACAGTTTATGAACCGGTATCAGACAAATACACGGTCAGCTAAAAAAGATCATACAAATTTGCTAAGGCACAAAGAATTCAATCTTTAGATCAGCATTTGTCAACCTTTCTAACATGAAGGGACCCTTGAAATGGCTTTCTGGTCTCAGGGAACCCCTGCTAATAAATACTGTATCTACAGTCACATTTTTGGTCACATAACTAAAGAGATCACTGGTGTCAGTGGGAACTTATCCAAAAAGCAGTCATTGTTTAAGAGATCCCTAGCAACCTCTGAAGGAACCCTGGTTGGGGGAAAAAAAAAGAAAAACAAAAAAAAAGGTGGCTTTAGACCAGGCATGTCCAACCTGCGGCCCGGAACCGCAGGCAATGCGGCCCACTGCCCCGACAATTTTTCTTTTTTGCTGGGGAGGAAGGAAGTCGGGTCAGGGGCACGGCCACAGCGGCTTCCAACTAACGGTAGGCAGAGGCTGCCTTGAAGGGGAGGGGGGAGGCAAGCATGTGCAGTGTTTCTGACTACTACCACCATGACCAATTCAAATCACTGAAGTGGTCATGGTGGTTGGAGTGTTCCTTTATTATCTCTCAGAATAAGTAAACATCTGTATACTGATTCCATTTCATTTGATCATCCTCTAGTTGTGTTAAATTAGTGCGGGGAGCGAGGCGGCGCAGGAAGGGCGCGGCGGCATTTTATTACTTATATACCTTAACTACAGTATATATATTTTATATACGGCCCGAGAAAATTTCTCTACACTCAATGCGGCCCAAAAAAGCCAAAAGGTTGGACATGCCTGCTTTAGACCATCTCTAGCCAACAAGGCAAAAAAAAAAACAACGCTAACCAAGCACATATACATTATGTCAGAAACTTGCTTAACAGAGAAAGTTTTATCCCTTGCAACCTGCTAAGGTGTCTTATTAGTGGCATTGACAGATTGGCATTAGAATTTTTGTGGCCTGCATAACTACAGAAGAAGCCAGGATCTAAAACACTTTAGACTTTTATTAAACATATTTTATTCAAGTTATCTTAGGTGTAGTAACAATAGCCACCAATCAGGAATCACGCACTGGTCCAAGGGCAGGGAGATTGGATTGATTAACAGGGAGACTGCACTTAAGAAATCACAGGTCACATGCTATTGACAAATAAAGCTGGCCATATGTGGCTCTTTTTTCCTGCTGCTAGCCGAATCGAAAAAAAAAAAAAGAAAACCCGGGCTAAGCCTAGTTTCTCATCCACACACTCGAGGATAGGGTAATCTTCCCTGCTGTGTCAATGTGATCGGACAGTGGGACAACCCACCAGAGTACTCTGATCAGCCAGCAGCCAATTGGCTGCAATCGCTGATCTAAGCAAAAGATTTTCGAGAAGGACTGTACATGAAAAGTTGTTTCGATCAACTTATCATGAATGGGAATGGCCATACATGGATTGAAATTCAGCCAGTTTAGCAGAAACCAGCTGAATTTCAACCCATGTATGGATAGCCTAATATTTTGGGTACACTAGGGGTGTTTGAGATAAAGTCCATTGAGGGACACAGCAATTAAATAATTCTTGAACACACACATACAAAATTTATATATATATATATATATATATATATATATATATATATATATATATATATATATATATATATATATATATATATATATATATATATCTCTCTATCTATATCAAATATTGTTCACAAATCTGTCAAAATCTGTGTTACTGAGCATTTTAGTTTTGCCGAGATAATCCATCCACCTCACAGGTGTGGCATATTAAGATGCTGATTAGACAGCATGGTTATTGCACATATGTGGCTGGTCACAATAAAAGGCCACTCTAAAATGTGCAGTTTTATCGCACAGCACAATGCCACAGATGTTTCAAGTTTTGAGGGAGCGTACAATTGGCATACTGACTGCAGGAATGTCCACCAAAGAGCTGTTGCCTGTGAATTGAATGTTAATTTCTCGACCAAAAGCTGTCTCCAAAGGCGTTTCAGATAATTTGGCAGTACATCCAACCGGCCTAACAACCGCAGACCACGTGTAACTACACCAGCCCAGGACCTCCACATCCAGCATCTTCACCTCCAAGATAGTCTGAGACCAGCCACCGGGACAGCTGCTGCAACAATAGGTTTGCATAACTAAAGAACATCTGCACAAACTGTCAGAGACCGTCTCAGGGAAACTCATCTGAATGCTAGTCGTCCTCATCCAGGTCTCGACCCGACTGCCGTTCATCGTCATAACCGACTTGAGCGGGCAAATGCTCACATTCAATGGTGTCTGGCACTTTGTAGAGGTGCTCTCTTCAGGATGAATCCCAGTTTTCACTGTACAGGGCAGATGGCAGACAGCGTGTATGGCGTTGTGTGGGTGAGCGGTTTGCTGATGTCAAACTTGTGGATCGAGTGGCCCATGATGGTGGTGGGGTTTAGGTATGGGCAGGCGTATGGTATGGAAATCGAACACGTGCATTTTATTGATGGCATTTTGAATGCACAGAGATACCGTGACAAGATTCTGAGGCTCATTGTTGTGCCATTCATCTACGACCATCACCTTATGTTGCAGCATGATAATGCACGGCCCCATGTTGCAAGGATCTGTCCATAATTCCTGGAAGCTGAAAACATCCCAGTTCTTGCATGGCCAGCATACTCACCGGACATGTCACCCATTGAGCATATTTGGGATGCTCTTGATTGGCGTATAGGACAGTGTGTTGCAGATCCTGCAACTTTGCAAAGCCATTTAAGAGGAGTGGACCAACATTTCACAGGCCACAATCAACAACCTGATCAACTATGAAAAGGAGATATGTTGCACTGCATGAGGCAAATGGTGGTCACACCAGATCCTGACTCGTTTTGCGACACCCCCTCCAATACAGTAAAACTGCACATTTTAGAGTGGCCTTTATTGTGACCAGCCTAAGGCACACCTGTGCAATAATCATGCTGTCTAATCAGCATCTTGATATACCACACTTGTGAGGTGGATAGATTCTCGGCAAAGGATAAGTGCTCACCAACACAGATTTGTGAACAATATTTGAGAGAAATAGGCCTTTTGTGTACATAGAAAAAAAGTCTTAGACCTTTGAGTTCTGCTCATGAAAAATTGGGGCAAACACAAGTGTTGTGTTTATAATTTTGTTCCATTTTTTTTTTTCGAAATCAAGATACCTTATGTGCACCAATAGAATGCAGTGCAAAGTGGTGTGCACTCCTTTGCTGATATAGTTTAGCAATCACAGACCAAGACGTGAACAATGAAAAAATATAATTATTAAAAGTGCATATGTGACAGCTTGCAGAACATCTTTACGGTTTCTATAATTGCTCATTATAAAGTATTTCAGAGATGGGACTGAACTAACATTTTTATGTCCAACAAAAAGTACTGGATCAGCCATAGAGGAGAAAAAAAAAAAGAAAAAAACCCAAACACACCAAATGGACCAGGCTGGAACAGTTTCTGCTTTTAAAGTATGCTAATAAAAACCTATTTCACTGTCCTAGATGGCAGATATAGATGAACATACGAAAGAATGCACAGACTTTAGAACATCACAGGCGTTCGTGGAGAAATTTGCATCCATTAAAAGCATAAAGGCATTCGATAAGGGCATACCGAGTATGTATATCAGCAAGGACTATTAATCATCACAGCAGCTTTAGATATCCTTCGTCTTTTATATAAAAACAGTGTCAAGGATCACAGCCAACTATGCTACATAAAGCAGCCAGATGCCTAAATATGCCAGAAAATATCCTAATATTAATGTACAGCTTATGTAAAAAACGATCTGGGCGTATTTTTACTCAGTTAATAGAGGCTATATGGATATAGGATCAAGCAATCTTTAATAAATAATCACCAAATATACATTCCATGTATGTATGAAGTATATTATGCTCATCTTATAATGGGCCACGGAGCGATCAGCAAAGTGCAGTATCACAATGCCAAGCAATCAAAATCCTCACCTGTGACTGATCTGCACATACCAACCAATCTGACCAGTTAAGTACTGCCTTATTAAGAAAGCCTATAAAAAAAAAAAACCCTTAACCCTTCCAACCTAAAGTGATTCTGAAGCCCAAAATAGTTTTTCAAAGTTTTGATTACCATATTGGAGGGTTAAAAACACGAGATTTTCCCTTACTTGATGCTCAAAAAACGTACAAGAGTTTTTTTTTTGGGGATCAATGGTAACTCCTATTAATGCTCAACACAAGCATTTTTTTGTGCATGAACAACTTTTCTTGTTTGCCCTCCTCCCCCCCAAAACAAAAGTGGAATGAGCTTGCATATAAATGCAAAAAATCTGCATAAGAATTCAAAATGTTTGTCTATGTGCGAAAAAAAAAAAAAAAAAAAAACTTCCAAAACGCCTGTATAAAACTCGGCTTTAAATACAATTTACTACTGAATCCGTAAATTTAGTTACCAAAAAAAAAAAAAAAAAAAACACAGCAAACCAAACATTGGTCTATGGATGAGGCTACAAAACTAGAAGGCTGACCTGATATTTTTCTTTGGCTGATTCCACCAAAGGAGATATTTGCATACAGACAACTGCAGTAAGACGTGTAGAAAAGTGAAAGCCATTAGTGAGGTTACCACCCTGGTTTTGTCTTCAAGAAACACAACCACAACCATCAACATCTATCTCCATTATAAGCCTGTAATTTTGCTTTTCTTTATGATCCAATCACACAACTCCTATTGTTACTGCTTCTCAAAGACAAGCTCTTTTTTTTTTTTTTAATATGCTAATGGTGTGTGGGAAAGTTGCACCTTAAGCAAATATGAGCAGTAGTGCATGTCTGGGCATTGAGTGGGAGGTGAGATGTACAAAGAGAGAAAGGCCTTAAAACATAAAACAAAGCCTGTTGTTCCAGAAGGGACCCAGCAAGACATGTTTAATTTGGGGACAAGTACAAAAATCATTAGCCTTGGTACCAACATCTAAGAAATGCCATGATGCCATGAGAAAGACTAAAGTAAAAAACTGTACCAGGATGAAATTGAGGCGGTCATTGCTGACCCTCCTTATTGGTAGTTGCCAGCCTGTTGCTATACTTTCAGCAGTAAAGTGGAACATGCGCAACTGGGGCTCTGGCCTTTACTCATCAGTGGATGGTGAATGGAGAAGGCCAAAAGGCACATATCAGGGCATAATAGCTGTAGTGAGACTGCTCCTAAACTCAAACTGGGTGTCCATATAAACAAGGTATTTCAAGTATAAAAGCTGGAAATATTAAATCTAAACTCCAAAAAGAGCACAGGACCCATGAGCTGAGAGCCAAAAGCATACATTGGCTGTTTTAGATTGTCTTGCTGAACGAACATTTTTTTTAGATTCTCAGCTTATTGGTCTAGCACTCTTTTTGCGCTTTGTATGCAACATTTCCAGCATCAGTGACCGCAACAAGCATATAGATTGGGAAGAACTCCTGACCTGAATACTTGTTCCAGGTCAGTTTCTCATTATTTAGAAGACCAGCTTGACAACCAGGCAAATAGCATTGTTTGGAGATGTCAGCAATGACAGCCTACATGCCACCCACCAGACATTCTGAGCTTTGAGCAGCGTAGCTGGACGTTGAATCACGCATCTTTTAGTGGTCTGGAAAACAGATCTCAGCACATAGGTCTGCCCACTCATGTCATACAAGTGGTGAAAGCCTGCCCAGACACACTGGAACAAAACATAACATTTACAACATTTTAATGTAACTGGGGCAGGACAGTGGCTAAGTGGTTAGCATTTCCACCTAGCAGCACTAGGGCCGTTGCTTCAAATACCAACCGCAGCCCTACCTGCCTGGAATTTCCTCCAGGTACTCTCGTTTTCCCTCACACTCGACATGCTGGTAGGTTAATTGGCTCCAGTCTAAATTGGCCCTAGTATGTATGAAGGAGTTCGGGACCTTAGACTGTAAGCTCCTCAAGGGCAGGGACTGATGTAAATGTTTAATAACTATGTAAAGCACTGCATACATTGCCGGAGCTATACAAGGACCTGTAATAAACAAAGCTATCAAGCCTTACAAAATTAGAAAGGTGGAACTCCATTTTAACTAGGTTTCATAACCATTCCTACTCCGATCCCTTAAAGAGATCCATCCAACGGTCCATGAAGCTAAAATGTGCTACAAGTCCTGGCATGCATATTCCAAGGTTTCCTAAACACATTACCTTAAAAATAAAATCTTTTTTGACATAAAAGCCCAAAATATGCATCTTGCTGTGTAGGCCGTGTTGATCTTTTGATGCCACACATCTACATATATAATATTTATATATATATATATATAAATAGTGGTGTCACATGGCTTTGACGGTTCTTTGCTTACAGTCTCCTAAAACTCCTGTGTAGTGAGCCCCCACCAACAGCTATACCCATGAAGCCAGACAATGGTTGCCTATGTGTAACTTACTGGCATTTACCTATTCCCTTACTTCTACCTGGCATTGTAATTTTGCATCAGGGTTACTTCATATTTGGTACTGATGTATTTAGGCAAGCCTTTCCTAAGCACCCAGATCCTCAACCTTGATTTGGTCACATAAATGCCATAAGATATGGCATACTCGGCCCATCTACATCAAAAGCCTGTGGCAAGCACACCAGCAATTCCTACTACTGGCCTACAAACTGTATCATACCCAACATTCTACTAGAATCTAATTTTGTAATTAAAAGACACATATTCAGATACATTTTTCATATGATTGTTGTGTAAACAGATTTCACTTTTATATGACCGGCTTCACGGTAGCCGAGACCTCGGCTTTAAACACAGAAATGACTAGATGAAAGAAAATCTGCAATTCCACATTGTCCCAATATTTTAATGATGAAATTGTTGGGGTATGTATAAAACCTGCTCTCCATTGTATCAGAGCCAGGACACGAACGACTTCAAAGCCCGACAACAAACAGTGTCTACTGACAAGATTCCATCTCAGCCATTAACCTCTCAGCACTCAAACGCTGGCTCACAAGAGCTAAAAAGGGACCCAGAGATTTCACTAATCCCATTCTAAAGAATGCCTCACTTTTTTGCCTATTGATAGACTTGGTGTGGGGGGATGGAGACTGGAAAGTGTTAACCCTTGTAATACCGCACTGGCCAGCAATCCAACACACAATTTTGAAGGACTGCCTTCACAATTATTTAAATACGAGAGGTTCCAAAAGTTCAAACTGTAAAACTTCAGAAGATCTCAGCCACTTACCGGCAATCTCCAGGAACCTTACAGGTACCATGCTTTGGGCTACAGCCTTGACGACATATTGCTGAAAGCAAATTTGATAATAAAGTGTAAGTGTCAATGAAAGACCAGAAATAAAATAAGTAGATTATTAATTCATAAGGATTTTAACACAGATTAAAAGTTTCCTACTACAAGACCAAACAGTAAAACTAAACAAACAGTACTTGAAATCACAAAATTACCTATACAGAGGTAGGTTTACCGGAAAGTTTAATGCTGGCCATACACGCACAGAATTTCGGCCGAAAATGGTCGTTTTAGGAAAGATCGTTCGAAAATCGGGCCGTTAGTGAACACAAGTTTACCGATGATTTCAATCATGTGCCCAGCTAATGTCGATGGATCAATAGCGAAAACTTTTATCGTTTCTACAAAAGTTTAGTGTATGGTAAAATGGAAACGAAAATATTCTGACTCGTATTGTGCATGTTATCGAACGATCATTATGATCATGAAAACGATTATTTAAAAGAGTTTATTCTGTAAGTTAGTGGCCAATTATCGTTCAAATAATCGTTCAGTCTGCAAACGGCCGAAATTCTGTGCATGTATGGCCAGCATAAGACTCATTCCTATGCAGGGGTTAGGCGTTTTGGTTTGACTACTGCTGTTCACTGAAAATCTTCACATGGATACATCTTTTTTGGGTGTACGCTACCCTATACCTTTTTAGTGCTCATTACCAGCACCTTGCACCTGGCTTGCATGCCCTTATATTGGCAAGTACCTAATGTACCTTCTGAGATTGTCTAAATGCCATCTATAGCGTAGGCATGTCAACATACACTCTGGGCTAGCAAGGGAGCTAGCTATCTGTCTGTTAAAGTAAGTGCAAGCATCAACTTGCACTGGTCTGACATGGCCGTTACTCCTCCATAGGTTTTGTGGTTTATATTCAAAGTGAGATTTATTTAGATTGGCCACTGTATTTACGTATATAAAATTTCAGTGCACAACTATAGTACATTGCTGACCATAAAGCAAAGCCTGCATAAGGAATGAGAAAATAAAGCCAATACAAAATTATACGTAGGAACATTGGACCTCTTCTACTTGTTTATGAAAAAAGCACTGAAAATACCATTCTATTCCCTTTAAAAAGTCCATTGCATGTCTAATTCTGGAACTAGAAGACCCAACACAGCCTTCCCTGCCACACTGGAACTTGTCATTCTCAAAGAACGGGAGAAATGCAGCTTGCCTGGAGAACCCCAAGAGATCATAAAATGGTATTTGTTACAGGATTCAGCACAGTTGGAAATCATTTTGTCTTCTGTTCCAAGAAGCAGCCTCCTCAAGAAAGGGTGTGTGCACAATAAAATAAATTCCTTTTAGGGCCCAAAACAATTCACAGTTTGAAGGATACAGAGAGTTACGAAATATACGAAGAGCACAATTTTGTTATACTGAAAATGTATTTGCTTGACATATTAGAAAAATAGTGGTTGTATGAACTAAAGCAGCCATTACCTTTATTACATTCGGGTCCCATCCAGCCTTCCATGCAGGTTTTGTTGCCATTCTGATCGCAGCTATAATGTCCAAAGAAATCATCTCTTGGTCGACATAGTTTGTTGCAGCCAAAGCCATAATAATGCTCATCACAGATTACTCGGATTTGATACTCAAAATGTGACATCCCGGCATTTTGCTTTAATATTTGCCATTGACGATTTGGGTTGATCATACCAGAGTGGAGGGCTTTGTCTATAATGTCATCAGGATCTAGTATATATTAATAAAAAAAAAAAAAAAAAATTGTTTATTATTTTATATCAAAGATTTGCCAAAAATCTCAGGTCAACCATTGCAAATATTTAAAATCTAAAAAAGTCAAGGCCACCCAGATAGATATTTTAAAAAAGTAGAAACAAGCAGGTTGATGCATTTAATGTGTTATATCTAGGAGATTCTCCAGAAACAAATTCTTCCTATCAGAGCTCCCAGTTCTGTTCTCTGAAGGGACTATTATGGAGCCAAGTGAAAAGGTTCAATCTTCCTCACTAGATTCTGCAGTTGTTAATGAGTAAACAGTGAGGGTATGACAGCCCTGTAGTGCCCTTAAGCCTGGTACAAGTTTTAAAAAAATATAAAAATACCTGACCGCTCCAGTCAGAGCTGCTGTACTAAAAATCCAATGATAGTACAGCGATCCCCCCTGCACAGCCACTGGTTAAGAGTGCTGACTGGGAGCCAGTCAGCTGCTGGTTTTCCTGCATGTACGTCCGACAGAAGCCTGCCAAACGGCCGGCTTCTTTTAGACCAGCTTCGCATACACACAGGCTGATTTTTATTGAACCGGCCGATGTCGCCTGCCATTTGGCCCATGTGTTCAGCACTTTAGCAAGGTTTGGAGATGGAAACTAATAAAGATCTCCCAGTATCCATGAATGAAAAAATCAATTCAAAGTAGAACTATAGGCAAAACGTTTTTTTCTTTTTGGTTAGAGTAAGCAATGGTTTTAACCCACGTCAGTTTTTTTTTTTGCCAACTGTGCTCCATGGGGAGATTTACCGTCACTTCCGGTGCTATAGCCAAAACAGGAAGTGAGGAAATCCTTGAAAATTAAGGGAATTTTGGGGTCCCCCAAGACACCAGGACTAGTGTCCCCATTTGAAGATCTCCATTACATTTCTGGGGGCAACCCAAAACTTTGGAATTTTCTTTTACTTCTAATGATAATTTTAACCTGGCAAATAGGATGAATCTCCCTAACGGGGGCACATACAAATAAAATCTTGACAGGTTCTCCAATGCCTCTCCAATCTTTTAAAAACATTTTAAAAGGTTTTTTTAGTTATACTTTAATCTGAGAGCCTTTACCAAAGCACAAAAACAAACCCATACCACATCCATTTGGGTGGACTTGACCATAAGCATTTAAAATGGACAAAGCAGACTTGCTTTTCAACAGTGCATCCATCATCTGATAATTTATTATTTATGATAGCCATTTTCCCCATGAGCTAGTGATGTTTTCATGCTAAAAAAGTTTTTTTCAGTAGAAAAATTAGAGATCGGTTTGTCGAGATAAAAAAAAAAACTTCGCAAAATAGTGAACACCACCTTGCAATTTACCTACTTTTATAAATAGAGTTTGCCTAATATAAACTGAAATTTTTAATTTAAAAAATGTGCATTTCCTAAATAGTAAGCAAAATTTTAAAAGCCTGATAAACATTCTAAAAGCTCTACCAGGAAAAAAAAAAGTCAGCATGGAGTGACAACTGCAGCCAATGCTCAGCAAAACACTAACCGAAAACTTAACGTGAACTACTGGCATGGATGTGCCAAGACACACAACCTGTCCTTTTCAAAACACGTGTCTGCTTAACACTGTAACCTGGAATATTATTTCACAGCAACCCGGAATATGGTATATATCTGTGGTATTTCGCTCTGTACCTTGGGCCTTATGACTTAAACGATCTGACACTGCCTTACGACCTGCAGCAAGCTCTGCTTTGACTGCAAAGTGAAGAATGATCAGCAAAGGACAGCATTTAGCAGAGCACACAAAAAAACGGAGTGCCTCGTATAACAAATACACCTAATGACATATGCGCAGAATTAAGTTAAAAGGAACATGAAGCTATAAACAGTGAGCAGTTTATGCCTAAACTCAAGCTTGTGACTATCTTTTCCTGGAAAGGCCACAAACAGCCCAGTCCTGTCCCAAGGTTATTTGACAGCCTAATGCTGGGTAAGGATTGAGCAAGGAGTCTTCCAAGTGTCAGAAGTGCTCATTACCAAAAACAGATTTTCCGCTTGCTAGGAAATCTCCATGTAGCAGGACAAATTCCTTGCTTTTCTCTTTTGGAGGTCATCCTTCTACAGTTAGGCAAGCCATATACTACAAGAGTTTTGCAAAAAATTGGAATTTCTCATGGGCACAATTCAAAAATCGTTTTACTGAAGCGATGAATGAAAAAAAAATGGGAATATGGCTTCTGTTCAGAAAGAGTCATACTTCTTGATGCAAAGTAGAATTGTTGAAGGTCACTATGATTGGTATGCAGTAGAGCTACACGATTCTGGATAAAATGAGAATTACTATTTTTTTTTCCCCCTTGAAATAAAATTTCACGATTTTCGGCGTAACATCTTTCACATTTAAAAAAAAAAAAAAAAAATTGGGCTAACTTTACGGTTTAGATTTTCTTTAAATTCATTGAAGCGTACTTTTTCACTAAAAAAACTGCATTTGAAAGACCGCTGCGCAAATACAGTGCGTCATAAAAGATTGTAACGATCACCACTTTATTCTCTAGGGTCTCTGCTATAAAAAAATATATATATATATATATATATATAAAACGTTTAGGGGCTTTAAGTAATTTTTAGCAAAAAAGCTGATAATGACTTGTAGGTAACGAGTGTAAAAAAAAAAAAAAAAGGCTTAGTCTTTAAGTGGTTAAACTGACCTAATTTACAGACCAAAAGTTCATCCCTTTGATCTCTAAAAGAACAGAACGATACAATGTTTTTTTTAACCTCTCTTTCAATGCTTTTTATTTTTAACCGCTGAGAGCAGGAGAACTGCTCAGCACTGTTTACATGAATCGCAGAAATGCTGAAATAAGATTGTGAGGGTTTTTTTTTTTTTTACCTATTAATCCTGCAGCTCTAGTATGCAGTTGGGTCACCGTCAAAACAATACATCTCTTCCATGTATCCCAAAATTCGAATGTTAAAAATTTGAACCATTGGAATGGCAGGTGAACATTTTTAAGGGCTTTCTAAGGAATTTAAAGTGATAATACCATTGAACTGTACCAATCAAGGTTTTTCAGAATTTCCATTCTGTTTTTAAGAGTTTTCCCATTCAAAAGAAAATCTACTCTTATTTGGCATAGCCATAGGTTTCGTTTCCAGTTCATGCAAAGTTATACCTCTATGACCAGTAGTGTCACAACTCTGCTACAAGACAACACCTCAAGACTTAAATCTTAAATGATTTCCACATCTTCAGAACGACATACCAAGTCATCTTAGCAAAGCCAAAAGATGGGAACTTTTTCATAGAATGCTACAAGATGACCTCACAAGGATCACAATCAGACCGCTACTGTCACAGTAATGATTCACAACTTTTTGAAAAGTTACGACTAGCGCGTTTCTATTGTTAAAAACCTGAAAAGAAAAAAAAGTTGTTGCCCACTCCCTTAAAACATACACTAGGCAACTACAAGAGTGAAATACGAATGATCAGTTAGACGCCCTTTGAAAACCTTCCGCTGTACATTTGAAACTCCTTTCTCTGTTGGTTTGTTTTCACATTCTGTACACAGGGAAATCAATAATGTCTGGACAACTTAGCTGAGCTATGTATGCCTATTCCCCAAGGTACAATAACTTTGCATATTTTACTTAAGGATCGCTGGAAACGATACCGCACCATCAACAAGTGCGGTATGCTATATTTAGCGCTAACGTCAACAAAAAACAGATTTTTATGCAAAGGCATGCTTTGCAACAGAATTCTTGAATTAAGCTCATCTTGATCAGATTAAGTGAAAGTACACGAGGGATTACAAATAGAACATTACAGTCGTGCAGTTTAGACGCAAACTATTTTGTCTTGAAGCAAATGTTATATACCAGGGGTCTCCAAACAGTCGGAGGAGAAGAAGAAGTGCCCCAAAGGCCGGAGAAAGGCAAGCATAGGGCCACATTTGGAGACCCTTGTTATATATCAAGATTTAAATGCAAAGCACCATTCATTATCAAGCCAATCGATTCTCTCCCATTTTATTGCTGAGCTTTCAGAGGGGTTCTGGAGCTCCATGAACAGACTGTACATTTACAACGTGCAAGTGAAACCTTCGCACCCAATTGAGAGGCATAGGCATGCCCATGTAGGATCTAAAAAGGGATATTTCCATAGGCCACTCAGGATACCGGCCAAGAAAATGGTTTGCTTTAAATTGTACCTTACACCGGGTCGTTTTTTTTTTTTCCCCCTCTACTTTAGGGCCAGATTCAAACTTATGCACACACATTGGAATGTACATTAATGTGCTTTAGTGTTTTTGGAGTGCTCCAAAGAATGTAGAATAGGACCCAAATGCACATCTACATAAATAAAGTTATCTAAGCCTCAACACCAATATCAGAAAACACATGGAGAAAACCCCCCCAAAAAAACAAACAAAAAGTTAGAGTTCTAACTAAAGCCCTTCCAATTAGTCTTAAAAATGTTCCCTCCTATGCTAACTAACCTCTGTAAAAAAAGATAGATATTTCTTAACCATTTTCAGCCCACTCCAGTCAGGTAATGTAACCTAGGTCCCCTGTGTCAGCCTGTAGCAGCTGCAGGGGAGAGGCCGGACCACCAACAAAAGCTGCTCCATGGGAGCTCATGGTTGTCCCAGCTGTTGTCCTACACCCTCTTCATTCCCCTGCTGCTGGCTGACACAGGGGATCATGTGACCGAAGTGGGATGAAAAATAGGTAAGTGTATACATCTTTCTTACACAGGTTAGTTAACCACTTAAGCCCCGGAAGATTTTACCCCCATTCCGACCAGGGGGTATTTTGCGATTCGGCACTGCGTGAATTTAACGCACAATTGCGCGGTCGTGCGACGCTGTACCTAAACGAATTTGACGTCCTTTTTTTCCCACAAACAGAGCTTTCTTTTGGTGGTATTTGATCACCTGTGCGATTTTTTGATCACGCGCTATAAACAAAAAAAGAGCGTCAATTTTGCAAAAATAGCAATATTTTTCACATTTTTTTATATGAAATTCCCCCAAAAAAAAATGTAAAAATCAAAATTTTTAAAAATTTTTCGGCCAATTTATTTTATGCTACCTATGTTTGGTAAAAAAAAAAAAATCGCAAAAAGCGTATTTTGATTGGTTTGCGCAAAAGTTATCGCGTTTACTAACAAAGGGAAAGATTTTTGTCATTTTTGTTGTTTTTTTTTTTAACGCGTAATGGCGGCGATCTGCGATTTTTTTTGCGGTACTGCGACATTGCGGCGGACAGATCGGACCCTTGACTGACATTTTTGACACTTTTGGGGTTACCAGTGACATTTCTACAGTAATCAGTGCTATATATATGCACTGTTACTGTAAAAATACACTGGTAGTGAAGAGGTTAACTTTATTTGGAAGGGAGGGGCTGTGTGTGTCCCTAGGGGCGTGGTTTCTACTGTGATTGGCTGTGGCTCTAGCTGTAAAGACACTGATCAACGGATCTACATACCAGATCCGTTTTATCAGTGTCTTTGCAGCGAAGAGAATGACAGGCAGTTTGTTTACACAAGCTGCCTGACATTCTCCCTCTCCCCCGCCGATCGCCGAGTGACCGGCGGACATCGGGTCCGCTGGTCACACGCGCGGGGGGGTCCGTGACCACGCGGGGGCGCGCGCTCGCTCCCTAGACCCTCACAAGCAAGCAACGTAGCCCTACGTTAGTTTGCCTGTGAGGGGCTGACCGCCGACGTAGATAGTCGTGCGGCGGTCGGCAAGTGGTTAATATAGATGTTGGGAGGGGGAGGGAGCATTTTTTAAACCAGTTAAGCTTTAGCTGGAAATCTACTTAAAATTTGTGGTGCATGGATACTCGTTAAGAACCCATTGGAATTAAATGGGCACAGGAAACAATGCACACCATCGCATAGAGCTTTGAGCCCATGTAGGTGTAAATGGGCCCTGAAGGGTCAGAAATTAGATTTATGAACTTCTACCAGAATCTAGTCCATGTATAGATTCTTCTATACAAAGTTTGGTCATCTAGCTAAAAAGACATTGAAGTTAAGCCCCGTACACGCGTACCGATTGTTGGCCGAATGATCGGCCGTCTTTTGTCCAGTGCTGTAGTGTTGGTTGAAATGTGCTCAAGACTGCACACGAATTTTGTCGGCCAACAACAACCAACTTCAGAAGTGATGTCATGTGATGGTTAACTTTCCGTGTGTTTTTTCTTCTCTGAGCATGCCCAGTCTTGCTCATCAGATTTTTGTCGGCCGAAATCTGTACTGACTGACGAACAATCGGCCGTTCTGGTGACGGCCAACAAAAATTTTATAGCATGCACACCAGATTTTGTTCGGCCGAAAAGTCGCAGTCGGTTGTCGGAAGCATCATACTAACAAGCAGACAATGGGCCGATCGGACGTTGGCCGAACATTTACGGCCGACAATCGGTACGTGTGTACGGGGCTTTAACTCGTAAGCAGCCACCTTTTAGGTGAAAAAGTCTGAAATTATACAACAGACTGCACTTGGATTCTTCTAGTCCATATTTTTTAATATAAGTAGCTCTTCTGCATACAGACCTGCTATCCTTAGAGGATTATTATTGGAGGATCCATTGTTTTACATGTAATATCCATTGTTGTAAGAAAAAAAAAAAAAAAAAAAAAAAAAGTACAGTACTTCCCAAAATCCTTAGAGGAAAACGTCAATAAGTTATGCTTACAGCGACCTTGGTCTGCACCTGCCTTCATTTTTGTACATTTCAAAACATTTTCATAACCAATAATGTTCTTTTTCGGGAGGGGGCCTTCAATCTGCCGAGCAGCCGATCACCACTTCAATGACAAGCCCTGGGAATACCATTAGCTTGCAGCAAAATGAAGAAATGAAAACAAACTTCTATCACAGAATCCAGCAGTTTGACTTGAAGGTCAAAAAAAAGGAGTCCCACTGTGGTCTCTTGACAGGATCGGACTGTTGCTGCACTTTTGTTTACTTTTTTTGGAGCTCTGAAAAATGTGCCAAGGGGATGAAATAGAATAAATATGCCTGAGTGCCTTCTCACTTTACTGACTGATCGCAGCGGTGACTTGTTACATTAAAGGGTCAGTCCATGCAACCAAAAAAATAAAATAATATTTCAGTAATAGGTGGAGCCTTCACGGTCCTGGGGACTTCAGAGAAAATCTTCCTGTGCCATGCTCCAGTGATCATCCATTATTATAAAGACAAGGTGGAGGTTTTCATATGAGCACAAAAACATGTGAAGGGGGAACAGGTATATACATTGATTATATGCTTACCATTAGTTTCATTATTGTAGTCCCATGCCTCAACAACGAGTGCGTACGATCTCTGAAAAATGATAAAAATTCAGTGTTAATAAAGTTAGTTGACTGCAAATAAATATATCTATACCTATCTCCATCTCTATACATATCTATACAGATCTCTACCTATACATACACACACGTATATATATATATATATCTCCATATCTCCCCATCTTATCTATCTACCTAAAATAATTGAGATCCATACTATATATATATATATATATATATATATATATATATATATATATATATATATATATATATATATATATATATATATATATATATATATATGGTTTTCCCCTTTCTATTGGTTGAACTAGATAGACTGTCTTTTTCAACCAGACTACGATATATATCCTACCAAAATATTGGCCCAACATTAAAAAATACCTTCTGAAATTTTTTGATTGTCTTTATTACTTTTTTTTGCGTGCCCACATTCGCTTCCACTCAGATTACACACACTCAAAACACAAATGGTCTAACACACACACTATATTTATTTGTTCCAATTTAGACCTAAACCAGCAACAGATTAGGTGAATCAAATGCGATCCTCTTTCACCCCCTCTAAGCTAACTTATCCAGGGTGATTCAGCAGAGACCTTTCACCTTAAATTACTAATCTTTGTCAACACTAATGAGTCTCATGGACCCAACTAGGAAGAACTAATAAACACTTCCATTTCACTCGGAGATTGGAAATAGAAACCGATTTAAAACTCAAGACGTGTTAAAAAAAAAAAAAAAAGTTAGCAACAGCAAACACACAGACCGGATACTGGGGAAGCAAAATATGTACATATACTCATGGTTCTACTGCAAACAGTAATTCACTGAGCATCTGAAGTGAGGACTCCTGGGAGATTTTGCTTTTCAGCACCTCTTTGAAAGCTTTGTCTGTAATAGACCATCACTGCTCCCACAAGTATCAGGTAACAAGGGAAAGAACTGATGAATTTTAGCGAGGTCGAAGGGAGGAGAAGCTCCTTAATACAAAGCCTCGGACCCAAGCATTCGAAACCTTTAGGGCACAGTTATGTGTCACATTTATAGGCGCACTAATCTGACCAGGAGATCTTATACATTCCTGTAATAATCATAAGCATCTACTGCTTAAAAAGCGCACTCCTTTGGTTCTGGATGCTTGCCAACCATTGTATTCAGCCACCTTTTATCTCTACTCCCAAAAGCAGGCAGAGAGGCAGAAGCTCAAGCTACAATAGGACCACTTTACTGCAGGTCTTAACGATGACTAGAAGTGGCTAAAACTCCAGTCTCTCATACAAGCAAGTTAGAAACAAAGGCAGCATAGCTGAGAACTTTCCATGAAATATCACGTTGAAATTCTTGGCAACATGACGTCACCTTTAACTGCTTTACAATTAGAGGGGGCTTTAGAAGCAACACTCCCTGCAGAGACTTCAGAGAGGATAGCTTTGCAACCTTCGAGTATGTATAAGACCTCGTACATGCAAATTCCAAAAGGATGCACGGGTGGTTTCTGAAGTGCTCCTTGGTGATCGGTGTACAACAATTGGATTCTGTAGAACTAATATACATGTTCAGTAAAGCATTTTCTTTACTAAAAAAACCCCACACGCTTGCAGATGCTCCTCAGGATTGTCTGCTGGAACACTGCAACTCCCACCCTTTTCAATAGCTCCCCTGTGTAGCAGAGCATCCGTTAATAGATTTTTACCAAAATTACTGTGAGCCTGAAAACTTAAGGCTCCATTGTACACGGGACGTTGTTAAAAGTCCCTTTGAATGCTGGAATTTTTAGGACGTTTGAAACGTCCGTTCGGTCGCGTTTGTACCCGCGTTTAGCGGCGTTTGCATTTAGAACCGTTCCTAGAGGTCAAAAAAATTATTCCCCTTTAAAATGGAAAAACGTGAACGCTAAACGCGGGTCATCGCGTTCGGACGCGTTTGAAACGCCGGGAAACACTTTCGAATGCAAAAAATTGCGTTCTAAAAGTCCCTGAACGCAACTGCCTGCAAATGACTGTAAACGACCTGGTGTACATGGACAGATAAGACAAAATGTAGATGGGTTCAGGGGCTTCTGAAAAAAACGCCAAACTGCTCCTAAACGGCCATTTCCAGCGTCCCGTGTACATGGACCCTTACAGTTATTTTGACACTTAAAATAAAAAGACCCTATAAAAGTGAATATTATTAAATTCTATTTTTTTTATAATCCAAATTTAGAACTTTAGAAGACAGCCAACTGACAGAAAAACACTTTCCATCTAAAGTGGGGTACACACTAGTAGAAACTCTGCCGAAAATTCCCGCCCGATGTGAAATCGTCCGATTTTCGCCTAGTGTGTACACAACTTTCAGCAGCCGATGCTGACATTTTCAACGAAAAAAAAAACGGAGGGACAAACACCAAAAATTTTTTTCGTCAGTCCCCAGACGACCGATTTTCGTTTAATGTGTATGCAGTACGTCCGGGAAAAATCGGATACGAAAGACTGCGCATGATCTGAAGTTGCTGACAACCCGGAAGTCTAGGAACAAATGTGCCAAAAAAAAAAAAAAAAAAAAGGACGAGAAATTTCGTGAACATTTATGCACTGTCGACTAAAACGGTAATGAACGCTGAGAAGACAGAGAAAAATCGGAGGATATTTCGTCCGTTTTCGTCAAGTGTGTACGGCCCTTAAGGCTGTTAGGTTTAAATGTAAAAAGATAATTCGATAAGGCATCGGTAACAAAAAAAAAAGTGCTGAGTTGGCAGTTCAGAAATTTGGGATACTAACCCCTAGCTGTATCCACAGATCCTAAAAATTCCCAGTTATGCAAAGCCGAAAACCAGCTAAAACAATTTGGCTCATCCACAGTACCATCTGTGGTTCCCAAAGCCATTTGGAAACAAAAGGAATGCAGTAATTACACAGAAGACAAACCAGAAGCATATATAGCATTTATGGAGCAAGGTAAACACCTTGAAGGTGTAGGTACAAAGATAACTTCAAAAGTCAGCATAATGCTACCTCTAATGACTTGACCGAGCTTGCAGCCTTTGAAGGAAAGCCCTTCTTTGTGAGGCTCTGCTTGGAATACAGCCTAAATATGTTTCATATTCAAAAGAACAGGATTCCATCTTGTTCACAGATAACTGTGGGAAAATGTAGAGAAGAGCAAGCAAATCTGGGCAAGCCGAGGCATGTATGGAGCCTCCGATACAAAAAAGACCATCAGCCAGGACAATTTAACCAGACTAGAATATTATTTTCTCAGTAAATTAACACTCTTAATGGCACATTATCATTTTATAGGCTTTTGTTTGACGAGTCTTGTTCTGAAAGGAAAATTGCCAGATAAATTTTAATAAAACCAAATCCATTTTGCACTTTGTCAACTGTACCCAGACATAATAAAAAACACTGGTAAAAATTGATCATTTTTTTTTTTTTTTAAGCTGAATAAAAGAAGAAGAAGATTCTAGAAAACACCTTCTGGAAGATTCTCCCCCCCCCCTACCTTCTGGAAGATTCCCCCACCCCTTCCAGAGCATGAAATTCCATGTCAAGAGTCATTATTTTGTGCAGCATACTCCATCTAGACTTCCTATTTACAACCAGTCAAGGAACTAAATTTTAAATTATGTGCAATTGGAATCCATTTTCTGTTGGCCTGACTTTAGCTCAACTCTGATTGGCTGTTAGGTATTATTACACGTGAGTGGTTTTATTTTTTTGTCAATCTAGGTTCTACTTATGCTTAGCAAAAAAGTATTTAAAACTTGACACTAATATTATTGTGCAAAGCTAAACTCAATTTGTAGGCAGCAGTGTCGATATCCAAACATTTGGTAGGTCACCGTTAACCATCTTCCATTAGGAAAGGGTGGGACTAGTATAAAAAAGGAAAACCGAATCCTATCTACCAATAATGAAATTTGAAAAGGACTCCTTGTTCAATTTAAATTTTATAATTTTCAATTCTTTGATTTTCATATAGTGTGTACACTGCTTTCGACATCCAATTCAGACTTTGCAAGAAATTTCAGAAGGTACAATTTTCTCGTACATGAACAGAACAATTATTGTTTAATGTGTACAATTTTCCTATGAAGAAAAAAAAGAGAAGACAAAAATGGATAAGACTGCACATGGTCAGAGACCAAAAAAAAATAAGTCAGACAAAAAAAAAGAAAAAAAATCGTTTTGTCGTTTGAGGCTTTTTGTAGTTCGTACAATCCTCGGTTTCAACTTGCTGTACAATCCTTGGTTTCGACTTGCTGTATAACATCGAGGAAAACTGGATGATGGTTCGCCCAATTTCCTTATACGGAGTGTATTTGACCTTAGACCGTGGCCACCAAAGCAAGTCTCCTTTGAAATAGTCACCAGGGTCAACCTCCCCAGCAGGAAGAGACGCAACATCGGACAGGGGCCCAACCTCCCTACATTCTATTAAAATAGGTGCCTTTACATAGTGCTTTGATGTTGTACAGAGTGAAGTATGCAATGACCATTATGGGAACATCCACACCATGAAGAAGTACAAAATCAGGCCCAACGCTGCAGAAAATCAGAATGATCCCATTGGCCAGTCCCAACAGTGCTAGCATTAACTGACCACTCATTGTAATTGGTGAGAATGTGATTTTATCTCCTCTTCAATCCTCCAATTATCACACCTGCTTCTACCCGCTGTGCTGGGAGCAGCATTGTTGGCTCGGATATAATGCTGAATAAAAAGAGAAGCGCTTTCACAATGATAATGGGAACTGTTGGTTTAAGAATGGGTGAATGAGCACTCACATCCACCCCGCTGTATTCAGGTTTACTGCACATCTCTGGAATGAAGGCAACCAGCAGCTTTTAATGTTCCCATGACCATAGATGACCTCTGATAAATATACATCTAACCCAAATAATAAAACTGCACACAGTCAACGTATTCAAATGAGAGATCCGCATAGTGTCAAAGATCAGCTGTGTACTGATAATGCCACACTTAATTAGCCACTAGAGGTCTGACCTGGAGCCAAAGAGAAGGCCCCTCCAGGAATAGACAGACAAGAGTCGTGTACAGAAGAACCATGCGCTGCATCAGAGTTAACCAACAGAAAATTCCCAAAAGTTTTACATTTTTTTCAAAACCACAACATGGGCTGCAAAAATTAGAGCATTCCATCAGACCATACTATAAAAAAAAGGGGACCAGGTCTGTTATCCAATGTTACTAAAAAAACAATTCCCCTACGACATGTGTTAAACAAGGCCCGTGGGCCAAATGTGGCCCGCCAGGTCTTTACGTGGCCCTCACACCTCTCCTGCAGCTGTGGCAACCCACTCACCTCCACACAGGTAGCTGGCAGCAGGGAGGACACCACCCCCCCCCCCCCCCCACCACACAGGAACAGAGCTGAGGCCGTCAATCAGCAGCAGCTCTCTCCCGTCACCTTTCTCTTGGTGTCAGGAAAACTTGTCAGAAGCGATTCATGCTGATAAAGGAATGAAGCAGAAGAAGACGTACATGACATTTAGTGCTCTTAATTGACAAGTGCACACTATAGAGGTATAGGCTTTGTTCATGGGAGCCTTTACTTCGTCTGGCGTTTGCCTTTCCTTCTTTTTCACCCAGACCCCTGATCATTGGCCCCATTTCCATTTTAGAGTTGCTTTTTGGCTGGCAGGACCCTCTGGAGCCCTGCTGTAGCCACCCTACAGAACATGTGTGTCCACTACCTGGAAATAGCCTAACAAAAGGCATACAAGTTTGAGAGCCACTTTAATAAAAGACCACTTTGGAGTAAAGCATTGGTGTCCAACCTTTTGGCTTCTCTGTAACCACACTGAGTGTAGAGAAATTTTCTCAGGTCGCATATAAAATATATACTATAGTTAAGGTATCTAAGTAATAAAATGCAGCTGCACCCTTCCTGCACCGCCGCACTAATTTAACACAACTAGAGGATGATCAAATGAAATGGAATCAGTATACAGAGGTTTACTTCTTCTGAGAGATATTAAAAGGAACACTCTAACCACCATGACCACTTCAGTGATTTGAAGTGGTGATGGTGGTAGGAGTCAGAAAAACTGCACATGCTCGCCTCCCCTCCCCACCGAGGCAGCCTCTGCCTACCGTTAGTTGGAAGCCGAGTGGCCATGCCCCCGACCCGACTTCCTTCCTCCCCAGCAAAAAAAAAAAAAAAATTGTCAGGGGGCAGTGGGCCGCATTGCCTGGTGTTCCGTGAAAAAACCATACCCTCGTCACTTCCGGTTCCGCTATGGAGGGTATGGATTTCTCACGGTAGTTAAACTTGCGGCGCTTACATTAAAACAGCTTATCTGCAACATAAATCATCTCCGCTCTTCGCCCTGTCACTGCCCTCATCTCCGGTAATAAATATAAAAGCGGATCACGGAGCCGCGATCGCCGTCACATTTACATCTCATACTCCCGCCGCCGCTTTTATATTTATTACCGGAGATGAGGGAAGTTACAGCGATATCACAGGAGATGATTGATGTTGCAGCCGAAGTGTTTTAATGTACCCGCCGCAAGTATTACATTAGACACAGTGCCGTGATAATTTCATGCCCACCGAGCATGCGCACTTGTCTAATTCTTTCATGTTCATTTACGTATCCGGCGCTCTGAGCATGCGCACTGCTGCGCTGCTCAGCTGTTTCAGACCGGAAGTGACGACGGTATGGTTTCTCCACGGGGTATGGTTTTTTAACGTTACACCGGGCCGCATGTGGCCCCCGGGCCGCAGGTTGGACATGCCTGGAGTAAAGGAAACCGAAAATTGGCAAAAAAAACAGCAACCACTGATCTCTGCTCTCATCCTCCAACCAGCATTAAAAAAACTATTTTAATAATCAAGTTCGGAGTTCCATTTATAAATCAGCTCAGCGATTTCCCATACTTCCATGCACGTGCGCACAAATGACAGAAGTCCTCTCCGTGAGTCACAGCACAAGCATAGCAATAGCTGCTCCCTTGTCTACAAACACACTATAAACACTACATCAGTATCTGCATGTTGCATTTTCCACATACATTGCCAAGAAGTGTACTTTAAGCAGATCTGAGCAGAGCTCCGATTCAGGGCCGGGGAGCTGGGCTCAGGAGCAGAACGAAGCTCTCGTTCTCGTCTGCCTTGGGCAGTGAAATGCTGATCAGAGGGGAAAAAATAAAAAAAATAGACAAATTCCACATAATTCCTAGAGAACCAAAAAACAAAAAAATGATGAGTAATTCTACTTTTGGTGATGGGACAGCAAAATAAATCTGCTTAGTCAATGGATAACATACAACCTTTCAAACACATCAAAACCGGACTCTGCTGGTGAAATGCGTGTCACCACTGACCATACAGCAGCAGTGTACAATTAGAACTTCAATGTGATCTCAAATCCTAAAACCCTGACCACAAGCAATGGAGACATCATAAGACAACAACCAGGAAATTGTTTAACTACTTAAAAACTAGCAATCTTGCAGCGCTGGGGTCCTGGATGGCAATACCACCAGAATCGCTTTATGCATTATATGGACATTTCAAAAATATTGACCCGTTATATCAGCCTCTCTCAACCTTTTCAACACAGAGGAACCCTTGAAATAAATTTCTGGTCTCGGGGAACCCCTGCTAAAAACTAAAAATCTACCGTACAACTCATGACACATTAGTGTGAAGAATGCCCCTTACCCTTGTCATCATTGCGAAGAATTACCCCCTTACAGATAGGTAAAAGGAACAATGATATCATTGGAAACTTATCTGAGGGGCAGAAATTGCCCATTGCTCAAGGAACTCCTAGCAACCTCAGGAGGAAACCTAGTTGAGAAACCCTGCGTTATATTCTGTACAATCAACTTTACATTTAACAAAACGATTATCAGGGCCTATCTGAACGATGTAATCCAGCAGGACCTTGTCCTGAACACCCATTGGTAGAGCTAAAGATCAAACAATTTGATTGTGACATAGGTGGCAAGCTTTAAAGCGGTAGTATCCCGCTTTTTGACACTTTTACCTACAGGTAAGCCTATAATAAGTCTTACCTGTAGGTACAATTAATATCTCCTAAACCGGCACGGTTTAGGAGATATTTGCAGTGCATGCAGCTGCTCACGCGAGCGGCGCATGCGCTCTGAAGGTCCGGGGGGACCTTCAGTTTTCCTTGCCGGGAGCTTGCCGGAAAATCACTCCCGCGCGTCATCACGGCTCCGGCCAATCACAGCGCCGGAGCCGCCGAACCCCGAAGAGACGGCGAGGGATCATGGCAGCGCCCACAGCGATGTTCGGGGGTCCGTGTCGGGGCTTCGTTCTAAGTTAAGTAATACATAATGAGCTAGTATGTGGTGCATACTAGCTCATTATGCCTTTGTCTTGCAGGTTTTTTGTTTTTGTTTTCAGGTTTACAACCGCTTTAAGCTAGGTTGACCTCTTTGCAATGCAAAAAAAATCACGAGTCAATGCATGTTTTTACATGTGTGGTCTTAGTGCAGCCCATTCATTTGAGGCTCCATTTACACTTGTACAAAGTTGCATGACTTTGGAGTGACTTAGATGTGACTTGTCCCTCTGCAAAGTTTTACCCACTGTTGCATGTTAAACATTCAGGTATGACTTTCATGCAAGTTTTGAAGTCTATGGCCCTTAAGTTGCATGAAATTCAGACCAAAGTAGTGCATGAAATACAGTACTTTGAAGTGGCTACGATGTAAAGTCGCACATATACGAATGGTTATGGTCATTGGAAAATGTGGGGCATGACTTGTCATGGAACTTGGATGTCCAAAGTCGCATGTCAAGTCACACAAGTGTGAATGGGGCCTAAATGAATGAAAACTGCACCAAAAATGTGCATGCACTCCCGTCTAAAATGCAGCACATTACATTGCATGGTAATCAGTTACCGTGCACTTCTGTGCCTGCAACATATTACCAAGGTGTGTTGGAAGGGTCATTAAGAGTTACTAAACCCAGGAGCCTGAATTCACTATATTTGGTCTTCCACAGTACACAGAAAATGCAATTATTTTAGTAAATCTGAACTGCTAAATACCTTTTCTCATCAGCAGTAAATAGCAGTCATGCGACTTCTATCAGTGTCTTTTTAAAGCTTGTAGGAGTTTTCAATCTACTCGCCCTGTCCTATGAAGCTGTAGGGCCCCACCCTCTGTCTGGACAGCCGATTGGCTCTGTGCTAAACACATGCACCCATCCAAAAAACACACACCTCTAGCAATACACAAACTGAGCATGTGCAAAGTGCCGCTAAGGCTCGGTTTTATTTGCAGATGCATTGAGGACTGCGGAAGGGGAGGATCAGAGAAGAACGGATCAAAGCCTTTTTACAGAATGTGCAGGATTACCCCTTAGGTTCCACAATGAGTACAACAAGCATTTGTATGTGTGTACCCAGCACTGTAACCATAAAGTGCTTAATATCTATACAAAGCATATTTTACTGCATATACAGACCGATTTTACTCTTGTGGGTTTAGTAACACTTTAGGAATGAATGGCACAGCAGCACCCCTGATAAAAACACTTGGGGGTTGATTTACTAAAACTGGTGCACCTCTGTATAGTAACCAATCAGCTTCTAGGTTTTAGCCCTTGTTGACATTGGAGGCGGGTTTGAAATTGTGCGAGTTCAGCTGAACACTATTTCAAACCCGCATTTCATTGTGAGTTTAGGGGCGATTTGAAAGACATCTGTGTGGGTTCATGCACAGATGTCTATTGAAATCATGCCCGCCCCCGAAGTTACTAAAAGTAGTGCAGGAACTACTTTTGGAAAATCGGTGGGGCGCCGCAAAGTAGGCGTCGCACCAATTCAGAGGGTGCTGGCAATAGGCTGCGATTTGATATGCCAATCGCCCCGGTGTGAATGGGGGCTTTTCGGCAAAGCTTAATTGAGCAAACTTAAGTTAAACGATGATTGGTTACTGTGCACAGCTGCACCAGTTTTAAGCGCCTTTCATACGGGCGTTCCGTTTGTCATCCATCCGTTGACGGATGGAAAAATGGACACTAAGGCCCCTTTCACACGGGTGGTCTGATCAGATCCGCCTGTCAGTTTAGGCGGATCTGATCGGATCCTCCATGCAGCTCTATGGGGCAGCGGGTGTCAGCGGAGGTCACCTCCACTGACACCCGCTGCCATCCGCATCCGATCCTGTGCTGAAATCTGGACGGATGGAAACCCTATTTTTCCATCCGTTCAGTAATCGGAGCGGATCTGATGAGAGCGGACAAGCGGTCCGCTCTCCTCCGATCCCCCATAGAGGGCAGCGGGTCCTGAGACACCTCCCTCTCCGCTCTGCAAGCGGAGACGGAGCTGTCATCCGCCCGGCTCAGCGGGGATCGCGGATCGATCCCCGCTGAGCAACACGGATCCGCCTGCGGAGGCGGACCGTGTGAAAAAAGCCTAATGCATCTCTATGGAGAAACAGATCATCCGTTTACATGCCCAAACCTAATCTTTTTTTTTTTTTTTTTAAATGGATCAAAGCCCTATTTTTTGTTCTGTTAAAAATCAGAACTGACAAATAAAAAAAAAAACAAAAAACAAAAACACCACAAATGTACATGGGCAAATGGTACATTTTTGCATTGAAGGTGGACCTAAAAAAAAAAAAAAAAAAATAAGTAAATAAATGGTGAAATAAGTAAATAAATGGTGTAAAAACTGATAAGCCCCCCCCCCCCCCCTCTCTCGTGCTTGAAAATCCGAAAAAGGTAGGAGTGGGTGGTTCTAAACCTTAATGTTTGCACTTCCTTGCAGTAATATCGCAAGTGAAGCGCATAGACAGATTTGAGTTGCTTCAACCTTCACTTATATATTTCAAATGTCTTTTTTAAAGTATATATTATGGGTTTATGGTTTGAAACACTCAAGATTTACTTACCGTCATTGTAATGCTCTGGTTCTTCCCACTCTGGGAATTAAATATTATATTTGAAAAAAAAAAAAAAAACACAACTGATAAAATAGGCCTCTTTCACACAGACGTTTGATTGGGCCAGCCTGTCAGTTTCAAGCGGAACCGATCGGCACCGCCATTCTGCTCTATGGGGGCGACAGCCGTAAAAGGACATGCGTCTTTACACCTGCCTACATCCAATCTGATAAGCCAAAAAGACAAATGGCGATCGGTTCCCCTTCCATCCAGCAGATTGAATCACATGGCAAATGGGTGTAAACCAACAGATAACAGGTGGTTCCTTTACATCCGGCTGCCCATAGAGGAGAGTGGGCTGTGTCCAAGCGGAGCTGACACAGACCCGTCATCAGCCTTCTCAGAGGGGGTCAGCGGCCCCTGCTCAGCAAGCAGACCGCAGCCGCAGTCCACCTCGTTTGAAAGGGGCTATACTGATGGAAAACTGAACTGATGAAAAAGAAAAAAAAAAACACCCATGTGAAAGTACCCCAAGTAAAAATCTCCCCCTTGGTTTATATCAATTCCTCAGATTAAAAATGATATACAGTATGTGCCCATGGTGGATGCACAAAAAAAAAACAAAAAAACCCACTAACCCAAAATAGGTGATCGGAGATACGTGAATGAACACAACGCTTCCTGGCACGTATATAGGAGCCTTTTCTATACCCATTGCAAAAAGCCAAACGATACTAGAAGAACTTTTAATGTGATACAGCTGCAGCAGCGTTGCCAAAATGATGGAGCGAGACAAAATGCCACTATCCAAACTATGCATGTGTCCTATCCAATACACTGGGGCTGATCTGGGATCTGGCAAGCCTACTGGAATAATGAGTATCCTGTGAATACATAATGTGCTAAAGTTGTCATTGTGTGAACTAAGTCCATGGTTTGTCTGGGAGCCGAGCTCTGCTGAGTCTACTGCTGCTTCCTGTTGCTTGTCCTGTATTTGCATTATTTTTGGATGGGCCCCATTATGTTCTGTAATCCTCGTTGCAGTCAGAATGGCCACACTATTGTTCTTGGTTAATATTAGCAGTCATTGCCTGTCTGGGTGGCCAGACTACAATGTATTCTAATCACAAAAACTAGCATGTATTAAAAAGTATTGGCGAAAACGTTTTTCCCCTTTCTAAACGATCCTATCAATGATACAACTCATTTTTAGTGCTTACCTTATTACAGTGGGCGTGGGGTCCTGACTACAGCAATATATATTATAATGTACTGAGCATTGCTTGTAATTACAGACCTATTACTGAACTCTAAGAGGACAAAAAATGCCCCAAGCAATCAGAGGTTCATTAAAATACATTATTGGGCCAACCCCCTATTGAACATAGCGAAGGATCGGTACCGCAGCACGTCAGAATGGTCAGCATACAGCAGGTGATCGCCTTGGGTCCCCCCATGCAGAAGAGTAAAGTATGTATGGGTACATATTAGTGATCGACCGATATAGTTTTTTTTAATGCCGATACCGATATTTTGGTCATCTGATATCGGTTGATTTTTGGACAGGTTTTCCAGGTACTCCTTCTGGAGGGATCGGGGGGGGGGGGGTCTAAAAGACCCCAAATGCCTCCTCCGAATGCAGCTTTGATTGGGTCTTCTGTTCGGCAGCTATGCAGGTAGGATGCCTGGGTCTCCCGGTGGTACGGAGACCCGGGCGAGCCACGGAAGGCAGCGGGAGACTTCCCCCTCCCGCTCCGAATGACAGCCGAGCGGCTTCTCAGCCGCATCAGTTGTCGTTACAAGACAGCTGACCCTCGGTTATAGACGCCGGTACCGGGGTGATGCCTCTAGCTGCAGGAGTCACTCCGGTACAGCACTTTTCCGAAATATCGGTAATACTTCTAAAATGTGGTTTGCTTTTCAGAGGCACGGCAGTTTAATGTCTAAACTTGGCCTAACGACTCATGATGGGCACCAAATGAAAAATATTTTACTATAAAATGATCTTGGCCAAGCAGTAGACGAGCATATTCTCTCTGTAACCAAGGAGCATGGAGATATGTACTAGGGATCGACTGATTATCGGCAGCACCTATATATCGGGGCCGATCCCAATATAAATCGGGGAAAGTGCACATCAGCCCCCCCGATATATAGGTGCTGCCGATAATCGGTCGATCCCTAGTACATATCTCCATGCTCCTTGCTTACAGAGAGAATATGCTCGTCTTCTGCCTGGCCAAGATAATTTTATAGTAAAATATTTTTATTTTGGTGCCCATCACGAGAGTCGTTAGGCCAAGTTTAGATATTAAACTGCCGTGCCTCTGAAAAGCAAACCACATTTTAGATCTCTTTTCAGAAGCGTTTGACTGGGAGAAAGGAGAGACGTCTACCCACTGCCCGTTTCAACCGCATAATTAATGCAATTTCTACAAATGTGGCACTTCCCTATTCACTTGAATGGGTCACAGTCAGCAGGGCTTACTGCCTGGGGTGACTTTTTTGCCACAAGTGGGAAGCAAAGCATTGAGACTGGCAGCCACTGCCTTTGCTAATTAAGGGGGGCAATGGGGGGGGGGTATTTAAGGATGCTAAAACTGTGGCTCAACCATACATTTCTAATTCCCTCCAAGTTTAAAAACACAGCCCTTGGGTTAATGTCAGACAGGTGATTTTTTTTTTTGGGTGGCAATTATTGGCGTCCTTGTTTTGTTATAGCAGTTGTTTGCTTTGCTTCAAAATGCATAATTATTTTCAATATGATCACCAAGTCTTACAATTTGGTCACTCAATCAGGACCCAGCAACATTTTGAATTGGAGAAGAAAAAAAAAAAAAAAAACCACCATCAACAATTGCTCTTTATACCTTCTCTATAGAATGCTGGTCAGCACCAGCATAAGCAACTAAAGTGAAATTCCATCCATCTATGCGCAATGTTGACCAATCTATGGGGAAGGATCTTTGTACTGAAGTTGATGGATTGACCTCCGTACAAATAGCTTGCTGGTTCCCCCCCCCATTCAATCACTGCTGGTGGATATAGCTGCCAGCAGTAATCAATGTATTCTTATGGCTGGGAAATCTCCCACTGTCAGAATATGATAGTGTAGCGGAAGGGAGGGATTTAAAAAAAAAAAACAAAAAACCTACAACCCATGGTTGAAGGAAAGAAAATATATATAGTCTGCTTAAAGCATTTGTTACCCCAACACTTCATATTCCTCATTTATGCCTGATGTACTGTTCTCTTTGTTAAATCCCTGGTGTTCCCTCCTCTAGTCCCCTTGCTTAGTAAAAACTGACCATGCTAAGCAGGAGAGCACACCACAGTCAATTCTATAGCTATGCTGGGAACTCTGTTCTCCTCCAATGATCAGACTTGTCCTGACATGCCCCCAATGCACAGCCATTCACTGGGAAGCTCAGTGTGCTCCTGCTTCTCCTCCCCCCAGCTCTTATGCAGCTGAAAACAGAGGGGACAAGTATTTCGTTTTATACAAGTAGTGAGAAGAAAAGAATAAATAGCTTTTAAAGAAAAAATAAAAATCTGAAAATAAATAAAATTTAGCTTGTATGTATTTACTACATGGCTTGACAAACCCAGGCGCCAGGTCGCCATGGCGACTAGAAATTCTGTCCTGGTGCCTGGGCTTTTGTCAGTGACAGGTACTTCACCCCAGCTGCCATTACAGGGCAGGCTGCAGGGCACCACTATCATGGGGAATGTGAATAACCGGGATGAAGACGCCCCGAGGGTGGAGAAGGAAGAAAGCGGCGCGGCAGCCGCTGACACAGCGGGAAGAGCGAATGGCCAGCAGAGTCCAGTAAAGTTGGGGGATCCCCAGCAGCCAGTCATCCCCACTGCTGCTGCCCTCCCTTCAAGGTACTGCTAGAGCAGGCTGAGGGAGCTGGTGATGTAATGGGGGGTGTGGGCTCATCTCCCAGCTAAGATCTGATGGGGGGGTGGGAAATCAGAGTGCCACTATCCGATTTACACCATCTGGGGGTGGAGAGATGACTGGCAGGATTTTCTGTGATGTGCCAAGAGAGGCAGCTCCACCTGCACCTTCCCCTGGCCATGCTTGTGGACCTGAGATCTCCTCTCCACTTCTTCTCTCTGCCAGGACATGGATCATATTATGGGGGTTCAGGGCTGGGCCAGCTCACTGGAGTTAGAGGCGCCGAATTCCAGTATGACAGGGTCCCCCCAAGCCTATGATCTTTAGAAGGTCCTATGCTGAGCAAACTGGATCTCCAATATTTATATAATATAGGAACAGTCCGTATACCAGCAGCCATCGCCATGTCCTTGACTAGATGCATGTCTGATTCGGAGATCTCACAAGGAGCTCCCCGCTCCTGTGATAACAGGGGGTGACCACCCACCAGAACACATCGGTCAGCACTCTAAGCCATTGGCTGAGCCAGAGGCGTAACTAGAATCTTCAGGGCCCCGATGCAAGAAACCATGAAGGGCCCCCCAGACCCCTGGCCGGGGCCCTTCCCTTCAAGCCCGGGGCTCTTCCCACTGATCCTGGGGCTCTTTACTCTCGTTGCATGGCCCCGCAGCAGGATCCTTTCACAAGTTCTGCAGTGAGCCCCCTTCCTGCAATCTTGGGGCCTCCCCACAGTGGTGCAATGCCAGTGCCCGGTCGCAAGTGTGACCTTTGAGATCCTGGAAGTTCACCCACTGGTTTGCTACCGGGCCCCCTGGAGAATTGGGGCCCGGTAGCGATTGCAACCCCTGTAGTTACGCCCCTGGGCTGAGCGCGCTGATTGGATGCCAAAATCGGCAGAACTTTTTCGGTCATGCCCTCTTTAACAAATGCCAACCGTTTCACCGGCTTCTGGCTACATAAGAGTAGGGTTTTTTTTTTTTTTTTTTTTTTTATTTAAAGCTTTGAAAAAAAAAAAAATGAATGGCTCCTAACTTTTTTTTTTTATCTATCCATCTCCTAGATTCAAACCAAATTTGTCAAACACAGATTTACTATTTGGTTTGCCTTTCTCAAACCAGCGCAAGCAATATTAGATCATGGATATAAAAGCAAGGCGCAAAAAAAAAAAAAAACAATTTTAGCGATCTCACTGAGAAGAACAGTGAGCCATCTGCCTGTACTCCCCTTAAATCACAGGCGGGTAATATTATGGCCAAATACATTTTCCAAACCCAGCAAGATGGAAGGTCCTACGTTATAAATATAGTTAGAAGTTCCCTATTAAAGTGAGCATTTACGGCTTCCAATAGCCCACTGGCCATTTGACATTAACCTACGTACTTAAAGAATCCCATCGATAATTAAATGCGCTCGTTACAAAAGGGTGGCAAGGTTAATAGATAGAATACCAGCTGGCCAGCCAAGCACAGCAGTCAGGTTCACACACAGCAAGCATGAACAAGAGCCCTTTTTACTCATTTACCTGGAGTGCATAAAACTGGGTTGAGCTGGTAAAGGGACTTTGAATGTTTGACAAGCGCCATCGCCGTTTTATGATCCCTTCGCTAATCCAAAACACTTTTCAAAAGGCTGCGCGCTTATAAAAAGCTACTATTATAATAAGCAAACTGCTCACCTTTAACCCACCGCCGAGTCTCTACAGTCCTATGAACTATTATCTTATCTGCAGCGTTATCGCACCGTGCGACACTGCAAGTTAAACGCATTAACTGATCCACGCTGTTATAATGAAGCCACTATTTCCCCATGAAGTCGCTGTTGGTGCCCGCAGCGCACAGCCATCTATGCTCTGTAGCTGGAATGGATTGAACCCATCGGACATGCTTCAGCTCTGCAACTTGGAAGCAACCAGGGAACTAAGGCATAATGCAGAAAAAGTTGGGTGCCAGCTGGGACTTTCTAGGCATGCTGAAAACATGGTTCCAGCCTGTACGAGATCCAAGATTGAGAAATATGGAGGCATTTATTCTGGAGCTATGATAGTTTCCTCCATCCAATGGCTTTAGGCTCCATTCACACTAGTGCGACTCCAAACTCGCACAATTTTAAGTGTGACCTTGGATGAAACTTTACACTCTGGCACTCAGGTTGCATTAAAGTAGCACTGGAACCTTTTCAAGATTGCTGCAACTTTACGTCGCCTAAACTGGCATGGGTGCTATTGAAATCAATTGGCTGCAACATTGTGTGTCCAAAGTCGCATGACAAGTCATACTAGTGTAAATGGAGCTTTAGCACCAAGAATTCATGACCCAGGAAAAAGCATGCAGAGCAGTTTAGACTTTTTTGATCCTTGTGTTTGCTCTGGGCCATTGACTAAACCCAAATTCACATATGTGCGAATTGGATGAGTTTTAAACCGCATTCAATTCACATAACATGTAAACGTTACTGGCTTTTTAATGGAGCAGGTTCACACATGTCCGGGGCCGCTGTGGTGCAATTTTGAAAAGGGTTCTGTGCGTTTTTGCATCCAGTTCAGGTGGGAATTCAGGCAAAAAGTCACACCTGAACCGGTGAACAGAAACGCCCTGAACCCCGGACTGCAAACCGCAGCCAGACATATGTGAACCCAGCCTCAAAGTATTGTATACTCAGCGGAACGCGTCGATCCCCTAACTAGATGACGTGATGCATAACACGCATTAATTGTGACATGATAATATTGACTGTTATTTTATCCTTCTTATGAGAGATAGAGATATAGATAGCGAGATATAGAGATATAGATAGCGAGATATAGAGATATAGATAGCGAGATATAGCGAGATATAGATAGAGAGATATAGCGAGATATAGATAGATATAGCGAGATATAGATAGAGAGATATAGCGAGATATAGATAGAGAGATATAGCGAGATATAGATAGAGAGATATAGCGAGATATAGATAGAGAGATATAGCGAGATATAGATAGAGCGATAGCGAGATATAGATAGAGCGATAGTGAGATATAGATAGAGAGATATAGCGAGATATAGATAGATATAGCGAGATATAGATAGAGAGATATAGCGAGATATAGATAGAGAGATATAGCGAGATATAGATAGAGAGATATAGCGAGATATAGATAGAGAGATATAGCGAGATATAGATAGAGCGATAGCGAGATATAGATAGAGCGATAGTGAGATATAGATAGAGAGATATAGCGAGATATAGATAGAGCGATAGTGAGATATAGATAGAGAGATATAGCGAGATATAGATAGAGCGATAGAGCTGAGATTTTTTTTTTTTGATAGTTTGGGAAAATTCAAATCCCCCATTTCCATGATATGCTGGCATTTTTCCTCCCTCCCCTCTCCCATTTACCCGCCAGACCTGGGTTCAAATTGCACATTTTTGAATTTCCAGGGGACGCTGCCAGGATTTTGTAGACCGAAATCCACTCTCCACCTAATTTTCACTCAGTATTGTATACAGGTAATTTGTATTTTCAGAAGCTCAGCCAAAGCAGATGATAACCCAATTGGTACTACCATATATATACTCTAGTATAAGCCAACTCAAATATAAGCCGAGGCACCTAATTTTACCACATAAAACTGGGAAAACGTATTGACTCACGTATAAGCCTAGGGTGGGAAATGTAGAAGCTACTGGACCACCACGAGATCCGAGACCCAAAACATGGGCTGCTTACATGGTACAGCAGACAAGGGCTGTGGGCATGGTACAGGCATGGTACAGTGCTGCAGGCTTGGTACAGGAGAATCCCCTCCTAAGGAGATGCAGGGGCTGCAGAGGAGTCTCACTTACCTTTCCGCCTTACATTTAAAAATGGCACCGCCTGGCGCCAACACGTCACTATGCATGCACCGTCTGCTCGGGAATAGTTGAACATGTACCGGCTTTCCCCGAGCGGGGGCGGCGCATGTGCACTGACTGGGGGGAAAAGGTAAATGAGACCGTGAATCGATTATAAGCCGATAAGGGCTTTCTGCATTAAAAAAAAAAAAAACATGCTGAAAAAGTCAGCTTATACTCGAGTATATACGGTACATTAAATGACATTCTGTATAATGACTGATTAGATAACCAAGTAGCGTTGCACCAATACGAATACTGATACTAAGCATTTGCACAAATACTTGTACAAATGCTCCAATACTAGGATCGATACCTTCAGGGGCAAATTGTTCAAGTGTATGACTCCAGAAATCGCACCTGAACCGGGCTAAAAATAAATAAAAATCGTACCAGACTTTTTGGAAATTGCACTGCGCCTGGCCTGCACATATGTGAACTGGCTTTATAGAAAAGATTTTTGGTTCACATGTCATGCAAATCGAATGCGGTTCAAAACGCATCCAATTCGCATATATGTGAACCTGGGCTAAAAATGGGCATCGGGGATTTGCTATCGGCGAGTGCTTAAGTATCGGTACTCATACTCGGTCTTCCTTATCTTCCAGTGCACAAAGTACATAACGTGACCCCCATTTAAAATAAGTTGGAAAAATTTAGATTTTTATCCTGCCACACAGCATAGCCAGGATGACATTTTTTTTTTTGTCTAGTAGTTTTGTGGCTTCACACCATCACTTGCTTGCTCAAATGACAATGGAAGAACGCCTACACACCAATATCACAATGGACCAAGACAGGCAGAGATACATCATGTAGCAGAAGAACAAGTCTGTTTCTCATGCAAATGGCCCAATGGACTAAAGCGGCACATACATGGTTAAAAAGGTTCATTCCAATTTTCTCAATGAGAACTGGCAAGGGGTTTTCCAAATAGCTAACAAGGTGCGCCCCCTACAGCTGGAAGGTTGAAGGTTAATGGCCACTGGGGTGGCCCCAAATTGTCCTGATTGTTATGGTGCAGGATGAGGAGGTCTAAGGCCACCCTTAAGGCCCGTACACGCAATCAGAAAGTCGTACAAAAAAATACCGCTTTTAAAGCGATCATACGATAATCTGATCGTTATTACACAGCTTTCGCCAAAAATTATCCAAAGGGACAAACCCGAAAATGTTGCTTGTACGATACCAGAATGTATGATTTTCATTTATCAGCACAGTTTTTGTCTGAAAACACAATAAAATAGATCACTTCTGAATTTCTATTCTGTCATACAAGTACTGTATTTTTGTACTAGACATTTTTGATATGGAGAAGACTTGCATGCGCAAAAAAAAAAAAAAAAAAAAAAAGACTAAAGCTGGCCATACACTATACGAAGAATTGTTCAAACTCCAAAAAAATGAACACTCGGCCGTGAGAGCAGACAATCGTGCCATCATGTAATGACTGAATTTGGATTTATAAATCGTTCAATGGACATAAATTAATGTGTTTTTCGTTCATTTTGTCACATATGCCTAGTGCAAACAGTTCATTCTAGACTGGAAGGTTTTACCACCCCCCAATGACCAGGCCATTTTTTGTGTGATAAGGCACTGCGTTACTTTAACTGACATTGCGGGGTCATGCAATGCTGTACCCAAATAAAACTGATGTCCTTTTTTCCACCCACAAACAGAGCTTTCTTTTGGCAGTATTTGATCATCTTTGCAAAGACGTTTTTTTACTTTTTGCTATAAATTTTTTTTTTTTTGTGGAAATAAAAAAAAAAAAAAAGTTAAATTTTTTCATTATTTTATCAACATGTATTCTGCTACAGATTTTTGGTAAAAATAAAAAATAAAAAATCCCTGTAAGTGTATATTGACATTTGATACTTTTGGGGCGACCAGTGAAATTACAACAGTATTTAGTGCTAAAAATATTCACTGTTACTGTAATAATGACACTGGCAGGGAAGGGATTAACACCAGGGGCGATCAAAGTGTTAGGCGTGTCCCTAGGGGGTGTTTTCTAACTGTGTGGGGGATGGGATTGCTGGATGAACACAGAGACCTATGTTCCTAAATAAGAGGTACACAGTATTCCTGTGTTCATTACTGACAGAACAGCGGTCTGCCCTGTTCACATCAGCAGACCATCGTTCTGGGATCGCGGGTGCCCGGCAGATATCATGGCCGCCAGACCTGCTGATTGGCTCCCCCTGTGGCTCACGTGCGCCCCCACTAGCTGTCACGCGAAACAACGTACAGGGACATTGTTGTTTAGTGGGACAGAGCTGACCTGTCGTCATATAAGTATGGCGGCTGGTCGAAAAATGGTTAACCCCTTCAAATTATTGTTCATTCGGCAGAATTTTCCAAACTGTTCCTTTGATTTTTCAGCTCTGAAAAGTTAAAACCGATTTTCTATTTCTTCCCATTAACTGAGTGAAAAACGAACGAACGGACCAAATGATACATTTTCAAACTATTTTTTTTGCCTAGTGAATCCCCCAACATAAAGAGCGATTCTCCCAGCCCCCCCCCTCATCTGGAAATTCTGTACAATAAATAATCTGGTTTACAAAAAGGTCCAAACTACTATTGTGCAATACCACAAATCATTCACTTAAGTCACATAGCAAGTCGGGTCAACTGCCATTTGTCATCCAAACGCGCATGTCAGGAAGGTCAGGTGGCTTCTCAGAGAAGCCGAGAACCGATGGAAACATGGGCTGGGGTGCCGACATCGCTGGATTCCAGGACAGGTAAGTGTCCCAATATTTAAAGTCAGCAGCTAGTGTATGTAGCTCCTGACCTCATTTTTGTCGGGTGGGCTGGAGAACCACATTTAGGCTACCTACAGATATAAGATGGTTATTGTCCAATGTGGTGATCTGCTGAGAGACCAAACATGGGGCAGAACTCATTCCCTCTTCTACACATTTGATGTGAATGGAGGAATCACTCCCGCTGAGGTCGGAAAGACCCAATAGATTGACTTCTGTACACTCACACCCAGCCCGCTGAACTGACCAAATTTTAATCCAATATGGCAGCCTTTAGGCCGAACCTTCCAGTTACATTTATCTTTCCCTCTGAATTCACCATGAATGTGGTGCCAGGTGGAGGGCTGCTCTGCTGGTGGGCTGTTGGATTTTCTACACAAGCCTAACTGCTTTCCTAGGTCTAAATGCAGCCATAGTCAAGGTTTTGTTTTCTGCTGAAACAAATGTTTAAGATTACATTGGCATCCATCACCTCCTGAGGTACTAATAGGGATGTCTCCAGGCGAGTCATCCGTGAGGGAAACCATGACTGGTTTGCTGCAGATGGGAAAACTCTGCACTGACCCTTTCCTCCATCTGGTCCCATAAAGATGCAGGAAAAAAAACTGCATTTGAAGTGGTTCTAAAGCATGGGTGCTCAACCGTGGCCCTACAGATGTTGCAGAACTACAAGTCCCATGAGGCTTTGCAAGGCTTACAGTTACAAACATGACTCCCAAAGGCTGAGGCATGATGGGACTTTCAGTTCCGCAACACAATTGGAGGGCCGCAGGTTGAGTATCCATGTTCTAAATCTGTAAGGTTTTTCACCTTAGGCACCTTTCACACAGGCGGACCGTTCAGATCCACCTGTCCGTTTTTTTGGCGGATCTGAACGGTCCCCCCATGCATTCCTATGGGCATCGGATGGCAGCGGAGACATGTCCGCTGACATCCGACTTGATCCGATACGTCAAATCTGGACGGATGGAAACCCTATTTTCCATCCGTCCAGCGGATCGGATGAGAACGGACCGACGGTCTGTTCCCATCCGATTTGCCCCATAGAGATGCATAGGGAACTGACAGCTGTGTCTCTGCACACAGCGCGGAGACACAGCTGTCATCCTTCTGCTCAGCGGGGGATCGGCGGCTCGATCCCCCGCTGAGAAAAGCGGAGTCCGTTTGACGGACATAGTGTGTGAAAGGAGCCTTAATGCATTCTATGCAAGGTGGTGAAAAACCTTCTCTGCTGCAGCTGCCCCTAGACCCCCCCCCCTCCTCAATCTTACCCGAGCACGAACCAATCCAGTGATGTACATGAGCGCAGAAGCTCCTGCCACTCTCTCCCTCATTTAACAGATTGATAACGGTGGGAGCAACTGCGTTTAATCAAATGCGGTGACACAAGAGCAGAGGGCGGGGCCCAGTCCTGCTGTCTGTCAATGGATGCATCAGCTGGACTCGGGAGTGAGCACACATGGGTGCCCCCAGGGTAAGAGGCTTTCTGTGGGGGCATCCTATGAAGGGAAGCCTGGAGCGCCAGCAAGGAGCCCCAGAAGAAGATTGTGGCCCCTCTGTGCAAAACCAATACACAGAGCAGGCAAGTATAGGCAGGTTTGTTATTTTTACAAAAATAAAGAACTAAAGCTTAAAACCACTTTAATATCTCCAGTACAGAAGCAGTAATGGCCATGTTAGGCAGCCCGCTGATGAGCCCGTTTTCTTTTTTTTTTCCCCCGTTCAAACAGCGGGTTGTACAACTACAGTGCCCATACATGGACCAAAAGTCAACCGATCCTGCTAAACTGGCCAAATTTTGATCCATGTATGGCCAACTTTAGAGGTACCCCACTGGTAGGCATAGCAGTGGTTGGGAAAATACATACAGGCCAGGCATTAGAAGGCATATCTGCTCAATATGCAAAGCCTGGGTTCATACGATTGCGATGCAGGAACCAGCGCAGGTTCCCGTATCGCATCTCCCTCGCAGGCAGTTGACACTGCCCTCTGTGAACTGCTGTGGGTGTAAATACAAAGTTTATGACATCCCCAGATATGTTCGCAGAACTGAATTTGGGCATGAATCAGATTGCATAGGTGCAAAAAAAAAAAAGTGCATTTTTGTGCGAATACAATGCGAGTTCAGCCATACAAACTGTATGGCTGAATTTGCATCGCACAGACATCGCATGTGATCTGCACAGTAATGCGATGTGAATCACATGCGATGTCTGTGTTCTCAATAGTGTGAACCCAGGATAACAGCACATTTACAGATGAACTATCCTACCAACACCTAACAAATGTACCTCCATTTTCTCCATCAACCCATCCCCCACGGCTATTGCCTTTTGTTTCACTTGACCCTCCCTTCTAGATTGTAAGCTCTAACGAGCAGGGCCATCTAATTCCTCCTGTTTTGAACTGTATCGTCTTCCCTCCTGCGCAAACTGTTGGCGCTCTTTAAATCCTGTATAATAATAAATATGAAAATGACACAAGCAAAGTACAACACACAGCATTAAAATGTAATTTCTAAATACATGCAACGTGGATATTCTTAATTTGATCCGGTATCAGCCACCTGCAGTCCCTGAACTCAGCTCTGGAGTATGAGAGGAAGTAGAAGCACAAGGAGCAAGTAGTTCATATGCTGACGAGAAGCACGCTGATAGACGGAAACAGCAGAGTGACATCAACCATTCACTGTGCTGCTTCTCCTTTCACTGCCCCGTCACAACCTGGGTGCGGGTCCAGGATAATGTGGGCTCAGAGGAAGTGGGTTGAATAATGCTTAGCATCAGACTGAGGAGGTCTATTGACAGAATAAAAGTAGAGCAGGAGGAAGTCCATGGACTGAAGGCGATTATATTGCAGCAAACGCTATTTTCGGGTGTTTTTATTGAGCTTTAACAGCTACTAATCAAAAGGTCACCCAAAATGTTCTGTGTCGACATATAGAAGTGATTTTACATTGAGGCCCCTTTCACACAGGCGGACCGTTCAGATCCGCCTGTCAGTTTTTCAGGAGGATCTGAACGGATGCCCCATGCATCTCTATGGGTCAGCGGATGTCAGTGGAGACATGTCTGCTGACACCCGCTGCCAAATCAAATCCGGACGGATGGAAACCCTATTTTCCATCCGTCAGGGGATCAGATCGGATGAGAACGGACAGGCGGTCTGTTCTCATCCGATTCCCCCATAGAAGACAGCGGGGACCTGACAGCTCCGTCTCTGAACACAGAGCGGAGACAGAGCTGCCATCCGCCTGCTCAGCGGATCGATCGCCCGCTGAGATAAACTGAGTCCGCCGACAGAGTGGACAGTGTGAAAGGGGCCTAAAAGCTGAATATAAGCAATTCAGATTTATTCGATACATGTCCAACATTGCCACTAAGGCTCGATTCACACCTATGCAGTTTGCCTCTGATAGTTTCTGCAGTGCTTTTTTGCACACGCGACTCACTGACCCTTTCCGAAAACGCAGTGGCTGGAAAAAAATAAATAAAAAAAAAGGATAGATGTGAATGTGTCCAATAGGAAACAATGTTACATGAACTGTAGTTCACCAAAAAAAACACATAAGTGTGAACCAGGCCTAATGGAGAGCCCCGTCCTGTGAACTGGGAGGAACGGGTCCAACTCTTCGGTCAGCTGTGCATCAATTCCCATAATCAGACTCTCGCTTATCTGTCCAACTGGGAAAGGTCAGGAGGTTTTAGCACATCAATTCCCAACGTAAACTCAAGAGATCTGTGGAATGCAAATACAATTCATCACCATTTTTATAAGTGATGTATTAAATACAATAACTTTACCCAGTCACTGCGGCTGGAAACACCAGAGGTAGCCTGGCCTAATCCATCTGGAAGGCTTCATTTGTGAACACACACTTCTTTCTCATAAAAAAGAGAAAAGAGCCACCAATTTATATACAACAGGACAAGTTTACTCAGCATGTGAAAACTTTTCATGGCAGTGTGTGACAATGGGACAAAGACTTGCAAACCACAAGCCAGCGCGGTAATGAGGGTCATGCACTGAAAGGTTTGGCAGGAGCAGTGAGCTTGTGGTTCTCCGGTTAGGCTACAGCTCCCGGCATGCTTTGCGAACACATACAATGGGAGTTGTAGCTTTACATGAGTGGGAACCTGCCTTACACAGTGCGACCAGTGATACAAGAGACTGCCGGACTACAAGTCTCAGCATGGCATAGGGTCATTTGCAATAGCCAAATTCTAGTTTCGTTTCAGAGCTGCCAATAGACTGAATCCTGGAATCCAGATAGAGATTGGAAAATATTTGCAGCACTTGAACAGAATAAAATAAATAAATAGAAAAAGACGTTTAATCAATCCACTGCGATCCATTGGGACTTTATTATAACTAGAGGGTGAATTTTTCTACAAAAAAAAAAAAAAGTCTTAAAAAAAATTTTTCAAATCTACAGCGACAGCTGTGGGAAGACTTCAATACCAAAATCCCCTGCAAGGCTTGGTTCACACCGATGCATTTTGTTGTGCTTTCTGCAGAGTTCATTTAACATGGTTTCCTATGGGACACGCTATCTATACTTCTTTCAGCCACCGCATTTTTGGAAAGGGTCAAGGACTTTTTAAATGCCAAAGGGTGCTTTTTTTGGTTCTTTAGCCCTCAATGGGGGAAGCTGCAGAAATGCACATAGGGCGTTTTTGCTGAGATTTTGCCGTGATTTGAGTTTTTGAATCTGTGCAGCAACAAATTGTCAAAAAAAAAAAATGCAAAACGCGTGTGCAAAAAGCACTGCAGAAACCTATCAAAAGCAAACTGCATAGGTGAGAACCAAATCTAGCGTTAGGGTCTCACTAATGCCATGCGGGAAATGCCATGATCCGTGTGCATTTTCTGCAACGCATTTCAATTGCATTGCCCTTGCGATCCACAGCAGGTGTCACTGCAATCTTAAGGAAACCCCAAACGCATGTGCGTTTGCTGGCACTGGACCGCAAGGTGCAAAACGACAGAATTGCTGCATGCACGTCTAGTGCAATGAGAGCTATTCAAAATGAATGGGCTCAAATCGCACCACACTAAATCTCATGTGACTTCAATAGGAATGCGTTGCAGTTCATAGTGTGAACTGAGCCTAAAGCTCATGCATTCTACCATCTTACAATCAGATTCTAAGGTAGCTGATGGATTTCTCCCCCAACCCCCCCCCCCCTTACTTTCCTTCAAACACTGGGTCTAACACAAAAAAAAAAAAAAAAAAAAAAAAAAAAAAAAAAAAAAAGCAGATTCTATTTTTTTCATCTACACATTTGCGGTGGATAGGGGAAATCTTCTGCCTGTGGCATTGTATTCTGGCAGCAGGGATGCTTCCCTACCATCAGAATACACTGATCAGTGCTGCCGGCTATAGGAGAAACCCAACAGGCTGGTTGTGCAGAAGTTAATAGATCAACTCCTGTACAGCAAGGTTGTATGTATGACCAGCTTTAGTAAACTTTTTAATCCAATATATCAGGTTCACACCAGATGCAGTCCAGTGCATTTTTCATCTGCATCAAAAAGGCATGCATAGTGCTTTCCATGTATTCCAATGGCTCCTAGTTTATTCCAGTGCAGCAAGTCACGGTGCAGTCAAAAATGCAGCATGTTCTACTTTTGTTTTTTCTGTATGGAACACAGCAAAAACACATCAAAACGCAAATGTGCTAAAAACGAGACAAATGAAAAAAAAAATTAAACGCAAAAGAACACAACAGAACGCATTAAAAGGCACATGTAGATCACAGAGTATGTGGTGTGCACTGGCCCAAAGTTTTGTGCCACTTCAGTTAAATCAACTCATGAATAGTTAATGACCGCCAGGAAACACTCCACTAGCCAAGTCAGATAGACCACTCAATGGTTTTATCTAGGCCACTACATTCAGATTCAGGGAGCCTCTACATAGGACTATAGAGCATCCACCATGACCCACACTGATCGGTGCAATATGCTTTGCTCTGGATATTTTCTGACTTTTGACTGCAAACATCTGCAGTTTTACCAAACTCATTATGCATGTTTATTGGCCAAGCTCAGGAGACTAATATTAAAAAAGGTATGGTATGAGTAGCAGCAGAGTGTGTTGTACCTCTTGGCATGGGTCATGTTGGAAAACCTCTTCTAACAAGCCATGTAACGTTCCTCCACTAGAGAAAATCAGCAAAACGTCAGTAGGCTAAGATGAGAATACCCGAGTTGCAAACTTGTCGGCACGGGACTTGGCATACACCGGACACCAGAGTGCCAGAAACGAGAAGTCATCATTATCCCAGTCGGCCTGGTTCCCTGCAACTACATCTGGATGAGAAACAGCCGTGGCTTGCAGAACATTCCTCCAGATTTCAAAGTTTACATGTTTTTTGGAAAACTGACTGGGGCATGCCATTGAACAGAACGCAAAGACCTGGCCTCCAGCAGGCATCCTCTCTATCAAACAGGAAAAAAAAAAAAACGAAGATTCGGCCCTAATGGAGTGATTGTGGGAAGATAGAAGCTCTGTCTGATAAGATTTCAGCAAAGGAATCAAAGAGAAAGCCTTTGGCTATTTGATAAGAGTTTCCCCCAGAAAGGTCAGACCAAGTCTCAATGACTAAAGGCACTTCCAGTGCTTAAAAACGTTCAGTTCTGGATACAGGGAGGGAGGGTTACACCCCGTGGGGTTTTTAATCTTTGTATATGCCCCCTGCTGGGGAGATTTACTCTTGCTACTTGTCCTGGCAATCAGTTTCAGGTACATGACATGAGATAGGAAATAAAATGTTTGCGTTCTTACAGGAAAGGGAGGGGGGGGGGGGTCTAATTTTTCAATGACATACTGTCTAAAGCCTGGTACACATGGGCCGAATATGGTCGGCCCGTGGGTATGGCAGCCGGCTTCTGTCGGATGTGCATGCTGGAAAACCAGCAGCCAACTGTCTCCCAATCAGCGATCTGGGCCAATGGCTGAGAGCGCTGTGTGGAGTGTTCTGGCAGGGCATCCCCCTGTCAGAACAACAGCTCACCAGGGGAGATAGCTGTATGAACACCGGATTGGTAATACAGCTGCTCCGACCGGAGCGGTTCGTTATTTTTTAGGGTTGAACGAAAACGAATGGTGCGTATTAGGCTTTAAGTCGGCCATAGATCGAGCGATTTTGCAGGGAAGAATCCCTTCTGTGGAGCCATTGTGTTCTCCTGTAGGGGTGAGGGCAGGGGAATCCGTCCCCGTCAGGAGAACACAGTGATTACTGCTAGCAGCTATAGCAGCCACTACCAATAATCACATGTATCCAAGTTGATCGATGAATCAACTTGGGGACATTCACCCTGCCCATACATGGCTCAAAATTAGACTGTCTATGGCCGGTTTAAGGCTCACCATACAGGTTACATTCTGAGGATTGTACAATCTTTTCCATCTACCAACAACTATGTACTACAAGGACCTGTCTGACTTACGCACATTTGGTTGGATAAGCTAGGTTCTCATTTTACATAGTTTTGGTAAATCTAAAAGTTGATTGTATGGTCAGAATGTAACCTTAAAAGGGGTTTCCCCTCATTTTGGAGAGTTTCCTTCTTGTGCATGCATTACCTGGCACAAGGCCTTCTAATCTATGGAGACAGACCTATCCAACGGTATGACAGTCCTGGAAGTATGTTCCCTGACATTTCAGTAGAACTGCCCTTCATAGGATCACTCCAATTCCACGGTGTGCCTTGGGTTAAATAAACCTAACCCTTGAATTCTGCATACCAGAGCAGTGTCCATCAATCTTAGCCTACAAACCATCAGGCAGCCAAAAAAAATAAAAATATGACTAAGAAGCAAGCCAACATATAACGATACACATGATATGATGCAAAGAGTGATTGAAGATCTACAAAACGTGGGAAAGGAGACATGAAGGATGGCCATAGGAATCCTATCTTTATTTTATTCCTCCACTAGCAAAACTGTGCAGAAACAAAAATGAAAGTTCAATGTCTGGGTGGTGCAGGCAACAGTATTTCATTCAGACACACCAACGAATGAGGCCATGCACTAGTTTACAGCAACCAATTTTTTTCTATTTAAACTTATGCCAAGTGGTCTGAAGGCTAGTCTTTTTGAGTTGTGAGTGCTTTATATTTTCCACAGCCAACCCTTATGACTCCATGAATTATTTGATCTGCAGCCTCAAGGTATACCTATGATATCAGCTTGCTACAACAATCATGTCAATGAAGAGACTGGACCAACTTCATCTGAAATCGGTCAATTTTATTCAAAATGTAAAATTCCTAGTTTATTAAGTTGTTCTCTGTCAAATGATCCCTTACACATAAAAGATTGTAAGTTTTGTGGAAGAATGTCAGCTCCAAAGACCAGGACAGTATATCGAACAAGCTCTGCTTGGGTTGCAGGCTATAGAACAGCCCGTCATTCTCAACTTGGAGATCCTAAGGTTCATCCAGAGGTTGGTTGGGGCTCCTTGACCTGTGGCTGATTCCGCTTCCATCCAGTGGCACTTTTCCACTGCATGGAACCGAACGGTTCAGCTCGCTTTTCCACTGCTGGTACCGCATGGTACGGTGTAGGAACGGTTCGGTACAGTGGCACGGTGGCGCTTTTCCACTGCATAGAACCGAACGGTACGGCTCTCAAAAACAGTACCATCTCGATTGTGGTTCCAAGAGGTACCATATCCCACAATCCTTTGCATGTAGTCACTACTAGCCACTGATTAGTCAGAGAATCGTTGTTATCCCACCCACTTAACTTTAGTACTACTTTAGTGGAAAAGCAAACCATACCGTACCGTACTGAACCGTTCCAACACCGTACCATGCGGTACCAGCAGTGGAAAAGCAAACCGGGCTAAGCAGGGCCGAGTAGAGCCGAGCCGGTACTTGCAGTGGAAAAAGTGCCATAATAGGCCTCCAAATCCACTGGGCCAACAGCCTGGTGCAAAACCAGCAGAATGACCCAATTATCTTTTTGCTGTCTGTAAAGGAGGCATTCTTCCTACTGACCACCAATCTAGGAGGTATTTACCTCACTGACCCACAAATAATTGGGTTTAATACATGTTCCGAGGCCTAAAATTTAATTTAGGGTTCCCTATAGGGTAAAGGTTGAGAAAGGCTGCAATAGGAGGTGAGCCTGTCTAGTCAAGGCCCTATGTAACTATAGTGTCTAAATATAGCCAATAAAGTTATTAAGAGTATTATTATACATATGGATACTTAACATTTGGGAAAAATAAATAAATCCAACCCCACAAAACACACACATGCCTCCACATTTTTAATGACATTAAGGAAAATCCAGTATATTCACACAGCAGCTGGATTGCACAATGTCAAAATGCAAACCCCACCACAATTTTACTGCTTTTTATAATTTAATTTTAATTTAATAGTTTTCCAAGCCTGCATCCAAGACAGCTCTCAGCTAAAAACTCCATTTTCTAAAAGGCCTGGTTACGCAACACCAATGTGTCATCCCACAACAATAAAACTCCAATAATAATTACACCAAATGGTGTCTTTAGCCTACAAAATAACACCACCAGTTTGTTAGACAGGATCATACACAAGGTAATTCTCTGGTTTTCATGTACCCGGAGAAGAAATCTGAAAATAAAATACAAGGCAGGGGGGAAACACCCTTGTCATATGTGTAGGCCTCTAAAGTCTCTCGGCAGCCTGAGAGACCTAAGCAATTGGATTAGCGGCACATACCACTATTAATTATAGGCCTAAGTAAATTCAATTACCCAAACCAAACACAAACATAATGCGGACACTAAAGTGATGTAATGTAGTTAGAATGAAGGAATAAATGGACAGAATCAGCTGCTTCCTCAAATGCAATGAATATACAGCGTGCGATGGCAGCATGCACACCGCTGGTAACCTAGCAACTTCAAACTAGGGGTCGACCAATATCATTTTTTCACGGCAGATACCGATTTTCTGGTCACCCTTCAGGCTGATATTAGGTGCCGATATTCTGCACATTTAAATCTTTTTTTTTTTTTTTTTTTTTTTTAACTGTCCTTCAAAATTTTTATTTTTATTTTTTAATCACCTTTGTGTCACAAGGAATGTAACCATCCCTTGTGATAGTAATAGACAATGACAGGTACTCTTTATGGAGGGATCTGCAGTCCCCTCCTCTGCACTTAAAAGCATTCAAAACACCAAGTTTGGCTGTTTTAAATGTGGAATAAATTTGGCGCCTTTAAGGCTCCAGTACCCTGAAGTGATGTCATGCTTCCAGGTTTTTACATCGGAGACCTGATCAGAGCCGAACGCGGCTTTGTTGGGTAATGCCTCTATAGCTGCAGGCATCACTCCGGTAAAACCACTTGAAGAAATATTGGTTGTATCGGCTCGTTTGTGATCAATACTAAAAAAAAAAAAAAAAGTGAATATCGGCCTCCGGTTACCGACCCCACCAATAAAATCGGTCAATCCCCACTTCTAACCAGTGCCTTCAAATTTACACTGTATTTTGAATACTAACTAACCAAAGGCAACAAGAGAAGTCCGCTATCCAATTCTTGATTTGAGCATGGTATAGGAACACCAAACACTGAGTCAGTGCAGGCCCAGCATCAACAATAGCCGGCCCAGCGTCAACAATAGCCGCTACAAGGCACAGAAAAGCATTGTGTCAGGTCTATAGTGCACCTAAATTCACACATCTGCTACTACAATCGAACCCTTTCATCAGCTGTGTATGGTCACCTATGACAACAGATCAGAAATCAGCCTTCAGCTTCAGACCAGGGACAAAAACTGGCCCCTTCCATAAAGACTGGGCCAACCAACCTGAGTTACGGCCCTTTCCCACTGCTCTGTAGCAAAATCTCAGTAAAAAAAAAGGCATGAGGTTTTTCCTGCAATTTTGCGGTGTTTCACATGCGTTTTCAGTTTGCCTGCACCTGGGAAAAAATGGACATGCGACTCAAAACGAGCTGCGTTTTTGTGCGGTTTTCAAAACTGCACCAAAGATACAACGCACCCATAGTGCATACAACGCACCCATAGTGCAAAGGTGTGAAGAGTCCCATAGTATTTAAAAAGGGAAACATTTTTCCGGAAAAGGTAGAAACCATTAAGTACTGTCAGTGATACTGCTGGGAACTATGAAGGGGACACACCCGAAAGCTTGTACAAAAAAAAAAAAAAAAAAAAACACGTACAGTACTCAATTGTTTCTGTCATATGTGCACTAAATACGGCTACAATCACCTCATACAAGGTAAAAATGCAGGGAGGAAAACAAAAAAAAGGATACGGGCCCTTAGGCCTCAAGCCCACTGGATGTTTGCACGCTCCCCTATTTTCTCCTAGCAGTAGCTTTTGCCAGAAGAAAAAAAAAATGCCAAGCACTTGTAAACACATGTAGGCATAAAATCATTTAATTGGCTAGAAAAATAACTTATTCTGTCCACTGAAATTAATTAACGCTCAAGCACCAAATGTGTTTAGCATTAACATGTGTTAAGACCCATCAAGCATTTTTTCTGCCAAAATGCCGCTGCTCCTGGGCGCGCTGGCAGTGGATATTATCTGCCTCTAAATGCATGGGCACATAGACTAGCATGCAGGGAGTGAAGGCAGGAAAAAAAAAAACAAAAAAAAAAAAAAACACAACACATCCTTTAAGGCTCAGTTCACACTGCTGCGACACCAAAGTCGTGCGACTTGTGATTTCACATTGAGGCAACACAGTAGCCAAGTGGTTTGCACTTCTGCCTAGCACTAGGGTTGTTGGTTCGAAGCCCAACCATGGCACTACCGGCCTGGAGTCTGTATGCTCTCCCTGTGCGGGTTTCCTCTGGGAATATCGGTTTCCTCCCACACTCCAAATACATGCTGGTAGGTTAATTGGTTCCTGTCTAAAATTGGCCTATGTATGAACACGAGTAGAGGCCTTAGAGATTGTAAGCTCCTTGAGGGCAGGGACTGACGTGGATATATATGTGTGTAAAGCACTGAGTTATTTGACGGTGCTATACAAGTATCTGAAATAAACAAATTGTAGGTCTATAGCACTCAAGTTGCAGAAAAGTGGTGCAGGAACTTTTTTTTTTATCATTGCGACTCAAGTCACATTGATTAGGTTGGCATCCATTGAACTGAATGTGTTTTGACTGGTCATGCGACTGTTCGCATAACTTTCAGCAGTTGCAGCCACTTTAATAACATCCAGTGTTGTATGAGGCCTTGGGCTTAGATTCTGTAACCTCAAGTTTTACTCTTTAGGCTGGCCATACATGTTCAATTTTCCTTTTTAGATTTGCCTAAGGTCCCTTTCACAGGCGGACCGGTCAGATCAGTCTGTCAGTTTTTTGGCGGATCTGAACGGTCACCCCATGCATCTCTATGGGACATCGGATGTCAGCGGAGACATGTCCGCTGACATCCGATCCGTTATATCTGGAGGGATGGAAACCCTATTTTCCATCGGTCCAACGGACCGGATGAGAATGGACAGATGGTCCATTCCCATCCGATTCCCCCATAGAGATGCATGGGGACCTGACAGCTGTGTCTCTGCAGAGACACAGTTGTCATCCTCCTGCTCAGCGGGGGATTGGTGGATCGATCCCCCGCTGAAAAAAAAAAAAAAAAAAAAAAAACGGACTCCATCTGACGGACTCCAAGTGTGAAAGGGCCCTTAAACTATGTAGTACAAGGGCCTGCCTACAATTGAAACTGGTTTAGTTTAGGAAAATTGTACAAGGAAACTGAACATGTATGGCTGGCCTTAAACACTTCATCTACATGGCTTAACCTGAACCACCTTGGCAAACCTTCTATTAAGTAGATGTATAATGGAGCATATACAGGCAAACAAGGAAATTAAAAATAAATAAATAAGATCCATAAATGTCCCATAGGTAGCCAGCATAAGGAAAGCCTATTCCCAATTCCTAGGTGTACGCCATTGTCCATTGAACTATGCTGTTAAAAAACAAGGAGTCACATGACCAACCAGAATTCTTGCTCATCATCATGCTTAGGCACATTTACATGAATTGACCACAATCCAAAATGCTGCTGTTTCATAAACTGAAATCAAAATGCAGACCATGTATGTTACAATGATCGAGCGCCCCCTATTGGTGAAAAATAGCGAAGATAAGTTCTTCATAACAGATAACCTTTGAAACAAATGAAAAACTATTATGGGAGCATAAATGAGTCCACTGTAAAGAAAGTTTCAAACAAAAACCGCCAACGTCAGCACAAGGCAACGTTGTGTTGTGTCCTGCCTCTTGCTAGATAAGGAAACCATAGTGCTTCATAAATCTATAACTCAGACATTATTACAAGTGTGTTCAGGATCAAACACCTGAGTTTATTTCCTCAGGTTAGTAGGCAAACATCCGAAGCAGCCCGTCCTTCAAAGCAAGACTGGGAAAGTGAAGTCAAATGGCACAACAATGGAGGCACTACATGCATTGGCAGTACTTCAAATACCGCAGATTTTTATAAAACCTTTTATCCCTTTGATGGTATATTTGATAACAGTTTTATCTCACTGCAAGCAAAAGCTGGCTCTCTCCACCAACAGAGGCTACTTGTGTGAACCACGGGATTGTGCCAGTAGCGCTTTAAATAACGAAAACTAGAAATTAAATTATTACTGGGACTGCAGCATAGGAAAGTAGGCTGATAGGAGAAGTAGTCCCAACACAAGGAAAAAGAGGAAAAAAAAAGTCTTCTGCATTCTTTTTATGAGTGTTATACGATCCACTTATAAATCAGACTGCCGAACACAAACTTCCAGGGAAACTGACAATATAGCAAGCCCAGCGTTGGAGATTGGCTCCATACTGGTCTGTGCTACAACAAGGGTGGCCTCATTACTTAAATAACTGCGGTCCCATTGGGCAACAACAAGGTTGAAAGCTTGAGACTGGAAACCACCACAACACAAAAGAGAACTGGCCTTTGAGCCAATTAAACTCCCTCAAGGTTAAGCATTGGATGCCCACACACAAGCAGGCACCATATCCAGTTAATTTGACGACGGGTGGGGGGTAACGCATTAGAAAACAATGCAATTAGATCTAAAAAAGTTCAAAACTCAACTGTTGGAACGACTTACTCGTCCGTTTAATGATGTTTGAGTATGGGAGATGAAACTATTAAAAATCTACTTTAAAAGGCAGTTAAGATGCCAAGATAGAGACTCGGCTGGCCCATATCAACTCAACGGTGGGCCAACGGCCAAAAGGGGAAATAAGGGTAAAAATGTATTCAATTAAAATATATTAAGGCTCAAAATTTGTTTTGAGTACACAACAATTGCAGTGTTTGCACGTCAGCCAAAACATATTCAAAGAACATGACAAGTAGTATTATTAAGTCAAGTGCAAACACATGTGATACTCAGCAGTGATCCACCTGAATAATCTCAGTGTAAACTTTTCCCAAGCTTAGACAAACCTCAAATACAAAACGATCTGTATACCAATTCTTGAGAAGTACTTCAAAGTACTAGTGAGGCCATCATAGTTGCCAACTTTATCTCTTCAATAGGACAGTCTGATTTTTAATATTTAAAAAAAAATGATAAACTGTGCCAAAAAGTCCTTCAGTGCCGGGTCACACTTGTGCGATGCGGGCTGCGAATATGCAGCCTGTTCCCGCATTGCAAACGCACATCTGGCAGTTCACACTGCCATATGCGATACACTGGGGGTGTCAAAAGTGCGATGTGACAGTTGCACAGGAACGGATCGCACAAGTGTGAACCGCTGTGCGATCCGATCCTGATGCGGCTGAAAAAAAATGCCTCATGTGCGACTTGTGCGGGTGCAGTGCGAATTTAGCCATACAAAGTGTATGGCTGAATTCGCACCGCACATCCAATCGCATGTAATGAAGGAGCAGTGCGCTCCAAATTACATGCGATCGCCGCACACGCTATAGTGTGAACCGGCACTACAGTCAACTGTCTATTATTGGAGGTTTGGACAAAATAAACATAAAAAAAAAAAAAAAAACAATATTATAATTTATATATTTTTTACAATACGTTAAAATTGCCTATTCGGTTATAGAATATGCCCAATGGTGTGAACACACGATTAGAATATCGCCCGATCATTCGACCAACGACTTTTGAAAAAGTTATTTGTCGGTCGAAAACGTTGCCAACATACACGGTCCGAATATCGCCCGACCGTTGCCCGCCGACCATCGAAACAGTGTTGGTGCGTGATGAGGTTATACAGATTTAAACTGAACGACCTCAACACCAACGTATGGAATATCGTTCTTTCGCAAACGAGACAGAATTTTTGTTAAATGGTATTTTTTGTTCTCAATATCGCTCATTGATGGCTGGACATTAACTTAGAGTAGAATATCGGCCGATTGCAAATTTTCAGCCGATTTTCTTATCGTATATTCCAGCCATTAGCATTGTACTTGAGGAGTTTAATCAGATCTAGCAGTGTCCCAGATCTAGCAGTGTCCCTGGAAATGAAGGCTTGCCCAGCCAATGTAGGCTGGAGGTCCAATGGATCCCTATGCAAGCAATTCATTTCTCCGACAAAGGCAGACAGGATTCTGGAATTGCTGCTTCACAGGGTAGGAAATGTCTCCGTAACAAAAAAAACAGCAATGATTAATCCAAGTGGCACTCCTTGATTTAGTGGAACTTGCTCACCCACCCTGCAACACCTGGCTGGGAGCGAAGGACACAGCTGGAGGGGAAGGGCAGGGCAACCGCTGGAACAGGGAGGGCGCTCGCAGATACGGTAGGTATTAGGATACAGTATTAAAAAAAAAAACCTTGTTCCTCCTGGACTCGTTCCAGGCCTGCCTCCGAAAGCATGCAAAAAAAAAAAAGAAATGGATAGCTTACCCAAGCAATAACAGTCTCCCCTGGGTTACTGAAGGCCAATTACCACCCAGGCTGGCTTCAGCTTAACAATTTAAACCACATGGAAGCCCACTTGTTCTTCACAGAAGGAAGCAGTGCAAATGAGCCATTGCAGATTTCATGTTGGCTACAGCTGTCAATCATCACGGCCCCCAGCCTAGGCAAAAGTGCCGTGCTAACAGGCAAGTGCATCTAACAAGGGTTATTCAGCTGCCAGGGTTAGGCGCTCAGCCCGTCATCCTATGAACCCGAGTTATTATAGCCGGGATCCTTCCTGGAACTGCAGGTAAGCAAATATAAACCATAGGAGGGAAGGGAGGGGGGGTCTGGACAACACGGCTCAGCCGGACGTCGCTGGAGAGGTTTAAAGGAGATTAATCTACTTCTGGCTTGTCACTTCTACTTGGCCACCAAACAACGAACTCCTGACCTTCTAATACATTGACAATAATAATGCATTTCACACCAGCATTCCTATATAGCGCACCTTTGCATCAACGCATGGTGACATAAGACACACATGCAGCACATTCTATGTGGCCAGGCACTCCTCCCCATCTCCTGGAGATCAGCCTACTACCCCACCACTGGTGAAGATCCCCGCTAGACTGGCAACCATTAACCCTTCACAGCAGCACTGACAGCTGATGCCTTCCCTACCTAAAGGAAGTCTGTGCCGAGACCAATACAGAAGCTGGAAAATGCTGGCTGCTTGGCTTTCAAGACTCCAACAGCTTCATAGTTGCTGCTTCAGCCAATCAAGCAACAGCAATTACATTTGATCAGCACAGGGTTCCTTTTAAACCTTATAACCCCCCCCCCCCCCCACACCCTTTGCCACCAAAAAGGATCTGCAACACTTCTGACCCTGTGTGTGCCATGGCATCCTTAGTGGTGCCTACATGGAGAAAAGTCCAACCTGGGATCCTGGAGGTTGCAGACCCATTTTGATGGCAAAATAAAGTATTCATAATGACTAGAAAAGCATAAAAGACTCAGAGTGGAGGATATAAAAAGAGAAAGTTTCAGCAAAGATCCCATGTGACTCACCGGCCAGGCAAAGCTGAAGGGCAGCACAATCCTGTTCTTGTCGCTGTTCCGGCTGTACTTCAGGCTGAAGGAATTGCCTCCTAGGACAGGGGTAGATCCAGAGCCGAAGCTGCACGCCCCTCCGGCCGATACCCTGGACTGGTACTCCTTTAGGCAAACTTTAAAGTAAGTGTCACATTCATCCCTGGTGCACTTTCTGTCCACGGTGTTCCGGCTGCCGTCGCAGCAATTCCCATTCAGCAATTCTCCATTGGGGTTCTGCATAGATAAGATTTCCAACTCGAACTGGCCCGACGCTACAGACACCTGTTATAGGGAGCAGAGAACACACCTATGAGCACCATGGCAAGCACTGCAAGAATTCCAACACTAGTGCCTGATATAGGGGCCCCTGACATCCCCATAGGGCCACACTGAACATACTATCCATCTACTATTACAGAGACTGCAGACATACAAGAGATGGTCAGAGACTATGGACACAATATACGAGTTAGTGGTACTACAGGAGATAATCAGACTATGGATATGCTGCAGGAGTTATTAGAGACTGCAGACAATCAAGACATGCCACATTGGATAGTCAGAGACTGCAGAAACACTAACTTGGTGGGAGACTATGAACATGCTATACAAGTTACAGCGGGCTACAGGAGAGGCTCAGCAGAGACTGCAGCCAGGCTACAGGAGAGGCTCAGAGACTGCAGACAATCAAGACATGCCACATTGGATAGTCAGACTGCAGAAACACTATGTTGGTGGGAGACTATGAACATGCTATACAAGTTACGGCAGGCTACAGGAGAGGCTCAGCAGAGACTGCATGCAGGCTACAGGAGAGGCTCAGCAGAGACTGCATGCAGGCTACAGGAGAGGCTCAGCAGAGACTGCATGCATAGTACAGGAGAGGCTCAGCAGAGACTGCAGGCATAGTACAGGAGAGGCACAGCAGAGACTGCAGGCATAGTACAGGAGAGGCTCAGCAGAGACTGCAGGCATAGTACAGGAGAGGCTCAGCAGAGACTGCAGGCATAGTACAGGAGAGGCTCAGCAGAGACTGCAGGCATAGTACAGGAGAGGCTCAGCAGAGACTGCAGGCATAGTACAGGAGAGGCTCAGCAGAGACTGCAGGCATAGTACAGGAGAGGCTCAGCAGAGACTGCAGGCATAGTACAGGAGAGGCTCAGCAGAGACTGCAGGCATAGTACAGGAGAGGCTCAGCAGAGACTGCAGGCATAGTACAGGAGAGGCTCAGCAGAGACTGCAGAAACACTAAGTTGGTGGGAGACTATGAACATGCTATACAAGTTACGGCAGGCTACAGGAGAGGCTCAGCAGAGACTGCACGCAGGCATAGTACAGGAGAGGCTCAGCAGAGACTGCACGCAGGCTCCAGGAGAAGCTTAGAGACTGCAGGCATAGTACAGGAATTGTTGGAAACCTAAGAACATGATATATGAATTATTGGAGACTGCAGATATCGCACAGAAGATGATCAGATGCAGCACACATACTAAAGAAGTTTTTGGGAGCCTAAGAACATAAAATATTATAAATATTGGAGACTGCAGGCAGGCTACAGGAGAGGGTCAGAGACTGCAGGCCAGGCATACTGAAGAAGTTACAAGACCATAACCATAATAAGTTATTGGAGTCTGCAGGCACACTACAGGAGATAATCAGAGACTATGGACATGCTGGAGGAATTATTGGAGACTGATGGCATGCAACAGGGGATAGTAGGAGACTGCAGACATACTAAAGAAGTTTCTGGGAGACTATGGGCAGGATACAGGATACAATCAGACTGCATACATGGTACAGGAGTGGTTAGGAGCCTAAGATCATGATATATGAATTATTGGAGACTTCAGGCACGCTACAGGAGACGGTCAGAGACCGGGATCACCCTTCAGGAGAAGGCTGAATTCACAAAGCTTTCCACATGCATATGGAGGTTTATTTTAGTCTACATGACTGTAAATGTGAAATCTGATTGGACTCATCTAATAGAAAAAAAAGTGAGACAAGTCTCCATATAGGAATGGTTTATCCTTGTGATGGGCGAGGAATACAGGAGAGTGTTAGAGAGGATATTGTAGAGGAGTATATATAGGGATATTGTAGGAGTATATATATATATATATATAGTGATATTGTAGGAGAGATCCATGATAAATGACAGATGAGAGGAAGGAGATCACAGATAAAGGACAGACATGTCACCATGTCAGGGTGTGGAAGAGATAAAGTAATAAATGTTTTCCTATCTGAGGGCCACACAGTGTGCAGGGACCCCCAACACCAGGGGGTGCAGCCAAAGCAGATCCATGGAAGAAGCATGCTCCCAGTGTGACAGCCTGCAGAGGTGATGCATGGTGGGGATCCTCTAGGAGGATGATGAGGAGTAGTAGATAGAAATGCCCGTATGTACTCCCGGTAGGTTCACACACACACACACACCTACCTTCACCCGCAGGCACAGCAAGACAAGGAGAAGCCTGAAGGCTGACCAGCCGGCGGACGGGGTTCTCCTCCGTAAGAGCATTGCCGTCCGTTCTTGTAGTCCCGGAGCCGCTGAGACGCCGATGATGGGAGAGCTGCGCTGTGCTCCTCCAGCATGCACGGTGCCCGCTCCTCCTCCTCCTCCTCCTCTTCTTTTATCCCCCTCTCCTCTCTTCTCCTCTATTATTGATCCTCAGCCTTTTCTTCTCTTTCCTGCAAATCAGCTGCAGCCCGTCCGATGAGACGAACAATGAGAGGCAGAGCGGAGAGCCCTCTGCGAGCACACTGACTCATTGCTTCATCTATCCACAGCGAGAGGGAGGAGCCGGGGGCGGGGAAACACTTCATATTCATGAGCCGGGGAGGGGATGATGGACCGCTGACCCCGCCCGCCTCCTCCCTTCCTCCTCCTGGATTGGAGGAGGGGAGGACAGGTAGGAAGTGAGGATTAGCTGGCAGCAGATGAGCCAGGTGCCAGTCACAACACGACGGGGAAATCACAGATCCTGGGGGCGGGGAGAGGACAGCACAGCATGTCCTATACATGGGGATCAACTCATCTACTGCACTAACCACCCCCAATGTCCTATACATGGGGATCAACTCATCTTCTAACATCTGTATTCTTACCACCCCCCCCAGCCCCCCCCATGTCCTATACATGGGGATCAACTCATCTTCTAACATCTGTATTCTTACCACCCCCCCCAGCCCCCCCCATGTCCTATACATGGGGATCAACTCATCTACTGCACTAACCACCCCCAATGTCCTATACATGGGGATCAACTCATCTTCTAACATCTGTATTCTTACCACCCCCCCCAGCCCCCCCCATGTCCTATACATGGGGATCAACTCATCTTCTAACATCTGTATTCTTACCACCCCCCCCAGCCCCCCCCATGTCCTATACATGGGGATCAACTCATCTTCTAACATCTGTATTCTTACCACCCCCCCCAGCCCCCCCCATGTCCTATACATGGGGATCAGCTCATCTACTAACATCTGTATTCTTACCACCCCCCAATGTCCTATACATGGGGATCAACTCATCTGCTAACATCTGTATTATTACCACCCCCCAATGTCCTATACACGGGGATCAGCTCATCTACTAACATCTGTATTATTACCCCCCCCCCCCCTATGTCCTATACACAGGGATCAGCTCATCTACTAACATCTATATTCTTACCCCCCCCCCCCCTATGTCCTATACACAGGGATCAGCTCATCTACTAACATCTGTATTCTTACCACCCCCCAATGTCCTATACACAGGGATCAGCTCATCTACTAACATCTGTATTCTTACCACCCCCCAATGTCCTATACATGGGGATCAGCTCATCTACTAACATCTATATTCTTACCCCCCCCCCCCTATGTCCTATACACAGGGATCAGCTCATCTACTAACATCTGTATTATTACCCCCCCCCCCCCAATGTCCTATACACGGGGATCAGCTCATCTACTAACATCTGTATTCTTACCACCCCCCAATGTCCTATACACCGGGCTCAGCTCACCCATGCCTCTCCCTCCATACAGGACTCACCTACCAACATCTGTATTCTTACCACCCCCCTATGTCCTATACACAGGGATCAGCTCATCTACTAACATCTGTATTCTTACCCCCCCCCCCCCCTATGTCCTATACACAGGGATCAGCTCATCTACTAACATCTGTATTATTACCCCCCCCCCCCTATGTCCTATACACAGGGATCAGCTCATCTACTAACATCTGTATTATTACCCCCCCCCCCCAATGTCCTATACATGGGGATCAGCTCATCTACTAACATCTGTATTCTTACCACCCCCCAATGTCCTATACACCGGGCTCAGCTCACCCATGCCTCTCCCTCCATACAGGACTCACCTACCAACATCTGTATTCTTACCACCCCCCTATGTCCTATACTCGGGGCTCAGCTCATCCATGCCTTTCCCTCCATACAGGAGCCATCCACACTACACTCATCTAACAACATCTGTATTCGTATTCTTACCCCCCCCCCCCCCCAAATCAGAAAGGAAAGGCAAGACATTTTTGTATAGGTATAAAAAAAAAAACATAAATACCTTTTTTTTATGAGGCTCCTTTCACACCTAGGCGTTCCGGATCAAGGGCGGAATCGCTGCATTTCTGCCCCCGATTCCGAATCACCACAAAAAGCAGGACACACTTGCGATTCCGCTACTTTCAATGGCACTGCAGTCATGGCAAAATCACAACAACTCGCGCAAACAAAATCACAGGACGCCTGTCGCCCAAAAGAAGTTCCAGGTCTTTTTTGGGCGACATGCGTCCCGCAATTTTGCTTGTGTCATTTTACTGCGACTTTTTAGGCAACAATTGCGGCAAAACTGTGCCGCAATTGGGGTGCCATTGAAAGTAACAGGATGGCCAGCTTGCTCCATGTTTTGTGACAATTCGGAAAGCCTAGGTGTGAATGGAGCCTTAGTGATCACATTCCCTCTGTTCTCAGCTGCATACGGCTGTATTCACAACTCGGCATTTGAATCGTGGGCAGATTTGCCACCTTTCTGCCCTCAGCTTCAAAGTGCCAAGGTGTGAATGACAAATCGCAGAACACACATTTGAGATGCCATTCATTTGAATAACACCTAATATCGCGGTGCACTTCTGCCGCAATTGTCGCGCTGCAATCGTGGCACCCTGCATCGCATGAAGAATGACGCTCAGAAAATAGCACCTGGGCTTTTTTTGGGTGACAAGCTTCACGCAATGTAGGTTGCCGCGATTGCAACGCGATTTATCGTGCTGCAATCGCAGCAAACCCGCACCGAGATTTTAGGTGGCAATAAACTGAATGGCATCTCAAATGTGCATTCTGCGATTTGTCATTCACACCTCAGCGCTTTGAAATTGCGGGCACAATCACAGCTAATCTGCTTGCAATTCAAAATGCTGAGGTGTGAATGCAGCCTTAGAGCTGGGGATGCTGTGCACTCTGGCTTAGTGTGGTCAGTTTTTAATAGGTAAGCAGAGGGACTGGCAGGAGCACCAGAGATTTCCCACAAAGGAAGCAATACAAAGAGAACAATGGATACTTTCTCATACAAGTACATGGTACAGCAGGCACATATCAGGAAAATAAAAGTGTTGGGGTAACAAGCGCTTTAGGTTGCAAAGGCAGCTAGGTGGCAGTGTACAAATGCTGCAGCTGCACTGCATTGGTGCAAAAATAATCACCCCCACCCCCCTTTGTTGCATTCAGAGTCAAGTGAATGGGGCTGTGCAACAAGCGCCATCCAACTACATGCAATGTATGGGAGTAAAGCATGCAATATGTCAGCTCCTCATTGTCTGTCAAAGGTATCCACCACAGATTGCTTTTCAAGCACCTGAAAAGTTCAAAATAAATGCTTCCCTTTAAAATCAATGAATGTGTTCACACTGGGGTGGTGCGCTTCTTTTGTGGTGAAAATAAATCCTCCTTGCAGCATTTTTGGAGGATGAAGGTCCTGATATCTCTATATAGATCTTTAGTTATTACTAGAGGGGTCACCAGCAGGGGGCAGGAGTTGCTGATTCCCCATATACATCTTTAGTTATCACTGTAGAGATCACCAGCAGGGGGCAGGAGGTCCTGATTCCCCATGTAGATCTTTAGTTATCACTGTAGGGATCACCAGCAGGGGGCAGGAGGTCCTGATTCCCTATGTAGATCTTTAGTTATCACTAGAGGGGTCACCAGGAGGGGGCAGGAGGTTCCCGATTCCCCATATAGATCTTTAGTTGTCACTAGAGGAATCACCAGCAGGAGGAAGGAGGTCCTGATTCCCCATGTAGATCTTTAGTTATCACTAGAGGGGTCACCAGGAGGGGGCAGGAGGTTCCCGATTCCCCATATAGATCTTTAGTTGTCACTAGAGGAATCACCAGCAGGAGGAAGGAGGTCCTGATTCCCCTATATAGATCTTTAGTTATCACTAGAGGGGTCACCAGCAGGAGGACAGAGGTCCTGATTCCCCTATATAGATCTTTAGTTATCACTAGAGGGGTCACCAGCAGGAGGACAGAGGTCCTGATTCCCCTATATAGATCTTTAGTTATCACTAGAGGGGTCACCAGCAGGAGGACAGAGGTCCTGATTCCCCTATATAGATCTTTAGTTATCACTAGAGGGATCACCAGCAGGAGGAAGGATGTCCTGATTCCTCTATGTAGATCTTTAGTTATCACTAGAGGGATCACCAGCAGGAGGAAGGAGGTCCTCATTCCCCATATAGATCTTTAGTTATCACTAGAGGGATCACCAGCAGGAGGAAGGAGGTCCTGATTCCCCTATATAGATCTTTAGTTGTCACTAGAGGGATCACCAGCAGGGGGCAGGAGGTCCTGATTCCCCATATAGATCTTTAGGTATCACTAGAGGGGTCACCAGCAGGAGGTCCTGATCCCCCATATAGATCTTTAGGTATCACTAGAGGGATCACCAGCAGGAGGAAGGAGGTCCTGATTCCTCCTTCAAAGAATTCTGGGTTGCATCATCAGGAGATCACCAGCAGGAGGAATGCGTGAGATGGAGTGTGATCTGTTAAAAAAAAAAAAAAAAAAAAAAAACCTTTCTGCTGAGATCTCACAAAATATCTAGTGAATGATTTTTTTTAACAGACGAGTGTAATGTAGAGAGAGGCATGAGCGAGATGAGCCACGTGACATCACACACTCTATATTCTTATCTGACCCTGAAACACACATTTTCAGAACGGCACAGGGCAGAGGCAGAGGCACCAGAGAGGCACCACTTGGTCTTTTTCTGCCATCTCTCTTCTATGCTTCAGTTATTTCACATCATAGTCAGGTGCTGCCGGCTGCAGAGCACAATACTGTAGAGTATACAGAGACCTCTTCTGAAAATGCTACTTGTGTGGCTGTCATGTTGCCCCAATGGCTTTTGTACTCCATGGAAATTCAACTTTTTAACTGGGCTCCTTCCCCTCTTGCTGAAAGGCAGAATAAGCATTAAAAAAGACACCTATAGGGGGCAATCTATGATACCTTTCTTCCAGCTTCTGTAATGCGGGGTTCCTGCCATTGAGGTCCTGTGGAATGATGAGCACTCCAACTCTTCTAGGTCTTGTCCCTCCCCCAGCCAGAGACTGGTCAGAGACTAGAGAAGCAGCGGACTGGGAAAAAAAAGAGAAGCAGCAGACTGTTGAGCACATTTCTCTGCTCTCCCCTCCTATCATCATGTCACTTTTGAGCATGTGAGCACTGCAGCACAACTGATTGGCTCCTTGTGTGGCTTCTCTTTCAACAGTCTAAGCCAGCGATGGCACGCCAGATGGTTTGGGACTGCGTTTCCCATGATGCTCCTGTACACATTTTTCACATTCTGCTATATGACATTCTCAAAAAAAAAAAAATGTAAAAATCAAAAATGTTTTAACATTTTAGGCCAATTTGTTTTCTGCTACATATTTTTGGTAAAAAAAAATGGCAATAAGCGTATTTTGATTGGATTGCGCAGAAGTTATCGCGTCTACTAACTACGGGAAAGATTTATGTCATTTTTATTGTTTTTTTACTAGTAATGGCGGCGATCTGCATTTTTTTGCAGGACTGCGACATTGCGACGGACAGATCGGACCCCTAACTGACATTTTTGACACTTTTGGGTGGACCAGTGACATTAATACAGTAATTAGTGCTAAAAATATGCACTGTTACTGTATAAATGACACTGGCAGGGAAGGGGTTAACACTGTGGGTGATCAAGGGGTTAAATGTGAGCCTAGGGGAGTGATTCTAACTGTGGGGGGGGCGTGGCTTGTGAAATTTTCACAGACACATGTGATCCTATATAGAAGGATCACAGGCGCTCTGTGATCATTCCAGGGAGAAGAACGGTCAGCTGTGTTTACAACAGCTGACCGTCCTTCTCTTTCAGCGGGGAACGATTGCGGGTATCATGCGTCAATCAGAGCCGCCTGAACCATTCATCGGAGTCCCCGCTGCCGAGTAGGGGTGGGAGCGTGCCACCGGCGGCACGCGCTCACCCCCTAGCTGCAGGTGCGTGACCAACATAGGTCTAAGTCGGTTTGCGCAGGAGAGCCGCCCTGCCGCTGTAAATCGGCGGAGGGCGATCGGGAACAGGTTAAGCAACCCTGGTGCTAGGATAAAAAAGTCAGGTAGAAGAACCTTATAAAAGAAGAAACAGAATACTTTCCTCTCCAATGTGGCTGGGCTCACCTGACAGCCACCACTGGCAGCTCCAGCCCACAGCTGTCCCCCAAGGTGTTCCCACCTTCTAACTATTCTCCAGGGATTCTTACATTCTGTCCTTGAAGTGTCAGTTTTTCTGTGACTTCAGAGGACCAGATCCAGTTATTGGAATGGACACCCGTGGTGTGGATATCAGGAAATTTAAGTAATTATTGCCTTCTACAAAAACCTTTAAAAACAACATTGTGACAGGGTTGCTTTAAAGCCAAACCCTGGGCAAAAAAAAAAAAAGATCCTTGCATTGAGGTTGTGCCTGGAGTTAAAATGGAACTTTAGTAAGTTCAGGCTGGCCCCTATTGCAGGTATAGCGATGTAAAGCATTAAAAACAAGCGTCTATAATGTTTAAAATCCAGTAATACACAGTTTCACCCTGCTATGCACATGCTCCATTTTTAGGCACTGCCAAGTTTATAAAGGCCGATCTGCTAACAGCCTTAAAGCGGAAATAAACCCTACTATCATTTACAGCCAAGGAAGCTGCTTCTGTTTGATCTGCAACTGCCATGGTGCTGCACATGTGATCAGTTATGACACCAGCCATTTGATGGTTTGACGGTTTGGTAGAGGACACAAGCAAATGTGACAGTTAGTAATCCTGACAATCCAGGAATTAAACTGTTTTTTGAAACCATTAAATCAATGGGTTTAGTTTATTCACTTTATGATTTACTGCTGTTCAGGGGCTCTGGGCTTCAGCAAAATAGCAGCCTACAGCAAGAAACTGAAATACACAATGTTAACAGGCGCTTGATACAGCAAGAAGAAACTGGACCAATGCTGAAGGCAATTTACAGCACACACTAATATTAATAGCATAAGTATTAATGCTGAATGTATGTTGATTGCTAAAGAACATTATTTTTTATCAGGGTGTTATGGGTAAAGTTCCGCTTACACCACTGAGCAGCATGTGAGAATAGCCGGATTCCTGGATGTGTAGTCGGATGGATGATTTGCGGATTGTTGTCCTGGGGAATTATCAGTTTTCACATTAGCTATCCACCTTTTGCATGGCAAGCAGACAGAAGTATTCTTTGGATGTATTTTTGTGGTTTCTGCAGTGCCTTATTTTAAGGAGTGATTTCCTTTTTAATTAGATTGCCTTCTTTTTTAATTATCCTGAAAATGAGTAGTTTAGGTACATGGTGTTTGTAATCAGTAAAGTTCACAGGGTAATTTGGGTGGATGCCAGCTAACCTACCACTATGTTATTGGATTGTGGAAGGAAATCAGAGAGTCCAGAATAAAACCTACACAGACAAGGGGAGAGTATACACAATGCATGCAGGTTGTATATTAGGTAAGGTTCAAAGCCAGGATCCCAGCCTGAAAACAGGACCAGATCAAACCTGTCTGATCTGGGGGTGCAAAGCATCAACCCAGCGGTGGTTGGACTGGGCTTCATCGCTTCATTATTTGGCCCGCCCTGCTGACAGGGGAGGACTGGGCCAGGGGGCAGGGGGGTAATTACCCCCTGGGCCGCTCTGATGCCACGTAAAAAGGCTGCACCACGTCTGACACAGACATGCCTAAAGTATTCCTGGTGAAGAGAAGTAAAAAGTCCTTGCCGCTGAGCGGGTTAGAGTGCGGGTTAAAGAAAACGACAGAGTGCAGGCCTCCAAACCCCCCCCCCCCCCACCAACACCGGCATGGATGGTGTAAACTGTGTCTGAGCAGAGGCTGGTTCCATGCCTCATGCCCCAACCGAGCTGTCCCAGCTCCCCCAACTGCCCCCTGCTGGCCAGGTCAGGAACCCGGTTTTCGGCCTTTGTGTAGAGAGTACCTGGAGCAGAGCTTCAGCCTGGAATGAGGGTCAGGAGGAGGCCGGGAAGAGGGAGAGTGGGGTGCGGGGGGGGGGGGGCGAGGTGCTGCACCATGGGCCTCTGGTTTGTGCTTGCCCCCTGGGCCAAAAGTTGACAGTCAGCCCCTGCCTGCTGATAGCATTTGTCCTGAGGGGGCAAGACCAAGATCTGGGCTGCACAGCCCACCCCAGCACCCCCTCTAGATCCAGCCTTGCTTGCAAAGAAAGAAAGCAAATTAGGAAGACTATCGAAATTTTATAATCCATAGATAGTATTTCCCAGGGCTTCTAGATAGGACTTAAAGCGGAGTTCCGGGCACAAAATCGATATTTTTTTTTGTGCCCATCCGCTTGTTCTCCTTCACCTGAAAAGGAATTGGATAGTTAGGTTTTTTTTTTTTATTAACTCACCTTGTAATTGAAGATCGAATATACTCACCTAGTCTTCACTTCCTCCCTCTGCGCCGCGGCTCCGCCGTCACTTCCGGGCTTGCACTGATTTCTGGGAGCTGAACGTCATCGCTCCCACGAATCAATGCGACGGCACCGGCCCTGCTCGTCACTTCCGGGCGACGCCGCATTCCCCTGCTAAACAGCTACTGGGCATGCCCAGAAGCTGTGGAGGAATGCGGTGCCACACCGGAAGTGACGAGAGGGGCCGGTGCAGGCGCATTCTGGGAGAAGAAGATGCGGAAGAAGACGCCGAAGAGGACCGCGCCGGCTTCAGCTGCCCACAAGAGAGATGGAAACGCTGTGGAAGAAATTTTATAAGTGAGTATTTCTTCTAAAAGGTAAGTGCGAACCGGGACAGATCAGAGGCTAGCCATTGTGGAATGTGCTAGCCCTGACTGTCCCGGGGGTATGTTTGTTGAAAAATGATTTCTGTGCCCGGAACTCCGCTTTAAGCCTCTTCTCAGTACAGTAATCCCCCGCTACATCGGGTTTCAGTTTTTGCGGTCCCGGTAATTCGCGTTTTTTTTTGTAATGTTATTTTACTATATAAATCATTAAAAATGAAAGATTTTTGTGTTTTTCATAGCTCTTGCTCTGTCTCTAAGTATCTTTTATGTGTTTAAAGGAGTTTCTATTGTTTTAAAAGTGTGTTTAAAGACCTTAAAATGCTTCTACACGTACAGTGACAGTAAAAAAAACCATGCCTACAATGCATTTTAATAGGGTTTTTCTATTTCGCGGATTTTCACTTTTCGCGGCTGGGTCCGGAACGTAACCCCCGCAATGGAGGGGGGTTTACTGTAATGCTATTCAGTGAACCTCCCTCTCATTCTCATGTCGGTGACTGAGGCTATACTAAATTCAGGGAAAGTGTTAAAGCTTAAAAACCAGTGTGAAACCTTCCCTTTTTGCAGGAGCTTCCTGTAATAAAGACCAGTCATTGCTGCTGTCTCCTCTTATGCAGAGTGACTGGTCTTGTCTCCGCCCCCTCCTGTAGTTGTCTGCATGCAGCCTGTAGTGGGTGGAGCCTGCTGGGCCCCGCCCACATCTCTGCTCTCTGTACAGGCTTTGTACAGCACAGTGGTGATGTCACTGCTACATTTACTGGGTAGTAACTGTGTTTTAAAAGGCATTTGGGGTGGCTGATTGCACTGGTTGTTATCGCTGCTATGGGTGTCAAAGTATCTTTATTGTTCACAATGTATCTAATGCACATTCATTATGAAGTCAGAAAATGTGTACTCAGGGTTGGCCCAAGACATTGTGCTGCCTGGGTCCAAGAATGAAATGCTGCCCCTCCCTGTCAAAAAAAATCACGCTCACCAAAAGGCCCTCACATCTATTAATTTATATAAATATAAAATTTAGAAATTATTATTAATACTGTTATCTTCTTCCATAAATTCAGACCAATCCACCAAATACCCACTGTCTGTCTTTAGTCCTCCTTTGTCTGCACTTACCCCACCCTAGAAGATCCAGCCTGCCCTGCGTGAGATGGAGTGCGATGATGTCTGACGTCATTGCGCACACCACGATTATGTGAGGGATGTTTCCCCAGAGTAGACACTCCGCCTCCTCATACTCGTCAGTTTGCACTACGGGTGGCAGTGTGAGATGGGGAAATGCCGCCCGTAACGTGCTGCAAACTGATGACACACAAAACTGCTGGAAAAAAAATCTTGGGTGTCAATTTGCTGCCCTCTCAAAGTTCTGCCTGGGTCCAATGGACCCAGCGGGACCCATGGTAGGGCCGGCCCTGTGTGTACTATGATTGCACTGATATCCTTTTATTTTGTATCTGTGGAATATCTTCTCTTCTATGTTACCTTTTGTAAACTGGAAAAAAGTTCTAAATAAACAGTTATATACAAGAAATAAAAGGCATCTGGTGAACACAAAGTGGATTCCTACCCTGTGAGGAATATATCAAAATAAAAAAATGAGTGCCTGGTGTCCAGCTTTAACCACTTAAGCCCCGGAGGATTTGGCTGCTCAAAGACCAGGGCCTATTTTGCAATTCGGCACTGCATGACTTTAACGGACAATTGCGCTGTCGTGCGACGCTGTACCCAAATGAAATTGATGCCCTTTTTTTCCAACAAATAGAGCTTTCTTTTGGTGGTATTTGATCACCTGTGCGATTTTTATTTGTTGTGCTATAAAAAAGAGAGTCAATTTTGAAAAAATAACAATATTTTTCACATTTTTTTATATGAAATGCCCCAAAAAAGTAAAAATCAAAATTTCTTAACATTTTAGGCCAATTTGTTTTCTGCTACATATTTTTGGTAAAAAAAAAAATCGCAATAAGCGTATTTTGATTGGTTTGCGCAAAAGTTATTGCGTTTACTAAGGAAAAGATTTCTGTCATTTCTATTGTTTTTTTTTTAACTAGTAATGGCGGCGATCTGCGATTTTTTTTGTGGGACTGCGACATTACGGCAGACAGATCGGACCCCTGACTAACATTTTTGACACTTTTGGGGGTACCAGTGACATTACTACAGTAATCAGTGCTATACATATGCACTGTTACTGTAAAAGGACACTGGCAGGGAAGTGGTTAACTTTATTAGAGTTCCAGGGGTTAAGTGTGTCCCTAGGGGGTGCTTCTAACTGTCAAGGGGCGTGGCTTTTGATGTAACCACAGAGACATACGATCGTACATAGCAGGATCGTATGATCTCTGCAGTTACACCAGGGAGAATGACAGGCGGCTTTGTTTACATCAGCCGCCTGCCTTTCTCCCTCTCCAGCGGGAGAACGCGAGTGACCGGCGGGGATTCCCGTGAATGTGGCATGCGCTCGCCCCCTACAGGCTTCTGGCTGAGCGACATAGTACTACGTCGCTTTGCCCAGGAGGAGTAAATGTAGTTGCGGCAGTCAGCAAGCGGTTACATTTAGAACCATTTCAATTAGGACTGGAGTAGCCATGGCTTTGGAAAGTGGAGCTAATTTATTGGTCTTGATCTGTAGCAGAAGAACAAAATAATAGATAGGAGAAGAGCTGAAGATGAGTTCAAAAGGAAGGTGATCACCAGAGCAGCTGACATGCTGGACCATGCTACTTTACAAGACTGTCAAACGTTAGAGCACAAACTTTTTGTTAGTTTTGGATCAATTGTTAAAGCGTTGAAATCCCAATAGCACTTCTATAACTAACCGTGTACCTCTTTTAGTCCTGGGGACCATTTTCACTGAGACAAGAAGTATTGAGAAATGTAAAATTTTTACAGTTCACAGGAGGTAAGGGGAAATCTTCCTCTGGTACACATGTTTGGTGACAAGTGTCTAAAGAAGGGATTTCCCCAAACATTAGAAAGTTGTCCTCTCACTTCCTGTTATGTTGTATTGCTAAATACCTTTTGTCATCAGCAGTATATAACATCTATTATCAATGTCTGGTTAAAGCTTGTAGGACGAATTTTCATTCTACTTTGAAAAATCAGAGAAAGACAGGCACCTCTGAAGACCAGGAGATGAGCGGCATTCTTTGACCATAGAGGCGGCCCCATGCAGACCCCGCACACCGGATCACCCATGCACCTGCAACTACTTACTTTAATGAAAGTTGTTACTGTATCCTGCAACAATAAACCTTTACAGTCTTTCTCAGAGTCGCCTGTCTTTCTCTGTTTTTACATGTTTGGAGACCGCTTCCGCCCCCCTCCATGCTGGCCCTGAGCCTAGAGACTGTAGTCCATGGACATTTATCAGTTTCCATATGCCCTTTGCTTGCGCCACTATGTATATTTTATTTCATTCTACTTTGACTGTTCTATGAGGCTGCAGGACCCCTGACCCTCTGTCTGGACAGTGCTGATTGGCCCTGTGCTAATCACATGCACCCTACCGAGAAAAAAAAAAAACTCTCTAGCAATACATACCAAACTGAGCATGTGCACAGTGACTCCAAAGGCTCTGTACTGTCAGGGAATGGACTTGTGGACTGTGGAAGAAGGGGAGGATCGGAGAAGACAGGATCAAACAGCCATTTTATACATTGCGTAGGATTAACCCTTTGGGTTCCACAGTGAGTATAACAAGCATGCTTTACTGCATACAGTATACAGACTGATTTTACTGTTGTGGGTTTAGTAACACTTTAAGTAAAGTAATCCTGTTACTTTACAGGTTTATTTGAATAACCCAGCTAATACTAGCTCTAGTTTAACCACTTGCCGACCACTCACATTGACCGTACTGCGGCAAAGTGGCTCGTTATCGTCCAGCGACGTAGACCTACGTTGCTGGACAACGCCCCCTGTCAGCGCCGCAAGCGCGCGCGCCGCCAGAGGCTCGCTCCCACTGTATTCAGACACAGCGGGAGTCGGGCCAGGGGAGGAGAGGCGGTGATCACCGCCGCTCTTCCCCGGTCGTCTGGGATCGAGTGTGGAGATCCGCCCACTTGTGTAAACAAAGCGGGCGGATCTCTTCTGTGACAGACAGTCACAGATTACAGGATTCAGCATAGCTGAACCTGCGATCTGTGTCTGTGTCACACAATCCCCTCCCCCCCACACACGTCAGTAAGCATGAGGCATACATTTAACCCCTTGATCACCAATAAAGTTAACCCCTTCCCTGCCAGTGTCATTATTACAGTAGCAGTGCATATTTATAGCACTGATTACTGTAGTAATGTCACTGGTACCCCCAAAAGTGTCAAAAATGTCAGTTAGGGGTCCGATCTGTCCGCAGCAATGTTGCAGTCCCGCAGAAAAAATCGCAGATCGCCGCCATTACTAGTAAAAAAAAATAAACAATAAAAATGACAAATCATTCCCGTAGTTAGTAAACTCGATAACTTTTGCGCAAACCAATCAAAATATGCTTATTGTGATTTTTTTTTTTACCAAAAATATGTAGCAGAAAACAAATTGGCCTAAAATGTTAAAAAATTTGGATTTTTAAATTTTTTTGGGAATGTTATATATCAGAATGTAAAAAATATTGTTTTTTTTTTTTCAAAAGTGTCGCTCTTTTTTTCAAAAATAAAAAATCGCACAGGTTATCAAATACCACCAAAATAAAGCTCTATTTGTGGGGGAAAAAAGGACATAAATTTAATTTGGCTACAGCGTCGCATGACCGCTCAATTGTCCATTAAATTAACGCAGTGCCGAATCGCAAAATATAGCCTGGTCAGGAATGGGGTAAAATCTTCCGGTCTTAAAGCGGTTAAAAATACGCTCATTGAGGATTTTTTTGTCAAAGACATGTAGCTAAATACATTTTGGCCTAAATATATGACAAAAATTGAATATATTGGATATTTTGTAACTATCAAAGTAGAAAATATCAATTTTTTCGCAAAATTTTCGCTCTTTTTTTATTAATATTGCAAAAAATGAAAAGCGCAGAGGTGAACAAATACCACCAAAAGAAAGCTCTGTTTCTGGGAAAAAAAGGACGTAAATTTCGTTTGGGTACAGGGTTGCATAACCGCGCAATTGTCAGTTAAATTCGCGCAGTGCCAAGTTGCAAAAAGTGGCCTGGACGTAAAGCAGGAAAATCCTCCGGTGGTAAAGTGGTTAAAACTTTACCCAAAACTATGACATAATTCTCAGTTATCATTTGAACTGTCACTTGATACTCAATTTTCATATAAACATGACTAGATGCTTAACTAAACTACTGAGCAATACTCTAATGAAGTAGATGGGTAGCTGATATTGATGCATATCATCTCTCTATACTCTTCTTATGGGATCACATTAATAACACTGATGAGAAAATGTAGGACCGGCCTGCCTCTGGCTAATGTACATATCTCTAGCATTTTATCCGGGAAGAGTTATTTGACTTCACTACAGCATGTCACTCCTGCACACAACTCTAAGATATGTTATTGTTTACTTGGTATCTGTCACATCAAAGAATTTCTGTCATTCATTTCTGAAAGTAGGTTAGACAGTAAATTTTTGTTGTGAGAAAAAGTAATAAAATACTAGTGGATGACGGTCTCTATAGGACTTTTATGAAAGAGTAGTACCTTTAAGAAACAAACATTACATTTTTTTTTCTTTTTAAACCGTCATAATGTAGTGGGAAGTTTGTGACCACATTTTCTGGTCAAGCATATTTTTTCCTCACCGCCCCAGTCCTGACCCATCAATGAACCTTGTGTATATGACACTGTCAGAGTTTATGGTTTGTGAACCATTTCTTATTCCCTTTTGAAAACCAAGGGATGTGTTGATCAGCATTTCAATAATCTATATATAGGGATGCACCGAAATGAAAATTTTGGGCCGAAACTGAAACCGAAAATTCAGGAGGCCCTTGGCCGAAAACCGAAACCGAAAATGACTTTTTCCCTCAAATAATTTTTAATTAGATAGAAGAGGGGCATACACCAAAAACAGGCAGCGACGTACACCTATCGCTGCCACCCTGTCACAGTATATGTACTGTGACGGGTTGGCAAGTGGTTAATTTATTTACCAATGGTATTTGTATTAGGCAGCATGAGGGGGTTAAGGTATTGTCACTGCTGGTCGCTGATGCATTAGTGACCGACCAGTGGCAGTTAATTAACCCCTTTGTGCTGCATTAGTGCAACCAGTATCAGTGTTAATTAACACTGGTTGCACTGATACTGGTTGCACTAATGCAGCACAAAGGGGTTAATTAACTGTCACTGGTCGGTCACTAATGCATCAGTGACCAGCAGTGACAATACATTAATCCCATCATGCTGCATAATACTAATACCAATGGTAAGCTCGCCTGAGCTCCGGCATTTGTAACCCATTTTCGGCCGAAATGGGATAGGCCCATTTTCGGCCGAAAATTTTGGTGGCCGAAATTTCGGTGCATCCCTAATATATATATATATATATATATACATATTTACAAGAAGAAAGTAGGTACACTCCACCAAGGACCTTAAACAGGAGGAAGGATCAATAAGGTGATTACAGTCAATGGTTTGGTGGGGGGTAACCCGCATTTCTCAACCGAAATGTTAGCCATCATTTTTATTGACCCTTCCTTCTGTTGTAAGTCCCATTGAGTGAGCCTGATTTCTTTTTGTTATTTCATATCCAGGGTTTAGTAAAAAAAAACTTCTATCTGGACCATTGGTAGGCCGCCTATGAGTCAAGGCTCACCGCCCATTTTGGAGTAGAGGGCTTTGGCTTTATAAAACACTTTCTTTTTGAGATTATTTTGGGTTGTCCAAGAACAATAAAGTTTAAGCAGGTCTTACAAGTGTATTTGCAACTTGGCATGTTTACAGTATATAGATACATATAAAACATTAATGATTTTCTTTATATTCATTTTGTTTTTCCAAATGATCCTTTCTTGTACATGCATGCTTGTATTGCGTAACTTAGCATAATAAAGCCACAAAGGAAAGAAAATAGACACCCCTAGTATCAGTAAAAAATGGATTTGCAAAGCGCTTAGAAGAGAAAAAAATAAAGGCGCAAGTGACAAATGGCCGATGAGTGTTTAAAAGTCTTATAGAGTAAAACCTTAGATGGCGAGCATAATTTGTTCCAGAAACAAGCTTGTAATCCAAAGCACTCTTATATCAAAGCAAATTTCCTCATAAGAAATAGTGGAAACTCAGATGATTCGTTCCACATCCATTTATTCGTAATGTTTATAGTCCATATAAAAGATTATAGCAATGTGATAGGTTGTGTAACCATAAAATGTCCATCCACAAATGGCAGCCTCCACAAGGGGATTAGAAGCAAAATCCAGCAGGAGCTACAGAGTATAAAGGAGAAGAGCGGCGCCTCTAAGTGTAGCAATATGATTACATTTAATGAAGGTAAAACATTTAGCAACTCACATGGTTGATTATTAAAAGAGGCACATCTAAGTATGCAGACATCTGGGGTAACGCTGTTCAGATAGAACATCTTCATCACCCCCAGCTCTTACCGCCGCCAGTCTGCAGTCGTGACCAGGAAGACTACCATGAAGTAAAGCGATCTGAAAGCGAGGCTTGGAGTGGATTGAATGACGTCCATAGCTGTGCGGAGGACGGTCTATGTGGACAGCTTTACCCCATATACCTGCATACTCAGATGTGCCTGTTTAATCATCATTCATGTGAGTTGCTAAATGTTATACCTCCATTAAATATAACCATACTGCTACACTTAGAGGAGCCTCTCTTCTCTTTTATACTAAGTTGTGACATGACACTACTTGTAAATCAAGACAATGCTTTTTTTATCAAGTCAAAATTTATAAAAAAAATTAGCTTGTCTTGCAAAAGGCTTTCAAACTAAGTTACTCTCACTCCAAGGTTTTACTGTATTTATAAACAGTAGATACAGTGCCTTGCGAAAGTATTCGGCCCCCTTGAACTTTACGACCTTTTGCCACATTTCAGGCTTCAAACATAAAGATATAAAACTGTAATTTTTTGTGAAGAATCAACAACAAGTGGGACACAATCATGAAGTGGAACGAAATTTATTGGATATTTCAAACTTTGTTAAAGCGGAGTTCCGGGCACAAAAACTATTTTTTTTTTTTGTGCCCCTCCGCTAGGTAGAGCTCACCTGAAAAGGAATTGGATAGTTATTTTTATTTTTTTTGTTTACTCACCTTTTTATTGAAGATCGTAAATACTCACCTCTGACTGCTTCCTCCCTCGGAGCCGCGGCTCACCCCATCACTTCCTGCCTCGCGATGATTCCTGGGAGCTAAACGTCATAGCTCCCAGGAATCAATGCGACGGCACCGGCCCCGCTCGTCATTTCCGGGCGACGCCGCATTCCCCTGCTAAACAGCTTCTGGGCATGCCCAGAAGCTGTTTAGGAATGCGGCACCGCACCGGAAGTGACGAGAGGGGCCGGTGCAGTGCATTCTGAGACACGAAGACGCGGAAGAAGACAGAGAAGAGGACCGCGCCGGCTTCAGCTGCCCACAACAGAGATGGAAACGCTGTGGAAGAAATTTTCTAAGTAAGTATTTCTTCTAAAAGGTAAGTGCGAACCGGGACAGATCAGAGGCTAGCCATTGTGGAATGTGCTAGCCCTGACTGTCCCGGGGGTATGTTCAGCAAAAAATCATTTCTGTGCCCGGAACTCCGCTTTAACAAAATAAAAAACTGAAAAATTGGGCGTGCAAAATTGTTCAGCCCCTTTACTTTGAGTGCAGCAAACTCTCTCCAGAAGTTCAGTGAGGATCTCTGAATGATCCAATGTTGACCTAAATGACTAATGATGATAAATAGAATCCACCTGTGTGTAATGAAGTCTCCGTATAAATGCACCTGAACTGTGATAGTCTCAGAGGTCCGTTTAAAGCGCAGAGAGCATCATGAAGAACAAGGAACACACCAGGCAGGTCCGAGATACCGTTGTGAAGAAGTTTAAATCTGGATTTGGATACAAAAAGATTTCCCAAGCTTTAAACATCCCAAGAAGCACTGTGCAAGCGATAATATTGAAATGGAAGGAGTATCAGACCACTGCAAATCTACGAAGACCTGGCCGTCCCTCTAAACTTTCAGCTCATACAAGGAGAAGACTGATCAGAGATGCAGCCAAGAGGCCCATGATCACTCTGGATGAACTGCAGAGATCTACAGCTGAGGTGGGAGACTCTGTCCATAGGACAAAAATCAGTCGTATACTGCACAAATCTGGCCTTTATGGAAGAGTGGCAAGAAGAAAGCCATTTCTTAAAGATATCCATAAAAAGTGTGGTTTAAAGTTTGCCACAAGCCACCTGGGAGACACACCAAACATGTGGAAGAAGGTGCTCTGGTCAGATGAAACCAAAATCAAACTTTTTGGCAACAATGCAAAATGTTATGTTTGGCGTGAAAGCAACACAGCTCATCACCCTGAACACACCATCCCCACTGTCAAACATGGTGGTGGCAGCATCATGGTTTGGGCCTGATTTTCTTCAGCAGGGACAGGGAAGATGGTTAAAATTGATGGGAAGATGGATGGAGCCAAATACAGGACCATTCTGAAAGAAAACCTGATGGAGTCTGCAAAAGACCTGAGACTGGGACGGAGATTTGTCTTCCAACAAGACAATGATCCAAAACATAAAGCAAAATCTACAATGGAATGGTTTACAAATAAACATATCCAGGTGTTAGAATGGCCAAGTCAAAGTCCAGACCTGAATCCAATCGAGAATCTGTGGAAAGAACTGAAAACTGCTGTTCACAAACGTTCTCCATCCAACCTCACTGAGCTTGAACTGTTTTGCAAGGAGGAATGGGCAAAAATTTCAGTCTCTCGATGTGCAAAACTGATAGAGACATACCCCAAGCGACTTACAGCTGTAATTGCAGCAAAGGGTGGTGCTACAAAGTATTATCTTAAGGGGGCTGAATAATTTTGCACGCCCAATTTTTCCGTTTTTTATTTGTTAACAAAGTTTGAAATATCCAATAAATTTCGTTCCACTTCATGATTGTGTCCCACTTGTTATTGATTCTTCACAAAAAATTACAGTTTTATATCTTTATGTTTGAAGCCTGAAATGTGGCAAAAGGTCGCAAAGTTCAAGGTGGCCAAATACTTTCGCAAGGCACTGTATATGGCAATTATGTAGAAGGTCCATAGGGTGCAAAGGTAATCCTGGTGTACTTAGATCCAAGAGCAAACTCTTAGAGGGGGAGCAGGCCTGACGAAGGAGAACACATGCTGCAAATGCCTTCCTACCAGTGATGTCCCAGCTGTTTGCCTGTCCATCTACCTCAGAGCTCCACCAGCCGGGCGCGCCCAAGGACTGCTTGCATCTCAGCAATCCATCTGGATGGGACTACTGCAGTGGGGCTTACCATTTTACATGGGACCTCGTGATGTCAGTATGGAACTCCAGCAACGTGTAGGTTGAATTATGAAATATAAAACAAGGCGAACGCCATAGCGTAAAACCATAAACAAAAACAAACAACACCCAAGTGATGTGCACACAACAGGTCTCGTGGGGGAGAGTCAGTGCATATAGATGAATAAAACACCAACCACCAAGTAAACTCCGTAGGTACCCCTTACCGGATGCTAAATGAAGAAAAAGCAAACAGGGGAATGTGTAGGGTATCAATCCAGTGAAGAGGGCTGTTTACCAGATGGAGGAGGGTAAGGCGTAACAAAGAGAGAGGGGACCGACCATGCAGACCGGGTGACCAGTGGTATGTATTGGTACTCTTACCAACTTCAATGGTTAAACAAGCAGAGATGTAAAAACTCAGCTCGAGCTCCCAAAAGTAGAATCAACCGGCTCAACAAATGGATGGATGGATGGGTGGATGGGGAATCCAAAGGTTATCACTCAACTCGGGGCTTCTCCAAAGGGCTCAAGGCTCAGATGGTGAATCAAGGATCAGCAAACGTCAGAAGATAATAGCATGTGTGGAGAGGGATGTACGAGCCGCCGGCCGGACGGTTCCGCTCGCCCGTCCTTCGAAGGTGGATCATGTGGGGATGACGTCAGCACGCCGCGTCCTGACGCGTTTCATCAAAGATAATATCATCTTTGATGAAACGCGTCAGCACACGGCGTGCTGACGTCATCCCCACATGATCCACCTTCGAAGGACGGGCGAGCGGAGCCGTCCGGCCGGCGGCTCGTACATCCCTCTCCACACATGCTATTATCTTCTGACGTTTGCTGATCCTTGATTCACCACCTGAGCCTTGAGCCCTTTGGAGAAGCCCCGAGTTGAGTGATAACCTTTGGATTCCCCATCCATCCGTTTGTTGAGCCGGTTGATTCTACTTTTGGGAGCTCGAGCTGAGTTTTTACATCTCTGCTTGTTTAACCATTGAAGTTGGTAAGAGTACCCATACATACCACTGGTCACCCGGTCTGCATGGTCGGTGTCCCCTCTCTCTTTGTTACGCCTTACCCTCCTCCATCTGGTAAGCAGCCATCTTCACTGGATTGATACCCTACACATTCCCCTGTTTGCTTTTTCTTCATTTAGCATCCGGTAAGGGGTACCTACGGAGTTTACTTGGTGGTTGGTGTTTTATTCATCTATATGCACTGACTCTCCCCCACGAGACCTGTTGTGTGCACATCACTTGGGTGTTGTTTGTTTTTGTTTATGGTTTTACGCTATGGCGTTCGCCTTGTTTTATATTTCATAATTCAACCTACACGTTGCTGGAGTTCCATACTGACATCACGAGGTCCCCTGATCCCCAACATCTGAGGCGGGTCTGGAGTCACCCTTTATTGTCTGGCTTTAACCTATCGTAACTCTGGTAAGCGGTACCTGAACAAGGCTTGATTACTACTTCTGGTGCTTATTCCCATTTTATGTTGGATTTACACTATGGTGTCTATTTTCTTTTATTTAATGCCCCTTGCTGAGAAGCCCATCATTATTGGGTGAATTATTGTGTCACATCCGTGAGGACAAGTGAATACTCATCATTTGGCTTCTCTCTATCAGCTATTTGGTAAGGGGTATCTGCACAAGTCTTCACATCTTTATTTTGTTATTGGACTTTTTATGGACTATTTCAGTTGATGGTTCAACACACAGCGCAGCTTATTTTTTACTATTTATTTTGGGGTGTCTGTCGCACTTGAAGTTGCTGCTCATTATTTTATTGGTTTGAATTAGCGCAGTTGTTTCCATATTTATCTTTTTACCATTTTACATGCCTACTACTTTTTTTATCTTGTGAGTCTGATTACCTTTATTAAACTTGGTGCATATATTACTACACTTAGATTGGCGCTGCTTTTTCTCCTCTCCTCCTCTCTTCTCCTCTATATCTACCCCTAAAATCAGGGAATACAAACAATGGGCCAAGAAAGAATGATCCTTAGGGGTTTCTCCTAGTTTATTCTTGCTTGATCCCATTGAATCGAGCTTGATGAGAATGCCATTATTTTATTTCTGTCAGTGCCTTAAATTATAATTAAAGACATGTTTTATTTTCTGGTTTTGGTTGGAGTGGAAACAGATTAGAACAGCTTTTTTTGTTGTCTGTGCCCCTGTTAGGGAATAACACGCTCTTTATTTGTCCTGTTTATTATCACCAAAAGTAAAGGAACATTTCAAATTTTAGGTTGCCACCCCCCCCCCCCCCCCCCTCCAGTCAGTAATAGGTAATAGTCATTGTAATGAGCAGGGCCCTCTTAATCCTCTTGTATTTTATTGTATTGTATATGTACTGTCTCCCTCCAATATTGTAAAGCGCTGCGTAAACTGCTGGCGCTATAGAAATTCTTAATAATAATAATAATAATGCCATTTCATGATTGACCATATATATCTTAACGTTTAGGCTCAATCTGTAGCACATATGAATGAAACCTCCACACAGCCCATTCATATTATTGATTCATATTATTGATTCATATTATTGCATAAGGGCTCTTCTATATAAATGTGTCCTTTATTTTAGGTTTATTAGTAGCCTTTACAGTTTGTATATTGTCAGCAGAGTTGTAAAAAGTACTCGAAACCCATACTTGAGTAAAAGTACAAGTGCTCGATCAAAAAGTGACTTGAGTAGAAGTGGAAGTGCTCAATCAAAAAGTGACTTGAGTAGAAGTACTAAAGTATTCAACATTTTTTGTATTTAAGTTTTGCAAGTAGTTTTTTAAAAATTTTGCTACTCAAGTACTGAAAGTAAAAGTACCAGTAGTTTTGAAAAAAAAAATTGCTACTCAAGTACTGAAAGTAAAAGTACAAGTACTGTGTTATGTACTTATTAAAGAAAGAAGTCAAAAGTTTGATCATATATTTTTTTATTATTTCAAATGCAGCTTTTATTTATACATACAGTAGCTTTTATTTTCGAGCTTCATGAAACCTGCCATCTACTGTTCTGGCAGTGGTAATTTTCATAACTGTAACGAGTAACTATGCAGCACAAAAAAAAATCAAAGTAGAAGTATTGAAATCATCGAAAAAATGTAGTGAAGTAAAAGTGGAAGTAGGAGAAAAAAATTCTACTCTAGGAAAGTACAGATACCGCCTTTCGGTACTTAAGTACAGTAGTGAAGTAGTTCTACTTAGTTACTATACATCTCTGGTTGTCAGGGTAGAGCCATATAAACTACATGGGTCCTATTCTATGTTTTATTCTTATTCTATATTTTAAGAGCCATTGCTCTTATTCTTGGTTCAAACATTTACTTGAATGCTTGCAGGTATCCCTAAGCTATTATTTGGTATGAGTGTACACTAGATAACTTTGCTATGATTGAAATTTTAACTGCCTAGTTCCTTGTTGAAACGCTAGCAAGCTCAATATGAACCTTTTCATCTCTCTTTTGATCCTGTTGTAAAAGGCACTGGACTCTCTAATAGAAACAGTATGCTTAAAAGAACATTATACTTAAAATGTGTTATCTCAGTTAAAGGGGTTTTTACAGGGTTTATCATCTTTGTCTGCTGAGGAACGTGGTCCATAAACAGGAAATTTTGTAATGTACTGTCATAAAGTTAAGCTAGCCATGGACAGTAGATGGTGGTCAGATGCAGGCATAACCCAACTGCTAAACCATCATTTTTTTTTTTTTTCAAAGATCCATTATAAGAACATGCATGCCTTATCCTCGAGAAAAACCCAAACTATCTTGTTTTCTGTTTTTTTTCTGGGAGGTTTCTGTTGGTGTCTTCACATATAACAGCCACTGACCCATCCAACAGAATACAGTCAAAGAGAATGATGACCATCTCAGGTTCATGTACATGTTGTATTAATATACTCACCTTTCCATGGCTCCCTGGCAGTTCTGTTTGGCTAATGGGAGTGAAAAGAAATATTCACTACTTACAGTTATGGGAAGAATGTGACTAAATCTGCTGCATCCCATGAAAAAAGGCTGGAGTCTGGTGAATTGACACTTAAACACCCAAATTTGCCATATGGGGGCATGGGGAGAGTCTTGTGTTAACTCATTACCTTACATAGTTACATAGTTTGTGAGGTTGAAAAAAGACATCAGTCCATCCAGTTCAACCTATGATGTGTGTGTGTTTGCTGTTAACCGTACATTGTATACCCCTGTATGTTGTGGTCTTTAAGGCGCCCATCTAATAGTTTTTTGAAACTATCGATGCTCCCTGCTGATACCACTGCTTGTGGAAGAGAATTCCACATCCTTACTGCTCTGACAGTGAAGAACCCCTTACGTATTTTAAGGTTAAATCGTTTTTCCTCTAGTTTTAGGGAGTGACCACGTGTCTTATTGTATTCCCTTTCTTTAAAAAGTTTGTTCCTTATGCTAGGGTCGCCAGTACAGTATTTGTACATGGATATCATATCCCCCCTCAATCGTCTCTTCTCCAGAGAGAATAAGTTCAATGCTTGTAATCTTTCCTCATAGCTGATGTCCTCCATTCCCCTAATTATTTTTGTTGCCCTTCTCTGGACTTTCTCCAGTTCCAGCACATCCTTCCTGAGGACCGGTGCCCAGAACTGGACAGCATACTCCAGATGTGGCCGGACCAGAGTCTTGTAGAGCGGGAGAATAATCTCTTTATTTCTGGAGTGAATCCCCTTTTTTATACATCCCAGTATTCTGTTGGCTTTGCTTGCAGCGGCTTGGCATTGCATGCCACTACCAAGCCTGTTGTCCACCAGAACCCCCAGGTCCTTTTCCATCCTAGACTCCCCCAGAGGTCCCCCCCTAGTGAGTAGCTTGCTTTCTGGTTTCTGGCACCCAGGTGCATTACTTTACATTTTTCAACATTAAACCTCATCTGCCATGTAGTTGCCCATCCCATTATTTTGTTCAGGTCCGCTTGTAATGTTTCCACATCCGGTATCAAAAATATTGGCATGCTTAGTTTAGTATCATCCGCAAATACTGAGATTGTACTAGATATCCCCTCCTCTAGATCATTTATGAATAAATTAAACAGGATTGGTCCCAGGACAGAACCTTGGCCTAAGCTAACATGGTGCTTCTACTCTTTTTCCCAACAACTGAACATAATAGTGCGGGAAGAAAGGGAAAGTGAATATGTGAAACTGGGGAGGGGGCAATTAAGTAAACCTGTTTCTTTGTCCAAACTGGACATTGAGCAGGTCTGTTATATTATGAAGTACACTAGGTAATGCAGTCAAGCTGTTGGCTCTTGAACTGTACAGTCATAATTAGTTATACACTGCACAACTGCTATAAAAGAATGCAGGCTGTAGGCATTATATCTTACTAAATATCCATTTGTATGATTTCATTTGGGTTTTAACAACTGCTGAGAATAAATCAATTATAGGATAGGTCACCCAAAGGGTCTATTGTTTCCAGTTAGGCAGTGCACACTTGCAGCAAGAGAATAGCATGGTAAATCATAATAACTCAACAGAACTACTAACCAGGAAGCACAGCCAGCATATATAATTATTAAATATTGCTCCCCCTTGCACCTGCTATACATATATACACTATATTACCTAAAGTATTGGGACGCCTGCCTTTACACCCACATGAACTTTAACGGCTTCCAAATCTTAGTCCATAGGGTTCAATATTGAGTTGACCCACCCTTTACAGCTATAACAGCTTAAACTCTTCGGGGAAGGCTGTCCACGAGGTTTAGGAGTGTGTCTATAGGAATGTTTGTCTATTCTTCCAGAAGCACATTTTTGTGGTCACGCACTAAAGTGGACGAGAAGGCCTGGCTCTCATCTTCCACTCTAATTCATCCCAATGGTGTTCGGGTTGAGGTCAGGACTCTGTGCAGGCCAGTGAAATTCCTCCACCCCAAACTTGCTCATCCATGTCTTTATAGACCTTGCTCAAAAAGATAACCCCACAGTGTATCTTCCTAGGACACCTCAACCCCTCTAGGTCCAACAAAAAATAAAGGACCAGGTCGAGGTGAATTCTGGAAGCACACCATGGAGAAAAACAAGGGACTGAATAGGACTTTAACCCTCCTAGTGGTATCCCCGAGCGTGACTCGGGGTGGATTTTCTGTGCTAGGATCGGTATCCCCGAGTCACACTCGGGGTGGATGGGCAGAGCGCGCAGCGGTCTCTTACCTTCTCCTGGCGATCCAGCGATGATCTCCCATTGCTGTGATCGCCAGCCGTCTGAGATCCCCGCCGCTCGTCCGTCCTCCGTCGGTCTGATGACTTCCTAGTTCCGTTCCTTGCAGCAGCAATGCTGCATGGGAGCGGAACTAGGGAGGGAAATTCAAACATTGAACGTTGCACAAAACACAAACACACACATAACATTTATATTATATATATATATATATATATGTATATGTATGTATGTATATATATATATATATATATATATATATATATATGTATATGTATATATATATATATATATATATATATATATATATATATGTATGTGTATATATATATATATATATATATATATATATATATATATACACACACATATATATATATATATATATATATAATATAACGCATGAATTATAATCTAATCAATAATCTAATTTTATTATATAATATATATATATATATATATATATATATATATATATATATATATATATTATATTATATATTATATAATAAAATTATATTATTGATTAGATTATAATTCATGCGTTTGTGTTTCAAATTTATCACATCTGGGATGTCTACTAGAGTCTTGTTTTGGTCAGGTTTAAGTCAGTAATTACTAAGAATTGTAGGCCTATAATACATAACGCCAAATTTCCATGAAAAAAATTGTACCGCTTTTGGTACAGAATTCCTGACAGAATCATACCGCCAGGGAGGTTAATGGTGCCATAAAAGATGAGTTAACTAACAAGTATGTAGACACACATGATAAGATAAAATCAAATGTATTATACAAAATAATCATTTAAAAGGAAGTGTCCATACATCACAGATCATCAAAACAATAGCATTACATAGGATAGACTTGCTATCCACCTAGTTACAGTCAAAGCATGCCAAATGGGCTAAAGACTGGCCAAACATAATAGTCGGGTTATCCAATCCTGGACATAGTGTAGCTGTATACGCCAAGTCCATGCCCATCCATACTTATTTTTTTTATTTTATTTATTTATTTCAGGTACTTATATAGCGCTGTCAATTTACGCAGCGATTTACATATACATTACACATTCACATCTGTACATATATATATATATATATATATATATATATATATATATATATATATACACACACACACATTGATAAGATTTAAAAAAATGAGCATGCTTATAAAATAAGGTTGTCCAGCGCAGTCTTAGTGCACTTGGTGTGATTAACCCCTTAGAAATGCAGTAATGTCCTCTCTCCACCCCCAGCTTGCTGATGGAGCAGCAGGAGCCTGATGAGGTCACCTCCCTGCTCACTCTGCTCTCTCCTCCTATCAGCATGTTTCCTTTCATTTCTCATTTGCAACACACCTAATTGGTTTCCACTCCTAGCTAGCCTTCTCCCGGTCTTCCAGTCCTGCTGTATAGAGGATTGCAAGAAGTTGATACCAAGTCAAATTAAGGTATTTGCAGTAGTTGCTTTTTAAAAGCCCATTAATAAATAGAGAGCTGCATGAATGTGTGTCTTCTATATTTGCCTTTAAATGCCAGAACTACCTTGAGTCCCTCTGTAATCTAGGTTCCCACAGTCGAAAGAGGGTTTTACCAGCTCCATTTATTACAGTTTAGTGCACCTTCAAAGAAGTCATTATGGCAGTTATCAAATAATGAGATTGCAGAACTGGTATCTTTTCAATCTGTGTAACAGGTATTTAGTGCATACCATAGGCAAGGTGTTATAAATGTTTTTATTTTGTGCTAACTTCACTTTAAGACAAAGATCCTGTGCCAGAATCTAGAAGCATTACAATGCTTTAAACATCCTGTTATCAAAGGGCTAATCCATTTAATGTTAATAAAAATAGCTGGCCTCTTATCTATGCCTAATCCTCACAAACACTCCATGATGTCAGAAGAAAGACAGATGTCCGTCCGATTAGGTCTTAACCTACCTGAAGAAGGAGCACCTGGCCAGCAGGCTCACCTATTCTCTCTAAATATTTGCCATTACTTTATGTTAGGGCTCCACCTATGGAACAAAGTTTTGGGGGGTAAGTGGGGGGCACTAATCTACCCTTGTCTTTGGTATTTTGACACATGTATATGGAAGGGGCAAACACAAGTCCGAATAAACAGATATTTCAAATATTTTAATTGTATGCCTAAAGTGGTTGTAAAGGGAAAAAAAAACATCTCTATACTTACCTGCCCTGTACAATCAAATTGTACAGATCCTCAAACTTCCTCTTCTTGGGTCCATCGCCAGTGCTCCTGGCTCCTCGTCTCTGTCCAGTGCCCCATTGACACAAACAGTGGAACTTTCCCCAGCCCCCTTGCTCCCTCGTCACTGGCTTTGATTGACAGCACTGGGAGCCAATGGCTTCCGGTAGCCCAGCAAAGCCAGCGAGACCCAGTCTTGATGGGCGAGAAGAGCTTCAGCCGTGCACAGTGCTGGAATAAAGGGGGCTCAGGTAAGTATGAAGGAGGGGAGGGGGTGAGGGGCCAAAATCGATGTCTAAACATTTTCATTTCAATAGTTTTTATTAGAAATTTTCCAAACATACAACAAGCAAATCAGTCAGTACATACAAAGATCAGAACATACAAACATAGCGAATTATAGTATATACCTTAAATTGAACAGGGTACTTCAAGTCTCCAGTAGATCAAAAAGAGGGACCCCAAAGATAAACTAAGATCCTACGACTAGGGCACCAATCAGGCCGAGGAGGGACACGCCACGATGCCCGGCACCCCACTGGGAGCATACTGTGCCCAGGCCCCACGGCCCAACCCCCCCCCCCCACCCCAACCGGCCCCTCCCCAAGTACTAAACATTTTCTAAGGAATGAATTAAGGTAAATGTGTAAGCTTTAGGACCACTTTAAAATCACTCTTGTCATGTGTTATGTGCTTTTCCCACATAATTAATAATTATCACAAAGGAAAAAGTAGAAGTGCGGGATCACGTATATATACAGCTGCTGCCCTGTAGCAGTAGAACTGTTATAGAGCGGTTAGCAAGTGGTTAATGCAAAGTGCAAATTCCGTTACAAAGTGAACAGTCTATTTGCCTTTAATATGTCAACCCTACTGTCATAAATTCTAATCCATCCCCACTTTACTATGGATCTTGTTTTTGTTTGTGTCATCATTGGATAAATTGCCCATCACTTCCTGTCCTGACTTCCCAATGCAACAGGACAAGGGGAAATCTCCTCAACAGTATCACAAAAATGAATAATGTCTTCAATGGAGGTTTTCCCTCTAGTCCTGTTCTGGTGAAAACCCCAAATTTAACATTTTCTTTCACTTTTACTCTCGGTGATAATGGTAAGCAGGACAAACAGAGAGGGTGAATCTCCTTAAAGGTGGCCATGGATAGATCAAAATTCGGCCGGCTCAGAAGGGACCAGACAAATTTCGATCCATGTGTCACAACTGCAGTTGAACAGAAGTTGATCTACCGATCGACTTCGGTTTGGCTGCCTTGTTGGATAAAAGCCACTCAATCAGCTGTCAGAATACAATAGCGCAGTTGGGAGGATTCCCCCATCCACCTGGAATGTGTGGATGGGGGAATCAGTTCCGTTGATTTCATTCATCTTGCTGGCTGAACAACAAAAATTGAACCACGCATAGCTAGCTTAACAGAGGCACGGGCAGCGAAAAAATCCTGACAGGTGTTTTTATCCCTCTCCATTCTACCCAAAACTAGAAAATAATCCTTTTATTATACTTTAATTTAAAGTAACATTAAAGTTTACTTTTTTTTCTTTTATTTAAAATAACAAACATGTCATGCTTACCTGCACAGAGCAGCCCCAATCCTCTTTTTCTGGGGTCCCCCGCTGGTTCTTCAGGCTCCTCCTCTTTGCTCAGTGCAGCTTTCCTTGGGGGCACCCCTGTGGGCTTGCTCCCAATCTGCCCTGTTTGGGGCTAGTGGCACAGAATGGGCGAATCAGCTGCGCGCCCCCCTCCCCCCCCCCCACTCACTCAGAACAGCAGTTGATTGAAAGCAGCAGGGTGCAACAGCACAGAAGGTTTAAGTTTAGGCAAAAATGAACTAACTCTAATCCTACTCTATGCCACATTCGGGGACTAATCTATTTAGGCCTCTAAAGCAAAAATGGCTGTATTTACCTGTTCTTCAGCCACTCTGGTCCAGTCCTACACTGAACTGTCAGCAGCGGCTGCACTGTGTAGGAGGGTGGAGGAGAAGCAATGGAAACCTCATAGTAACTCTTTGGGTGACATCACTTTCCATGGCATTTCCCAGCCATTGTAGATTCTCTCCTGCACACAGCATCTGCCGCTAGAGACCGGACCGAATTGGCAGAAAAGAGAAGTACAGCAATTTTTTTCTTTACAAGGCTAGATAGATTAGTCTTAGAATATGGCATAGAGTAGGATTAGAGATAGCTAGTCTTTGCCTAAACTTCCACTTTAATGCATAGAATGCATTAAGGTGAAAAACCTTAAGGCTTTAGAACAGGGGTCTCCAAACTACGGCCCTGGGGCCCTTTGCTTGCCTCTATCTGGCCCTTGGGACACTATTAATCCCACTAATATGCAACACTATTCTGTCCTCTGACACCAAAAATTTGGCATAATTCCTGCCACTGACATCAACAATTGGGCACCATTTCTTCCACTGACACCAACAATGGGGGGATATTCCTCCCCCTAACACAGTACCCAAAACACATTGGGCACTGTTTACTCCCACCGATGCCAAAAAAATGTTCTATTCCTGCTGACCACAGTCTGATGCCCCCCCCTCCCCCCAAAGTCTGAATAACAGTAAACTGGCCCTTTGTTCACAAAGTTTGGAGACCCCTGCTTTAGGACCACTTTAACGCTGTGCTATGTCCACAACTTAAGAGTGAATATTCAGATTTTTATTCAAATGTCTGTTCCATTCTGGTCAATGATCCTCCTTTTAATATTGTTCTTGTTATTAGATTTCTTATTCCACCATTATTTATGGGAGTGTGTGACAATTATTATAGTGAATAACAATAATATTTATTGTATTTAAATGCATTCTACCTGTATCTGTTTTAAGGAAACCTCCAATTTGTAGTGATGTTGCATTATTGACGCTCAGTATTGTCACACAGGAGCCGTAAGAACCATGTCCTTGCACTATCCGCTGTATGCAGCCTCAAGCATGTTATAAAGCTAATGAAGAACTGAGGTCATCAACAGAGCAGACACTTCCAAGGGATTTGTAAGCCCAGGGGACATAGTATTGCTAATGGAATGTGAGATGAAAGATGGAGCCATTGTTTTGGGAGCCACAAAAAAAAAAAAAAATGTTGAATATTTTCTCTTTTTCCTCTTTTCATGTAGCATTAAACACATTCAGCTCTTTATCTCCTGGGGAAACCCACCCATTAGTCCTTAGGGCATGCAATATTTTCTGTAGACATCTTATATGTACAACTAAAAGAAAATAAATAAAAAGCAAAACTTTTATTTTCTGAGGATTTTTACAAATATGCCTCTTGCATGCAAGATTCAATATTTTCATTGCTTCCAGTAAAACGGGAAGGCTTTTGTTGTGGTTAAGGTGGGTGTAAGCATCTGAGTCTTCAGTCACGTGCTTCGTTGCACACAGTGTATCCCCCACAGATTTTATCCTTTATCATAATATCTCTTTCTTCACTCCTTCCAATCACGAGACGTCTTTCAGTACCTTGACACCATCCCTCCTCCTGTCACCTCACCCAAGGCTGGAAACAATACAGGAAGGCTCATGAATGGTGATTAAGAGCAGCCTGGGTTTTCTACTTGGGAGTGGTCCTGTCCTATAGTCTAGGTTTGTGTTACTCTTTACAGCAGAGCGTAAATATACGTATGTTGTAATTGTAAACTGGTCTGAACTGTGTGCAACTCAATGAAAATTGCTGGAACTGGAATGTGATATTATCTTTGAAGCAGCAGGTAAATTAGAGAGGGGTTCCCATTCATCTCATAAGAACAAAGAGAGCGTTGCGTCTGGGGACCAAAAGCTTTTCTAGTGTAACCTGATGGATATGATTATTGAGTCTTCTACGGACAAAATAAAAGAGGAGTACTTGGCATGTTTCCTTAATGCTGCCTTGTGCTTCCAAGGTATGAAAAATTTGTTGAACACAATAGCTATAACTGGCACCCAGCAAAGCATTTAGCTTCTCACAAGAATTGTGTTAAAATTAGCATCTTTTTGCACTGAATCTGCTGTTTCCTTGATTAGCCTACTAATATGGTGCCAGTTTTAGTGGTTTTTGCAGAGTTGTTGTAAGAGTTTTGCAGTCATACCTTAGAAATGCAAAATTTACAGTAGAAATTTGAAAGGGAAGTTTGGGTTTAAAAAATATATATATTTATGCTCACCTAGGTGGATGCAGCATCGATCTGATGCTACATCTATCCTCCCGCCGGCTCTCAGACTGGAAACTGAGCAAAGCCACTGATTGCTCAACTCTCAGTCTTCAGGCTGCAGGGAGCTGGCGACTAAGTTCTCTGTTCTGCCCCTCCAGCACTCACTGGAGTGCTGGATTGTGGAGGGGGCAGGAGCAGCTGGCTCAGGCTCTCAGCAGCTTGCTAAGAGGCTGAGCCAGCAGCCAGTCCAGGCATCTGGGTGAATACCTTTCAGACTGGGAACAGAGCAATCAAACACCACTGATCGCTCAGCTCTCAGTCTTCGGGCTGCAGGGAGCTGGGGACTAAGTTCTTTGTTCTGCCCCTCCAACGCTCACTGGAGTGCTGGGCTGTGGATGGGGCAGGAGCAGCTGGCTCAGGCTCTCAGCGGCTCGCTGAGAGGCTGAGCCAGCTGCCAGTCCAGGCATCTGGGTGAATACCGACCATGAGGTCGAGATCTTTTTAGAGCCTGAACCAAGTCTGTGCTAAAGCCCGCTGTGGGCTGAAAACTGGTCACAGGAGTGCAGAATGACCAGCACTCCTATGATCCCCAGGAGTACAGTATAGTATAGTATAGTACTTCTCCTTTAAAGTATATCTACAAACCAAAGCTTTCACGTTCTACCAATGATGAAAAATGGCTTTAGATGTTCCAAATATATAATAAAATTCCATTTTAATCTCTGTCCAGCCAGTCCTTAGCTTTATGTAACTTTACCAGACAGTACAGCCAGCTTGACGATCTAACTTTTCTCCACTACAGTTAGAATAACGCAGCTAGGTCATTTTCTTTCCTTTCCTACATCCTGTATTTGAAAAATGTGCCCATTTCTTTTTGCTCTCTTGCTATCAGTAAAAGTGTCCATATATGGATTTAAGTTTGGTTGGTTCAGCAGGGACCAGATACATTTTGATCCATGTATAGGCAGGCTGGATAAACTAGCCTGTTGGGTTGTACCGGCTGCACTGATCGGTGTACTCTGATGGCAGGGAAGGCTCCCCGCTGTCAGAATGCAATAGGTCACTGGGAACGATTCCCTCATCCACATCATATGTGTGGTTGGGGGAATCGTGACATTGTTTTGGTTCAACCCGCTGATTAAATGAAAAAAAAAGATTAATGTATGGCCTGCCTTACATAACTGAGCTAGAGAGTCAAACTACAAATTATGAAGACTATATTTTGTAAGTTATGTTTCATTGTCCTAAGTTATTTGAAAGCCATGTGGATAGAGGACACCGAACACCATAGTTCTACTGTACAGGAGGCTGATACCAAAGAAATTCAAGTACTAACACCGGTTGCATTTAAAAATACATTTTTTTTTTTTTTAAATAAATACATAGCGGAGTTATTTGCTATTGATTTATACACGTGTACCTTTGTTGGTTTTTAAGTCCTGTGCTGTGTGACAGAGCACAGAAGACAATTTATATATTTATTTTTTGGTTCTGGGAATCTGTTATTAGAAGATTTAGATAATGCAATGATGTCTGGTGGAAAAATGAGAAAAAGCAGAAAGTGTTTGATCCCAATGCAATTAGATATAATAACATCCCTTCAGATAAGACTGATATGTACATACATGGGGGGGCTGGGGAGTCGGTGATTTACTAAAACTGGTGCAACTGTGCATAGTAAACAATTGGCTTCTAACTTCAGTTTGTTTAGTTAGGCTTTGGCAATAATACTTAGAAGCTGATTGGTTACTTTGCACAGTTGCACCAAATTCTATGTGCATCAGTTTTAGTAAATCAACCCCATGGCTGGTGACCATTTTTTCTCCTGGGTGCATTTCTAAGATGACATAGTGCTAGATTCCTGCATGAAAAACTAAACCCTGGAAGATTGGTGAACTCAGGCAGGCATGTATAATTTAAGGCTAATATATAGGACAACAGAAAGGGATGCGGTAGTAATTCATAATAATATTTTTTCAACTTTCCTTTCAGAAGTGCAGTGGTGGTTTTGTAAAATGACATTACAACCAATCAGGGATGCCCACCCCCAACAAATTGCCACTGATAAACAATATGAAATCTACGTTATCAAATGTTCTTTGCTACTTTAATAATTATATGAACTTTTGCTCCCACAATCCCAAGTTGAAAATTGCAACCGAATGTGAGTTTTATGATGTATTATAGCCTAGTGTCCATTTCTAAACGAAATCTTCCCATCATTCAAATACAGTGGGTACGGAAAGTATTCAGACCCTCTTAAATTTTTCACTCTTTGTTATATTGTAGCCATTTGCTAAAATCATTTAAGTTCATTCTTCTTCCTCATGAATGTACACATAGCACCACATACTGACAGAAAAACACAGAATTGTTGACATTGTTGCAGATTTATTAAAAAAGAAAAACTGAAATATCACATGGTCCTAAGTATTCAGACCCTTTGCTCAGTATTTAGTAGAAGCCCCCTTTTGATCTCATACAGCCAGGAGTCTTTTTGGGAAAGATGCAACAAGTCTTTCACACCTGGATTTGGGGATCCTCTGCCATTCCTCCTTGCAGATCCTCTCCAGTTCTGTCAGGTTGGATGGTAAACGTTGGTGGACAGACATTTTTAGGTCTCTCCAGAGATGCTCAATTGGGTTTAAGTCAGGGCTCTGGCTGGGCCATTCAAGAACAGTCACGGAGTTGTTGTGAAGCCACTCCTTCGTTATTTTAGCTGTGTGCTTAGGGTCATTGTCTTGTTGGAAGGTAAACCTTCGGCCCAGTCTGAGGTCCAGAGCACTCTGGAGAGGGTTTTTGTCCAGGATATCCCTGTACTTGGCCGCATTCATCTTTCCCTCGATTGCAACCAGTCGTCCTGTCCCTGCAGCTGAAAAACACCCCCACAGCATGATGCTGCCACCGCCATGCTTCACTGTTGTATCTGTATTGGACAGGTGATGAGCAGTGCCTGGTTTTCTCCACACATACCGCTTAGAATTAAGGCCAAAAAGTTCTATTTTGGTCTCATCAGACCAGAGAATCTTATTTCTCACCATCTTGGAGTCCTTCAGGTGTTTTTTTTAGTAAACTCCATGCGGGCTTTCATGTGTCTTACACTGAGGAGAGGCTTCCGTCGGGCCACTCTGCCATAAAGCCCCGACTGGTGGAGGGCTGCAGTGATGGTTGACTTTCTACAACTTTCTCCCATCTCCTGACTGCATCTCTGGAGCTCAGCCACAGTGATCTTTGGGTTCTTCTTTACCTCTCTCACCAAGGCTCTTCTCCCCCGATAGCTCAGTTTGGCCGGACGGCTAGCTCTAGGAAGGGTTCTGGTCGTCCCAAACGTCTTCCATTTGAGGATTATGGAGGCCACTGTGCTCTTAGGAACCTTAAGTGCAGCAGAAATCTTTTTGTAACCTTGGCCAGATCTGTGCCTTGCCACAATTCTGTCTCTGAGCTCTTCAGGCAGTTCCTTTGACCTCATGATTCTCATTTGCTCTGACATGCATTGTGATCTGGAAGGTCTTATATAGACAGGTGTGTGGCTTTCCTAATCAAGTCCAATCAGTATAATCAAACACAGCTGGACTCAAATAAAGGTATAGAACCATCTCAAGGATGATCAGAAGAAATGGAAAGCACCTGAGTTAAATATATGAGTGTCACAGCAAAGGGTCTGAATACTTAGGACCATGTGATATTTCAGTTTTTCTTTTTTAATAAATCTGCAACAATGTCAACAATTCTGTGTTTTTCTGTCAGTATGGGGTGCTATGTGTACATTCACGAGGAAGAAGAATGAACTTAAATGATTTTAGCAAATGGCTGCAATATAACAAAGAGTGAAAAATTTAAGGGGGTCTGAATACTTTCCGTACCCACTGTACCTTCAGGTATGTATGGTATGTATGTGGGTTGGTACTTTGGGCAGCAACTACAATCCTATGCTCTTCCATATACTCTTTACTGGAAGCCAAGGAGTAACAGCAACACATTGCAGTGCAATCCTTTTTAGAGCCTTTAAAGACCCTGCCAGGTTCCTAAGGATTTAAAAAAAAGATTTACTCTCCTGCCATCAAAGACAGCGGGGGGCATTTAATAAAGCAACTGAGTATCAATGAATGTACAATTTGTGTGCAATAAAGTATTGTGTAGAGAGCAGAATTTACAGAACTACAGGGTAACATGCCATATCAGTATAGGATCAATATTAAAGCATGCTTCTTATAATAGTGAACCTCCAGCCAGATTTCTATTGTAAGCCACCCACTCATCTCTCTAGCCTTAAACACACACACTCTAGTGATCCAAGCATGCATGTGTTTGAGACCATTTGTAAAAAGGAAAATCTTACTGTGTTCAGACTAGACCATCATTTCTAGCCATCCTCTAATGTCTAGGGCAAGCTTAACAGCCTGTGTCCACCCAGCTTTTAAGTTTATTGGGTGACGTTTCCTGTTTAACTTGATCCATGAAGAAGAAAAAGAAAATAAGAGGCATATTTGAGACCTTCCCTTGGCTTGTTTCCTTTCACCTAAATGACCCTGACTTTAAAGTATCGCTCAGATTGTATGCTATTATAAAAAGGGGGCAGGGGAACACCGGCTTCCTGGAGCCTGACAATTAGAGGTCAGAATACAGTAGCACTAAAGGTGAGCAGGAGGATTAGTAATGGTAATTTACTCAAGAAGGTTTTTATCCCCTGAAGCAATGTGTCTTGGCAGATCTGCATGTGAGGTTCTTTTTGTCTATGTAATCTGCAGGTTGCACAATTTTGCCCACACACAGCCTCATATTGTGCATGATATAGCATATAGCTAAAGGTACTTACAGACATGAGATGACTGATTGACAAGCCTTTTGTCTGTGGGTGGAAGAAGGGTGCATCAAACCGCTATACACTAGACTCTTCTACACTAATAGAATTTAGTTAGAAAATATTCAGTTTAGGAGTGTTTGTTCAATATTCGAAGGCCCCTTTCACATGGGTACCTCTGAGTGCTCAGCGGGGGATCGTTCTGCTTATCCCCACTGAGCAGGCGGATGACAGGTCCGTCTCCGCTCACTGTGCAGAGCAGAGACGGAAACAGTCCAGCTCCCCCCATGGGGAAATCAGATGGAAAAGGACTGCCTGCCTGTATTCACCTGATCATATCCGATCCGATCTGCCAGACGGATGGAAAATCGGATCACCATCCATCTGGATTTGGCAGGCAGGATCGGATAGCGGTTGGTGTCAGCGGACATGTCACCACTGACATACGCCCCTCCAAAGGGGTGAATGGAGGGTCCAATAAGGTCCGCCTGAAAAACTGACAGGTGGACCTGATTGGGCAGCCCATGGGAAAGGGGCCTAACTGTTAGTGGGGTAAAATTGTCGTTTGTTTTTGATAGCAGTGACAAGAACATTCTAAGGCAGCCCATATAGAAGATTAATTTTTTTATGTTCAACCATTGGGTTGAACAAAAAATAAAAAAAGACTGCATTCCCCTATCTACACATTCAAAGTAGATGGGGGAATCCTCCCCACTGTGTCCTGCATTATAACACCAAGGATACTTCCCCGCCATCAAAATACACTGATCAGCACTGCTGTCCATAGCCAGTAGCACTGATCAAGCGGCAGAAATCCGACAGGGCAGTTGTACCGAATTCTATCAGTAGATCGACTTCTGGACAACCACTCTGCCCATACATTGTTTGAAATTTGGCTGGTCCCTGCTGAACCTGGCAAATTTCAATCCATGTATGGCCAGTTTGAGGAGCAGAATTGAAAATTTTTACTAGAATTATCAAATTCCACAACAGTGAATGTGATTTTCGTTCAGGAAAGTCCATCTACTCCAAAATTGAATATTAAAAGAAAATGTTTTTTAAGTATTTTTGAATGACATTCATAAAATTGTTGAATGTACTAATGAGAGTTTTTTTGTAGGAATGTTTGTTTGATTATTCTTCAGAAAATCTACTGGTGTATAGCCAGCTTTACGAAAAAGAGCAATTACCAGTGTGGTATTTTCTTAGCGGATTGATGATTTTCTTTTAGAAAAAAACGAAAGAAGAAAAATAATTTCGCAATCGTACTGTTTCTGATAGGCTGTTCATGCTGTCTGTGCTAGCCTAAAACGAAACTAAAGCCTAATAGATCACTAGGTCCTTCATCTCTCTCTTCTTACTTTTATTTTCTTAATTTCTCTTTTCTTTTTCTCCTCTCTTTTTTTCTCTTAGGATGAACTTATTGCTTGGAACACTGGTTTGTTTTCACCAAACATCATTTTTCATCAGTGTCAGAAGGTTTCCTTTTTACCTCTTCTATCCACAGAACATTCTTCATATTTTTCCAAATTGTCAAAGATGTTTTAGAGAAACTTGAGGGGTTGAAAGTGTTTGCTTTACGAAGATCTCTCTAGTTCCTTATATCCTAGTTACTTGTTAACATTTATATTGGACAGGACAAGAGATGCCTAAGCATCTTAATACTTGTTCTACATACCCTACGGCAGTGATGGCGGACCTTTTTGAGCCCGAGTGCCCAAACTGCAACAGGTGCAAGAGCAGCGTGTCAGAGGTCATGTGACTGCATCCAGGAGATGGATACAGCTCACCCTACATTATGTCTGATCCCCGGGAGGACATCACACATGGCTTGCTACAGTAATGGCCCCTGCGCCTCTTGCCCGTCTTAGTCTTCCAGGCCCTCATTCTGCCTGTTCTCCTGGCCTCACTGATGGTGTTTTAGCAGAGGGGAGGTTTGAGGAGTTCTGGCTCTGGGGGGCCCTGGAATGCTGCACCAGCTGCTCCTCTTCGGGGGTCAAGGAGGTAGTGAAGGCCTCTCCCCGGCCTATCTCTTTACCTACCCAGTGGAGGCTGCGGGACCGCCCACTCACCCGCCTTGTGCAGATAGATTCCCACACCTTGCCCTTGCCGCTGTTTGCTGCCACGCTCCCGCCCCCACGAACCTGGACTCTTCATGGATCTCCCTCTACCAGCGATCACCAGACTGCTCGAGTGCCCACAGAGAGGGCTCTGCGTGCCAGCTGTGGCACGCGTACCATAGGTTCGCCATCACTGCCCTACGGCATCCCTTACATCATGTACAGAGTAAATTATAATGTAACTTTTATTCATGTCTCTTTTTCTGATCTAATAACTAATGTGGTAGCTTAATCCTAATAAAGAAGAACTCACAAGTCCCTTTTTTTTAGAAAACAGCAAACCAGTGGCAGATCCATAAAATACGGAAAAACAGCATTGTCATGGATATTAACAGAGTTTCCAGAACAAATACATGAAATAAATTTCCAATTGAAAACAATTAAAACGATACTTAGTTTTAATGAGTATTGTATAGATAATGCAATTATTATTCAGTCCTATATAAAATCCGAGCTAGTTACTAAGGATAACCAATTATAGTCCAATCTTGGTAGATAATGCTTCCAGTTCACAATCGCAAGTGGTCATCACGTAAGGATTTGGCCTTTTAGTTTTTACCTAGGAAACCAGAATGAATATTTTTGACTCTTTAAATCATTTATTGTTCTTAGAGTAGTTAGGCATTGATTAATTAAAAATAAATAAATAAAGAAAACAAGAGTACACTGCCGCTAACACCCATTCGCTGAATTAGTTAGGAGGTTCACAGTAGGTCTTGGTGCTTCATATGTCAAGTAGAGCATGGGCAGATGGCCAACTGTTCTTTTGTTCTTGTTAAAACATCTGCCCATTTATGGCCAATCTGAAGGCTTTTACATGCATTGTGAACCAATCACTTTTGCTTGTCTGAAAATCACCCTTAAAGTGGAACTTCACTGCATCTGAGCACCACAAACCAAAAACACAATTTATTAGTTTTTAATATTCAAAGCAAACTACCCCATGCATACATGTTTCTGTCCTTCATTTTTGCTGAGAAATCACTTTGAAAAATACCCCCCTAGCATTTCTAGGGGCCATCTTGATCAAGAGCAAATGATTCATGTAGCATTTACTTTCTGGAATCCATTTGCCCTTAGCTCAAGCAGTTATCTGGAAAAACCCCTCCTCCTCTCCTCCCCTCCTGAAGACTCCCGGGATGTATGTCATCATTTGCCTAGGCAAGAAACCAGGAAGTAGCTGAAGAAATGTAAAAAAAAGTTTTAAACAAGTAAATACAATATACTTTTCTATCTATTTACTAATGCTAGCAGCATGAGGATTAAAAATAATCAATGGTAATTGGTAGAGTGAAGTTCCACTTTAAAGGGTACATAAAACCTAATAACAAAATTATCTTATTTGGTTCCTTTTGGTCTGGTAAATATACAATTGAAAGCTTGTTGTTATATTTGTTTATTAGGTGCAAAAAATGCAGAAATAAAGAAATGGAGACCCTGGCTGTGTCAAAAAAACGCAGTACTCAACGTCATGTAATTCCCATTTGGGATATAGCCCATATTGAATACTTATTCAAATATTATGGATCCTATTCAAGATCACCCCCTCCCCGTAAGAATATATAATATTTGTCCTAACAAACAGTTGCAATTCCATCAAATAGTTGTAACATAAACATTTTTTTTTTTAAGCCGATACAGTCCGGTCTTCAGCGGCGGAAGCTCAGCAGAGGACACAGCCGACATCGGCTGTGAAATGAATGGGTAGTGACGTCACCTATAGAGCTATTATGGGGCTTCTGTTGTCGGCTGCTTATTCTGGACCCGCCTCCACAGCGAAGCCACCGCTGACAGCTCAGCATGGGACCAGATCGGATCGGCTTCAAAAAAGGTATGTATACTGATTTCTTCTTTACATGGCTAGATAGGTTGGTGTTACATTTTGGGTGTCTGTAGATGTAGATATTTTAGTGTTAGGTTGGACTTATCCTTTAACATTGTTGGCAGAAAACTTCCCGTGTTCTCTGCCTGTTCTCCATGCTTAGGCCTCATGTACATAGAGCATCAAAAATATTGCTTTTACAAATGTTTGACTTTTGTTTTTTTCTGCTTCTAATCGCCCCTCTATGTTAGCCACTGGGGTTGATTTACTAAAACTAGAGAGTGCAAAATCTGGGGCAGCTGTGCATGGTAGCCAATCAGCTTCTAACTGTAACTTGTTCAATTAAGCTTTGACAATACAACCTGGAAGCTGTTTGGTTTCTATGCAGAGCTGCACCAGATTTTACACTCTCCAGTTTTAGTAAATCAACTCCAGGGTCCATGCACACATAGGCGTTTACAGGTTTTTAGAGGCAGAAAAAGAATCACATTACCAGCACATTCAGAACAGCAGCTTTTGTGCAGAAATATTCTGGCCAAAAGAATGCACCAAACACATGACCGTGCATAAATCTGCATTAATATGCATGAAAAACGCAGCTTTAGGTGAAGTGTTTCCCCCCTTGGAGCAAAGGTGTAAAAACGTCCTGTGTGCATGAGGCCTTATTAGTGAAATTGTTCCCAGCTATGAAAACTGTTATAAAAAGAGGAGCGGGGGAAGTGTTTTAAAGTCCTATCCAAGGGTGACAAAGCTGTTTCTTTATAGATACATTTAGGGCTTTTTTTTAGGACACGGGGGAATGCTGTTCCAGCACCTCCAGCACTGAATATATGTAATGCCAAGGGGTTCATTGTCTATTGATGCTGGCTGCTGAGGGATCACTTGTTGCTGGAGATCTATTTTTGCTAAGGAGGTCTATTGCTGCTGGAGGGGGATATACTGTTGCTTCTGGTTGGTTTTATATTGCTGGGGGTCATTTGTTGCTGAGAATGATCTAGTGATGCTAGCTGCAGGGAAATGTGTTGTTGCTTCTGATGGTCTATTATTGCTGGGGAAGGAGGTTTATTGTTGCAGGTGATCCATTGTTGCTGGAGAGTCTATTGGTGCTGGCTGCAGGGAGATCTGTTATTGCTGCTGAGAATCTTTTGTTGCTGGTGGGTGGGGTGTTTTGTTGTGGGTGGAGGGATCTATTGTTGCTGGCTGCATCAAATCTATTTTACTGCTTTTTCCGTTATCATTAACAAATTCCATACAAATTACTTAGCACTTACTTATTGTTACTTGGTTCTGTATTCTCTAAAAGAGGCAATACTAGGAGGTGGGTAGGGGGTGGAACTAAGGAATGGTGCAGGAGGTGGGTAGATGGTGGGGACAAGGGCTAACTCGGAAAGGGGGGAATTCCTGCACTAATTGTCAGAGAAAAAAGTCCTGGATACATTACAGTGATTGCACATTTACATCTTTGGACAGAAAGCGTTGTATTGGCAGGATCAAGAAAAAGTCTGAAAAAAGGAAACTGCAATCACCAGATATAAGGACTGGTAAGCTGAAATATTATAAAATGTGTTTTTTACTTCACAGATGGTTTGAAAACTTACAAAAATGAATTTGCTTTGATTATAGATTCATTAGTGGCAAACAAAAAACCTCACTAAGTGGGTGAGTCTCAAAAAAGAACCAGACAAACCAGACAAATGCATTTTTCTAAGATATAGTCATAGATATAAGGTGTAGTCATGTGGACGTGATCTGAAATAATAATTTATTAAAATGGCCATTATCACCTGTACAAGGTCATTACCTTTCTTTTAATGCATGTGTCTACATGTACTTACAGTGCCTGGAAAAAGTATTCATACCCCTTGAAATTTTCCACATTTTGTCATGTTGCAACCAAAAATGTAAATGTATTTTTTGGGGATTTTATGTGATAGACCAACACAAATTGGCACAAAATTGTAAAGTGGAAGGGAAATGATAAATGGTTTTCAAATTTGTTTACAAATAAATATCTAAGTCTCGGTTCACACTAGGTCGCTCCGACTTCTGGGGCGATCTGTGAAGTCGCGTGCACCGCGACTTCGGCACGACTTGCACGGACTTCATATAATGAATGTCTATGCAAGTCGCTCCGAGGTCGCCCCGAAGTAGTACAGGACCCTTTTTCTAAGCGACTTGTGTCGCTCCTATTAGAACGGGTCCTGTAGCACTGCATGGACCGCGACAGACCGCGACTAGTCAGGCTGACAAGTCGCCTGAAAAGTCGCGGTAGTGTGAATGGACACTAAAAGGTGTGGTGTGCATTTGTATTCAGCCCTCTTTACTCTGATACCCCTAACTAAAATCTAGTGGAACCAAGTGCCCTAAGAAGTCACCTAGTTAGTAAAAAGAGTCCATCTGTGTGTAATTTAATCTCAGTATAAATGCAGATGTACTGTGAAGCCCTCAGAGGTTTGTTAGAGAACTTTAGTGAACAAACAGCATCATGAAGGCCAAGGAACACACCAGACATGTGAGGGATAAAGTTGTGGAGAAGTTTAAAGCAGGACTAGGTTATAAAAAAAATCTCAAGCTTTAAACACCTCACGGAGCACTGTTCAATCCATCATCCGAAAATGGAAAGAGTATGGCACAACTGCAAACCTACCAAGACACGGCCATCCACCTAAACTGACAGGCCGGGAAAGGAGAGCATTTATCAGAGAAGCAGTCAAGAGGCCCATGGTAATTCTGGAGGAACTGCGGAGATTAACAGCTCAGGTGGGAGAATCTGTCCACAGGACAACTATTAGTCGTGCACTCTACAAATCTGGCCTTTATGGAAGAGTGGAAAGAAGAAAGCCATGTGGGGGACATAGCAAACATGTGGAAGAAGGTGCTCTGGTCAGATAAGACCAAAACGGAACTTTTTGACCTAAAAGCAAAATGCTATGTGTGGCAGAAAACTAACACCGCACATCACCCTGAACACACCATCCCCACTGTGGAACATAGTGGTGGCAGCATCATGTTGTGGGGATGCTTTTCTTCAGTAGGGACATGGGAGCTGGTCAGAGTTGATGAGAAGATTGATGGAGCCAAATACAGGGCAATCTTAGAAGAAAACCTGTTAGAGTCTGCAAAAGACTTGAGACTGGGGCAGAGGTTCCCCTTACAGCAGGACAACTACCCTTAACACACAGCCATAGCTACAATGGAAAGATTTAGATCAAAGCATATTCATGAGTTAGAATGGCCCAGTTAAAGTTCAGACCTAAATCCAATTGAGAATCTGGGACAAGATGTGAAAATTGCTGTTCACAGATGCTCTTCATTCAATTTGACAGAACTTGAGCTATTTTGCAAAAAAGAATGGGCAAAAATGTTCACTCTAGATGTGCAAAGCTGGTAGAGACATCCCCAAAAACTTGCAGCTGTAATTGCAGCGAAAGGTGGTTCCTCCAAACAGTTGACTCAGGGGGGCTAAATACAAATGCACGCCACACTTTTAACATATTTATTTGTAAAAAAAAATTGAAAACCATTTATCATTCTTCCCTTTCCTTGGTTGTAACATGGCAAAATGTGGAGAATTTCCAGGGGTATGAATACTTTGTCAAGGCACTGTAAATGATGCTGCAAGCATCTGTTTGGTTTGTAAGTGTTCTTCTTTGATTTTCATCTGATTCTGCTTTACATTTGCTGCCAGGCTAAAGCTTGCCATACACTGAGCAAATTACAACTATTTTCCAATGAAGCAGTTAAAATTCAATCAGTGAGTGGCCCTGTTGACCCCGCTCCACCCAACATCCTTCAAATGACAAAATGAAGGAGCTGGGTAGAAAATAGCTGGCTGAACAGCACCTGCATCCAACCAGATTAAGGCATTGTTCAAATGTCCTAACAGCTTTCAGCACTGGAGCCACATTGTTTAGTGAGGATGGAGGAATCTGTTTGATTCCTTCTATAAACCTCTGAGTGTATGGCCTGCTTTACTCACTTTACCTCAGGTGGTCACTAACTCGGTCCTCTGCTTCATTCTTCACTTTCCTTCTGTCTCTGCTCTGGTTGCTTGATTCCCTGATAATTATCCTTTTTTCCCAATCTCGACTATGATCATTCTTCATGCTTTGTGCTTCTCTTTGGTTCATCTTACCTGTTGATTGCTTCAACTGAGACCATTTGTTCTATAAAGGTGACCACTGTAAAAGCTCTAACCACAACATCAATGTCCCTGGTGAAAGCCAGGTATGTCTAGATTAAGGGCCAGAAATATTGCCAGACAGCCTCACTTCACTGCAAGGATCCTATTTCTAGGTGGGTGACCCTTACAATTTCATGCTTGCATCACCCAATGTTACTCTATCTAAGAGTGGGGCTCTAATAAGAATTAGGACAAAAGGGGCAGTTACTCCAGGCCCACTGGTGCAGGGTGTCCACCAGACTAAGGGATACTTCTAGCCTTGTGAGAGCTGCTATTAGTCTATGGGTCCCTCGATTCAGAGAGTCAGAACACATTTATTTGATACATTAGTTAGCCATTTGATACATTAGTGAGCATGTTCATGCAAACGTTCTATCACCTCCTTTCACAACGACGAGTGATGCAATTACCTTATTTTTTTTTTATGTAGGTGGGAAAGGTGTTTCATGAAAATCTATATGATAAGTAGTTCAGATCTGAGGTCTACTGTTTGATATTATTTGGTATTAGTAGTTGGTATTAGCATGCATTTTGATGGAAAGAAAAGAAGTGATGGGGCCCACCCATGACTTGTTTCCTCTAGACCAGGGGTTGGGAACCTTTTTGGCTGAGAGAGCCATGAACACCACGTATTTTCAAATGTAATTCCGTGAGAGCCATACACTATATTTCAGGGGTTGGGAACCTTTATTTAATATTCATATTCATGGGCCGCAGCTATACAGTGAGTAGATGGAGCCATGTGAAAGTGCCTGGAGTCCGGTAGGGAAGAGAGCAGGCAGGTATGCAATGCAGCTGGAGTGGTGAAGCGCCTGCAGGCCTGCAAGTGATGGAGGTGAGTATAGGCCCTGAGAAAATGCCAGCCGGCTGCTGAAGGCCTCAGAAGTGGATGTAAGAGGCAGCTCCCGCGGGTCCCCGGGTGTCAGAGGGGAAGGAAATCGTGTCTGTCAGGGCACAGGGAGCGGATGGCAGGTCTCCTTACTAGGCAGTGATTGCCAAGGCCCTAAGATGCACAGCACACGAGCCGGTGGCAGTACCGCGAGTAGTCCGTAGCAGTAGCGGTGGGTAGCCCACAAAGTGTACCGTCGATGGGTGCAGAAATCTGCTTGGCACCGGGCAGAGCTACGCGGATGGCACTGGATTGAGTGGTAGACACGGCGGAGCTCTGGGACTACACATCCGGCGCGGCTCACGTCCGGACATTCCCCCCTTTTTTAAAGATTTGTCTGCGAGCCAGATGCAGCCATCAAAGGAGCCACGTCTGGCTCGCGAGCCATAGGTTCCCTACCCCTGCTCTAGACCTACCGGTGTCATAAAATGGCCTTTACTAATATGAGTGTCAAGGGAGCAGCCAGACACCCCTGGGGCTGGCCTTACTTTATAGGAAACAATTGTGAGTGGCTAAAAAAATCTAAGCCAGACTTTTTTCCTGTGTACAATTGGGCAATTATGTGTGCAGCTACTTTTTCCTACTTGTCCAAAACATTTACATGTTTTGGAGTTTTTTTTTTTTTACACATGGGGGTTAATTTACTAAAGCTGGAGATTGAAAAATCTGGTGCAGCTCAAAGAAACCAATCAGTTTCCAGGTTTTTTTTTTTTTGCCAAAGCGTAATTGAGCATGCTGAAGTTAGAAGCTGATTGGCTACCATGCACAGCTGCACCAGATTTTGCACTCTCCAGTTTTAGTAAATCAACCCCACGGTGTAATTTTTTTTTTTATCCAATTTTACATGTTTGAGACACTCTTAGGTTTTTCTATGGAACATTGCTGTGTGCATATAACAGTCCTGGAAAATGTATCAAACCCATTGCTCTGTACAAACTGTTATTTTTTGGAATTGTTAGAAAGGTGCAGTCAAGCTTTAATGTATTTTTGCTCAGTGATTGTTTTATTATTTCAGTGTCTGTACTGTGAAAGCATCAGCAAGCAATGTATCAGAAGCAGCTCTGTACATGTGATAAACTGAGATTTCAGAAGGTTTTAATTTCCTGTTGCTCTTCCCTTGTGTGATATGTGTGTGTTCAGCAAACATTTTTACAAGCAGAGCCCACTTATCTATTGCCCATTCCTTATCTGTGTACAGTCTCTGATCTGACAATGTAAAATAAATAAATATATCTAGCTTAGCTAAAAACAGCCAACCTAGGCAGACTTTTTAATGTCTTATCTGTTTTTGTATCATCTGAGTTTTTCCCTTTAAAGCTTTCCATGGGCATGCAATGCCTGCCAGAACGCTTTCATTGATCTGACCACTAGAAGAAATTTTCCTTAGTTTTTCTGTAATTCATATACATGTGCAAAAATATCACGAAAGGCTCGTACACACTTGGCGAAAATCAGACTAAATATCGTCCGATTTTTCTAGCGCTTGCTCAGTGGTCATAACCGTTTTTAGTTGACAGTGCATAATTTTCACGAAATTTTATTGTCCGATTATTTTTTTTTTTTTTGGGACGTTTGCTCGTAGGGTGTGATGTAAGTACGTATACATGTGACCCCGAGGCCACACGTATACATACTTAATGTTAATTAATTGCTATACACACACAAATACAGTGGATATTTAAAGTCTACCACTGTGGTTTCTGTATTCTGACATATCAACATTGGTGTATAGACTTTATATATCCCCTGTACACTGAATGTATGGATAGATGGAGATAGATAGATAGAGAGAGAGAGTTGGTGCTCAGTTCATAGTGCAACGAATATAAATACGAATTATCCATTTTTGTTGTTTTTTTATGATAAACTTCCGGGTCATCAGCAACTTCCGATCATGTGCGGTCTTTCGTAATGCAATTTTTTACGGACATACTGCAAAAACATTAACCGAAATTTTTTTTTGTGCTGGGGACGAACGATGAGAATTTTGGAGTTTGTCGCTCCGTTTTTTTTCGTTGGAAATGTTGGCATCGGCTGCTGAAAGTTGTGTACACACTAGCCGAATTTCGTACAATTTTACCTTGGATGGAAATTTTCAGCAGATTTTCTACTAGTGTGTACCCCACTTAAGTGTGCAGGGACCCCATTGTTTCCTATATTTGTAGACCCAATGTTAATCTGTAGGGTTGATCCAACCAATCAATCACATTTTGCCCTCAGATATGATTAGGCTGGGATCTGGTCTAACTGGAAGGTAATCCTATGTATCATATTGTTACCTGAAACCTTGTTTGTGGGTACATACCCAGTTCTGCAAGAGCCATCTTATGTGTGTGGGTACAGCTAGGCCAGCTATAGTGGAATGTTGACATAGGGGCTTGCATTAAGGAGCGATGCAAAGAGAAGTGAGGATGTAGAAAGTATATTAATCCACTGAAAACAAATTTTACTATATAGAAGTCATATGATTAAATGGATTTTGATTGGTTTTAATTGATTAGAACAAAACATGTTGCTTTCTGCTCTAATGAACAACCAATAGACCATTAGTGTCTAGTGCCACAAGTCTTTTAGGGCTTTTTAAAGCATTCTTGAAATTGTCTGTATGTTCTGTACAGCACTAGTTGACCGATTTTCTCTAAATTTCGCATGGCAGGCATCTTTTCAATCTTTTTAAGTGTCTGTCTAACCCAAGGTTTGAATAAACAATGCAAGATTCTGGTGCAAATTTTAATCAACTGTATGGAATATCTCATAAATACACTTTCATGTAAGTTCAGATTTCTTAAAGGCTGGCCATGCATTCACTAACTGGACTATTGCTGTCCTTCCTCTAAAAATAATAGTTGTCTGGCTTCAATGCTTTGAGTCAAAGAGCCAAACAAGTCTGTAGTAATAAATTGTAATTTTGAATCTCTATACTTATTCCAGGATAATGACTAGTCAAATAGCCAGCATTTTCAGGCGACATCAGCAATGGCATCCCAAATATTTCTCACATGACAGGTGTACAGTACTTTAACTTTTAGCTTCGTGTGAGTTGTGATCTGCTCTGCAGCATATTTGGTCATCCATGGTCATGGTTAAGTCAGACAGATGCAGGATTTGAGGAAGGTGTAAACAAGCTGTGCAAAAACAACATACCAGCTACTTTTGGGTCCTCATACAACCTCACCTTCCATCCAAGCTGTTGCCTACAGTTGATGCACACATCTTGTGTCCTTGAGAATCAATGATGGTCCATAAATGAGGATAAAATACTCTTTCTATGAAAAGGAATAATAAACTTACTTGATGCTCAGACATCAGGAAAAAGAGACCTAAGTTGCCATTTTATTGTGAAATGGGGGCACATCGTTAGGAAATATAGCAGGTATACTTGGGTCCCCTAATCACATAGACCTGGAGATAGGTACAGTCTGAATAGTCATGTTCTAATGTCTTAAATTGTCATTTAATGTGTTATTGAGTGTACTTTATGAGCACAAATAGCCAACTAAATTGTGCAAGGCATCTGTTTTCAGGAGCACATAAGGGGAAATTCCTGTACTTGCTAGCAAAACATGATTACCTACAAAAAAAGAAAAAGAACACAAAGTGATAATGAGTGATAAAATTGGAGTAAAACAGAGCTCCAAAAGGAAAATAAATACAATCTGAATGCTGTTAACATACTTTAGCCTGCTGTCAAAAATGTGTAACAAAAGTGCTGAACGCCTCAGCAAAGTGACATTTATTTTTTAGTGTTCCTACTGCGCTCCAGGGCTGGCCTATAAAGATGCTTCCCAATGTGAATGAACTGATCGTTTAGCACAATGCAAGCATATTAGATGGTGACGACTCTAAATAGAGCAATTAGTGCTGATGGCAAGTAATGAAATGGCAGGGTGAGGAGGTCTGTGCTCACTTCTCAAGCCTCCGTCAAAGGGTCTTTTTTTTACTTGTAAAGATTTATTTGAATCAGTTTTCATGTGGGCGACTGTAATGGGTTTTTCGCTACAAGCCATTTATTCCAGCCCTAATAAGAAGTGCCATTGCGCCAAGGTACTTAAATGAGGGTAATTATAGCAATTCCCATTGAAAAGTGCCTAATGAGTGCAACTTAAACCTAAAAACCCTCCAAAAGCTGTAGGAATTGTGTGAATTCTTTTCCTGTGAGCAAAGGTTTTGATTTTCTAATGTACTGTATATGCATTGCGAAAACAGAACCAAAGTGGTCACAATTGTATATAAGCAGCGAGTACCTTTGCAAAAATGTATTTTATTTTTTGTAATTGTCTTCTAGTGCTGATCATATTAAACTATGACTTGACTACCAGATCTTTAGTAAATCTGCCCACATGCTTAGAGACAGGGGAAACCTTATAATGGGTTAAAAGGGCAAATGCTACCTTGTACACTTTGCATTTGAGAGATGATTGCCTGCTTACAGAATGCATGGGACAGGAAAAGATACTGAAGGAATAATAATCCACCTAAACTGTTATGTTCCTTATTGTACCCACGAATCACTATTGCCCCTAGAACCAACCTCTTACTTTCTAAAGGGCCCCATATGCACCACCGATTTCTCAGATCAGAAGATTTAAATCATATAGATCTTGTCAACTTTATTTTACCACCTATATGGGACGAAGGTGGCTTACAATGACCTCATCTTTCCATTCATGTAGATATTTTGCTGTCACTTCTATTGTTTTGAACACAGTAAAGACATTCTGCTTTGAGGACAGATAATGCAGACTCTCAGCTTTAAACATTCATATTCAATAGGTGGTTATAGATGGGTAAATATCTCACCATGGTCAATGGGCCAACAGGCATCTGTCTCTCTTTGCAGAACTTGCATGTCTACAGTACCCTACAATTAAGCTGGTGGCTGATAGGTGTCATGCAGGCATGGTAAAAACTTCAGTCCCTTTTCTCTGTGGAAAAGAAAGTGATTGGGGATAGGTCAAAAGGAGAATCTCTAACATGTTGTGAAATAACAATCTCTTTCAATGATAGCACACATTTTCCTGGCCTGATTGCTGCAAGCAATTACATTTTTTTGGGCTTACACTCAAAGATTAGATCTGTGATGTCTGCTGGTAATAAGCTAACTACTGTATGTATGGCCATACAAACCTTTGCAGCTCTTGACTAATTACAGCTTCTATATACCTAGTCTCAATGGACAACAGATTGGGAAGTTAGTGGCAACCACCCAATACACATACTGACCATCTACAGATGAGGTCTAACAAGAGCATTTTCATCAGACTTTTTGCTTGTGTATTGTCACCTTCACTTCACAGTCCTGTTCTTCCTGGACTTCATACTATCTATTAGCTACAGCTTATGATCTTATCAGGGCAGCTGCAGGCGAAGAACTGTTGGATGTTGTCAACTTGTAACACCTGCTGGCAATCTAGTAGTCCCCTGCTTTCTTTTATAAACCCCAAGTTTCCTGTTTCCTGTCACTGTTCTGTTATGTCTTTGTAGCCATGGGTTTCCTGAATTCTTTGGCCAGTTGTTTCTGCAGCCAGGTTGAAACCCTCAGTTTCAGTGTGACCTTGTTTTCTTGGAAACTTAGTGCCATGGTTATGTTTCACCAGCTTGTAATGTATTCAGTCTAGTTGGGATTTCTCCAATCATACAAATTACCTAGTACTGATTTGTTAAAAAATCACATTCTACAGGTAGATTGTGATACCTACCTAAAGGTTTCCTTCAATATCTTAAAATTTAATTTTTTCTCAGCTATTAAGATATTATTCTTTTTGAACTGCACATTTACTTGATAGTCGATACCTAATTTACTTGATTCCAAAGAGTAAAAAATGGTAAAGTAAAGCCAAAGCATTGCTTACTCTGGAAATCCATCTAGAGGTTTCTGAGCTGGATCTTTCTGTACAAAACACATCAAGTGGCAATAATGGTGGATGTTAGGAGCCTTTTCTGTCTAGAATATACTTTAAATACAAGCAGTCTATGAAAAGGCTAATTGCCATAAAAGTGGAACTGGACCAAAGAAAAAAGTAGTAAAGTAGTAGTAAAGTGACAGTACATTTTACTGTAGATTGCCAGGGATCCCTGAAATGTGGGGGAGCTCTGTTTTGCAAATCTTGACTTAAGTTAAAAATCTATGCTCTAGCCTTTTCCCTACTGTCCTCTGCATCACACTTTTGGTCAGTAAATGTAAAGGAGAGGGATTTGCAGGAAAAGGGATAGAGGAACCATATTTGTTGCATTAAGCTGATATGAGCAGATTGAGAGCCCCTAATTTTTTGTATGTACAAGTATGTGTCGTCACATATACATTTTAAGATTTATCACAACTTTTCCATATGAGGCAAAATGAATTGTAAAAAAACTGCTGCATTGCCTGTTTTAACAGCTGACAATTTATTCTTCTGGTGGCCATGACCTGTAAACAAATTATATAAAAAACACTTTGTATAAGATATAAAATACTTGAAGATGCTAAAAATTGTTAGTGATCAAACACTAAAGGCATTTTCATTATATTTGTTTAAGCTTTCCAGAAAATATTTCAGCTCCTGTACCTTTTCATGGACATCTCTCATCTTGCTCCTGTCAAATAAGAGAGGACAAATTCCTTCACAAAAGCCCCTACTTCCCACCAGTATTGTTTGTTGTTTTATGCTTTTCTGCATCATTTGCAAAGTTGACTTTGATCAACATTCCTGTTGGGTCTGTGGTTTCCTTTTTAAGCCACAAAAAGGAAACTTGTTTTGTTTAAAAATGTGCTTATTTGGATATTTTACCAAAGTTAAGTACCTTTTTTTTTTTTTTAAAGATCCTTAGAAATCTATTAGGATCTTTTTTCACTCTCTCCTTTCAGGACATCAGTCTGTAATGGTCTATGTTCTTATCTAAAGCCAAGTGACTGCTACAGGCTTGTCAGATTTAAATAAAGCCGAGAGCCTAATTGATTAGGATAAAGCTGACCTTAGAAATTAGGTTTTCCATATATGGACAAACTCCTCACCCACCTTCATGCACATGAGCATTTTATCGGGTGATCATGCGTTACCAGCTGGCATCTGTATACATTAGCTTAGTCAAGCAGTGAATAGGTATACATTTTTCACTAGCTGAACATTTGACATATACCTTGCTTGGATTTACTCTTTTATGCATATATACAAAGACAATTTTCAGAAATGTTTGGAATTTTACATATAAAAATATCTTTGGTGCCCATGCTTGAATGAATGCAAGATCTGATCTTGTGATCTTGTAACCTTTCTTTTGACAAAATGTAAAACAGACCACAGATTATTGCTTGCCATGCAATTGCCAAATTTGTTGGCAATTTTACAGCTTATGATCAGTTTTAAAAAAACAATATGTCATTTAGAGCCGGTTCACACAGGTGCGACCCGACTTTCCGGGGGCCACCTGTGAAATCGCGGTGCGCAGCTCGCACCGCGACCTCGGAGCGGCCGGCACGGACTTCGTATCATTGAAGTCAATGCAGGTCGCTCCCGGTCGCCCCAAAGAAGCTCAGGACCCTTTTTCTAAGTCGGAGCGACTTGTGTCGCTCCTATTAGAATGAGTCCTGTGCTAATCTATGGGCAGGCGACCCACGGCGACCTGTCAGGCAACCAGGTCGCCTGACAGGTCGCCCCAGTGTGAAGGGGGTCTTACAATTTTCATTGTTTCCCAGTGACAGTATGATTGTAGCTACAATGGAAATTGATCAAAACCATCATAGTGCCAAACAAAAGGCATTTTAAATCAGTCTGCATGTGAATATTGATGATTTGGTCCCTGGAATCTTGGCAACAGTTGCAATTGTGTGTCACAGATTGCTATGATCAGAACTTCTGCAATTGTCAGAAAAGCTGCCAAGAATGTCGTCAATATAAAGCCTAATATACACCACTGGGTTGATGACAGCTCAGGCCTGAACCACTGTACTAACAATCCGAAGTTAGTCTCCCTTGCTTTTCTATTGTGTTCTGACAGGGGGACACCCCCCGCCCCCCCCCTCCACGACAGAACTCTCTAGGTCAGTGTTCTCAGCCGTTGGCTGATAGCTGATTAGAAGTGGGTCGGCAGACCTTTTTCGGTCACGATCCTTCGTCAGAAGCCGGACTGGCTGCCATGCAAATGTTGTCCAGTTTCTATTAAAACGGCCAATGCTTAGCTGACATTTGGTCCGTGTGCACTAGGCAGAATCCCTTGTCCTTTGTTGTGATTCTTGCTGAATGTTGACAGCATTGCATGCGTGATTCTTTGATTGGACCAGACCTTAGTGAACAAGCATGTAGCAGTCGTGTGAAACGCGTCTACTGTCCTATACTTTGTACCACTCATGTGAATAAAGAACTTTTCTTCATTGGATTCCATGGTGGTATGCAACCATTTTCTTCTTTCATGGTTCTCCTAGTGGTGAGCCGAGGTTCAGCACTCACCTTGAATCGTGGACTTTGACTAGCCTGAGCGGTGTTATCTCTCTTCAATGGACCAGACCTGCCAGGAAAATATTCACCTGCCAAAGGAACACTGTCACCAATAACCTAATTATCAGAAATGATGTGTGCTCACCATTTTACCTAATACATGCCTATACATTCAACAGAAAGCATCAGAATCAGTGCTTTCTTTGAAAACAATGGTCTGCAGCAGGGATCTCCAAACTACGGCCCTCCAGCTGTTGCGGAACCACACGTCCCATGAGGCTTTGTAAAATTCTGACATTCACAAACATGACTAGGCATGATGGGAATTGTAATTCCTGAACAACTGGAGGGCCATAGTTTGGAGACCCGCTGGTCTACAGGATGTTAAAATCCAATCAAGCTGGAATATGTGATCCATCAGCTAGGGGTGCCTCCTGAAGTTTGAAATAGCAATAGATATTACAGTGGTCACTGGAATCTCTAAAAATTGATTGTCATCTGATGCCTGTGTATTTGTGTACTTGGTTTTATACAAGGATAACATGAGCCCTCCTAAGCACTGAAGTTTATCTGGTAATACAAAGACTGTTGATATTTTTATTTTTGGTGAAAGTTTCTCCAAGAGCCACAAAAGATGGCATTTTAATGAAATCAGCAAAATTTTATTTTTTGTTCAATGTTCTTTTCATTATTGCTGATTAAGCATGGCTAAATAAAGCTAAACATATGCCCTTTGTTGCTGCATCATGGACAGTAGGGGAAAATTGTGTAGACTAGTGTGCATCTGGTAAATAGATGATTTTCTAAGGCTTTGATCATTTCTGAACATGCAGATTCCTCCATTCATGGCCAGCTTTTACCCATCCGAAGAAAACACTTTAGCTGCTAATTTTGAATTTTGCACTATTGCCAAGAGCTGTGAAGAAGGACCCAGAAGACTGCTGACAGTCCAGCAAACACCAGTTTGACATGCCTGGACTACATAGTTGTATAGCTGAAATTTAGGGTGTGAATGTGATCAATTGAGAGCAGCAAACTTTTCAACTGCTTTCATTCCTTCAAAAGCTAATAGCTTTCCAATTGGTTGTGCTACCACAGCTGCTCTAATTTAAGAATAAAAGAAATAGAGCCCTTTGTGGCTGGGGCATTATCTGCCATTGATCTGAAAATTTTTTCCCCTTCTTTGCTTCTTTTCAAAGACACATCATCTACAAAGATTGACCCTGCAGGAGCTGTATAGAGATTGCACTTGTTCAAGGGACTGAAACTTAAGTCCTCCCTTCCCTGCCTTTTGCAATTAAAGGTATTGTAAAACGGTGGGCTCAACAGATGGGTCCAGAGACTATGACTGTGCTGCATGCCCCCCTTCCATCCATTTCCAGAGCGGGCTGATTAGTATGGCAGGCTTGCAGATATATCAGCACGTGCTGTTCATAAATCTCTAATAGGACAATGCTGATTCTATTGTTACTCGGTGGATGATGTGGAAGGATTGGGGGCGAGAGCACACATCTCTTCCTCGGGTTCCTAAGAAAAAAAAGAAAAAGTACAAAAGGCCTATTATTTGAATCTAATGCTAACCCTAAATGTATCTTCAGTGTGTTAATAGCTTCCTAGAACACTAAGTGCTTGTCACATAAGATGGGCTCAGTGCGTTTTGTTGGAAATGTATTTACACATCTTTGTAAATGGGAAGATTCTGACCTTTACTCAATATCTTCCAAGCTGTGCTAAAATTTGGAAAAATATTTAAAGTTATGCTATATACATTGAATGGCATTTAAAGTGAATCCGACATGTGTGAAGAAAAATCTCATAAGTTTACAGCAGGGTGAAATATTGTAGAATTTTCTTTACAATGAAGCTGCCATCGCTGGGCAATCAGCAGTGAAAATCTGCATCCTATTTAACGAAGAATTCCACTTTTGTTGAGAAAAAAAAACATTCTCCTCTGGTTGCTCTATGTACATTGCAAGGATTTTAACAAACTTTGTTTCAAATTCCTACCTTTTGTTATTCTGAAGAAATCCCTGTGTGTTTGCCTGTGTCCATGTCGGAAAGTGAATCTAATGGGAGTTGTTCTGAAAGTGGAGTTCCACTCATGTTTTAAACTTTTTAGAAACCGCTGGCCTTCCTCAATTAGCAACAGCATTGCTGACTTTTTTTTTTTTGCTTGATCGGCTTACCTTGTTGCTAGGGGGGTAAGCAATTTTCTTCCTCCTTCGGCATCGCGGCGAGGTACGTCACTTCCTGCGGCGCACAGGCTCCTGGGAGATGTGCATCATCATTCCCAGGAGTCTGTGGGGGAGGAAAATTTTAATACAGAGCGGACAGCTGACTGAGAGGAGGTGGGGCTGAGGCAGGACGGAGTTGCCGCCGCGTCATCGGGTCGTTACAGGGTGGGGGGCGGATGGGAAAGCTGAGAGGAGGCGGGACGAAGGTGGAGGAAAATTTTAAGAGCGTAAAGCTAACTGAGAGGAGGTGGGACAGAGGTGCGGCCGTGTCAGTAATGCAGGGCTTCTAGCCATTAAATGCATCTCCTTCTGATCAAATTTATATTAATATTAAATACTAAGTATGCTAAATAATAATAAAAAATAAATAATAAGAAATACTAAATATAATTAAATGCTAAAGATAAATATTAAATACCAAACATTAAATATTAGGAATATTAAGCCCTGCATTACTGACACAGCCGCACCTCCGTCCCACCTCAGCCTCGCCTCCTCTCAGTCAGCTGTCTGCTCTGTATTAAAATTTTCCACGACCCTCGAGAATGTCTTCTGCCCATGCGCACTGGTGACTCTGGTAAACCAGCAGCACCTATTCCCGGGAGAAGGTACATGTGGGCTTCACATGCCCACAATTAAGATGGGACCCGCTGCAGAAGAAATATAAAGGTTAGTTTGATTTAAAAAAAATAAATAAAATATAACACAGCAAACAATAATATATTTAGCTAATATAAAATGGATTTCATGGATTAAAAAGAATATCTCTGGGGTTTACAATTTGGCTGGAACTCCGCTTTAACCACTTGACACCTGTAGAAGGTCCATGGTCTTCCTCGGGTTTCAGTGGTTATACAAGACTGCCTACAGTCCCATCAGGGAACCCGTACAGAGAGAGAGGAACTGAAGTAATTCCTCTCTCTCTCTCTGTATTCCCAGGAGTGAAAAGTAGTTTGTCATTTCTTTTTCCACCCCTTTGTTTACCTGTACACCAGCGGCCAGGAAAGCAGCCGATCAGACCGATCTGTGTCACAGATCGGCTGCATGGGAGGCATGAGGAGAGATTTGGCGTCTAATAGACCCCAAATCTCTCCATAAAGAGAACCTGTAACGGCCCATGCTGTCACAAGGAATGTTGTTCATCCCATCTGATAGCAATAAAATTAGTACAAAAAATAATAAAAATAAAAAAAGTGTAAAAAAAATTTGTATAAGATAAATAAATATTAATGAATATTAAGCACCCCCGTCTTACCGTTCCTACACGCAAATGCGAATGCATAAGTTACTCCCGCATGCATATATAAACGGTGATCTCACCACACATGTGAGGTATTGTTGCAAACCCCAGAGCGAGAGCAATATTTCTACTACCAGACCTCTTGTGCAACTCTAAACTGGTGACTGGTAACTGGTAACTGGTAAAGACATTAAATGCATTGCCTATGAAGAATTTTGAGCACTGTAGTTTTCCACCATTCCACGGGCAAACGCAACATTTTAAAGTGTGACATGTTAAGTATCTTTTTACTAGGTGTAACATCATCTTTCACATTATACAAAAAACTTGGGCTAGCTTTAGTGTTTTTTTTTTTTTAATTAATGAAAGTGTTTTTTCAAAAAAAAATTGCGTTTGCAAAAAACTGCTGCGCAAATACCATGTGACATATAAAATTGCAATAACCACAATTTTATTATATAGGGTCTCTGCTAAAAAAAAAAAAAAATAATGTTTTTGGGGTTCTAAGTCATTTTCTAACAAAAAAAAGTAAATTGTTTTACATGTAGTAGCAAAGTGTCAGAAATGGGCCAGATGGCAATAATTATCAATCAGCTACAGCACCTGCAGGGCGTTAATGAGGAAAGCTGCTGGGCCTGCATTCCTTTAGACTTTATGATTTCTTATTGGAAGTATCTCACCAAAAATGAAATTTTTGTTGCAGAGGATGCCTGAAATCTGACTTGTATCTTAGTGCAGACTTCTGGGAAACTCAGTGAGGCAACCACACAAGCAGGAAATTATTTTTTGTGTACAGAACAACTCCAGGTAGCCATATTGCATTGCATTTTCAGACGATTACAGCAGCTGCAGATTAAAAAGGAAAGTTAGTTTTAATAACAATACAATATTATTTATGTCACAATTGAATATGCTATATTATTTTCTTTATTTACTTTGTTTTTCCTAATGAAAGTGGAGTTACCCTTAAAATCTCCAACTATGTAGAAGAAAGGGCACAGTGATTGGGGTTAATTATTCAAATTCTCTGCACCAGAGCAAATGTATTGGTTAGACAATGACAGCCTGTATATTCATTCTTTTTATTAGTTTGTCTTCCAAAATAACTAAAGAAGCACCTAATCCTTTGTTTTATGGGTTAAAATGCAGTATGCTGGATTTACTAAAGGAATTGACCATATTCACTTTGCAAAAATTTTTTGCCAAGGTTAGCAAATGAGGTGACCTTAAGGGAATATTCACTTTGCAAAGATTACCCAATCACATGCAAGGAAAATTAACAAAATGGGATTTTTGCATAAATGAGTCAATAATCCACATATTTCAATATTTTAATTATCTTCAATAATCCAACCACGAGTTAAAGGAGTTGTAAAGTTGGAAGGTTTTTTTATCTTAATGCATTCTTTGCATTAAGATGAAAAAAAAAATCCTTCTTTATGTAGTAGCTTCCCCAGCATCCCTTAATACTTAACTGAGTCCAGCGATGTCCATGATTCCCTCAGCCATCCCGGACTTTCTCTCCTGATTGGCTGGTACACAGCCACGGCGCCATTGGTTCCCGTGGCTGTTATTCAAAGTCAATGAGCCAATCAGGAGAGAGAGGGGGTGGGGCCAAATGGCAGCTCCGTGTCTGAATAGACACACAAAGTCGCAGCTCGGCTCAGGTGCCCCCCATAGCAAGCTGCTTGCTGTGGGGGCACTCGATAGGAGGGAGGGGCCGGGAGCAGCAATGAGGGACCCGAAAAGAGGAGGATCCAGGCTGCTCTGTGCAAAACCCACTGCACAGTTGAGTTGGTAAATATAACATGTTTGTTATTTAAAAAAAAAAAAAGACTTTACAATCACTTGAAAGTAATGTTTTTTTTTTTTTTCATTTTCCTTGCACATGATTGGGTATTCTTGAATTTTCACTCAACTTCACTTCAATGTTCCTATGTTGTGGCATTGATCTTTTTTAGCGCACCTTAGCGCCACTTTTTTATGTACTAATTATTGTTGGACTGGTATCACAGTTTTTTCTAGTATCTGCTCTTTTGTTTTATTTCTTCTTAATGCGGATATTTTACTTTATTTTTATAAAGCAGTATTAAACCCAAAAACCCAAAATGTATTATATTGCAGCTTACCGCTCATTAGATGTGATGGCTGCATCAGATTTCTTTTTTAGTTTTTTTCCCCTCTGTTGTCACCTGGTGATCTGGCCAGTAACATACCTCCTTTGTTAGTGAGACACAACTCTGCATGAATGAGCACAGGAGGCCCAGCAGACAGCAGCATTGTCAGTCTGGGGGGGGGGGGGGGGGGAAGGGTAGTGTTAAATGTATTAGCAGATTTAAAACCACTAACAAATTGAAGGCAAACTCCAGCTCACACTTTATAAGTAGTTACAGCAGTTTTTTTTCCCTTTTGGGGTAAAGGTTTTGCATGAATAAATAAAAGCTGATCATTTTAATCCTCCCCTGCCAGTGTTAAGTGGTTTGTCTCACCCATGTAAACTAATACATTTTGCTGTAGAGGTTGTGTTGTGAAGAAAACAACAGACTTACTGGTTGGATTACCAGATGAAAATAGAAGAAAGAAAGCCTAAAAAATAAAACGAATACAGGCATGACATCCAAGGATTGGTAAGCTACAATATAATCAATGTATGCTTTTGGGTCTAATACTGGACTACTACTACAAGCTAGATAGAAACGTACTTTGCTGTTAGTGAAAGTAAAAAAAAAAAAAAGTACTTAAACCCCCCCAAAAATTTTGAGCCCCCCCCCCCCATCTCCATGCAAACTCACCTGACTGGGGCGCCTATGAATTAAATGTCACTTGAGATGCACATCAGTGTTAATTTTGATGTCAAATTTCACTTTAGTTTTTAACCTCCTAGGCGGTAATCCCGAGCGTGACTCGGGGTTGATTTTTCATTGCAGGATCGGTAACGCCGAGTCACGCTCGGGGTGGAATGCAGAGAGCGCAGCGGTGTTCTCTTACCTTATCCTTGCGATCCAGCGATGATCTCTCATTGCTGAGATCGCCAGCCGAGAGTCCCACCGCTCCTGCATGGGAGCGGAACTAGGGAGGAAAATTCAAATAAAAAAAAAAAAAACGTTGCACAAAACACAAAACACATTTTATATTATATATATATATATATATATATGCATATATATATATGCATATATGCATATATATATGCATATATATATATATATATATATATATATATATATGCGCATATATATATATATATATACCGGTATATATATATGCATATATATATATATGTATATATATATATATGCACACACACACACACATATATATATATATATATATATAAAATTATATTATTGATTCAATTATAATTAATGCGTTATATATTATATATATATATATATATATATATATATATATATATATATATATACACACATATATCTATATATAATATATAATGCATGAATTATAATCTAATCAATAATATAATTTTATTATATATATTATATATTAAATAATAAAATAATATTATAGATTCGATTATAATTCATGCGTTTGTGTTTCAAATTTATCACATCTGGGATGTCTACTAGAGTCTTGTTTTGGTCAGGTTTAAGTCAGTAATTACTAAGAATTGTAGGCCTATAATACATAACGCCAAATTTCCATGAAAACAATTGTACCGCTTTTGGTATGTAATTCCTGACATAATCATACCGCCAGGGAGGTTAAGTCATAGTCTTTTGGCTAAAATGCCATTTTAGTTTTAGTCGTATTTTGTTATATCAATTGTTTTGGTTTTAGTCGCATTTTAGTCGACTTTAATCTCCAGTACATTTTAGTTGATTAATATCTAATGGGTTTAGTTCAATTGTAATGCATTATTTAAGTGTTCCTCTGGAATTGCCAAACTCTTTATATACTCCTGGAGTAAAAATCTAATAACATGTTATTATTTTTGGTATTAAGGTTTGAACACGCACTACAGGCACAGATATAGCTGTTGTGATATATAATGTCTTTAAAAATAAAATCAAGTTTCATAAACAAACAAAAATATTGCTTTTTAACAAACAGAAGTGCAACTTTAAAATATAAAAATAACACAAAAAAAAACTATAAACTCTATTGGCTGTAATGCCATTGCATATATTACCTGAATATATTACCAACATTAAAAATTAAGAAAAAAAAAATAAGAAAAGCCTTTTTCTTATTTTTTTTTCTTTCAACAGATTAGTAGATGCCCCTTACTCATTCTTATGTGGTAGTGCAGTGTTAATTTTGACATCAGATTTTGTCATAGTCTTTTGACTAAAATGCCATTTTAGTTTTAGTCGTATTTTAGTCATTTGAATTGTTTTTGTTTTAGTTATATTTTATTCAACAAAAAAGAGTGTAAATTTAGTAAACAATAATATTTCCGTCAACTAAATTTACACTGATGGACATGTTACATATCGCCGCACATACCAGAGTGAGAGCAATAATTGTAGGTCCATTATTTACAGTTAACTGTAAACTGATGACCTGTAGGGGCTTTATAAAGTATTGCGTATTTATAGGGTAGCAAAGTTTTGTGCTTGATAAACCGCAGAGATATCTTATGACATAAAAATTGCAACTACCACTATTTTATTCTCCAGGGTCTTTGGTTAAAATATATATTGTTTGGGGGTTTTAACTGGTCTTCAGGCATAAAATTGTTTTTTGGACATGATGCAATGTAAACCGTGCAAAAATGGCTCTGGCAACAAAAGAACTAAAGCAGAACTCTATTCACAAATGATTATTATATCCCCAACATGTATAGTTGCTTATAGCTGCAATCCAGCATTTCCTGCTATAAATCACAGCAATTATACAGTACATATGTACTTGATGGATCGCAAGAGAAAAAAATCATTGCTGAAGTTCTGATACTTTATCATCTCAGCAGGACCGGGATGCAACAAATAAAGGAAAAAGGCAAAAACACGTATTTATACATTTTATTTAACCACTTTAAGACCAGAAGGATTTGCCCCCTTCCTGACCAGGCCCTATTTAGCAATGCGTTATTTTAACGGACAATTGTGTGGTCATGCAACGTTGTACCCAAATAAAATTGATGTTCTTTTTTTCCCCACAAATAGAGCTTTTTTTTATGGTATTTGATCACCTGTGTGATTTCTTATTTTTTGTGCTATAAACAAAAAAGTACAACAATTTTGAAAAAAAAAAAATATATATTTTTTTACATTCTGCTATATGATATTCTCAAAAAAATAAAAATTTAAAAGTCAAATTTTTTAACATTTTAAGCCAATTTGTTTTCTGCCACATATCGCAATAGGCATTTCTGCCACAAATCGCAATAGGCATATTTTGATTGGTTTGCGCAAAAGTTATCACGTCTACTAACTACGGGAAAGATTTGTGTAATTTTTCTTGTTTTTTTTTTACTAGTAATGGCGGCGATCTGCGATTTTGTAGTGGGACTGTGACATTGCGGCGGACAGATCGGACCCCTAACATTTTTGACACTTTTGGGGGGACCAGTGACATTACTACAGTAATCAGTGCTAAAAATATGCACTGTTACTGTAATAATGACACTGGCAGGGAAGGGGTTAACATTGTGGGTGATAAATGGGTTAAATGTGAGCCTAGGGGAGTGATTCAAACTGTGGGGGAATGGCTTGTGAAATGATCATAGAGACATGAGATCCTATATAGAAGGATCACATGAGCTCTGTGATAATTTCAAGGAGAAGAACGGACGGCTGTGTTTACAACAGCCGACCGTCCTTCTCTCTCAGCGGGGAATGATCGCGGGTGTCAGGCGCCAATTGGAGCCGCCTGACCCGTGCATCTGCTTCCCCAGTGCCGATTGCGCGCTCGCCCCCTAGCTTCCCGCGCGTGACCAACGTAGGTCTATGTCGGTTTGCGCAGGAGAGCCACCCTGCCACAGTAAAACTGCGGCAGGTGGTCGGGAAGTGGTTAAGGAAACTGTTTATGACACACAGTGTTTTAGCAAATGTTGCTGGTAGGATTTACACACAGTTTAATAAAAGCACTGGGTTTGGGTGGGAGTTTGTGGTAAAGTGAATGTTGAGAGGCAAGGAGGAGGAGGGTGGTCATGCAGACACTGTTATTTATATCAAAATCAACCAAGATAGACACCAGTTTGATCCCTGCTCCACCTGAGAGTGGTCAGTTGGTTGGCCCCAGCCTCCCTTCACAGTCAAGTCTTCTTTTGTTAATGGGCTGCTTTAAACTGGCTATAGATGGCACAAATTTAGTCTGATTCCTGCTGAATCAGCCAAAATTCAAGCAGTGCGTCCATCCTATCAGCAATTATCAGCCAAACAGTGACTGCATCCTATCAGATCCAAGCACTGTTTGGGTATTCCGGCAGCCACAGTTGCTGCAGCTGCCTGAATACAATAGCCAGTATTGGAGATTCTTCCATTCACATTGTTTAGCATGGACAGAGCTATTGATTTTTTCTTCTTCAGCCCTACTGACGTGTATGGCTAGCATTATGCTATTTATTAAAATCCAGAAATCCAGCAGTTGTTTTGTCAGTCCCTTCTACAGATTTGTTCTGACAATTGTGTTCAATTTATTTTAATTAATCCTCCCCCAGTTTCCCAATTACTCTTACACCCTGTCACGTGATCTGAATACAAAGACAGAATTTACTCCCTGGTAAGAGCAGGGCAAAGATCACATTAGTGCTTCCCTATTCCCATTGTTAAAGTGACTCTAAAACTTTAACAAAAAAAAAAAAAACAGCTGGCAGGTGTAAAGTGCAGGCACCCTAAAGAGCTTTTAGGCCACCTGCTCAGCCTAAATGATGGACCATTGTGTTTAGGCAAAGCTCCAATGCTTGGTTGTGTTGAAGTTTTCCTGTTACCTTCTCTTTCCCACACATTCCTGTTGACCTAACACTGTCATAGGTTGCCTTAATGTGACCAATAGGAATGTTTTAGGGGCTCTACCAGAATGTGTTGCATTTTGCCCAATCAGAATGAAATGGTGTTTGGGTGGAGCGGGGGAGCCCAAAGCTACTGCAGGTGTGCACAGTTTCCTCTAAGGCTACATTCATACCGTCAGTTATAGTGCATTGACAAGCATAGCTTAGCGCAGTACCGCGTGTTGTTTTGCTTGTTAATGTGCATTAGGGTAATTTGAATGAGCTCTGTAGAGGACTTAAACACACCAAAAAACTTACAAATTCTTTATTTAAGATATCCAGCATTCATAGAATCACAAAATGCAATGGAAACATGCGTATACATAGTGATACAGTCATATCTCTCAATCACTCAAAAGGTCCATCATCAAGTACATTCACCAAAAGGAACAAGGATGACTGGTTGGAGGTAACTAATACCACAAAGCTATCATAAGGGTATGAATGTGAAGAATGAGGATGCTTTTCCCTTTAAGCCCTATAGGCGGGGTAAGTATAGGGAAGGAGTAATGTGAATGGGGGAGAGGGAGGGTAGATGAAGGGAGGAGAAAGGGGGGAGAGAGGGGTTAGGTGAAGGGAGGAGGAGAAGGTGGGAGAAGGGAGGAGGAAGTGGGGGGAGAGGGTGGTAGGTGAAAGGAGGAGGAAGGGACTAGAGAAAGAGGGTAAGTAAAGGGAGGAGGAAGGGGAGAGAGAGTGAGGGTAGGTGAAGGGAGGAGGATATGGGATGAGAGGGAGGGTAGGCGAAAGGAGGAGGAAGGAGGGAGAGAGGGAGGGTAGATGAAGAGAGGAGGAAGGGGGGAGAGAGGGAGGGTAGGTGGAGGAAGGAGGAAGGGGGAGATAGGGAGGGTAGGCAAAGGGAGGAGGAAGTGGGGAGAGAGGGAGGGTAGGCAAAGGGAGGAGGAAGGGGATAGAGAGGGGAGGTAGGTGTAGGGAGGAGGAAGGGGGTAGAGAGGGAGGGTAGGTGAAGGGAAGAGGAAGGGGGTAGAGACAGAGGGTATGCAAAGGGAGGAGGAAGGGGGTAGGTAGGGGGGTAGGTGAAGGGAGGAGGAAGGGGTTAGAGAGGGAGGGTAGGTGAAGGGAAGAGGAAGGGGGTAGAGAGGGAGGGTAGACAAAGGAAGGAGGAAGGGTGGGGGGTAGGTGAAGGTAGGGGGAAAGGGGTAAGGGGGTAAAGAGGGAGGGTAGGTGAAGGGAAGAGGGAGGGGGAAGAAAGGGAGGGTAGGTAAAGAGAGGAAGAAGGGGGTAGAAAGGGACAGTGGGCGAAAGGAGGGGGGTAGGTGAAGGGAGGAGGAAGGGGGGTAGAGAGGGAGTGTAGGTGAAGGGAGGAGGAAGAGAGGAGAGAGAGGGAGGGTAGCTCAAGGTAGGAGGAAGAGAAGAGAGAGGGAGAGTAGGTGAAGGGAGGAGGAAGAAAGGAGAGAGGGATGGTAGGTGAAGGGAGGAGGAAGGGGGAGAGAGAGGGAGGGTAGGCAGAGGGAGGAGAAAGGGGGGGGGAGAGAGGGGGGTAGGTGAAGGGAAGAGGAAGGGGGAAGAAAGGGAGGGTAGGTGAAAGGAAGAGGAACCGGGTAGAGAGGGAGAGTAGCTGAAGGGAGGAGGAAAGGGGGAGAGAGGGACGGTAGGTGAAGGGAGGAGGAAAGGGGGAGAGAGGGAGGGTAAGTGAAGGGAGGAGGAAGGCCGTAGAGAGGGAGGGTAGGTGAATGGAGGAGGAAGGGGGGAGAGAGGGAGGGTAGGTGAAGGGAGGAGGAAGGGGAGAGAGAGGGAGGAAGGTGAAGGGAGGAAGAAGAGAGGAGAGAGGGAGGGTAGGTGAAGGGAGGAGGAAGGGGGAAGAAAAGGAGGGTAGGTGAAAGGAGGAGGAACTGGGTAGAGAGGGAGGTTAGGTGAAGGGAGGAAGAAGGGGGTAGAGAGAGAGGGTGGGCAAAAGGAGGAGGAAGGGGGGTAGGTGAAGGGAGGAGGAAGGGGGATAGCGAGGGAGGGTAGGTGAAGGGAGGAGGAAGAGAGGAGAGAGGGAGGGTAGGTGAAGGTAGGAGGAAGAGAGGAGAGGGGGAGGGTAGGTGAAGGGAGGCATAAGGGGGTAGAGAGGGAGGGTAGGTGGAGGGAGGAGGAAAGGGGGAGAGAAGGAGTGTAGGATAAGGGGAGGAGGAAGAGAGAAGAGAGGGAGGGTAGGAGAATGGAGGAGGAAATGGGGGGAGAGAGGGAGGGTAGATGAAGGAAAGAGGAAGGGGAGAGAAGGAAGGGAAGGGATAGAAAGGAGACCAGGAAGATTAAAAAAGGGGGGGGAGGTGGGAAAATGAAGTGAGAGAAAAGCCCAAATTTGTAGTTTCTCCAAGAAGAGGAATAGAAGAGATTTCTTCTGGTAATACACTATATTGTCAAAAGTATTGTGACACCTTCCTTTACACGCACATGAACTTTAGTGCCATCCCAGTCTTAGTCCATAGGGTTCAATATTTAGTTGGCCCACCCTTTGCAGCTAGAACAGCTTCAACTCTTCTGTGAAGACTGTCCACAAGGTTTAGGATTGTGTCTATGGGAATGTTTGACCGTTCTTCCAGAAGCACATATGTGAGGTCAGTCACTGATGTTGGACAAGAAGCCCTGGCTCGCAGTCTCCGCTCTAATTCATCCCAAAGGTGTTTTATCAGGTTGAGGTCAAGACTCTGTGCAGTTCAGTAAAGTTTCTCCACCCCAAACTCGTTCATTGATGTTTCATAGAGGGCAAAAAAAAAAAAAAATGACAAGGGTTTTACCCATTCCCTATTCTATTGAAAGTAAGAGAAAATGCTTTTGGCTTTAGATAGACTTTAAAGTGACAGAGTCACTTTAAATAAGAAAACTGATGATTTCTATTGAAAAAGTTTAGTAATTTAGTTTAGTTTAGTTTAGTTTAGAATAAAGTCAGAGCATATAAGGTGCATATTTGTTTAAAGTCAGTGAAAGTATTGAAGCCATTGGACCAGCATTTTTAGAAAACGTCTAGCTTTGGCATCCTCCATAACTTTCTCCGTACAGGTTTTTCTTAATGTCAACAGACATAACATCTGCTGGTTGTTTTAAATGCAGGTATTATTGAGGTGCATCTCAAATGACATAGGATCGATCCTCATAGAAAACATTTTGCAAGAAAGGTGCTACAAACTTTGTCTATCTTTTCAATAGTAATCCTACAGCCCATATTGTGTGTTCCCATTGGGCGGTGGTATGATGGTCAAAGGACCTTAGTGATCTGCTTGTGGCATGTGTGTTGCTGTAGATCAGAGGTCAGGGTCCTGCAGGGGTTCAATTACTGCGGATTCCCACACTCATTTGTTTTTTGCCAAGCTGTAGCAGTGTGCTGCTGATATATTGTCAGTGTCAAAGAGTGACATAGGGTGGTGTGAAACCTTATGTAAGATGAGTTATCAACGTGAACAATCCTGGAGGGTGATAATATTACTGTGACATCTGTGTAAAATCTGCTAAATTACTAGCAAATCAGATATGTGCAGTTCGTTTGGTTCCGAATAAATATTCCGAATAATTTTTCGTTATTAGAATCACAGTATAAATTACGTTTACAGAATGCTCCGAATAACGAAACAAAATTCGTCTGAATTTCCAAAATTTTGAATTGTAATTTGAATTCAATTTTACATTGAATTCCATTTGAATTCGAACTGTAAACATATTTCTGAAATCAAAGACTGTGTGCGTTATTAGTGTACCAATTTCAAAATAATGTTGTTTTTGTTAAATCATAGATGATTTAAAGAGTCATTGTAATCATTTGATGAAGATTTTTCTTTTGTTTGTAAACTTTGCCGCATTCAAATAAAAAAAAAAAATCTAAAATATTCGATTAACTCGATTCAAATTTTAAAAATGGTCAATTCAAAGAAAATTTGAAAAAGATATAAAATGAATTTCGAATGTGAATTCGGAATACGAATCCCGAATGCGAACTGAACCAATTAACCTAATTTAATGAAACAAAATAACTAGATTAATGAATCTAAACAAAATGAAACAAAACAAATTTTTTCGTCATGCACATGTCTATAGCACATTGGCACAGTAAATTATCTGATTTTTTGAAAATCAATTTTTCAGTGTATCTTAACCCAAAGCCAAAAATCTAATTTATTGCTGATTACCAATGTGTGTGTGTTGGTTCTATGCTTTCTTTTTTCACACTTCTTTTGCTTTATTCTCATCTAGTATTCATGCAAATAACACACTTTCTGTGCTTTTAAAATGTGAGATTTTTTTGGAATTCTCAAAAAAGCTACTAAAATAAAGCATGAGTTATTTCATCAAAATGTGAGGTATTTTACTTATGATACCATTCGGTATTTGATCTCATGATGTGATATCCAGTGGAATGAAAACAGTGGAGAAGGATTAGAACCCCTGTCAATTTTTAGAGCTAATAAAGAGGTAAAATGGTTTAAAGTTGTAGAAATATGCCAACTCACTAAGTAGTTTGGTCCCAGCAGCATATGGATTAACCAGTTTGGCTCCAGAGCAATTTAATTTATTTTTTGCACACATGTAAAAATCCTAATTTTTGGCAATAAAATGAATGAAACCCCCAGAACATTATACATTTTCAGAAAGCAGAGGCCCTGTAGAATAAAAAAGGTGATAGTTTCAAATTTTTGTTTCACATGATATTTACACAACTGTTTATTAAACTCACATTTTCTGAAAAAAATATAATAAAATAATTAAAAAAAAAAAAATCAGAATAAAGTTTATTAACAACTTTTAACAGTACAATAAACAATGCACATCCCGAAGTGTTACATTATACTATACTTTCGCAGAATACAAAGTAGAATAATGTCCTTGTACAAAGACAAAGCAGGTTTATAAAACCAATTGAACCTGAGATGTCATTAGTCATTATATCTCACAGTGTATGCATCCCTAGGTATGGTTTAAGAAGACAATCTCATCATATCTCTTCCCCAGTACTTTAACATAAACTCATTCCAAGGGTGAGGACATGCTGAGCGGTTGAGTTCCCACTTTAAGTTAATAGCCTACCAAGAATTAGGTCCAATGAAGCCAAGCCAGAAGTACCTAGCCAGCATCCCCAGATCTTTTTGAACCGGGTCGGGCTGCCTCTATGCTAGGGTTTCTCAACCAGGGTTCTGTGGTACCCTAGGGTTCCTTCTGAGGTTGCTAGGGGTTCCTTTGGCAATGGGCAATTTCTGCATCTCAGATAAGTTTCCAATGACACCATTATTCCTTTTAGCTCTCTGTAAGGGGGTAATTCTTCCCAATGATGACAAGAGTATACCAAGCGCTCATATCTCAAAGTTAATCCCAAACCACATCTCTAAAGTTGGAGAGGTTTGAATAAAATGAATTTTAGCGTAAAAACCACACCATATAGTACCCATTTTTTGGCTAAAATATAAAAATGAGGTTGCATCAAGTAAATAAATAACAAACATTTCATGTCTTAAAATTGCGTGTACCCGCGATATCGCCAAAAACTATGGTGCCCAAAAATCCCCATATGTGATGCTTTAAAAGCCTATACAGCTCATCAGTTTAGAGTTAACTAGTAGCTCTTGTGCTAGAATTATTTTTCTCAATCTGACTTTGCGGCGATATGTCACACTTATCTTTTCTTTATTTTTACTTGATTGCTATCACAAGGGGTTAATAAACTCATATGTGATAGCATTAGACAGGTGACAGGTACTCTTTATGGAAACATTCGGGGTCTAATAGACCCCAATGTCTCCCTAGCCCTTCACACCATCTAAACAAGCACAGATCGGCTTGGTTAGATGTGTCCCCTGGCTGTACTGGGCATGAAAGGGTGCATCTGTAACCAGAAACTTCCGGTTTCACTCTTTGTATGGGAAATCGAGGCATGGATTTGCCTCAGTCTCACTGCAATCTCTCTCCCCCAGCCACCGGTGGTGTTCCTGAGCACCGGTGAGCATGGGACAGCCCGGGAACCATGGAAGGATGGGGGGGGGGGGGCCCTGGCAGGAGGGGGAGAGGCACCATGCTGCCAGGTGTGTGAAAGTGATAGGCAGCTTTGGAGCCAAGAGTGGGCTTAACAAAACACAGTACTTTGTACATCCAAAGAGCTGAATTGGTTAATACAAAAGAAAAAAATATGACTAAAATATCAGTCAAAGTGAAGTTGCTTTCACAGGACACATGTGATATATCAAAAACAACTAAGTTCAATTAAGGAAAATATCTTTATAAATGTCAAATATTGAATGAAAATAGAATAATAAATGTTTATTATTATTATATAGGATTTATATAGCGCCGACAGTTTACACAGGGCTTTACAACTTGAGGGTAGACAGTACAAATACAATACACTTTAATACAGTAGGAATCAGAGGGCCCTGATCATTAGAGCTTACAATCTAAGAGGGAGGGTCAAGAGATAATAAATCCCACACATATAGAAATACCCTTTTTCCACCAATAAAAAAAGACAACATTGTCATTGGGGAGATTTCTCTTCACTTCTGTCCCATGTCCAAAACAGAAAGTTAGAGGAAATCTCTACGAATTATAATAATTCCTTGGGACCCCCACGGTCACCAGAACCAGTGTCCCCATTGGAGGATTTCCCCTCTATTTCTTTTCTGGGGATAACCCATAATTTGGGATTTTATTTCACTTTCAATGATTACTCTAAACAGGACAAATAGAGAGGGTTAAACAGGGGCACGGACAGCAATAAAAACCTGTCAGGGGCTCTAATTCATTTCCACTCTATCCAATCTATGCCTTTAGTTATACTTTATGTAAATCAGCCCCGACTATTCTGTGTTTTTCAATATGTAAGTTCCTATGCCATACTGTTAAGAAACTGATCCAAAAAGGTAGAGACTACTCCAAATCAGCTTTTATTTTTTCTTACATAAAGAGGAAGTAAACCCTCCTCTGACACTTTTACCTATAGGTAAGCCTATGATAAGGCTTACCTATAGGTACTGTAACTATCTCCTAAACATGTACCGTTTAGGAGATATTTACCTTACATTCAGCCAGTGACATCACTGGCGCATGCGCTCTGAAGGAACGGCCGCTGGTACCGTTCCTTCAGAGCCCCGTGCCGTGACCGTCGGCTCCTGCGTGCATGCGCGGGAGTGACGCAATCGCGGGCCTGGCCAATCAGATGGCCGGATGCCGCGATCCCGGAAGACGGGCGACTGAAAATGTCGCCCGTCATACAGGTAATCGGGCGGCATGATGGGGGCTTGTTCTAAGGTAAGTATTTCATAATGAGCTAGTATGCGATGCATACTAGCTCATTATGTCTTTCTCTTTCAGGTTGGAAAAAAAAAAAAAAATTTAATGAGTTTACAACCTCTTTAAATACCTCATGCCTGGACCACTACTTATTAACCCCATGTATTTTTTTAATTTATCTCTATTAGTGAATTGACTTTAATGCCAGTTTATGAGTTGTTTACCTCATCTTTTTGGTTTGTGAGGAAATAACTCAAAAAGTAATAGCGAATTGATATTGGAGAGAAAATTAGAAACAAGTCACATGATTCAATTATCTCTCCCTAAGTAGCTACAACTACATCACTCCTCCACTCTATCTATGGAGAGAGCCATGGTTGTCACCTTAGGCTGCTCTCCTCATATGGACTGCAAACATGTCCATATTTCTTCTTCTTCATTAACTGGGGAGGCATTGAGAGATCTGCTAATTTGTTGTTGAAGTTTGGAAGATGTTGCAATGTGATTAGCATACATGGAGTGGACCACTAACTTTTCTGTGGGGTTAATGCAATGATTGCTAATCACTGTTACAGAGATTATTCAACAATTTTAGTGTCAATAGTGATAACTAGAACTTCCTGCTTCTTGCAAGCAGTCATTATTACTGATAACTAAAATTATTATTATAACTAAAAGGCAGACTTTATCCACCCCCTGGCTTGTATACAATTTTTGGGCAATTTTAAAACATTTTGCCATGGCACCCCTGAAGAAACCTGAAGGTACCTCATAGTGCCTTGGCACCCTGGTTGAAAAAGGCTGTCTTAGATGTATGAATAAGAAATCATTAGAATGTTTACTTCTAATATACTAAAAATGACTATATCTATTTGGGTTGATTGACCAATTTGTAAGTAAAACTAAAGCTGGGTAAACACTAGTAGAATTTCATTGGACATTTTAAGTTGTGAGAATGTTAGAGGAACAATATTTTTACTAATTATTAGTGAGGTCAAATCATCGTTATTTTCAACTTCAGCTACAAGAGAATTTAAAGGAACAGGATGGAAAATTTTTCTCGAATGTACGAATTTGTATCTGGTATTCATTCGGTAAAGTCCATTCATTCCAAAATTGAATCTTAAAAGCAAACAAATCTTTGAACTAGTATTGAAAGACATTGAAATGTACTGTGAATTTTTCGTATGGATTTTCCTAAGAATTTTCATACAAAATTTAGTTTGAAATTCTGCTAGTGTACGCTATACCTAGCTTCAGTATAGATCATTTCCACTATACTTTCTATTGTCCAGGTGACAATATCACAGACACGGAATCCCAGTCTCCCCCTCCCTATGACTGTTCATATTTCATTGTGCCTTTTTATTTAGCATAAAACAAAAGTAAGTGTACATCATTACATTGAGCTGGATGTTTTAATCTACTTTGTCATTTAGATTAATGATGTGTTTATTTGAATTATTTAGCTTTGAGTGATGCTGGCATTAGATTGAATAGCTAAAGTATGTTTTTGGTCTCCAAAGACCAACACAGCTGAATAAAAACTTTTATTATGAATTATCTGATGCGTTACCATTTTCATAAGCTACTGACATTCCACAGGGAAAGATTTATGTTTTAGAATGCTTGAAATATATGTTGGAATGATACAAACGTGTTATTTTGTTTTAACTTGGAATTAGAAATCTTATGGGATTTTGATACAGAGTTTGGCCACACAAGATACATAACAGAACCTTTATTTTAATGGATTAAGAAAAGTGATGTTATAACAACCAACCAGTATTCAAACTTTCATAGCAGTCCAAGTAGCCGCTATTGGGTCTAGGGCAGTGCTTATTACATGGCCCTCCCTGCCCACCTTGGCCTCCTGTATAGTATAAGGCAGGAAGCGTCTAGATCAGAGGAGACCTGGCATGGGAGTTAAAGGTCTAGGGTTCACTATAACACTATTATTTCTGCAACTGGGGGCCAGACAATAAGGCCTCTATTATCAATTATTTCTTAGGCCAACCATAGGCGGTTGCTAAACCAGCCAGGATTCGAACTATATATGGGCAGGCTAAATGTACCCAAGTTGATCAATCGATCAACTTAGGTACAAACAGCCTGATGGATTTCGCTATTTACTTTATGGCTATTATGGCCGTTAGCAATAATCACTGTCTTCTCCCGCCAGGGACCGCTTCCTCGCCCCTCCCCCCTTCCGGGAGAACACAATGGCTCAGCAGGAAGGATTCCCCTGTCACACATGGTTGCAGGAAAGAAATTTGCTTCGTCTATGGCCGGCCGTAGGAATCTCCATAGTTTTCTTGGGTGACATCATTATAGCTATAATTATCCTATAAGAGAATAATGCTGCTGAAATGTCAAGATTGATAGCTCTGCCCTGTGTTTTTTTCATAATTCGTGACTTTGTAAATATGGTGCTTCCGTGGCATGGACTGCTCATATCAGGGTTCCCAATTTCTCCTGTACTCATGCTGTCAATATAAGCTATTGGGACTGGAACATATATAGTAATTATACTGCCAGAAACAGAGAAAACAGAGAAAGTTCATGGATTCCTGGCAGATTAGCCCCAGTGGTGATTTGCAAAGGGTATCCTGTACAGGCAAGTTCTCTTGAGCAGCCAACTTTACAAGATGTTACTAGAGTGTAAATGTTATCATAAACATTGGACTTCAATCATACACTTTAGGTGGGGGACCTGCCCATGGAAGCCGTTGACTGGAATGAGGGCTGCAGGTTGTTGGAGCACGGTAGCCAAAATGTATTTACAAGGAACACAGCACAGAGCATCAAGGTTGGAAAACCACTTGCTCCCACTATGTGAACTGGCCTTTGCCATCTAGCTCCTAATCCAATTAACAGACTAATCCTTTTTTTTTCCATGAAGGTTTTTATTGAAAGCATAAAGAATAGTGCATACAACACGTAGCTGATGTCTAGCAAGCCATGTCATAAAAAACAGAACAGTGCACTAAATCCAAGGGTTCGAGCAAACAAAAGCTTGTGTCATACAATGTACCATAGAACATCAATGTTATTCAGTATATGTTCACTTCAATCCCGCTGTACATAACCAGAAAGGGAGTCCTTAAGAGCCTTATGGAAGAGCTAAATGGGAGGAACCTTGGAATGGAGGAGAGAAGATGGAAAAAAGAGAGGAGAGAGAAAGAAAAAAAGAGAGAAGAAGAAGAAAGAGAGAGAGAAAAAAAGGGGGGCTTAGGAGAGATACAGGGGGAAGGGGGACAGGGTGGGGGGGGGGGTGTAAGGTGCATAGAGGGTGTGGCTATGATGGGAATTGTAATTGCTCCCTCATTTTTGCCTGGCAGCTCAGTTTAGGCTATCTATTTCTTCATCTACTAAGAGAATATCTATCAATAGTTAATTTACTAGTCAAAGGCTTGAAAGCGTTTAGTAGTTTTAAAGTGGGCCAACATGCCCATGTTTTCATGAATTTTGTTAATTGCTCTTGGGAGATGTAGATAAACTCTTCCATCTCTTCTATTTTAGAGAGCCCGTTGAACCACTCTCTGATCATTGGAATGTGCGTAGATCGCCAGTGTACCGGAACGCATATTCTAGCCGCATTCACCATATGCATGGCAAGTGATTTGTGGTATTCTTTTTTGGTTTAATGTGTATGATGCAGAGGATACTGTGCTGGGGAGTAATCCAGAGCAAATGTAGTAACATGAGTAATGGTGATATCATGGACTTCCTTCCAAAAAGGTTAGAAAAAACTCACAATCCTACCAGATGCCCAGCATAGTACCCTCTGCTTTGTATCTCCAGCATGTATTTGATATGTATGGGGAGAATTTGTGCAAGCAGGATGGAGTTCTGTACCAATGGGTTTCAATTTTATAGGAATTTCCCTGAATAGTAACAGACTAATCTTAGTATCCCACCAACAAACAGATGTGATAGCCTGGCAACATATACCGAGACCAGGGGAAAAAAATAAGCCAAAACAGACAATTTGTCCACTTTGTATCAGTACACATAAAGCTAGAAGAGCAGTTAAAACTGTCACCCAAATCTTCTAGCAATGTAGTTCTGCAAACACAGACCCAAAGTCAGTGAACTGTGAGTACACAGCACATTATTCCCCCCACAACATGTAGAATCTGTCTTGTAAAGCAACAGTAAGGACTGGATAGTCTTGGCAGCCACAGTGGCAGTCTGAGATCTTAAGTTACACATGGGAATATTATGTGTTGTGGATGAATCTTTAAGGGTTGTGTTCAGAGGGGCTATATGATATATTCTGTATGTTTTGTTTTTAATAATAAGGCTATTATCACTATTTTAATAAGCCACTTCTTGTTTAGTAACAAATTGTTAATAAAAGATAGAATTTTAGCAAATATGCGTGTCTTGACATTTCTTTGAGAGACTATCTACCTTAAAAATCCCATAAACTTCTGTTTTTCTCTTCGGTTTTGAGGAGGTAATATTTATTTACTACTATATTTGGGATGTGGTAGCAGGAAAAACATTATACTCCTAGCATTGTAATATTTTACTAACAGTCAACAGCATGTTGAGATGGTGGTTGTCATTTTCCACCATAAAGCCTAGTACACACAGGCCAAATGTCGGACGGCATTGGCCAGTTCAATAGAAACCGGCCAACGTTTGGCCCCTATGTACTGCAGCCAGCTTGACAGAAGCAAGTCTTTGGGCCGGCTTCTGTTGAAGGAGCATAACCGTCAGAACACAAAAGAACAGAAGGGGAGATCACTGTACTAACATCAGATTGTTAGTACAGCGGCTCCAACTTGAGCTGTCAGGTTTTTATCATTTAGCCCGATGGGTTGAACAGAAAAAAAAAACTAGTAGTGTGTACTAGGCTTAAGCCACTATCCATGTTGGTTTTTCAGAAATCTGAGACTGCAAAGCATACCAAACACTTTGCTAAGTGTCCCTTCTATAATGTAATGAGATGGTCCAATTTCAGAGTTTCTTTTAGTCTTAAAACTATATCTGGGAAAATGTGTCTCCCCAACAGAGTATCATACTTTTGGAGGGACAGAACTTTGCTTGTATATCTGCATAGTTCATGCAAAAGCCAGACACATAGTTGGGAATATTGCTACCTGGCAACCAACAACCTGGCAACCAGAGAAGGCCTGCCCCCTTGCTGCCGTTGCAAGGCGAATAAACTTCCCATATATATATATATATATATATATATATATATATATGTTCAGCTAGCTTATAGCAACTATTTGACACCCAACAGCACTGGTACTAATGCAGATGGGTATATACTGCAGACCAACTGTCAAGTTGTGCAGCTGGGACATGCCCAGGTTTGATTTGCTTTGGATATCAGCATGAGGACCAGGCTAACTTTCATAAGAACCATTCAGATGAATGACCTGAGTTTCCCCCAAGTGTAAGGTCAGTGGAGATTCATTGAGAATAAACACAGAAAACTGACAACGATGTCCGATGATTCTCTGGCTGATTTCAGACAGAATAGGTGAAGAGCCCCACATCTCTAGGTTGCACCAAACAACTCCAGCTAATTAAGCTTGTTAAAAATAGCAATCTGCCTTTAATAGATATTTTTGATATTTTGGTATTCTTTACTTTAGTGTCTCAATTGAAACAAATGTGAAAACTTTGGTGTTGTAAAATGTATATATTAGAAAAATCTTGTGTGTCTTGTGTATGTACAATTCAACCATCTTCTAATTTCTACAGCCTTCTTTACATTTTGTGTAATAGTTTAATTATAAAGGGAATAAGTGCAGCTGGATCTCCTCGCAGAGCTGAACTGGATGGAATATTTTCTTTTTGCAACCTTGATAGCTGTTTAACTGTGTAAGTGGCGGCATGGCACTTGCAGAAAAACATTGTCTTGAGGACTTTTGACATTAGTGCTAATGTCTTCTCCAATATATTGTAACCAGAGGCATGATAGCACCTTACATCAACATTTTATAAACAAGCTTGATCGTCTTTTTAAAAGCTAGTGGTTAAGGAGTATACCCTCAGGTCAAACTGCATGTGGCACAACGCTGTTCAGGCGTCAGACATTGTTTTCTTAAGCACCCCATGGTGCAGTTTTATGTGTATTTCTCGTGTATTTCTTAGGTATAATATAAACCCAGTAAAGTACACCTTTCTGCTGTTTCGATGTTTCTTTAACTTTAACCCTTGCCCCGCATCACCAAAGACACATTTATTAAGCAAACTCATTAGAAGCGACTGCTTAAACATTTTAGTTATTGCCCCTCTCCTCTAATCCTAGCATGAAAGTTTGCCCTTATTCTTTGAAGCTTGCATTCAAATACAAATAAAGAAAATATTTTTGTGTACAAATAAATGTTTTCAGGAATTGGAATTTAGATTGCCTTTTTATGTTAGTAATTGAAAATGTAAAAATTATTTATATGGAAGCACTTTTGTTCTTAAACTGCAGTAATGTATTGACAATTGTATTTGCATATAGGCTCTGCCTGAATTTTTTTTTTTAATAGAGTAGGAAAACGTGTGAATCTCAGTTTTTTATGTCTGTATCCTAGATTTCCCCTCACTTCCTGTCCTGTTGATACTTTGACACACAGAACATCACCAGAAGTGGGGAGAAATGTTGACACAGACAGCTATAAAACCACTGATAGCGGTTGGGCAATTCTGGCCCTTTTCCACTCGATACAGGGGCAGGGAGAGAGGGGAAATCCTCCAGTGGTGATAGAAACAGCAATACAAACCTGAAAGAAACCCTAACCTTTCCCTATTATATCCCACTCTCTTATAGATTTTCTTGCATGATTACATTGGTCCAGCTTGGACCAATATAAATATGCATGTGCCCTGCCTGAGGAACAGCTCTGGAAGCTGAGAATCACTGTAGTAGTCAGAGCTACTACAGTGATTACCACTGTCTTCCAGGTCCTGGGCTGAGCAGCTACTCTGCTGCATAGCGAACACAGGGGAATGCTTGCACAACATGGCCACCATTAACAGAAAGCCTTGCATTTTTTCAATTAATGCAAAGGGTTCCCTCATTGGACAAGGTTCAGATTGTGACATTACCACTTCACCTCTCCACCTCGTCCAATCAAAGCATGCTTTGAATAATTAGCGAAAAATGAATGGGGCTCTGTGAATGGTCCCTGTGCTGAGTGCGTGACCCCCTGTAATCACTGTGCACAAGGGCCACTTGGCATGGCTCTTGGAAGACAGTGGCAATCACTGTACTTGTGGAATCTACTACTTTGATTCTTAGCTTTCACAGATATTCCATAGTTATGGCTTATGCATACTTATCTTGGTCCAAGCTGGAACTATGTAACTATGCAAGAAAATTAATCTTAACACTGCAAAAAACAATGCTATGTCGCCTCTTTACAGTAGGGCAAACTAGGAACATCATGTACACAGGATACCTTCCAAAATATCACTTGCCCTTTGTGAGATTGACTCACTGCACAGCTAAAAGTCAAATTAAGGGCATCCCTAGCAACAACTTCATTTTTGTGAGATTCTTTCCTAGACCATTTGCTAAAGGAATGAACATTGAGATTGCTCTTATACTAATAATGAAGGCGGATCCTATAACCCTCCTGGTTCGTTTGAGAAAGGACATTGTAGCAGAGGCATTCATTACTTCTAATCAAGAAAAGGTAGAATTCCTTTTTTTTTTTTAACCACACTGGAGCTCTGCTTTAGGTGACAAAAACTATTTGTAGCTATGAAACTGACTCCTCCATTCTACTCTATAGACAGGATGTGGAGGAGGCAGATTAAACAGAAACCAAGCGAAACAAATTACTACTAACATGGTTCAATAAAGGAATTGATGCAAATAGAAAACC